>NC_091503.1:20898482-21542584 GCF_947461875.1 Haliaeetus albicilla | reverse complement strand
TAAAGAAAAGGAAATCAATTATGAGGCCTACCTGAATTTTATTTCCTCACCAAAAACCAAATTACTCAGCAAACTTATCGCTTGCTATTGCAGGCCTTGGTATTAAAGAAAACAATCAGGCCAGCAGGATTAATCTCTGACAGCTGCCTTATCTTTAACTTGCACCTTTGTTATTTTCTGATGAGCTTCTCTTTTTTTGCTGCCACGTTGTACCATACCTCACTGGTTCCTTTCATTTTATCATCAGGCAGGAGCGGAGGACCTTTCAGTTTATTAAAAAACCTTTATTTGTGAAGAACAAAGAGGGGGGAAAAAAGGCAAACAATGAGGTCAGACAATCTCCTTCTTGCCAGGAGTCACTCACCTGTTATTTAGAGTGTTATCAGTTAGAGGAGACTTGCATCATTGAAAATCAGTCCCTGACAGCGTACTCAGTTAATGCGCACACCCGCGCGCACGCACACACACACGTACGTGCACGCACAAAGAAAGCCCCTTACAATTGACTCATATCAACCTCCAGACAAGGTCCTCTCCTGCCAAGGCTGTAACATTTTCACTGGGGGAAGCCCATTTTTGTTCTGGCTCGGGTGCGGCGGTCAGGGTCTGCAGCGCAGGAATGCGGCTTTGACAACTCGAGCTGCACGAGGCTTCTTGCACCGCAAACAGTGTCCTCTGCCCCCCAGGAAAGCCTCCTGTCCTAACCTGCCTTGTGCTCTCCTGGCAGCGAGTGAGATACAACGTGACTTCGAGGTTTGCTCTCAAACAATAGCCTTTCTCTTCTGCTGGGGTTGTTCGTTTGCCTCTCCAATTAGGCTTTGCCGATGAGGTTGACTCAGGCAGTGCCCAAAATGACTTTGTCAAGTAGAAACATGTCATTTCCCAACTGCAGTCCTCAGTGTTGCGCAGATGCTGATCCCCTTGGTGTAAGAAATGTCTCCTGCCTTTGTCCTGCTGGTGGGTTTTGCTGTGGAAGTCTTCAAAGAAGCTTGAGGGGCAAGATGAGCTCTGACTGCAAAATGTAGAGCTGCTTTCCTGCTCTTGATGTAACAAGTCCAGCTTGCAGTGATTTTTTGCTTCCTTTCCTCCCATCGAGTTCTGGACTTGTAGGACGTGAGCTCACGAATGAGTGAATTTGAGTTAGAGGCATCACATTGGTCCCACAGGGCTGAGAGCTGCATCCATAAAAACAGAGTTACAAAACCAGGCTTCTCTTGCTGGAGTTTGAAAAGCAAACCAACTTTGAAGCTGTCTTTAAGGAAGAACTTGTTGAAGACATTGAGATTACTGGTGACTACTTTATGACAGTGGCAATGGATTATGTGCTCAGTAAGTTCATTGCACTCATAGCTCATCTTGATGTGTGCATTACATGCATATGGCAGTCCCATTTATATGGTGTAGGTGAGCTGGGGGGGACTTACAATGTATGTGGTTCCCATAGGGTCATGGTGGGGAAAGGAAAGTCTCTCATGAAGGAAGGAACAGATCTAGTCTGGGGTGGGGACTCAGTTACAAATGTGTAATGAGACAGAGTATTAAAGAAGACTGAGAGCCAGGCAGGTGATTTTTAAAGTCCTTTTAAGCCATCTCTGTACAGTTGAAGGCTAGCCAAAGACTATACGCATGTTGCAAGAGCTGTGGAGTTAATGCCACTGAGAAATGTTTCAGTATTTAAAAAGAGCTAACAAGAGAATCAAGGAAAAAAAACCCCAACCAACGCCTGAATAATCATAGTAAAATGGTGTTACTCAACCTCCACAAAAATTAAAAAGGCCTGGAACACAAACACCTGAACCTATGGATACATACCTTTACCTTACTGTGTCCGTGTGATCACAGACATAGTCATGTGCGTGATGATAGAAGACAAGATGATCTAGCAGTATAAATGCTTTACTGGCAGGAGTTTAAATTGGTCTGCTGTAAATCATGCTGCCAAGAGTGGTGCATGGCATTCTTGTCCTTTGCCTCTCCTCTGAACCAGAGGGGGAAGCAGATGGTATAAAACTGTTTCTTCCAGCACTATGCCAATCCCCATCCTAGGAAAAAAAAAACCCCTCTGCTGCCTGTTTGAGGCAGCTTTCAGTCCCCTTTACACCACTGGAGAGCAAAACTCCCTCAACAAATCTTTTCTACAGGTAAAGAAAGCACAGTTCCAAAGGGCTGACATCTCCTGCCTTTTCCTGGTTAGATGCTTTGGGGAGCTGGGTTTTTATCCTTTCGTGGGTCTTGGGGTGAGTTCTGCAGCATGTTTTGTCCATAGTTTTGTCCCGTGAGCTCTAGGCAAGAAGTCTTCTCTGCCACACATGGCTACAGAAACTGAAGGTCTACAATTGTCATTGCATACCCAAAGGCGACCATGAATTGTGGCTCATTTATTAAATAGAAGTATACACAGATCTCTAGCTAGGAGGGATATAATTGTCTATAAAAGGAGTAGATGTGTTTCCAGACTGTGGATATACACAAAGAAATGCTTTTTGCAATCACGATCTATTTACCTATGTGTATATATATGTATACATGTGCCTTTAGACAGAATCAGCTATATCATCTGAGACCTTTGGTTATTTTCAGCAATCTGCCTCTCTTCTTTCTAGGTGTTTTCATTTCTTCTCCAGAAGCATTATTCAGTTTGACGGCTCAGTTCAAATCTGCAATGTACGAACCCAGCTGAAAAGAACCTGAGAAAATGAGCAGAGACAGCCACACAAAGGGATCGTGGGGGGGACTAAAATCAGAAGAAAAAGAAAGGTAGGATAATACTTTGACAAAGGGGTCTTTGGGATCTAATGCTGTTGTGGTTTGTTATTGTACTCCATGCTTTGCTGTTGTTGGTTGTTTATTCTTTCTTTTTTTTTCTTTTTTGACAGCGTGTCTCAGTCAGTATCTCTGTCCTTTCCTCTCTAGACCAACAGTAGTCGCATATTGCAGTGAACTCTCACTATGAGCTTGAAGGACACATCAGGCCCCAAGAATCCCATGCAAGGAAACTCCTCAGTGGCATCCCGTAGCATAAGCTATGGGAGGTAACCTGGTTCACTCCCTTTCGTTTGGCCGTACCTACTTAATTCCTTCCAGTGCAACAATACTCTACTCTTGTCTTTCCTTCTCTGGCTCTCCAGTAAACAGCACTGGCCTGAAGCAATTGTAATTATTTATTTGATTTCATTTATGCTGAGCACAATCTTAGATTGCATTAGCTACAGTTAAAATAAAACCAAGTCAAAACTCATATCCCCTACTGAATTATACTGCCACGACAACAATGAAAGTAAAAGTGTCCTCATCAGAACCTCCCTTCTTGGCACACCCCAATATATTAAGCTAAAGCTTAACAAAAGAGACAAGTTTTGCAACGTGCCCTGAAGGTTCACCACACAAGGAAGCAAATTCAAGAGCTGTGGGCCATCTTCTGCTGTGAAAAAAAGCCACTTCCAAATGCGCTGCTCCGGGGACTGTCAGTTTAAATGCCTCGGCTCATCTCAGCGGTGGACCTAGCGTTCGTAGGCAGAGGTAGTCTCTGGGGGATGAGCAGGTTCAAATCACAAGGAGATTTAGAAACTAAGGCCTGAATTGCACCTGGAAATGAACTGAAAATTGGCGCAGCCTGTGTACCATCTGCGCTCTATGGTTTGTGTCTGAAATGTGGATATGTAAGCAGGCAGCTGCATACTGCAATTAGCTGAAGTTTCTGAGTGGTCCTCAGACGTAGTGCTGAGCAGACCACATGGCAGCGATCCAGTCTGGAGATGAGAAAAGCACAGACAATGGTGACACAGTCCAACAGGACAAGAGGTTGAAATCTCCTCACCAAGCAGATAGGAGAAGGGGAAATAAACACTCGTAGCTCCTGCTGCCGCTGGAACATTCAAAAGCATCTGGAAATCCAGGAGGCCTTCTCCAGCCGGGCAACAAAGGGCAAGGCTTCCCTCCATCCAGACAGCGAGCATCACTTTTGCCGTCTCCCCCAATTATTTCCTGCCACAATTATTGTTTTGATTTCATGTGCAGTCGGCTCTTGTCTTCCAAATCCTGGATTTGGATTGAGCCTGAGAAAGCCAAATGTCTGCAAACCCTGAAGTCCCATGAAATAGGAGTCACAGAGCTGAACGTCATGAGCATTTTGATGGCATTTTTTTCCAGCACTGGGATGGTTCCTTTGTGAGTATCACAACCCATCTGTGGAAAAAGCAATGAAATAACCCTCTAATAACCCAAAATACATGCAATTTTTTATTCATGTGTCAGAACCTCTTGACCATAAACTAGGTGGGTGCAGGATATTAGTAGTCTGAGGCATAAGCCCTGTTATGAAAGACTCTCTCTAAAGTTAGTCTCAAAGGTGGTGGTCTTCTTGCTGCAGTGAACAAAACCTATTTGAGGCCTGCTAGGGTTATCACATCCAGGATTCAGAAGTGTGGTGAATTTTAGCCCTAGTTATAGGAGCAAGGAAGACTGCAGAGACTTTTCTGTGGGAATTCCTGAGAGGCAAATGGTAGCTTGAAGCGGGAAGCTGAGGTTGGAGCTTTACTGTCGGCCAAGAGTCACATCAGTCTGAGAACCCAAGTATGCCATACCGTGAGTGCCTGAGGTATGGAAGGGATGTTAAACAGACCGATTAAATTACAAGATGACAACTGCATTATCACAAACCCAGTGGGTCTGATCTGCCCCTGCATCGCTCGGGTTCTAGACTGCTATAACTCTTCTGAAGTGACTTCTCTCTGCTGAGGCATCCTGGAGCAACGCATTGTCCCGGAGCTGTGTGACTTTTTTTTGAGGGACAGAGAGCAATCGTGCTTCTGGGTGTGAATAAGTAAAACGACTTCACCTTAGAGTTTAGACAACAATGTAATCTAATGGCAGCCATTCATTAGCTAAAAGGAGTTTTATCAATAAAGCAACAAACACATGGAAACTCAGACAAATTCACATGGGGAACAGATTCCAGTTTTTCAAGAATGATTATCAGGAGTGGTAATGTAGAAATCCACCTTATTATATCACCTAGGTGTGAAAGTGTTGGTTTAAAGTTATATTTGCTCACTGTGCTAACTGAAATGGGGGGGTATACTTCTTTTTGTCCAGCAAGCACTGAATAACCAGCCCAGTGTAGAATGCCCTGCTTGATTTTGTTCTGACACACCCAGCATTCTGAGGACTGGCAGCTAATTTCAAATTGGATGGTTTTGGTTGCTAGTGGTGTGTAAGACAGAATGACAGCACAGGCTGAGGCTGTTGCTGACAGTTAAAATAATGGTCTTTTACTAGTGAACTGTGCACATTTGGTCTTGAGTCACTGAGAGAAAAGAGCATGGAGAGAGCTCTGGGAGGCAGCTTGCACAGTGCCCTCTCTAGAACAATGGCGGGGGAGACTCACACTTCAGATTTCTGCTCACTTGATACCAGCTTCGATTTTGCCCAGCTTTGATTTTGTCCCTAGCACAAAGTACACCTTGGTTTAGATCTGCTAGTTCATATTTACACCTAGGAGAAGACCGACGCAATAGTGTCAGTATAATTGTCTGCATAACAATTTGGTAGTCTTGATTTAAAAACTCTGGTTTGGAGCTGTGTGACCTTCTGAAATTTTTGGGGCATGCTGTCTACCAGGTTACGTACCTACCCAGATGTCCCAACATATCAAATCACCTGACCATCACGATCCAAGTTTTCCGTGGCTTGTTGCGTTGGTCATGCTAGTCTGTCTTGGGGGATTCCCTCCACTCACTTGTCTTCCATGCTGCACTGAACATCAGTTACATATCTTCATTTTCAAGCCCTGATTCCCCAGCTAGCACATCACTGGGTCACCACCACCTCTCGCATACTCATGAAATGTCTACTTCCACCTCCAGTCAGACAATTTTCTGGTCTGTATTGCTCATTTGTTAAATTTTCAAACAAGGGCCTCTGTGTTTTCTTCCCTGTTGCCTTGTTAAAGTTTCAAACAAATGTCTCTCTGTTTTCTTTCCTGCTGCCTTTTATGCTCAAGATGCATCCCCTGCAGCCAAATCCAAACTTGCCTTATTATCGCTGTCCAACCCGCCTTGAAACTATCCTTTATAATTGTATCTATAAAAGGCTGGACAACTGCTTGTGGCTGTGCTGGAGTGACTGCCTGTCCAGCTGACTACTATTTTCCTGTTATTTCCTTGTATTTCCTTCCTGTCCGCATTTGCCTGGGGTCTTTTTTCTCTCGCTAAGCCTCATTTCTTTGTTTTTTAGACCATTTTCTTGCGCTGTGCTTACGCAGCGCATGCCACAAAGCAAGCCTTGCCTGTGTCTAGGGCTCTTGGACACGGTGGTGGTTTACATCAGGTGGAGATGTACTGCTGGGAGAGAGGAGAATCCCTGTATTCCCTGTTGCTATCCCTGGTAGTGTGGGACACGTGTTCCTCAATCCCCCGCCATGGCTGTGCAGCCTTCTGGCACTTTCCCTGGAGTCCAGCCCTACAAATTTGAGACATAATCTGCAAAGTTTGAAAGGGTTTTACAGTGAGGAAATGCCACGCTGCAGCACAAAAAGGTGCAGGGTCAAGCCTTTCCCTGATGCAAAAGGACAAAATGCCGTCCCAGCTAATGGGGGCACAGCCACGGTGCGTCGGCAGAAAATGCGTCCCTCTGCAGGTGGGTAAAAGTGCTGTGGGGTGTCTCTGCCTCTGGTTTGAACCAGCCACTGTGGGCTCATGGCTGTCATCAGCAATTCTTACCAGGTCAGCAATGGGAAGAGGAAGAGGAAGAGGAAGAGGAAGAGGAAGAGGAAGAGGGGAAAGGAAGGGAAGGGAAGGGAAGGGAAGGGAAGGGAAGGGAAGGGAAGGGAAAGGAAGAGGGAAGAGAAGGGAAAGGAAGAGGGAAGGGAAGGGAAGGGAAGGGAAGGGAAGGGAAGGGAAGGGAAGGGAAGAGGGAAGAGAAGGGAAAGGAAGAGGGAAGGGAAGGGAAGGGAAGGGAAGGGAAGGGAGGGGAAAGGAAGAGGGAAGAGAAGGGAAGAGGGAAGAGGGAAGAGGGAAGAGAAGAGAAGAGAAGAGAAGAGAAGAGAAGAGAAGAGAAGAGAAGAGAAGAAGGAAAGAAAACAAAAGGCATTGTTTGGAGCTATTGGCCGAATGTGTTTTAAAAATATCACTGCATTTTTTCCACCTCAATGGAATATGGAAATTCTGTAAAAGTATTTTAAAGATAAGTACTAGTTACGTAGCCCCCAAATAATCATATTTTTCTTTGAGCTTTATATTTCTCTTAAGTTAAATGCATTAGTAGATTAGGGTTTGCCAGCTCTATTCATGGATATTTGATCCTTGAATCCTTTCAAGAAAATAAATGCGTGGCTTTCCAGCTAATTAGCATAATGTTACTAAAATGGATAACGCAGCCAGGATTGCCGAAACCCCACGCTTGGGCTTACAAACTCTGTGGGGAAGGTCAACAAGTACTTTCGGCCGGCCGGCCCAGGGCCGGAGGGAGTGGGTGCTGTGGCACCCCAGGCAGCGCCGGGGGGTGCTCAGGGGAGCGGCGGGGACCAGCCAGCCTCCCCTTCCCTATTTCCAACACCCCCCCGCCCAGCCCCGGCTTTCTTCTGCAAATCAAAGCCGCCATCTGCTATGACAAGTGTTCCCATTCACCTTTTCCCTCTTATCTGCTCCCTCGCAGGGAAGTGCTCTGGAGCCTGACAGCCGCATCTCCCTGCTGATGCTGCGTTTCTGCAGCCATCACCCCCACCTCCCGTCCCTCCCCTGTCCCCCCTCCGTTAGGAGAAGGGGGCTCCGGGGTCCCTGGGGGGGAGCCAGGGCTGCTGGTGTGTGGGGCGAGGAGGGGAGGTGGAGGTGGATCGTACCCCCGGGGTACCCCGCCATTCCCCAGCATCTCCCAGTATCCAGCTCTGGGGGTTTGCCTCCCCCATTTTGGAGGCAGATGTTGGGGAGAGAAACCTTGCTTGTTTTCCCCTTCGCCCTCTTTTTCCCACAAACTTGCGCAGCTCCCTGGTATTTCTCATTTGTTGAGAGGAAATCATTTGGGTGACTGAGGAGCTTAAGCTAAAATATGTAATGGGCTCCAATAAATCACGGCCGTAATGGCAATGCAGCAGATCACAGAAATGCTGGGGGTAAATATTTTTTTCTTTTCCACCCAGTCAGCTCATGCTGACACGTCTGTGGTTGCATAGGTGTCAACAGCGAGAGAATTATTTCCCTGCATGAAAGAAACCTGAGAAGGAAAAAAAAATGACGGAAGAAGGGATAAGAAGCCCCTGTGAGTACTTTTTTCTTGCTGTAAGGGAAAAAAAAAATTCCCTTTGTTTTGTTCTCTTGTCTGGTTGTGACAATTTACACCGTTTCCCTTCTATTCTTTCTTATCCAATTTTAATGGCTATGGCTATCTCCCATAAGTATTTCTGCGGCAGGCTGTTAGCCGCGCCGGTGGCTGCCAGCGTGGGCAGGCAGTTGCAGCTCCATCCTCAGGGCTTCACCCTTGCGATCCCACAGCGCTCTCAGGAGGGTATCGAGTGATTTCTCGGGAGTTAATGCTGATTACTTGAGAGTTAATGCTGCTTTATCGTAGAGTAAATCCCACGCTCTCAGCTTTTTGCATCCTTTGGCCCAAAACCCCTGCCATCCTGGTGTCTCCCTGCACAGCAGCACAATAAGGCCCTTCCATTCATTTGAACCATTGGGGGGTGAAAGAATGTGGCAAGTTCGGTAAAAATGAACAGCAAAATAACTTTCATTAGAGGTAAAATTATTAGTTGCCGGTAACTGATAGAACAGTATCACTAGACAGGTTAACAGGAACTGTAGATACTGGAAGAAATTTGGAAGCAGGCATTAAGCCTGCCTTTGCCACTGCTAAACTTGGCTTGAGACTGACTACAGGTTTTGTTGTCTTTTGGCTCTCACAGGTGCTTCATCCATGGGAATGTGTTGATTAATGGTCTTTTCTTGAGAGCTGGTACTTAACATTTTCATTAATCACCTGAAAATATTTGAGCTGGTGCAAAAATATTTAGGTTATTCAAAGCTCCTGAAGACTGTGAGGAACTTCAGAGTAATTTGATAAATTCAGGTAGGTAGATTGCTCAAAACCAAATACAATTAGTGAAAAAAGGTGAAGGACATCCATTGAAATAGTTTGAATAAATCACAGGTGCTAGTGGGGTCTCCAGAAAAAAATAATGCAAGTAATGTGTTAGAGCCCATGGGATTAAAAAAAAAATCAACCACCCTTATGTAATTATAGTGTCTTCAGCCAGAGAAGAAAAGTTAGCCTATCTTGCAAAACTTTCTGCTCATCTAATAAAAAAAAAAAAAGCAAAAAAAAAAAAGCTCAAGATGAAAGATGAAAGGATCTGCAATATGAAAGGACTGAAGTTTGCTATGGAAGTTGTTAGAGACATGGAAAGATAACCTTGGAGAGAGAGGGGAAAATGCATGAAATCTAGAGCAGACCAGAGACTTGTAAGGTGCCCACAGAGGTGTGCGACCCAGAGGATGCCTAAAGGGGAAGGAGAGCTGCACTCTGCATGGTATTTGAGATTATTTAATCTATCAGTGGTACAAACCCTAATGCTCCATGGCATAACTCAGAGACCTACTGTCTAGCTTCAGAAGACATTTTTCAAGTGGGTAAGTTATTTCATAACTACGTACTATAAATCACTTTGCCTTGTCATTGGGACTGTTCATACCGGTCACTCGTGGGGGCCCGACACTTGCCTCCACTGTTAATCTGTTACAGGATATAATTACACATCTCTATGCCAGACCTGTAAGGGTTCCCAGTGAATAAATTCCTTAAACAAGGCTCCTAATATCCTGTCACGTAAATGTCCTTGAAAATTGTCTCAAGGACTTCTGCCCATATACTTGGTGCTTTCTCCCAGTGCACTGTATTCATGTGGGCACAGCCACATGGCCCAGTTTGAATGAGCCGGGAAGTCTGCATGGGAGGACGCGGATCTGGATCCAACACGTGCTTTTAAATAAAAGAACCTTTCCCCAATAAAAGAAAATGCGTGTGGCTAGTACAGTGTCAAAGTGCTGAGCAGTACATTTTCTGAGCATGAAACATACTGACAAAAATTCCCTGTCTCGCTAGATGTGATTATGATAAAGTGCCGTGGCTTCATCACTATTACTGCCGTGCCGGGTTTTTGTTCGTTGGCTTGTTTAGGTTAACATTTGTAACATTGCTAAAAAGCAATTCTCTGCTTGTTCCTGATTCAGCTGTTCTTCTTGTGTGTGCCGGACTACGCAAAAGTAAAAGGATGCAGGCTGGCAATGTGATGAGCTCTGGCTGGCGTGGCTGGGATGAAGGGCAAAGCACGGCACTGAAATGTCTCCGCTGTTACCTTGTGAAGTGTGCGTGTGCCTCGCAGTGCTCTGCCGGTGATACAGAGCTTTGGCTTTTGATTCTTTCCGCGTGACGGATACGGACCGCTTTTCAGCTGGGCTTCCTCTTGTGCCCGCAGCGGCGATGCCTCAGTCGTGGCTCGGGTGGTCCAGCGCTTCAGCGGTGAGGAGGTGACGTGGGAAGGTCTGACCCAGCCCTAAGGCTAGAGCAGAGGGGGCTGCTAGATGTCTGCAAGCGTGAAAGACATTTCTGTCATCTTTCAGGAAGCTTCTCTACCTTGAAATGACTGGCAAAGGTTAGACTAAACTTTCTGCGCTGATTAATAAAGCCTCTGTGGACGGGGTCCAAGCCAAACCTGTGAACAGTCTCTATCTCTGAATTTCAGTTTGTTACAGCATTTACATTAACTTGTAGATAATGTGCTCATAAAGCATTAATCTAATACGCTGAATTATAAAGCAGTTGCAGTTGAATTAATGTTTTTTTACAATCAAGTCTTATTTTGATACCCCTTATGTTCAATTTCCGGAAAAAAATCTCCTTTCTACCTAAAATTTGCATATCTGGTTTTTAACAACCTGGTAGAACTGTTTGACAGAAAGTATGAGGTAGATTAGTGAAGGTATTTCACAGGCTTAGGCATGTAAAATGAGTTGCAGTATGTATTTTGCAATAGCTTCCTCCATTTTTTAACCCACGTCTCAAAGTTGTCGTGTTTCGGAAGCATGAGCTGTAAGTAAGATGCAGATCGTGGAAGATGTATCCTGTTGACTTTGAATTGAAATCAGTAAGACATGCAGTAGCTCACCTCGTGAGTTTAGGAAGAAGTCAGTTCAAGGCTAGAAGATAAATTTGGCACACATTTGCAAAGGTGAAACTGTAGGACCCGTCAGCCAAGCATCTTATTACAAAGACAAATTAGACTGGTGGGACATCCTAAACTAAGGTGGCACTGGAGTCAGAAGCCTGTATAATCCTAATACTGAATGTATTGGGGTTCACTTCTGATTTCTGGTGTCAGCAAGGCAGACCAGGACCTTCACACTTCCCTGTTGAACCTTATTCCAATCACTTTTCCTATGTACCGGAAATACCTGGTGTTTATTCACTAGAATGAACCACATCTCAGAAAACTCGGATTAAAAATCTTTGCCAACAGGGAGTAGACTGCCTGTCCACACTTTTAGGTAACCCAGATGAGACAGGACATCAGGATCATTTGTGCTTAGCCCAGCTTTCAGAAGGTCCAAGCAGTACTTTGTACATAGAGCAAATCTACAGTAAGAAGTGACTTGAGATGTCTGAGGTATTATATGCTTATTAGGTAAGTATATTTTAAAAAAATAAAATACCTTTTCATGATGGGAAAACAAAAGGACATAGATTTGATTTTTTTATCGCACCACAGGGTTGCTGTGCTAATGAACTTTGAGAGCAAAGTTTGAACATTACGGTATTTGTCAACAAATTGGTTTCCCGTCCTGTTTTGTTTATCAGCTACTTACTTGATTCAGATTATCAGTAAGGTAGAATTATGAGACAGCAAATGGGGTATGACTGTGATTTTTCAGTGATTTTTTCAATGAGTCCCTTTAAATCTTCAGGTTGACTACCTCAAAATACTCCAGAAATTTTCAAGAAAGCTGTTGGTTATGTTTACTAACTGCAGGAGAAAAAACCCACGGCTGGCAAGTTAGTTTTGTAATGATATAAAAGCTTAATATCCAGATAAACTCCTAATCCTACTGATTTTTTTTTTCTTCAGTCATATCCGTTGACAGTTAGCTCCAGAAGTTATTTGCATGTTGTTTACAAATAAATCCTTTTATCAATTTTCAGTTGAATGCTTTTCAATTTTTTTTTAGCTATCTCTTGTTCTTTCATTATGAGAAACAGTAGATAACACAAAAGTAGATATTTTTGTGTCACATAGGCTAGCGAGTCCCTGTTTTCGTTACTTCTCTAAACTAGAAGTCCTGTTCTTTTCAATCTCTTTTCCTGTGGAAACTTTCCTCGTATCTCTAATGATATAGCACTGGATTACACAATGATGAACTGAAACAGGATGTTTCCTGTTGTGCAATTAGCTTTGATGAGTGGGTCTGCCAATACTATTGACTATCAATTGTCAGTTTATATCAAGTACTTGGGGTTCAGGGTTCATGGATGGAGTAGACTGACACTCTTCCTGGTGGGAAAAGGCCAGGAGGGATTTGCTTATCTAATTTTGGAGCGGATGGTAAACGACACTGTTGAAGGGGCGAGGTGCCAACTTCCTTCAAAGAAGTAATTGTTGAACACTTTCTCAATAAATCATCTCTTGTTTCTGATAAACTCACCAGGGTTTGTTCTGCCTCTTCTTTTCCCAGCAGGAGGATCAGGCTAAGCAACACCAGCATTATCTGAGCCGTTTGCCTTTCTTAACCCTAGTGACGTTGGTGCAAACCCCACGGGAGTGGGGCTGACTCCCTGGGGTCTGGGGCAGCCGGGCACACCAGGTTTGTCCGGTGTGGAAGCGCGCACACGCTTCCTGAGAGAACACAAGCCTGGTTAGTATGAGCTCCATACTGGGCTATAGTTGTCCCAAGACTTTCCCCGGGATCACCTACACCTTTGGTGGGCCTCTCTTCTGTTCTCGCTCCGGTCATCTTCAGAAACACGGATTTCTGGACCACCCCAGTCTCAAGCCAGCTCCTAGCTGAGGAACTCCCAGGTGTTTCCCTCAGCACCCACCTCTGCCTTTCCCCCTCAGCCTGCGCCAGTGGCCCAGCACCCCTCCGACCCCATCCCTTGTCCAGGCACTATCCTCACGGCAATTCCCTTTCCCCATTGCTCGTGACTCTCTGTACTATCTTGCTTCTCCACTGAGTCCCACAACAAGTCTATCATCTGCCTTGTAACAGGAGCATTCAGATATGCAGAACTAGTGCAGAGCAAATGGTTTGGGAGGCACTTCTCAAGAGTGTTTAGATGTTGTCTGGGCATTTTGTAAGACCAATAACCCTGGTTGTTGCTCTGCCTGCGAAAAATCTACCTTTGTGCAATTCTGTGCCCAAATGATGAATACCTCCTTCCCCCAAAACTCTTCCTTCTCATGAAGTAGGTGAGGAGACTGCTCCTGTTGCCTGTTTGCTACTTATAGAAATGTCCAAAGTAGTCCTGACTAAAACGTAGATGTTTTAGCAGAGACAGTTCTATGGTGGGCTTGAATTAATGAAACAAGATTTCATTTGGTTTAACTTTGATACACCTCTGTTCTCATGCAGAACCTCAGATCTGGGTATGTTTAATTTGTATGTACCAGGATGCTTGGGAGATAGGGAGTTTGCTTTGTTGTAAACTGATTTTAGGCTTAATATGGTTGTTGATTTGTATCATGACAACAATAAACTTCCATTATGCAGATAATTCTGTTTCTCAAACTTTTGGTCTGACATGACTAAAATAGTGATACTGAATTCATTTAAAGTCATGGCTTCTGGCTCCTATATTGTATGTGTGAAGAAATGTCCATAGGGCATTTTTTTCCTATGGACATAGACAATTTGTGGTTTCTAGATTTCACCCTGAGTATATTGCCTTAAATACAGCATACAGAAAAGCCTAAAGGCCAGAAAAGAAACACAAAAATGTCACTATCAACCCCTGTATGACCCTGGCAGAAGTAGCTGCGGGAGTGGCCGTTCAGTGCATCATCTCAGGCTTCCTCAGAGTAGAATACAGGCTGAGAGTATATTCTTGTAATGATCACTGGAGAGAGTTATTGTATAGAAAATAAGTGTGTGAGAGTGAGAGAGAGAGAGAGGCAGGCAGGGAAAGTCTTTTAAAATTAGTATTTTAAGTCTTCTGTAATTTGCAGAAAATCAAAACACATTATCATATGAATAATATATAAAGAGATAATAATATAAATGCATTTCCGTATCTGCACACCCAAAGAAAGAAAATTTGATTTACTCCCATAGTTTTTCTCATCCAATTGCTGTAAAAATCTCTCTTCTCTCACATCTGTCATTATAGTATCTGAAATACGAATATGCATCCAGACAGCAATATCTAGGTAGACTGCAGAGAGGTTTCTGCTCTTCCCTGGCCTGTGGGAAAAATAGGTCTTTGACAAAATGGGAAAAAAATTACCTTTTGCTTTCATTTTTTTCCATTTTTATTTTACTGAGACCTGCTTTGATAATTTTGTTCTGCTGTTGTTGCTTCTTTCACCTCAACTTGTTTTTCTTTTCCAGTAAAGAATAAAGCAGAGCTGTGGGGAAAAGCAACAGAAAGCATGGGAAGAAGCAGGTTTTACTCGCCCCTAATTTTGACATAAATCTTCAGAGAAAACAGTGAATGAATGAAAAAGTTTCTCCCAGAGCTGTCAAAGGAAAACATTACTGGTAGTTGTAATATTTTTTGAGGAATTTGAACCGTCACCACTTGCAAGGGAGCAATCAGCTGCATTCGCTTAGCAATACTGTGAAGTGAGGTTTCTTTTTCCTGGCTGTTGATGTTGAATTACTAGCACTGCTCAACTGCTTTCTGAAATACTCCATTCCTAAGGCACAACATTTTGTGAGATCCTAAATATAGTGGTGATTTCTGTAGATTAGATTTATTTCGAATGCCCTGGTGGAACTCATTGCTTTGGTACAGACGTCTCATCTGATCCCTGCTTTTCACATGCACATTCCTCAGTTGAGAAACCCATTGTTCTGCCTTAAACCAGTGAGGACACAGATTAAACTATCCCAAACCAAAGCACTTAATGGGGATTAGCCTTCAAAACATGTATACATGTGTTTGTGCTTGGGAAGGTGTCTGTATTTTGTGCAACCCAAATTTTTATTGGTTTTAAAGGGATGAGAATCATTACTTCTAAAAACAGGGTGTGAGGGGGGTTGTGACACTGCACTGTTCCTGTTGCACCACAGGCTGCAGTGCTGCTTGCTAAGATCTTTGCAAAAGTAGATGACCCAGGGATTTCAGTGTCCTTAGTGTTGCCGATGCACGGACGCTGCAGACAGATGTGTATGTATGCAAGTGGATTTTTAGTGTTTGGTTATATATGCTTAAGTGCATGTGATTTTATAGATAGGACACATTTGTGCTTGACAAATGAAAATTGTTAGAATGCAAAGTGTCCTTTGCCAGACACAACGGGGAATATTAAACAGAAGACTAAAAACTATTATCAAGTACTGTTACTGCTTAACGTGCAATGCCAGAAGATAAACTTTTCTTATGCTTCCCCTTGTCCTGTGACATTTAAGATGTCCTGTTTACAGCTGTCCTTACCTTGCCGAATTCTGGCATTATATTTGACATCAAACACTTCCATCCTGAGGTGGGTCCTTGACAGTCTTTAATATGACAAAATGATTTGGGCTTCCTGTCATCCAGTTTAAATCATTTTTCTACCCATGCATAAAAAAAGCTCCATCGCAATCCTTGATGGCCACAAGCAAAACACGGCTGGTCCCAGTCTAACCCTCAGCTGCACAGCACTGCATTGTCATCATAATTGGACGTGATAGATTTTCACTCTGCTTTACTAAAATTTTTTTGTAATTGACTAAATGTGCCACTCACAGTTGAAAATAAATTAGCCCAGAGCAACAGCAGCATTAGTGTTTTTTAAAAGTGTGTGTGCTTTTCATATACACACATATATATACACCTATATATAGACATACATATAAATAAAGTAGAAAGGCTGTATGAATAGGTCAAGTGCCTAGCTAATATTAGAAGAAAATCCCCTTCATTGCTAAATGGCGTCCTGAACTCCATTTTCTCAACGTGTGTTGTACATTTCCCCCCTCAGAGAGGGTGAAAACATAAAAGCAATACTGCAGACTGCGGCGTGGGGGAGGGTTTTCTTCCTCACACTTTCTACGTCTGTCAAGCCACCTGAGAAGTTGATATGAGAAGGGCATTTTAGAATAAAGACATTGCTCTGACAGCAAATACAAATGAAATAAAATTGGCCTAAGGCTTTGATGCCAGAACCTGAATGGAGAGCTGAGACTTGGCAATGCACTAGTTTAATACACCAGAGAAATAGAACTAGAATAATTTGCAATGCAGTATGATGAAAGAAGAAAATATAACAAACCTAGAGATTAAAATAGACTTTCCAGCCTGTGTATATTCGCATTTTGCACTCAAGTTGACCCATAAACATAGCAAGAGAAGTAAACGTGCACTTTTCGCTTCTTTTGGAACAAAGCTGTTGGACGTGGGGGGATACGATGTCAGGAGCTTGGCCCTGAGACTCCAGAGGCAAGGAACTGAGGCTCTCGCAATTTGTGGATGGTCTTCGCCGGCATCTCTTAACTCTGGAAATAGCCACCACCAGCCACGTTAAGTCATTGCTCTGGCCGCTGAACAGACAAACAGGCTTTGCGCTGGAAGAGAAGGAATACTTGAGAGAAAGGCGGCACTTGTAGGACACCTTGTGCATGCCATTGATGTTTTTTTTTCCTGTACATGTGCACACACATCCCGAGCTTCCTCCCAATCCAATTACTTTCCTTAGTGTAAAAACTCTTGAGTTAAGGATTATTTGGGGTTTCATGCTTGTGCAGCATCTATAACCAGAAGTGATCCTATGTGCTGCCACAATGCAGAGAAAAATAATAGCCAATGGGTTAAAGACTGAGTTGGTTAGCATTAACATGCGGGTCTGTTTATTTTCATATCCTCCAGAAGACATCATTTATTGGCCTCTAATGTTTTTCAGGTTTGTATGACCCAAATATGAATTGTTTGACTTTTTTTTGCAATAGGCGTTTTGGCAAGTACTGAATTCATTTTATGGTATTAAGTCAGCTGTAGAGAAAAATAAATAAATTGTTGAAGTATCAGAGCCAATTATGGGCACTGGTTCATGTGCTGGATTCTGCATTTCTCCTTTAGATATTTAAATGATTCCAGTGTACAGGCCTAGTCATTCCAAGTCTTTGGATGTATTTAAAGCAATTGAAAATCCCTTTTCAACACAAAAGTCAAACACTATTATGGTCCCTTTAACAAATACTAACGGCTACCTTAAGATTGTGGTAGGGTGTAAGTTTTAGTATAAAATTCCACTTGCTGCTAAAGGAGGGTTTAAGCTACATGGGAAAAGTGCCATGAAGTACAAGTAATAACAACAACTACAACTCTCTTTTTTAAAAAATACTGGGTTCAAAGACCACACGATCCTCACCTGCTGGTATAAGTCACCTCAATTTCTTGAGATGTAGAGCTTGATTGAACAGAGAGTGATTTGCAGCAAATAAATATAAGACACACAGAATTATACAGTGTTCTCCTAGAGGGAGACTTTGCCATCAGCTCTGTCATACAAACTGTCCTTAGGAAGGAAACCAGCAATTCAAATAAACCAGTTATTAGTTTGCATCTAACTCGTAAGTCCGAATGCTCCAAGTCATTAATTTTGGATTGGAAGGGCAAGAGTACAGTTATTGTCTGATTCTGTCAGTAGAGTAAAAAAAAGAAGATAGTGGTGCTAATTCATCAAGAATTTATGTACATTAGAAAAGCAGTAACTTTGTCACAAGTATACAAACTATCACAAGTAAACAGCTTCTTCAAGCCTGATGGAAAAAGCTCCAGCTTGCTGCAGCAGTGGTGCATTTCTTTATTATCATATATAGTTTAACCTATTTTTACGTTGACTGATTTTCTGCTTTTCACACAGATATAAAAAATCCTAGGTTAGGGTGTAAAGGAAGGCAAAGCTTGTAAGCAAGAGCTGGCCAGCTGGTGATGGAGGTTACTAACTGAGGACAAAGCAGACATTTACAACAGTGGGGCAGAAAAGGGAGAACGAAACAGAGATCTTTAGTTGCATTTTTCTCCTTCAGAAATATCACTTGTCTATGGCAGTTCAAACACTTGGGAAAAAAAAAAAAAAAGAAAAGTAATAATATGAATGTTTAGGCTTCCCCTAGGCATTTTCCATGCTCTAGATATCCCCAGAATGTAACAGAGCGTCCTAGCTCACCACTGAATAACATCTCAAATATGCCCTTCCCCTCGCTGGCTGGAGGGACTAATTTATGGAGAGAGATTAAAAGAATTAAATATAGATAGCTTCACTAAGTGAAGACTACAGTGGGACAAAAGAATAGCCTACAAATACATGGAGGGGGTAAATTCCTGAGGGAGGTGAATTATTTAGGACAATAGGAGTGGGTTTAACTAAGAGTAATGGGATGAAATTAAGAATAGGAAAAATTAGGCTGAATATATAAAAGAAACCTTCTTGACAGCAAGATCTATTTGGTCATGGATGACTGTCCCTTGGGAAGTGATGAAAGACCCATCATTTGGTATGTTTAGGGGCAGGCTTTGACAAAACATCAGTTAATGCAGAGTGGGAAACAACTTGCAGGGAAATATGTGAGAGGAGTTGATAGGTATTGTTGGTCTCCTTAATCTTTCTGTAATACATCTAATCAAACCAACCCTCCAGCTCAGTGTATCAGCTTTGCCATCACCAGACTTGGACCACATGGATCCGGTGATTGCTGCGTGAGAACCACACCATCACCATTGCCTTGCCTAGGCCGATGCTGGTAAATCTTGCAAGGTCTTGGAATGAGTTTGTTCGGCAGGTGGAGGTGCAAACAATGGCTACCTCCATTGTAGGGCTCCTTCTGTACTCTCAGATGCTGGCTTCTCCTTTCCCTCCGACTTATCTTACACCATGCCATGGAGGTGCTGCAGCAATTTCTCGATCTTTAAAACCCTGCAGCACAGATGGCTTCACGTTGGGAGCTCCCTGAACCTGCAAACGCTTGAAACGCCTCCCTCTCTTTCCAGTGTGTGTTGGGAAGATAGTTTTACTGCCACAGCCAGGGACAGCAGTAAGCACTGCAGCTCAAGAATTACATTGCATTTCAGTTTTGCTGTCTGTTAGAAAAAGGTGGCGATGGCTTCATCTTATTTTTAGGAGCAGAAGAGACGCGGTTTCTGTAGCTAGCTGTAGGATCCTCCACCCTGTCATGTGCCTGGGCCTAAGAAGGAGCTGTGGTACAATATAGTTTGTACATACATTTATTATGATTAAAACTGCATTAAATAAAGAGACATGAAGTCCATCGCTTTTAAAGAAGTGGCACACAGAACTACACTCAACAAGGCTTTACCGGTCATTCAGACCCTCAGAACAGGAATAACGTGTTGTGATGGAAAGGTGTGACTTTCTAGATGCATCTGATTTCCATTATATTGAAAAGCTCCTTTTTGACACTTTAAAATCATTAAGTCTTCCTGGTTGAGACATGGAATGTGTCTATATTACCCCTGCAAATCTCTCTCACCCAAAGTCTCGATGTGACCCGGTCGATTCCCAAGGACTGTGCCACCACCCCAAGGGACGAATGCCCTGCAGAAAGGGGGCTTTGAGAAGGACCAGCCTCGCACAAAATGTATTCAGCAACTCCAGTTTGTCATTTTGCCCTTCTTTTGCAGGGAAAAAATACCCACCACCAACAAAAAAAACCCACGCTAGTGATTTCTTTTGACTTAAACTGGGCATTCAAAAAGCTGTTTTTATTAATGAATCATATTAAGCCATCAGTGAAAGGCTCCCTGACTCTGTTTAAATAACAGGCTATGATTCCTCCCTCCCGCACCCCCCTTCCCTTTGGCTCCACTGCTATTAATTGAGGAGTTTCTTTGTTTCTTTTCTAATGAAGCTAACAGAACACATCTGTCAGGTGCTTGTATTCTTCACCCGTCTATAGTATGTAATAGCCCAGCTGGAGGCTATAATGCTACACAATACCCCTGGCCGTTACAGCAACTATTTATTCCTGGGCTTTTCCTCAGATAGGGATTTGAAAAAAGTCTGAAATTTGGGCCTAATTGCTATTTACACAGCGATAGACACCTGTTCTAGCTGAGACACTGGCTCATGAATCCCACACCTGAGACCTTAGGGAAAGCGAAGGGGAAAATTTCAAGCAGCTGCCAGTCCAGTTCAGAAACAGAGAGCTTTTCTATGCGATATGTACGTACAGTACATAAATTCATGCCTGCGTATTGCCATAGCTACTGTTTCACGGCCAAATGTTCATTTAAAGGCTTAACATATGCTGGTTGTGTGGACACACGTACACAACCGGGAGGAGAGAGTTTTTTGCCCTCACTTCTACATTTTTATTGGACTCTCCCAAATTCGTTGTGCCAGGATTTCTTTCTCCAAAGATCGGTGGCCATGGGTTGCTGCCAGCCACCGAACTTCCACTCTCGCCTCACGTTGTGCAGCACAATTGCTCCATTTTTCCCCTTGTTTATGCAAAGGATCCTGCTCTTCCTCTTTGTTTTTGTTCAGGGGAGTTTTTTTCGCCCGCGCGCTCCTCAGGAGCAATAGTCCATGGTGACAGTGGCAGCGAAGGCTTTGTTATCGTAAAGCTGTTAACGGTGGGGACGCAGTGTAAAACCATACATGAATCTAATATAAGTTAGCAGCCTCTCCAATGCAGTTAAGAGCTCAAATTGATTAAAATGCAATTAGCTCATAAAACTCCCTGTTTATTACCTCAGATGTTTGTCAAAGACACAGAGCTGAAGAAAAGATTTCTTTCCTTTTCTCTCTTCTCTCGGTCATCGTCATTCTTCCCTCCCTATTTGTTTCTGTTCAGCGCCAAACAGCCCCATTAGTTAGGTGCGGGACAGAAATAAAACGTTATTGCCCTGCCGCCTTATCAGATGACAACGTCCTCTGCCGCTGCCAGGGGAGGGATCTGGGGTGTCTGCTTTTTACAAAACTTTTCCCTGCGGTTAGGGGGGGGCATCTGAGCTTTTTGGTCTAGACCTCTCTTTTGTGGGAAGACCTTTAATTCAGTCTGTTTCTTTAATCCTGTGATGCTCTGTCATCCTGAGCCCACCTTTATAACACTCTTGTTCGGGGGGAGGGGAGAGGCAGGAGAAGAGGTTGAATAATTAACTGGAAAAATTGGTTCTTATGTCATGCAAAAGACATCTGAGAGCTGCTGAACATCAAATGCAAGAAGGGAAGGTTAATAGATGGATTTTTAAAAAAAAGGTGAGAAAAGCTCACACAAGGGATGAAACAAGACTACCAAGCCAAGCCGAATATTCTAGAGGCTTTTAAAAACATATATCGGAAACAGAAAGATGAGTCAAGGAGCCAGCAGAGCTTTTAAGACAGGGTGGGGCACCCAGATTGGTGAGAGACGAAGGGGATACTGCTAATATTAATTATTTGCCGCAGGGCTCACAAAAGCATTTCAGTAGCTGAGGACAGGAACAGAAATTCATTTCCCAGAGGGGGAAGAAAGAAGTAGTGAGTGATCTCAGGGTCACTCCAGGACAGGTGATAATGAAATTAGAGTTAATGAAGATTAGGAAGACACCAGGCCCAGATGAGCCTCCATCCCAAGATTATGAAGATGATGCTGGTAATAAATGCTCCTTGCACATGAAGAGGAACCTTAAAGGTAGAGGGAAACCATGGCTGCATCTGATTTAACAGGATCTCTGCAATAATAATAGACCTTACCCTTTTTCTTCTAAAGACTGAAGTTTTAATAGCTGCTGAGTACCCAGGATCACAGACTTACCCTGGTAATGCTGGTAATTCACCTTCTCCATCTCTGGAAAAGCCTCCAGATTAAGGAAAACAGGTAATACAGGATGGGTTAGATCTAATTTCCTTGCTATTTGGCCCTGTATGGCACTGGGACAACTTTCTTTCTGGCGAAACCAAATCCTCCATCTCTAATAAAGTCACGAGGTGACAGCTCTGACCCACTGCTGGCGCATTCCGGAGTGATTTAGGAGGACACTGCTTCCAGCAGTAGCCTAGCCAGGGCATAGGGACCCAACGACCGAGTCTCCACTGTAGTGGCACTGATTTTGATCGCCTGATATAATTTCATATTCCACAAGGGTGCTGCCTGGGGCAGCTTTGGGGATACCTGTGTAGTCCCCTGGGGACGAGTGTCTGGTTACTTAATGTCCACGAAGAGGACACTTCGGGTCTGTGATCCTTGCCGAACAAAACTCCTGCTGATTCGCATCCTGTGCCTAGCAGAATACACAGTTTTTCATTGTTTTTAAGTGCCACGACAGGATGTTAGTGCCCTGCCTGCCTCACCTGTGTTTCACCAGCATGATGCTTTTACAGGTCTGTTCTGGACTCATGGTTTTGTCCTCAGTATCGGACTCATCCACTGCTCCTCTCTATTAATGCCTATATATTCCTTATTTGACCTGTTTTCTTATATGAACTGTTTCTTAAATTTTGGTTCTTAACACCCCTTGCATGTGTTGCAGATCCTATCACCTTCCTTCCCATTTCTGTTATCACAGATGTTTTCACCTGAGCTACAATAAGCTGGTCCTCCGGGCAATCCCTTGAAATGCCTTTCTACTGTGAAAGTTTTGCAGGAGAGGGCCTTGATTTTTTTTTTTTTTTTTTTGTAATCAAGTAAATTACTTCCCAATTGAGAATGAAAACATTATGCTTTTGAGTAAATTGTAGTAATCCTCTCATATAAATCAGCTTTTTGTATAATGCTGCCTCAAAAGCTTTCTTGTTGTCTAGATAAATAATGCTCAGTTTCCTTCCATTGATTCTGGGTGTTACTTCTGTGATGATTTCTCTCAGCTTTGTTGGCCGTAATGTTTCTTAATAAAGATATGCCTATACCTTTGATTGGACTAAGCCCCACTGAATATTTCCTGTTATTGAAATCAAATTTACATCTGTGAAAGGTTTTTTTTAATCATTAGTTCTGCATCCGAGTTTAGCAGTTTCTGATGTTCAACTTGCTTTCCTTTGTTACCTCTCTAACCAAAATGACTATATCAGGAAAACATAGTTGTCAGGATGTCATTCCCGGCTCTGTTTTCTTTGTCATACGTTAAGCCTTTCTGTGTTACATATGCAAAGTTCAGGGTGAGTAGCACTGGCCTCAGCAAAAGTAAAGAATATTTTAGCCAAGCAATGCAAGTTTAGGGTGACCAGACAGTCTATGTGATAGCATCATTATTTTGGTTTGACTCGTTATTAGCGGATGAAGTTCTAGATATAAGGGAAAGAAGCAGTTAATAGATTTTAAAAGTTAGCTTCATATGAAGGCTCCTAGTTTCTCTTTGTTGGCAGTCAGAATAATCGGCAACAGTGGTTTATTTCCAGCTCTGTCTGGTTCTCAGGTTTCTGTCTAAACTGGGTTAAATCTGAATCACAGGTTACTTACAACCTTTCCACAATATTCTTTTTAATGAAAAGTGTAAAAAAAGTCATTTGGTCATTCAGAAGTTTTTAAGTTAAGTGAAATGGTTTGCAAGGCTTAATCGTGGTTTAAAACCAGCCAGTTTTGATCATTATTGCAGTATTATCTTGATACCTTTGTTCATGTTGACAAACACTTAGCCTTTGAGAAGTCCTGCTTACTTTCAGCAGCCCTACACCCAAGATAAAGCACAGTTACTTTTGGAGAGAGAGAATTTAATACTGTATGCTCTGATCTTCCTCTGGGAAATATTCTCTAGTCCAACTTATTTATGCCTGTGTATAATCTGAAATACAGAATATACATACATACCCAAACGTATGTATATGTGTGCCTAAAAAAAAGCATATAAATCTGTAAAATAGGTCTCCTGAAATCAATGAGACTGTTCATTGATGAAGATGTTGCACAACGTATGCAAAGGTACCAGATTTCAGAACTTTTAATCCTGGCTCTAGAAGTCAAATGAATGAGTTAAAAATAGATGAAAAGAGGGCAATGAGGGCTTCTTGGGCTGTGAACTCTTTGGAGCCCAGGCCTCACAACACTGTGTATTTGTACAGTGCCGCACAACAGGGATTCCTTTTTCTGGCTGACTTTTAGGCACAGTGGTAGTGAAAATGATTAACAGTGACAACACGTTTTAGTGAGACTCGTGGGGTCGGTCCTTCCCATGTGCAAACGTCTGGCCGCACAGACCATCTCCTTCTTACCAGGAACTGCAAAACATCCTTGTGGCCAAGACAGTAATTGCTTACAGAGGAAATTAATGCTGGGAGCATATTTAATGTATTTTAAGCTGCCTTTTAATGCTATTTAGCAGGTGGAAACAAGGCAGAGATTTAGCAGCATGTGAACAGCCAGTTCTCAGTAGACCACCAAAAGGCTGGAGCAGCTGAGTTGGGCTATCAGAGACACTTCCAGATGTTGTCCAACAGCATCCATTTGACTGATTATGAGGAATAATAGTGGAGTCCAGATGTGATAGAGCTAAATCTGAGTTCTCAGGAAAAGAAACACGCCTATACATGATATAGATATTATACGGTTTCTTGGCATAGTCCAGGAGTTTATTGTACATCCAGCGTTTAACCTCTTTTCCCCCCAAGGTACAAATGTCAATATTGGATTTTCTCTGGTTGAATGAATGTGTTACAGCGCAGATTAACCACTGGCAGTGATAAAGGACTTTCACTTGCCAAACTAAATTTCTCACAAATGGATCAAAACAGTCTGAGGTACAGAAAAGAAGCAAGATGGGAAATCTTGCCAAATTTAGTCATGATGGTTCATTAAACTGATCTTAAGACCTTGGCGTATGTACTTTATCTGGGAGCTCCTGATTTCAGCTGGCGGGAAGTATAGGCTTGTGTGTGCTGGCAGGTCTGTGTGTGCAAGTGCGGGTACACTTGGGGACGAGGTGGCAGGGCAATAGCTAACGAGACAGATGAAGCTGACGCTTATCGCAGCGGAGTTCCTCAAAAGCCCACTACTCTCCGGTTATTCCCATTTTCACAGTGTAGGCTGAATTTCCCCTCTCGCTCTCGGGGTAATATTGCTCTTCCACCATTTATTGTTGCGCTTCGTTAACCGCAGAGCGGTGTGTGAGGCACGTGGGCTGCGGGAGGTCCTGGGAGCCCTGGCTGCCCCATCGCACTGGGTGCAGCTGGCCATGCTCCTGGATGTCTGAGTGCCTTAAAAAATACAGCTCTTTCCCCCATCCCATAAACCTGAACGACATCTGTTATTCCTGTGTAAGGAATCTCTCCCTTCGTTTACATCGTAACATAGGTTGTTTAAGTTAGCTCAGCTCACCTCTCTTGTCGGAAAACTGACCTGCCCTAGTTATTTATTTTTCTTTCAATTTTTGTGCTCTCTGCAAAGCTCAATAGCAATAACTTTATATGTTCTTCTGGTTCACTGATTCTTTTTTTTTTTTCCTTGATATCATTTCAGAAGCCTTTATCAGTTTTCCACTTCTGTGATTTTTAAGTTTTACGTGTTTATTGCCTTGTTAATTATCATGAAAAGGGGAGGGGAGGAGAGAAAGGGAATGAAAAATAGGATATACATGCATCTGTTATTAATATATAATGGATACGGTAATGTTGTCCCAATTGTTCACCACCAAATGTTAGCATGCACAACAGTGACTTGCAAGGCAACGTGTTATTGAAGTGTGGTGAGTGCAAGATTCAAAGCACAGATCTGTTTCCTTTGACTTTACATGACTCTGTTCGCTGGAAGATAATTGCAAACACAGGCATCTAGTAGGCAATGGAAAAGGATATACCAAAGAGCAGTGGGTCTGATTTTTCTGGGCTCCTGGAGTACACATGTAAGGTCAGAAGTGGTGTTGCTGGATGATAAAAAGCATCAGAAATGATTAACTATTTTAAAAATTAGCAGTTCTATATAACTTGAAGAGCTTTTAAAGGGTTGGCTGAGCTGTTCTTGTCTTTGAAAAGCGGAGAAGCTCCAGTAAAGTGGGAGAAGGTCGGCATTAAAGGAGACTCCTCATTCAATCCAGGTGATTGAAATTACCTTTAGCTTGAAGAAGACTCTGGGCCAATAACCTCAGGGTTGTTACCGGCGTCATTACATGGTAAAAAGACTATCAGTGAAAACTCTGTAATGGCTGATTTTTTAATTTTTTTTTTTTTTTAAACAAACTTGATACCTTCTGGTGTTAAAATTTTGAGTGTGATGGCTAAAAGTACCTGTAGTTTCATGGTAGGCATCTATAAAGTGCTTGACTTAATGCTGATCCATTTTGATCGGCTCAGAGGACTGCCATGCCACAGAGGCCCGTCGCAGTCCAGCTGGACGGGCAGTGGAGCAGGAGCTGTGGAAGTTGCACCAATTCTTGTTTCAACTAGAGCATGTGTTGGATTAAATTTTCCTGTCTTAACTGAAAAACATGCACTGATCTAAAATCAGTATGGCACAAGATGGATTAAATTATTCTATTTTAAATAACCTAAAAGCAACTGTATTATTACTCTAAGTTAGGTAGTGGTTAGTATGAATTATTGGTATACATAATAGATGGTAATGATGCTTTTATTACAGTAATAGTAACGGAATGGAGTCAAACAGCCTGACAGATCCAAAAATTTCATGGGGAATCAGTAACTAGTTGATCCTAAATGGATCTAGTGAGGACATCCCTGCCACTGAAGGGACAGAAGGTAATTAACAGTGGCAGTTTCTGATCCTGGTGGTCTGGAGCTGGGTCAAAAGCTGCAAGCAGCCCAGTGCCCTTCCTCTGGGTACCGGGGAGCACAGGGGGAAATGTTGGAGCAATGCCCTTTCCATTTAGGTTGTTTTTTTTCTAATGTGTTTACATATTACTTCCCCTCTCTACATCAGGCTGACAGCAAGCAGACAACTGTGGTATTAACAGATTGTTTGGGTAGTACCTGTTCCTCAGGAGCGGTGATTTACAAAGTTTTACCAAAGTCCTGAAAATAGCATAAGCAGGACATACCACCCTGAAAAGTAGAGACAGTGTATTTATTAGGGAATGCAAATGAAAACGTAAATATAAAGGAGAGGGGGAGATGGCCAATAATTAGGAGCTGCTCCAGGAGAGAGGGTGGGTGAGGACAGGGCAGCCATCTCATGCACGGTGAGAGGAAATTTAAAGCAAGAAACTCCGGCATAAACCAAGAAGCCCAGCCCTGGAAGAGCAACCAAACTGACCACCTCTGTCAGACATGCCTAGTCCGAATGGCTGGTGCACGCTGCAGGATTTGGCAGGTCCAAGGTCCCCACGCCTTGTGCGAGGACTTGTGCTGCAGCCCTGTGCAGACCCATGCAGCTGGATTCCTCCTCACAGGGGTGCAGATGGTGTTGGGGAGAGGATTGGTCCCGGGGAGGTCTTGCTCCAGCGTGAGAGGATATCCAGCTCTCTCTGATGTTGCCTGAATTAGCTGAAGTTTGATCTTGAAACGGTATTATGACATTTTGTTCTTGTGTTGCTGCTTGCAGGTTTGCAATTGAATGTTTGACCCTGACTGAACAGTACATGAGGGAGCTTTTCTCCCTCCAGCTTTTATTCATCACGTTGCTTTGCAATAAACGTGTCTGGTGTGGTCTATTGCTGAAAACTGAGGTATCCTTTGAGGGGAGGAATTGGTATGAAAGGCAGCTGTAGTGCCTATCGCCCTGCACAAGCTGTACAGGTCTCGAAAGCAAGGATGTGCTCTCTGCCAGCCTGCCCACCTTGCCAAGATAGCTCGTTGCAGACGTGAGGTAACGCCTCTTCTGCAACGCCTTGGGTTTAGGGTTGGATTATGTCTTTGAGAATACCTTGGGCTTGTTGGCTCAGGCCAGGCTTACGGGAGCAGCAGGGAGGGTTTGGCAACGGCTACCGCCGAGGCAGGTGGGGTGGTCGGAAAGCAACAGGGAAAGAAGTTTTGGTCCGGCCATGCGGTGAATGATCCCATGCTCTGCATGAGCACGGGGAAGCCGTCACCGCTCCTGGTGGCACCCGCAGACCCCGCCTGGGAGCACGTCCCTCTGCCGAACGGGTGGCTCTGAGAGCACCAGGCAGGTTTCCCTCAGGAGCAGCTCACCGCGCTGCCGTAACCGCGGGCAATCCATCGAGTGGCGTCTCACCAGGCCACCTCTCCTTGCAGGGAGTGCTGGGGCCCGGCGTTTTTGCTCAGAATGTCCCCGAGGTGGGCGGTGCAGGTGTCCCCCCGAGGGGCGGTGAAGCACAGACAGTGCATGACTTTGGAGGTGGGTCACAAGCCGAACGTGGAGTCTTTCCCCTCTCATTTCCACAGGCCCGTCTGCCTCTTGCGAGTCATATCTGACATCCTGCACGGCTCCACAACGCGTGTGCAAAGGGTTTGGTCCAGGTCCTGCAAGCCCTGAGCGCTGTTGCGGTCTGAAAGCATGGGGAGGTTTGCTGAGTGTGGTCTGCAAGGAGACCCCTTCCCTCTCCCGGTGCCATCAGCTCTGCTTTTCCATCGCACTCAACTTGCATGCAAAAATTTTATATTGATAACTTAAAAAGGCAACATCAACGATTGGAGTCAGAGCAATAAAAGTGAAGTGCATGGCTGCTGCCAGGCTTCTTTCTCGCTCCTTGGTGTTCTGGCTCCAGCATTCAAGCAATAGATTTAAATATAAAACAGATCATTAACGGCTGGCTCAACATCTGCTAATATTATTTTCCTTGCATTGTCTGTGCGTCTTTGTTTATCTCAGTGTGCTACTTTGTTTTTCCCCTTTTATAATAAGGATCATTCCTTTATTTTAAAGCGCTGCATCAATTTTCAATTGCTTGGGCTCTTGGAGCCTCCCACGCTTTGCCCACATGCTTGCACCGCACGAAGAGGTGGAGAAACAAAGAGAATGCGAAGCGTGGGATGATTGTTGCTTCAAAAAACAGTAATTAAGAATCTGTTAGAAAAATAACAACTGAGTTTAATAAGAGCTTAACTTAGCTGCGTGAGCTGGACAGAGAGAGACTCCTGGGCTGTTTCATAGAAATCAAGCAGCTCGACTCTTCAGGAGTCTTTCAAGTGACATTGAAGTGGATTCATGAAACTCCAGTAAGAGGCATTGTTCTTGTTTCTATTGAAGAGATGGCTTGCTTTTTTCTTTAAAAAGAAATTATAATAACCAGCATTGTAATGAAAATTCAAATATGAAAAGTGAAAACTTTGGTATAAAATCTACCCTTATACTAAGATAGCTGATTTACATCAACAAAATCCTGGGCAATTCTCAGTTAAGCCCCAAAGCCTGTTGTTATTATACATATCCCTCTACCTCCATACCACGGTGCAGACGATACAATATGCAAAATCACCAGCTGTTCAGATATTCATAGAGTACTTAAGCTAAGTGATTTGAGGATGGAGTGTACTTTTTTACCTTGAAATTAGTCTATATTTCTTTTGTCCCCACTCTCCCAACTTCATACCTCTTAAAGTTCATCCCATTTATCCTGATGAAAAAGAACTAAAGAGAGAAATTAGATCTGTAAATACCTACTGAACATAACTTTCTGTGAAGCAGATGGACTTATAATATGGTATCGTATGACTAGAGCTGTCTTCTGCTTAGAGCTGTTCAAGAGGATCTCACTCCTTACTTGCCAGAGAAAAGTAAAGAATGACTTTCAAGTAGTCATTCCTTTTCTCACAAGCAGAAGAAAAAAAGCCCCTTTTCTTTTCCTAGACTTCAGGAGGTATTCCATTACCTCAAGAGGTCTTGCACTGCATGAGAGGGTTTCTGGTTCTCCAGAGGAGTCCTCATCCCTGAAAGAACAGGGATTCTCCACCACTTTTAAGACACTTTTAGTTCAGGAGCTCCAGGTTCAGTAGTTTATTGGTGGTCCTGGGCCGTCTTGAGGTGCTAGCATGCTTGGTGCCCCTATCTTGGAGACAAATGCCAGAAGATGACTGTAAAGCACAGCCAAATTCTCTTGCTCTACCCTCTGTTTCTTCAAAGGTCTCCCTTGTCTGTTTTCATCGTTGGTGCCTGCTGTGATTTTGCTGGGACTCATAGCAATTACTGCACATCTGCCCTAGAAGAAGCCTCCCACCAGTGTAATACAGGCATGGACTGTTTAGTGTCACCCAGCTCTGAACAGTCCTCCTCTATGGTAACGTGTTGCTAGTTGCCATTGTTTTTTGGGGGCCTTAAATTTGCAATATAGGTGAGAGGCAAGAGTAGTACATTAATGGTGACTCCATAAGCAAAAAATGAAACTCTCTGCCTCAGCATGACTCTTTCCTTTCTGCTACCTCTGTCGTGCTGAGGTTTTACTTGGGAATGTCACATTTCCAAAAGTTTTGATCAATAAAATGTTGCCCCAAGTTTTATGACAGCTGGTAGCCAGTTTATGCCAGAGAGAAGTGCAAGTTATATTATCCAGTGTCTCAGGATGGTTGGGCTGGAGGAGAAGTGGACCACTTGCAAAATCCATCCCTGGAGTGACAAAATTTGGAACCGTCTCTGGTGCTTACTCACCCTTTGGCTTAAGGAGGTATTGCAAGACCCTCCTTGGTGGTAACTGAAATGTTACCTCATTACAGTGAAATGTTAAGACAGATAGTAGTTGCAGTAGCTCAGCAATGATAACTCAGTAGTCTGAAAATTTCCTTTCGGTATCTCACATGAAACTCTTCAAAAGCTGAGGCACGTCATTCTCAGTATGAAGCAATAATTTGAAATACTGCAGATCCAGATGCTGACTTCCCACTGAATTAATTGTAAATCACATGCATTTGTACTGTCTAAGTCCGGGCAAACAGCTCTCACCCGAGGAAACGAGTTATGCTCAAGTCTGCATAAACAAACCCACACACCAAGCTTAGTTCACCAGACAAAAGTCCACTTCTAAACACAGGTGGGGAGATCAGACTTTCGACTTCCCTACAGAGACCAGAAAAGGCTACGTTTCATTGCTGTGGAAAGCCAGGATATCTTCACTACAGTCCTTCAACCGTCACTCATCTGTTTGGAGTTTCATGGTTTGCATTCACACAGAAAGTGGGTTTGGGTCAGGGTCACTGTTTTTCCGCAAGCAACTTACAAAGCACCTGGCATGCATTTGGACAACACATGGAGGTGGAGGAAAAGGTTCATCCCTCTGCGAAGGGAGTGTTGGAGAAGGATCATCAGAGATCAGGTGGATCTCGAGCTGTTGGAGACCATCACCAGCATGAGCAGACTCTATGAAATACCATCAGAAGCTGCGGTTTTCCATCTGCTCCAGGGCTGGCAGCTGCTTCAATGCATGACAAAACCGAGGACGTGACACCATTTTGCTTCTGTGCTTCTTCAGTGCTTCTCTCATGTTTTAAATAAACTTTTGAATTCTGTCCGAATGCAGTTAACTGGGAGGAAAAGGAAAACTCGAACTACTTTGCAAACACGTGGAAATAGGTGATAAATGCAGTCTGCCTGATGTTACATGGTAACTGAGCTAGTATAAATCATAACTTTTCAATCTTTTATTAAACTAATGGGACTGAGCTTTGGAATACACTTCTTTTTTTAAAGAAGGCTAGTAGTAATTTAACTATGATGAAGATCAGATCATCCACAGCAAATTTGTTCTGGGTCATCACACTCCAACTTCTCATGTGTCAGCTGTTGATAATTTTTCAGCAACCAACCTGGACTACTACCTGAAATTCTGAAAAAATAATTGGCTTCCAAAACATGTGAACGGCTTCAGCATGCAAATAATTGAGAGCTCCTGGACGAAGAGTTTCAAAGGCCCTAATTCTTTCCACTGCTTGGAACCGAGGTTTTATGTCCCAGACTCCTATGATCTGTGGGTCTTCCTCAGTGAGCTCTCCTGAAGCAGGTGCCTGTCTGTCAAGCTCTCCTGGTTTTTCATGAAAGCATCTTTTGTCATTATAGCAAAGGATTTTAGAGAAAATTATTGATGTATGAAAAGAAACCTCATGACTTTTGCTACCAGCCAGGTAGATGGAGAAGGCTGAGTCTAAAACCCCATGGAGGTTCCCTGAAAATTTGAGCCTGGTATATCTACAGCCATTTTTACAGGGAGGCAGACACTTGCTCTGAGCTCTGACTGTTCTCATACACACTTTTTCTCATCTGGGCAGATTCTCTGGGGTTTGGCACCCCACTTGTGTGGCCACATGTTTCCTGACTGGCTTGGAGTGCGGTCAGATCAAGCTTGAGTCTGCCTGCAAAATGCTGGGTAGACATAGCCTTTGATGTGTTCCTGAGCCAGATGTAGCACTTTCCAGCATAAGGAACGCGGAATAACAAGTTTTATGACATCTGGCGGTACAAATGTTACCCCAGATTGAACATTGGTTCCTATCCAAAATGATAATCTCTCTTTGTGGGCTGCACTTATTTAGGGTCTGTATCTCCAATGCTCAAGTGTTTTCCTCACAGCTTACATTTGCCTGTGCGAAATAGATGGTGCCTTGCATGTATATGCATGCAAACAGTTGATTTGCAGGTGGAAATGAACTGCTCCTAATAGCAGGAAATAATGAGAAAAATGAAGAATCACAGAGAAGCTGATATTCTTGTGTTAAAGGTCTTGTAAATAAAACAAAGGAAAGAAGTGGCAGCATATGTAATAGGGCTGTTTATTGTCCCCAAGTTAAGGAATGTTTTCTCGACTGAGCAGTGTCTCTGCCAAATGACTCATGAAGAGCTTTGTTGTGGCATAAGTTGAAGTCAAGGAAAATCGGTATTGTTATAGGCATTTTGATCTGTCATGGACTGTTTCTGCAGAGTGACTGGACTTTGTGCTCTACCCTGAAGTACATATGTCAACGCCTGCAAGTTAATGCAGGCTAGGGAAGAAGGAAGATAATAACAAAGCTGTGAAAACTTTTGGGAAAGAAGCTGAGCAGGGAGGATCTGTACGTGATGTCTATGGGACTTGTGGGCGCTCAGCTGCTCCAAAAAACCAGACCACTGATGGTGGTGCTTAACACATTGACTTAGCTGCTGAGCTGCAGGCACAAAAACATAGAAGTTTTGGGGGGATCTGGCAGTCTGTGCTTGTTTGTCCTCCTTGAATGTGTGGCAGGAGACATCTTAGCACATGTTCATCATGCTGTAAGACTGCTTGGAGGGAGAAGCTGAAGCATACAAAGGTGGCTAATACCTCCAATGTAACTTTTCTGTTCTCAGACAATTGTGCATCAGCTCGTTTACTTTCAGCAGGATGTGGTGTAGGGCAGCATGGAGCTGACATGAAAAACACATGAAGCCAGCCAGGAATAGTCTTGCCATCTTGGATATTCCTGGGAAGCCGTGATCATCCCGATACAGAAATGTCACTGCAGACACTCTTGGCATAGGTACGCAGGAAAATCCTGGAAATAGTTTAGATATAGTATCTTGTCCTAAAAGTGCTGTGTCATGTGAGCGCCAGTACCTCTCATCTTGCTGATTAAGTGTGCAAGCACAAAGGGTACCCCACTGCCCCTCCCAAACTCAACAGCTGCTACTTGGAAGAGGCTTTTTTTCCCCCATAATTGGTATTAGATGATGATGATGCCACAGGCTTTGAAATAGTGGAAGCCAGCACTGATCACGCTTACAGATAGCTGAACAATGCAGTGCAATGTAAACTAGGCAAACAAACCCATCTGGGTTGCCAGAGAAGGCAGAGAAAAGCTCTAATCTTCTAGAAGCAGCTGTTGGCCAAGCTGACATTGAAAGGCATTATTTTTAAAATGAAAGCTTCTGTGCGGGATGAAAGCTGCTGGATTTCTTGCTTTGGACTGGAAGCACTTGTCAGTAGCCCAGACAGAGATCAAAATCATTGAACGCTGCAGAGCAAGAGTGGTAAGCAGGACCCTCTTCAGTGGGTAACGGATTCCTGTCCACGCTGGAACATGGTTGGTTTTGCCAGGAATAGCTTCTTACTGGGGCAGGGTGGGAGCAGCGCTAAGCCAGGACAGGGCACTCGAGCCGGCTGAGAGCTGGGCTGTGGTATGCACCCTGCCTCAGGTCCTCACCAAACTGCATAAGGCAAGAGGCAGGTATCCCGATCCGATTCCTCCTGGAGAAGTCCCAAAGCATGGGGAAGCCTATAGCCAGACATTAGCCCATGCCAAGTCCTAGGGTGGACCTTGTCAGGATGGTTAGGTGAGCAAAACCTTCTTCAAGTAGCCACAGCCTGTGGCAGCGAATATCAGGAGTCTGGATGTGCTGCTCATGTAAACCAAGCTACATCAGTCAAAGCAGCTTTATTCCAGGACAAGTGAGTAAAACCTAGGGCTTTTGCCAATATAATATGATAAAGTTAGAGGAAAAGGCCCCCAAACCCTAAAATTACACAGTCATACTGGCAAGTGTCTTTAGAGGCCTAATCTTAGTGGTGAAAAGTTCAGTTTAAAAACAAAAAAAAAAAGAGAGAGAATAATTTCATTTATGAGGATAGCATTGTTAGCATTGATAAGCGTGTGGGTTTTCATCCAGGGCGAGATGATACAGTACAAATGTGGCAGAGCAAAGGAGAAGAGATCTCCCGTGTGTACGGTGCTCTCAGGACCTTGGTGGTAGGTTACCAATGGCAGTAGCAGCAGGTAAAATAGTAATTTGTATTGGTTTTAACAGTCTGTGATGCCTGAGGGATGCTACAAAGATCTGGATTTTTCTTTTGTGCACTGTGACTGCCAGAAAAATAAAAGCCACCCCTACCGGGATAAATAGCATTATTATCCATGCTGCAGACAGGGACACTGGACCGCAGAGGTGTTTGCTCAGAGCTGTGGAGTCCGGACAGGGCTGTCAGACGGTACCAGAGGCAGGGCCAGGACCCACGCCTCCTCCGCAGAGAAGAGACGTGGTGCTGGAGGATGCTGCGTCGGGTCTGTTGTGAGCACTTAGCAGTTCCTCTGGTACGTGGCAACCGATGGAGTGGTAAACTTGTCTTAAGGCTTCCAGGCTTGGAGGCTGGAAGGAGAATAATAATATCCAGGGTTAGTGCTAAGGCCCCTCTCTGAAAGCAAGTTTTCCTTCGGGCATTGGTGCTGGTGGTTTGCCTGGCAGAGCAAACACCGGAGCGGAGGAGCAAGCAAAACGTTTCTTTATCCTCATTGCCAGAGAGTTGAAAGAATCTGACAGGGAGACTTGTTTAGCTGCAAAGCCATATAGACCATATTGTCTAAATACATTTTGTTTTCCTGTTAAACTCCATTTATAAGAGTGACAAGAAAACTAATAAAATCTACTAAGAACAAGGATGGTAATTTAGCACTCGGAGAGTGAGGGAGAGGAGCTGTATCTGAGGATTGCCTACGCTGCTCTAACGTCTTCAAGCCGTGCCTGAAGTACAGGTATTTCTTCTGATGAGCTATGAGCCTGAACAGGAGGGGTTTTTTCTATCACTTTTTTCTTCTGGACAGCATCTACTGCCTGTCTTCTGAGGCTTTTCATGCAAAGTTGTTGCCAGCCAGCTTTACAGAGAGAAGTTAAGAGCCTCAGTACGTAACGCAATGTTCTGTGAGATGAAAAACCAACCACCCCAGACTCAGTCATAAGTTACTTTATGTAAGAGCCCTCTCCTCAATTTGCCCTGGTTTGTGGTGACTTCCATCACAACCTTGTCAATCAAACATGAGATGTCATGTTTTTCAAACTGCGTCCATCAACAGACACGCGTGGGTCTAATGTGTCAATCATCTGCTTGACAATGGCCAGTCAATGCACTGCACTTTCAGATGCACCTAAACATAGTGTCAAAGCTTTAACGCAACAAAACTTTCAAAAGCTTTGTTCCTTCCTATTTGCTTTGGCCTCTTAATTTTTCCACACAGTTTTTGAAAAAGAGAAATGGTACATTCTTAATGAACAGTTAAAAAACTAATTCAATATTCTTATTTAAACATGTCAATGTAAATGATGAGAAACGGTGGAAATACACCAAAGAAATGAAAACCAAACACCAAAATATAGTTTTGTGGAATGACTCTGTGTCCAGACTTGAGATTTATATAGTTATATTTTGGTGTCCTGAATTTTCTTTGTGATCAGCCTTTATCTTAATAGTTCCTGCCCAGTGCTGCTATGAGGTCAGGTTGTATGTGGTTAAACAGCTGCTGTACTCCAACCAGCGGTGGAAGCATTTCCATGATGGTCTGAAAAGAACTAGTGTACGGCATTTGTACAGCTCTTTGGGGATCTTCCTGGATGAAAGGCACTATTATACGGGTAAGATCATTATCATTATCATGAAAAACCTTCTCAAGGAAGCAATTCCACCTTCTGCTTCTGACACCTCATTTCTCTGTTGTCTCAGGAGCCTCTTTTGTATCTCCTAGGAGTGTCAGTTCACATCTTAATCTCTTTGTATGTAATCTCATTACAGATAATCCCATTTGCTGGAGATGTCAGTACTTCTCCACCATGTGAGGAAGGATTTCCACTCGGCTCATTTTGTAACCGATTCCAGCTACATTCACTGTACAAAACAGACTGGTTGTAGCTGGAATCTCCCTCAAGTTAGGTTTGCTGTGGGCAGGGAAATTCAAGGGAGAGAGAAAGGAAGAAAGGAAGGAAGAAAGAAAAAAAGGAAGGAAGGAACAAGGGAAGAAAGGAAAGAAGGAAGAAAGGAAGGAAGGAAGAAAAGAAGGAAGGAGGGAAGGAAGGAAGGGACTCTTTCTGCTAATAATACCTAAAGATTTTTTTTCTCCATCTCATTGTTCACATGAGAGGCATTTTCCCATAAAAAAATCAAGGTTTATAAGAAGATAATAATAAAAGAAGTTTTGAAATTACTTTCACAGCCATCCATCTTCAGTCGGATCTGCATGGTAGAGGCAGATGCGCTGTGAGCTTTCCTAGCTTTGATTTCTTGCCTTTTAGTAACTCTTGTCAATTAGGAAGGATATAGTCTACTCTCAATTCATTAAGTGCGCCACAATTGTCAGTTCGTGACAGGCTCAGGGGAGGCCAGGACTAAGTAAACATGGAGGATAAATTATACAAGAGGAGCACAGTTTGGAGGAAAATGGGGCCCTCTTTATATAACACGCTTATCCTTAAAATCTTGAGTAAGCTCCTATCATTGATAAAAGTCCAAAACCTCATATTCTTAAAGGGAAGAGTGGGGGAAAAAAGCAGTCACTCTCCTTTGACGGTTTGAAAAAAGAAAAGATGTTTGTACCACTCACTGACTGGCTAATGAATAATCAGATTTCACAGCTTGAGTGCTGGGGTGGTAATTTGGTTGCACGCCATGCTCCAAATCCATGGAATAGTGCTTCATTAATGTGAAGACCTGTATAATCAAACAATTAGCAGTCTCTCTGCTGCTAAAGCAGCTTTTCATCAGCATATATACTTCGTTGTAAGATGAGTCTCAAATTACTGGATCTGACAGCAACTAGTCTTTTACTAAATCACAGCAGTAGTAAAGTAGGGTGGACAGAACATTCATTTTTAAATCCATTTCTACATCTGCAAGAGATTCATTCTATCCATGCCACATGCCATATATAACTACCATTGCGAAGGTGAAGACATTATAGGTGAACTGAAATTTCATTTAAATGACTAAATCACAGATTAGATTTTCTTTACAGAATGTTCAAGTGCCATAAATTAGCAGTGATATGTTGCTACTTCTCACTTCACCTACTTCTCTACTTCACTTACCTTCCAGGAAGGAGGAAGAGACTTCTACCCATAACCCAGTACCTGAATGTCACCCTTTTCCCTTCCTTGTACAGGATTTAACCATACAGGCAGAAGGAAATGCCGCAAATTTAAACTCTTTTTCTACACTTTGACATTGGATTCTGCTGAGATCCAAGGGCAACTGCCCTCTGGTCTCCAGTTCATTTGAAAACATCACAGCTAGGGGAGAAGAGGCTGAAAAAGTTAAGATGAGTCCAGACTGCAACATTAATCTTCACATATGGGTATGAGTCTCCCACTTGGTTCAAGCTCAGAAAACCCTGGTGCATAGACTCTCTCATGCCTCTCATTGCCATGACAGCTTGGGTTGTGGTTGGCACCTTCCAGAGGACAAAATCATCCATACGGGCCTGAGCAACCTCTGCCACCAGGCTGGTCTTCATTGGAAGGATGGGACAATGTATAGGATCAGAGTAAGCCAGCAAAGTATGTGGAAGGATAAAGTGGTTTGTTTCTGCATGGTTTTGTAGAGCATTCCCATGCTCTAATTACAGACACTTTTCCTCATATTAGCAAATAAGGCTTAATATTATTTATGTACATGCTACATGGCTTTTTTGTTTGCTTTAGTTTTGCCATCATTTTTCTGGAAATCAGCTGAACATCAACGGGTTTGTTTTGTTCTGTGGCCCAGCAGGTGCTAGCTGCTGAGTGTACTGGAAACATCTAGCAAGTATGTGTGATGTTGGCATAGATACCGCACCAGAACCTTAGCTCGTGTGAGACAGTGCAATGAAATTCCTTTGTGTCATCTGAGACATTAGCCCGTTACAATTATGATCCAATTTAGCAATAGCTGATCTAAGGTGGAACAGTGCTGGACTGTCATGGCTGCAGTGTTTTATCCATTTTTCTTTTCTTTCCTGTTTGTCAAAAAATAGGTATTTTACATGTTATGAGTGCTGTACTTGTTCTGGGACCCAAACGTCTCAAGTGCAACTCATGGTAGCTGAAAGGCTCAAAGTACTTCTTAGTCTGCCCTGCCTGAATAGGTGTTTTCTAAATATCAGATGTAGAAATGAAGATGAGTTCAGGTTCACCCTAGCAAAGATTTTCTCCAAGAGCAATCCTAAAACCTGACCATTTCAGAGAAGATGAAAGGAGACGTCTCCCGCTTTCAATATCTGTGTCAGTGTAATACCAACTTGAGAAGACTGTGCTGCAGAGGTCATCCTGTTATATCAGAAAAAAGAGATGTGGAAACTGGAAAAGGCCAAAATATCCCTCAAGCCGACTACCCAGTTTTCAGCAAGAGCTATGAGGTACTAACACATAATCACCTTTAATACAGCTGGCCTCCACCAACATTTCACCCAAGCTGTGATCTCCTTTTGACTTCCAAGACTACAATCACTGAATGCAGAAAATCTGTCACACTCCAGTCGTTATTTGTTGATCCGGGAATTGCCCTCACTGTCAGGTGCACAAGCAACCAGAGGACAGGACCCAGCACAGGATCCAGCCCTGCTCCTTGCCTGTATGTGCTGTCATTGACTCATGAGGGGCATCCTTGGGTCAAAATGGGCAGATTTTCTACAGAAACATAATCTTAAACTGAACAAGCAGGTAGGGTGGGGTTTTATTTTAATAGTATGCTGTATCTTAATGGCTCTCTTCTTTCCAGTGCACACCAAATATCTGTCTAGCACAGGCTGTGACTCTGTCATTGAATAAGTAAGTAAGGCATCTGTAAAGAACTGCACAAATAAAGATATGCGTTTCAGGTCACAGCGTTGGCTGGTTTGAGAGTTCTAAGATTTGGATTTAAAAAAGAAAAAATATTCTAACATGGAGCTTTGAAACGCTGATGATTTTTAATCTTTCTAATGGTATAACTTGTGAGATCACGTGTGGTGTTCTCTTCATTGTTACAGGCAGAGGAAACAGAGTCCATTACTAGACATTAAATATGCTCATTAATTTTCTTAGGCATTCATCTTGCTTATAACGATTTGGATGTGTACGCTGAAACTTATGAACCCATTCATAAAGCTACTGTTGTTTTGCGAAAAGATGTTGTGACACATTTCCTCCAGAAACAGTTCTTTGTCCAGTCCTTGCCCAAAAAACAATGAGAAACATTTTTCCCTTGGATTCCTTTACAAATGTCCTTGATGATTATTTCCTTGCTGGAAATAATCCAGAAAGGGCTCTCATCCACCTGGGAAGAGAGTCCTAGCGCTGGAGCGGGCTCTCTCCAGCCTCCCAAGCAGAGGGGAGGCAGCGGGTTGTCTTCTCCAGCTACCCCGCAGTGCGGAGCCCACGCTCTCCCCCTCGTTCAGAGGCACTGTTCCGCAGGGGATGGCAGCCCATCGCTGGTGCTATCTGACAGCATTCCCAAAAGCCCCAATTGGGGCGACCGATGCTGCCTCAACTTTCTGGGGTCTTCCACAGCAGGCCATGGGAAGAGGGTCGAGCAGTGACTGCCTGCTGATGGGCTATAGGGCAGTGAGCTCTGGTGGGGGGAGCATTTATCCTCAGGAGGACAAAGTGTGAAAAATGCCAGGGAAATTCATAAGGAGGAGTAAGCTTTAACAAATGCCCTAGGGGAACTAGGCATAAAGTCTCAGCACAGGAGTTATGTGCCTAGAGCTCACCAGTGCTTTTATAATCTTAACCTTAAGCCACTTACTTGATCTCAGGTTCACCCTCCTTCCCTGCAAACCCTTGGAAAAATAAAATAAATTAAAAAAAAGGAAAAAAAAAGAAAAAAACACAGGCAGAAATGCCATAAAACCAGGGAGGCAATGACTATGCTTTCTCCTTGCTTATGGAAATAGCGGGTGTCCCAATGTAGCAGGGGACGCAAACCCCTGCCGGAGTATCCCAAGACTGCAGGAGGAAAGCAAAACCAGTGCCTTGCACCTGCTGTAATGGTTTCTGTTTCAGGATGCTGTTCCTTGAGACAGCTACACACACTGCGAGTGTGACACTGTGTATACACAGGTAACACATGTAAATTTGAGCAACCTGGTCTAGTGGAAGGTGTCCCTGACCATGGCAGGGGGGTTGGAACTAGATGATCTTTAAGGTCCCTTCCAACCCAAACCATTCTATGATTCATTCTATGATTCTGTGAATTTATAGTATAATATTACATATTACACACCCCCTTACCATTTTTAACCACACATTTTTACCATAAGTTGTATTTTTTGGCTATGAATTCCTCAGCTGTAAAAACTCTTTTCCTTGCATGAGACCCCTGCCCCATCATACCTCAGGACCCAGTCCTGCAGCCGCTGCTGTGTGCATTCAAGTACAAGTGTTTCTGCCAGTGTAGCTGTTGGAATATGAAAAACAAACTCCAATGGCAGTAAGAGGCAAATAACATGAAATAAAAAGCACTGCAGGAATAGGGCTGAAAGGGATGGAAATATTTTTTTGGTGCTACAAAAGATACAGTTACGCGAAATTTGGATTGTTAATGAATATTTATGTAAAAAAATCAATCACAATCTATTGTAGATTGATCACAACAAATAAGACGGCTCTAAACAAACGTGGTCCAATACTTATATTAAATTAGTTTCATTTGTTGTTGATTTATAAATAATAATAATGTTATTTTCAGGGCTAATTATTTAAACTCTGTCAATTCAAAATAATTTTTAAACCCCACCTTTGTATAAAGATATTAATTCTACCCTATTTTTTGAAAAAGAGTTTAGTTTTCCTTTTCTTTTTCCTCTCTTGCATAAAACTTGTGTTTTAACAAATCACTGCCATGAGCTAACCCAGATATGAATCCAGAAAATGCTCTCAACATTATCCTTCTCTGTTCACATATATTTGAAGTAAATTACATCAAATTGTATTTGAAATACCAAACTGGCATTAATGGAAGCTTTTTTTGCTCCAGGCACCATTTTAAAATAGATGAGCATAAAAATGCAGTCTGCATCATTAAGTTTATATGAAACTAGTGAGAATAAAAATCACCATGTAAGTTCTAATAAGATGTGTTTTTCATTCCAGTTTAATAACCCAAGACTATATTCATCTTCCAGTATAATAAATACACTGAAAGGAATTCATTCTTTTGTGGTTTTTAACATGTTGAGGGTTTCAGAAGATGGAGTTTTCTGGGAAGCTGGGTGAAGAAAATTCTTTAATATGGCAGTGCGGAGTATTATTATCATAAATAATTAATGTGCACAGCAGAAGAAAGCCTAGCTTCATTAATAATTCTTATTTTTAGTTGGCATAAGCTAGAGGTGCTGTATCTTCTTTCATCCGATCTATGTCAATTTCTCTGATTTTAATTTACTAGATGTTAAAATTTTAAAGGTATGCTACATTTTGCAATGCATTTTTGTTTGTGACTTTGCATTAATAGCCTACTGCTAATTCTTACCCGTCGAGATATTTTTAGTAACAAATGGAAAAGGAAGAAAAAAAAAAAATAGTAGCAGCCAGGCAAGGTAGAGTGGGCATCAGTGTCAGCTCCTTTCATCTTTCATTTCCCTTTGGGACCAGTTAAGATGCTTCTTTGATTAGGACCTCAGGAAATATTAAAAAGCTCTTCTGTGAATTTAAACTCATCAAACTTGTCTCTGTTTATTTTTTTGAATACCGAGATAATTCACCTCCCGCATTTCAAGAACACAGGTTCCCTCCAACCCAACCGCACTTCTCTGATCAGCTAAGTCACTTGTCAACATCGCTGAATCTCTCTCCTAACAAATGTTAGTGCTTCATTAATGCAGCGCCTGAGTCGGAGCAGCTCCTAAATGTTCCTTATTAGCACAAACGAGGAAATAAAGATGACACTATAGATGGCACGGAGGCAGCATGCCACGAGGCGAGTGCAGGTAGTGCTGGATTAAAACAAAGGAGAATGATGTGACACCTGAAGAAAAAAACACAGAGCGGGGAGAAACCATTTTGTCTCATTGCAAAATGTACATGCGAAAGAGACTGCGACTCTCGTCGCAACTTTGGAAACACCAATACTGTCAAGATGCAATGCTAACCTGCATTGCCTTTTAAACACATTTGCAAATGTTCTTATTAATCTGTGCAAATGTTAGAGATGATTGAAAAGCAATGGGGTTTTTTCCTCTTAAGTATTTTAAAAGAAAATGTGTTTGGGTTTTTTTTTTTTTTCCAAACTGTATTGAGCTGGCTGAGAAAAAAATAAGCAACACCTTCCTCCTGATTTTTATACTTGTCTCTCCCTTTTAATGGTTTACCTCCTTTTATTTTTCTTGAGACCAAAAGAATCAAAAAACAGAGGTGCGGGAGAAGAAGAAAAAAGATATCGCAGAGACCATGGGAGAAGGGAGCACCCTGTGAAAATAATAACTTTAAGGTGGGGGGAGAAGAAAGCCAACAAAAAGCAAAATGCATGAAATTTCTCACTTGGGAAAAAGGCCATTTTAACCTCATTTATTCCGGGACGAAAATTTTTCACTACTAGCAATACTTCCAGCATCTAAAGTCGCCCAGGTAGTCATTTTACCCACGTCTCATAGCATCTTCAGTCAGACATCGGTGTTCCTTATACATTCAATTTCTCTTTAAGTGTTTTCACAGCTTTTTCCTACATTGGCACGTGGTTCATGTTATCTAACTTAAAGATGTGTTGCGGCTTGTGTCCTGTTGTGGCTTGGAAAGCCAGGCTGGCCAAACCTGAGAAATTAGACTGCCATCAGTGGAATGCTGATGCCTCTGTGTATATGTACGCACATACACCCCTTCGTAGAGGCGAGCCCACTCCCCTCTCCGCTCCTGCCCCAAGGTCCCAGATCTCGCGGGAACCGCAGGCACGGATCTGCCAAAGCCAACAGGACAGTGTCTGGCGTGAGGCACCACGATGCTGGGCAGAGGCAAATGTCTATCGAGAAATAATTATGGTCCCTGTACCCCATGAAGGGATAGAGCTGGTTTTGCATCGTTCATTTTGTTAAAAACAAAGAACAAGTACCACACCTTAACTGTGCACTTAACATCTTACCTTCATGAACATCTGCGTAGAATAATACAGAGACCATATATCCATAGGGGTGCTGCTTTTGCTAGACTTCAAGTCTGTCTTCAAGGCACTTAGTTACAAATATTTTCAGCTTTTTTCTTCCTATTTCGTTCACTTCTCCCTCCTTTCTCTCAGGCAAATGGTCAGGTTGTACCACTTCAGAATAGCATTGCATATCTGGCATCTTTCTTTCTGAGGTTTCAGGATACTTTAGAAAGCTGATGGGCTGTGATTGTGCTGCGCTATAGGTTTCATGGACTGTAAGAGTTGACATTCCTATGTTTTATTTGGATGTTTGCAACCATCAAAAGGGAAAAAAGTGACAAAACTTTGTGTTCCAACAACAGCATGCTCGCTAATCAGCAAACGGAGACCAATTATACAATAGGTGAAAGGCATGGGCTTGCATGCTAAAATCTGCATTTTCCTGCCTTCTTTATTTCCTATTAATCCTCTGTGACAATGGGTTTATTTTGCAGGAAAATATGCAAATACCTTAATCTGGTAGAACAGTATGACAGTCTGAATGTGGGTCTCTTCACTATACATTGACAAACACTTGTTTAAGAGGACCAGCACTAGGAAGATGATAAATTTCTGAGTGCAAAATCAGAATGTCTGCAGAAAAACTGTGTAGCCCTTTGAAAGAAAAAAAAACAAACAAATGGATGGGCATTGAGAAACAGTCTCTCCGAATAATAAATTTTCATCTTCTCTGAAATACAATTCATTAGTAAATGAGTAGGTGAAGGAATTTGGGATCTTTTGCTGCTTGCTTTCGCACCCACATAATGAAAAAAAATACTTTTTAGAAGGTCTGTTGTCTCTTTGGTTTATTTTACACATTAATTATATAATGTCAGCTGTTGGAACAATACTTCTAAAACATTCCTGTAAATGTTGAAACTGTATCTGCAGAGACTTTTTTGATTTTTTTTGAAACATCTTAATTTGAAGAGTGATTTAAGAACTGATTGGCAGTTGGCAAAAAATGAATGATAATGAACTCATTTCGATAGAGATGGACCAGATACCATGCCGGCTGTCGAAACTTTTCAAAGCTGGTTTCCCTCCAGTAAATGTGATCCTGCAGGCTCTGTCCATCTGCCTACAAGAAAAGAGTCTTTCGCATTCTGCGGGAAATGCTGCTGAGAAAATACCGCCGAGAATTATCGATTTTGTGATTGCTCATCACTCTCAGCGAGGAAACTGCACAACAATAAACACCACGGCAAAACAACAATGCTTTTTTTTTTTTTGCTTTTTTTTCCCTTTTTTTTTTCCTTTTGTTTTTTCCTTTTTTTTCCCCTTTTTGGAAAAAAAACTAGCAGGTAAGCAGCATGCTTCAGCTTGATGAGGAGTAGGTATGTTTGCCAGGCGAAGGAGTAAAAGCTCGAGCAGGGCCGAGCCCTCCCAGTGGCAGGGATGCTCAGGGGTGACCTGAAGCTGTTGCTTACAAGGTTGGTTTACTTTTGGCCTCACCCTAATTTTCGCTGGTGCAAACCGAGTCACAGCCACCACATTAAACAGCTGAAGTGAAAAACCTCGCCAGCTGTTAAGCCTCTCCAGTTGCTCTCCTGTTGCATGAAATTCAAATAGCTCTGAGATTTATGGAAAACAGCATGAATTCACCCCAGACACAACATCTGGGGGGCAGGCTCGGTTAAGACCAGCACAGTCGTCCCAGCCCCTGCGGCGATGACCACTCTGGCCCCCAGCCCCTGGGGCAAGTTAGCTCACAATTCTCATTTCTCAGTTATTTAACTCCTCCTCCAGACCTGCTACCTTTCTCTCTCCTTTCCCCCCAAGAGGTGGTTTCTGTGTCTCCCCCGGGTGTTTTCCGCTGCTGCCAAGGTCCCCGTCCCTGTCCCGGTCCCCCCCTCTGCAGACCCTCCCCAGCCTCTCTCTGTGCCTCCGGTTTCGAAGGTGGCTCTCAAATAAAGTGCCTGTAGGCTTACTTTTGTAAAGCATCACTGCTAAATTTTTAATCAGCTGTAGTGAAACAAAGGAAATCAAGAAACTCTCACAGTATTTAACGAATAACATGTGGCTAAACCCCATGCCTTATCCTAGCTTACAGACATGAACAAGATGGTGAGCACCTACAGTAGAAGCCATTTAATATCCCAGGAGGTTTTGCTCTGGTGCATGGTACTGGGGTCATGCAACTGTCATTAGTATTACGTGGTGTTATGGTTGCACGTGGCCAAAACGAAACAGAGAGGAAGTACTTCTGCATATAATGCCGAATTCTCTGCTACATCGGTTGTTAATTAAAAAACTTGGTTTGTTTCTGTCCCTTTACATGATCAGACTGATGTAAATAAGAACCTTATCCAAAAGCTTTTAAAATTCATTTTAAAAAAGGCTGGCTACAATATTTGTACAATATTTGCAGCCGAGCAGAATGAAGCAGGGAATAACTAAATCTTCCACTTCCCAGTTTCCACGCGCAGCCACTGCAGTTAGCTTAGATTTGCCCATTGCAACGAAGGGCCGAGCAGGTTTTTGTGTTTGCGAGGCAGGATGCTAGCAGAAGGCTCACGCCTGCTTTTCTGTGGAGTATTTGGTACCAGCCACTGCAAGAGGCAGCAATCTGTGTGAGCAGGGTTGTGGGCTGATTCATCCGAACAGTCAATGAACCCAATTCTCTTAATTATGCACGTGTAGGAAGTAGAGGAAGGATGTTTCTGTAAGTAGACTAATACTCCAGACCTCAGCACGCCTGGCTTATGGTCCTGCTCCAGCCGGTGTGGCCCTGGGGCATGTCTTGGATGGGTGATGCTAAGGGGGGGGGTTGAATTTGTAGCACAGAGGCCAGAGCCCCGCTCTTTGCTCCTAGCTAATTCCCAAGATTATGAAAGTGAGACCCTACCTCTTCAATCTCTATATTTTACTCCAAATGCTTTATTACCTATGAAACTCTCTGATTTGTGTGAAAGATAGAGATAAAGGAGTTTAAGTCAACCAGCAGCTTTTGAAATGAAAGTCGCGATGGTAAAACCACCCCATTACAACCAAAAAGCCAGGGTATAATATTATGATTTATTACGCATATTATGGTAGCTCTGCAAGAGCTGAGCAAAGATTTAGGCCTTTTTGTGTTATATTCACGAGTGGACATGTTAAAAGCCATCAGAAGACACATTGCTTGTCCCAAAGGATTAACTCAGCTCTTACTAATGCTTTCATTGCTGCGTTCCTACAGCTGTGACATACATGGAAAAAGCACTCACTGGCTTTATTTCACTGTGGCTCTGAGGGGCAATACCTGCTCAGGAGTTATTCAGAGTGTTTGTTTAACACAAGAAAAAAGTATAGCACCATCCCACAAAAAAAATATAAGCTTCTTATCACAGAGGGCACAAGGCTCTGCAGGAGGTGAGCGTGCATGACACGGTCCCCATCCCATCTTGAGACCTCAAGGGAAAAAAAATGTACTTTGTGGAGTAAACAAGCAGCATCAAGAAGGACAATAGCACTGAAGATGTTTCTGGGATGTTGACTCCCGGGCTGTGTTGCCCTCGCCCATTCAGAGGTGCTTTCACCACCCAATCACTTCCCATTTCAGCATGGAAAATGGACTAGTCATTAATGGGGGTGCAGATGGGAAGCCTGCTAAGAAACATTTTGGCAATTATGACAGGAGGGAATATAGTATCCCCCTTTTCCAGGGAAAACCTATTTCCTTGCTTCTTTTCCATCCAAGCATAAACTGGTATTTTTTGCTATCGTGAGAGTGAGCCAGAGCCAGCACTGGAGACAGAGAGGGGAATCGCTATAGTGTGGATTCGTTAAACCCATCTCAGCCCATCTCTTTTTTCCTTTCTTCCTTTTTTTTTTTTTTTTGGTATTAAAGGAATATGGAGTAAAGCAGGGCAGAACGAAGTGTTCTGGGAAACTGATAATCAAATGGCCTAAAGCTAATGTTTACTTTTTTGAATGTTTTACAGCAGCATTACTTGGGGATGTATTAAAAACAGGGAGCGAGAGGGAGGGAGAGAGGGAGGGAGCCTAATAATAGCCTTCCAGTTACAGAAATAGAGAAGCAGCATAGATATGATAATTGAATTTGGTTTGGATGGGTGATAATCCGCCTTTATGCTACAGCTGTAGTTCTCAGATTTGAGCCTGGCTGGTGGCAGGTGTTGGGCAGCCTCCCCTGCCACGGGAAGGCTCCAGCACCACGCGCCCCTGCCTGCACCCCGTTCCTCGCGGGGTCGTTGGTTTTACGTGCGCTGTTCTGGTTTTTCTCTGCCTTTACGGGGGTTGTCCTGAAGGTGACCTGGAGCCTCCCTTGCCTGCCTGGCCAGGAAAAGTCACCAGCGAAGCTGGAGGGGAGCTTTTCTCCTCCCCATCAAACTCCATTCTCACTCTCTGTTTCTACTCCATCCTAAATTATTCGGCTCCACGCTTGGGGAGCTGACACTGCTAGTAAACCGAGGAGTTATATATTTTTGGTTGCACTTGGAGATTAAGTGCCACTTGAGTTATAGTGTCTAGATTCCCAAATATTTGTGTAATTTTAGATCACGAGTTCTCATTCTTGACTATGTTTAGTATAAATATTTATTCACGCAGCTCTGTCTGTTAGGTCCCATGGAAGAAACTGGGGCAGAGTGGAGAGGTGTCTCCAAGCTGGGTCTGTCACAGGCATGGGTCCTCTGGCTGTCTCGTTTCCTGAAGTAAACTCCAGCATTGCTTTGCTTGGGCTCGATGCCTCTGTCATGGGAGGTTTTCTGGAAAACGCGGGGTGGGCAGCAGTGGGTGGGATAACTGGGCTGTGGTCGGTGGATAGCAGGGCCACCCACTTTCACAAAGTAACCTTAAAGATTTTGTGCCAGAGACGTGGGGCTGGCTGCATGCTGCTGTGCCGCTGGCAAGAGGAGTGGGAGAAGGGTGAAGAGACTGAAGCAGAAGAAAAAGTCAAAACATCCTTCCCTGGTGGTGGGAAGCCTCCCTGTCACCCCTGCTGCCTTCCGTCCTCCTAATGAAATCCTCCAAGAAACTTTATCAGTCTCTTTTGTTCTCTCAGTTTATTTTAGCAAAAGTGCTTCTGAAGGAAAAACTTTAATTAATTTCCTCTTCATAATAAGATGTGAGAAGATTTTGGTTTCTCCAGGCACTGAATTAAATTCTGGCTGCAGACGAGTTTGCATTTTTAATGGAGCTGTTTTGCAGGTCACCAAAATTGTTCCCCATTCAGCTGCTCTCATCATCTGGGTCATTACGACGGATAGCCACAGCTGATGCCTGGATCCGACTCCCGCAGTACTCAGCTGGCACTCAAATGCCACCTCTAATGATAACGAAGAGCATGATGGCTGCTATAGCACCTTTTCTCCAACTATCTCAGAAGAGCTATATAGCTGTGATTAAATTAGTCTCGTAATGTCATTGTCAGATGGATAGGTAATGTGCAAGTTTCACAGGTGAAAAAACAGGCACAAAGCAGTGTGTTGCTTAAACTTCGCAGCCAGAGAGCCCAGGTGACGAATGAGGACCTGGGCTATGGGACTCGGCAACCCAGCTCAACTGAAAACCATTTCTGCAATTGGCAGGGAACTTAGTCATGCTTATCCCAGTTTCCAAAGTATTTTAGATGAGGACTTGCTTGCCACACAAGACTTTTTTTGATTGCGCTGTTCATGCTGTGTCCTCAGTGAGTGTTCTCACCATTCTTAGTGCATCCGTGTTGGCTCAGCCCTCCAGTTTTCTTTTTTTTTTTCCACACAAAACCCCCCACTTATCACCTGAAGTGGGCAGTTTGGATTTGGGAGGGCAAAGTTTCGGAGACATAAATAGCAGCACACCATGTTGGTTCAACACTATTTGCTTGTACTGCTCATTAATTGCTAGCCAGACAAGAAATACCTACTATATCCTAGGAGCAGATATCTATGACTATACCACAGTTAAAGATGGGATCAAAAATACAAAGCACATCTACAAGCACTTCTTCCAGTACTTTGAAAATGTCAGACTCTCTGTTGTCCAAATTCCAGCTTTGCATCCCTGGAAAAGAATAAGAAAAGCAAGGTGTTTTCTCCCAAACAGTGCCTAGAAATATAAACTCCAAGCCATCCCTTTCAGTCTCTGGCTTTGATGGATGTCTTTGGATTCTGAAAAGGATCATGGTAGATGCCTTATTAGAATAATATTCCAGTGTCTTGACAAGCAGCTTCAGATTTATATGGCAGCTTTCCTTTTTATGCCAACAGCTATGTAATACCAAAGGACTGCAAAAGGCATCATGTGCTGCTCAGATTTTTTTTTTTTTTTTTTTTTAATGGAAGTGTTGTTTTAATCCAAGAATCTTTGTTTTGTCTTTCCTGTTGTTTTCTGGCACCCTTGTCAGTTTATGTTCTTCCCTCTGCGGTTGTTCCCCACAGTGCACATATCTATCTTTTCCAAAAGTAGAGGAAAAATGGTGCAAAAATAGTCTCCGTATGGGCCTATGATTTGGGTACTCCGCCTTTGCCTCTGACTTGACCAAGTCCCCTACGATCTCTGGGCTCAGACCGCTAACTGCTTAACCAGGAAAAAACCCTGCCTTCACTTTACGGTAGAGGTAGGGGGGAAGAAATACTTTAAGAATTGTTAATATCCAGCTTTTATGGCAATGTTAAACACATAAATACTTCGGCTAAGGTAAATCTGGATTTACTGCCAAACCTTCCATTTCTGTGGGTGTAGCCCAGTATGTCTGAAATGATGTATCGTTCTTGACCGCTGGTGGGAAACGCCACATACCACCCCAATTAGCATTTTCGCTGTTCACTCAGAAGAAGGAGTGAATCTCCTAAGCAAACACCAACTTTGAAAGAGGTAAGGTAGAAATCCTGTTAGTTCAGCTAACCTGTCCCTTCTCCCTCTGCTACCCCTGCTCCTCTGGGCAAATTACAAACCTCTTTTGAGACACCATGAGCTACCAAAAGCGCCTGTGGGTCTATGGTTCTGGCAGGCAGAAGACAGAAACCCAAGCTGTGGCCCTGCCTGGATGAGTGTGCCATTTCATCAGAAGTGAGAGAGACCACACCAAAATCTCTGCCGTCTGGGCAGAAGATGCCAAACATCTCCCCACTCCTCATCCTGGAAGACCACCCCAGATGTCCTGTCCTTCCTCCTCGTGAGGGAGCTTTTCCATGGGATTTGATGAGCTTTTGATCAGGCTCTTTTCAGTTTTTGGGCCCATCTAGTCTCGGGCATGCTAAATCCCAGGCTTACTTAGAAAAGTCAGCTGTACGAAGGATGAGTTTTCCCTGGGAACTGGACTAAAGTCTTCAGCTATTTCACATAGGGAAATGAACTGGCCATCAAGAAGAAATGCCGGAATTACTGTCACCAGAGACTTAAATTAAGACTGCCATACCACAGAAAAAACAGAGGTGTTGTCTGGTGAACAAGTAAACTAATAGCAGAAGTTGTAAGAAAACATGTATTACAGACAAGGAAGAAAACACCATGAAACGCGAGGGAACAAACAGGCCCCATCCTCCATCTCCCTTCTCTCAGGACACCCACGTCCTGACCCAGGAGGAGACCTCTTAGCCTCTAGTTTATTGGAATAGCCACCGAGAAAGTATTCCTAGCATTCACCCTCAAACCCCTGCATTTGTTTGTCACCCAGAAGGAGACTGCGTTATTGGTTTTTAATCTTTATGGGAATAATTATTTTTTGAAAAGGAATCCAGCGTTCAAGTACAGAAACAAATTAAGGTCAGAGAGAAGCACCTAGCTTTGTGTAAGTGTTTAGTCTCTCCTTGTGAAGTGGCTGGTTCTGCATGAATTACCATTAATAATAAAATGTATGTAAGATAGTGACATTCGGTGCACATGTTCTTAGTTCTCCATTAAGCTGTGTTCCCTAAAAAGGTTTCCAGGTTTATTTAAACATGCAGGAAAGAATTTAATATTAAACAGAAATAAGATGTAATAGAATTATGTCAAAACACCTGAGGGAATTTTGGGTACCTTTAAGGAATGAGCTCCGAAGTGATTCATAGCTAGGGCAAGTGATAATTTAGCTGCTATATTGAGAAGAAGGAAAAAAAAAAAAAAGGGAAAAATGAGTTAATTCTTCCACAGCTATGAAATCCACAGCTATGAAATGTTGTAGTCCACAGACTCATCAGGAGTCTTGCCTCAGTATAGGCATTATTTTACTTTCTGATGCTGAAAATTAGTGTAGTGATCCTGCTAGCACTTTTGCATGTGCTTAGCATAAGCACATGACTAGCTCCCTGGGGTCTGGTGGGACTGCCGGTGTGAGGGGAGTTAACACATAATGTAAGTATTCAGAAGCTTGGATGCTATTCTACAACTTGTGGAGACAAATGTGTGATTTAGTCATAGCCTAAATTACAGATCTCATTACATCATCCTTGAGCATTTTAGATTGCAGAATTGCATCAGATCCTGGGGATAAAAACTTTATCATTTTTGGAAGTTTTGACACACAACAAACATTCTGGTTAGTACCAAAAAGCCAAAGCATAGGGCACAGAAGCTTGACTTATTTGCATAGTAATGCAGCTATAGACTTAACGTAAGATATTCCTATTTAAATTAATATTTTCTGTGTCAGTTCAGCAGTATCAGCACACTGCTAATGATCTTCATATCCATTAAGGTCTGTTCAAATGCACCTCAGTGTAGCTTTCTTGCTCTATACTCCTGATGGTATTTTTTTAATCTGATCTGTAGCTTATTATTTTTATTATTCACAAATGTCACAGGCCTTTTCTCTCCCTTTTGGGATTGTTCTTCTCCTGTTTTAGGTCTTTTCCTTTCTTCTAATGTTGCTTTGGCAAAGCTCTGGGGATATATAAAGCAAAATAGACAGATGCCTTCACCTACCAGATTGTTGTGAATAATAATAATCACCTCTTATATATCCCTTTTCATTTTCAAAGCACTTTGCAGCAATTAACTAATTTGTCTTTACAACAATCTCTGATAGATAGGTAGAGGCATTTGCATAGTGGCTATTTATTTATTTATTTATCCTGCATAAAATTGTAGTAGTTTTTTCTCCTTTTCCTCTCTTTCTTTTTCTTCTTTTACTGGATATTTTTGCTGCCCTTCTTTCTCTGAAAGGTAAATTTCCGTGGGATTGTTATGCCCCTTAGCACTCCTAATCACTGAACCTAATTAGATTCGCATAGAAATGAAAGTGCACACCAGCAACAGATGAACAACAAATTCCTTCAAGAATACGAGCTGTATCTCTGTGGCAGTCAGGTATGGCTGGAGAACCGGGAGCCATACCCGAGCCATGCTTAAGACAGCTGGTTCAGATACCAGCAAGGGAGGCGACGGTGGTACATCTATTCCTACGTAAACCACTTGCATGGTCCAACTTGCCAAAGGTATTGACCTACAGAATATGTGAAGTAAGAAATGTAAACAACTGCTCTTTTGGAATAAAACCCCAGAAATGTCAGAAAATCTGATGCTGAAACCCAAATCTATCATGGACTTGCACACCTATTTGGGTTAATAGAAAAGTGTATCCCAGCTGGGTCTCGGTGATTTCTAGAGCCCAGTCCACCAAAGAGAAAACTCTTAAATGAATAAGCCAGAGAATTTCATCCCTCTTTTCCCACATTTTCAGCCTAGTGCACACTGCATTAAGTCCATAGCTAAAACCACTCCCTTGGCCCTTTGGTGGGGTGAACCCAATGCACTGTATTTCAGTCTGAAATACGGATTACCACAACCTAATCTAGCAGGTTGTACTGGCATGTTTGAGGGTGACGGCAATCTTCTACAGCCCACGCAACAGGGAGAAGGGCCCTTGCCAGCACAGCTTGTCCAAGTCGCGTGTCGCTCACGTCAGGATGATCTGGACACCCATGTCCTAACGTCTCCCCAGCATCAGTCCAGGACGCGCAGCGGCAACCGGCCGCTGCTACAGCATTTGTGCCAACCCTTGTGCCACTGCTTCGTCCCCTTTTCTCTGCCTCTTCCCACCCCTGAACGACTCTTTTCCACCTGATCTTTTGCCCATCAGAATAGGCACTTTAAAACTTTCTCCAGAATGGAGCAGGGAATTGGTACAAATGCTAACACCAGACACAGTCATTGAGGAAAACATCTTTAATGTGTCTTTTACAGCTAGCAGTGCTAATGGCTTTTGTAGTTACAAAGCTGCAGTGAAGGTTTTACTGGCAAATCCTAACTTACTCACACGAAAAAGAGCAAGGAAGCCCCCGCTGTACTATCTTCGTGAAGTGTTAATGTAACAGGGATTCCCTGTACTTTGGGATAATTGAACCATAAAATAGTTCAGCTTTATCTATAAACTCTCCAGCGCAATGCTTCGAGTGTGTAACCGTTTACATTATTCCCAGAAAATTAGGTCAGCTTTTCACAGAGAAAATGTCAAATTAAAAAAAAAAAAAAGAAATAAGGAGGGAAAAAAAAAAATAAAGAAGCTTCCTCTAAAAGAACTTTTCCACCCCAGATAGGAAAATGTCACCGTATCCTCCCAACAGCATCAGCCCCAATTGTGAGCCAGGGAGGGAGCAGGGGCCGAGGAACAGTGGGCAGCATCCGCACTCGGCTCCTTTGAGCTGGAACACAGCTGTGTTATGGCTGTGTCATCATTGCAAGCGAATTAAAAGAAATGGAAACATTAACTCTGTGGAATCTTTTCAGAAGCTGGTGGTGACTAAACCGGGAGGCGCTAACAAAGGAAAGCTTTCAGCAAGTGTTTGGCATTTGGAGTGCAGCACGCTTTTTCCATTAGGCTGTTGTGAGGGTTAAAATTAATCCGCATTGTAAGGGGACAAGGCCGTACAATGGATGTTTATTGTGGAGTAAGGCACCTGGAGATGTGTTGTGTTGTCAGAAGGCTTAAATAGTTTGATTCCAAAATTTCACAGCCTATTAAAAGAACCGCAAGAGGCTGGCAGGGAATATCCCTGAGATGCTGAGCATCTCTGCAAACCTACCGAAAACACTTGGAAGGCAGCGGTGGCCCTGCCAGCAGAATCGCAAACTCAATCACAGGTTCAGTCCGGTATGTGGAAATGCAACTCCTCAACCCACAGTTTATTTTGCAAGCAGATTGTACCCACAAGCCAGGAGGTGGGAATTTGGCAGGCAGTCTGGTCCTTGCCACACAGAAGCATCACCCAGTTTGGCCTCGAACCTCTGAGTACCTTCCCATCAGAGGGAGAAAGCATAGTCCCAGAGGAAAAGAGGTCAGGAGGGAAGGATGCTGCAACATTTGACGACTCACCACGTCACTTCCAATTTCCAAGAGCGGCCACAGTGCATTTATGATTTCCAAAATGTGCAGGCTGCGTGTGCTCTGGTACGGAAGACCCGAGGGATGCTGAAAAGGGAAGGGACAAATTCGGAGCGATGCACAGTATGCATTACCTGTATTGGACACACACACTGTTCCTGTGCACTGCCAGGCTCTCGGCTCTGGAAATAGGCCTCGTGGGGTGGATAGGAAAAAGACCCCAAATATAGACAATCTGGGCTATTAGAAAATAGCTGCAAAGTTTTTGTGGACACAAAGTCCAAGGAAGCTGGTGCTTGTGCAGAGGCTGCCCACACATGCCAGGTTGCAGAGCAAGTGTCTGATCTGCTCTTGCATTCCCTGGCTTCTCAAACAGTTTTTTCCTCGGCTATTGGATTGCATTTATGGTCCATTTTTGCATGACATTCAGACTAGGCTGACTGGCTCTCCTTCTCCCTGCCGGCACCGCAAAGCAGCGGTTGCTCTACAGGCATAACCATCGCTCCGGCTCTCGGAGGGAGCGCGCGGCTCCTGCCCGCAGTTTGCTGTGGCTGGGCTGAGGCTTTCCGCCTGGCAGCCCGCACGCTCCCGTCTTCTTCCCAGGAGGTCCCTCTGGCTATTTAGTAGCTCTGACAGAACTGGATATGGTAGCCATGGGATCGCCAATGGCTTTGCTGCGCTGGATAGGAGCTGGTGGTGGCAGAGGCATCGTATTCAGGCGGCTACCACTGCGTGTTGCTATGGGCACTGATGCAGAGGCGAAATACAGGCTAAGCCATCGCTTGATTTTCTATTCAAGCAACTCTTGAGTACTAAAGGAATGGCCATCTGCCAGTGTTTGTAATAGAAGGTCAGTATACACTGACATTCAGCAAATTGGTATTATATGCATTAGATCTCTGCTTTATGAGGTTTTGCTCCATTTTGGAAATGTGCAAATTGACTGAAATCACGACTAAAATTTTAGAGGTGCCAATCTGCAGCTGCAAGCGCACTGACAGTGCCCCAAATACCCAGGCAAGCAGCAGGTCCGGCTATATAAGATACAGAAAAAATTGCCAATAAGCGTGTGTGTCTGCTGCTTAGTTGCCACCAGCACCAAACCCACTGTTCCAGCTCGCTGCTGTCGCCGGGTGGGATCCTTCCCTTGGGGGGGAGGTCACACAGTGGGGTGGGCAGTGCCCCCCCTCGGCTGATTGCAACCGCTATGTGATGGCAGCAGGAAAAGAGCACTCTGCGTGGGGCTGGTGCAAACCGCTCTCTGCAGGGTCCTGTGTGAGCTTGCCAGGCTTCACATGGAGAGCGTGAGGTGTCCACGGCCCCCCCCACGGCCCCCCAGCCTGGCCAGCATGGCAGAGGTTGGCCCTGCGGAGCTGGAGGTGGGACCTTGGTCTCCGAAGTCACCCCATGCCCAAAGCATGGTCCCCCAATGAGACGCCTGAGCCAGACCAGAAAGAGGTGTGAAGTCTCAGGTTTTGGGGTAGATCCACTCTCTGGGAGTTTTTGGACAGCAAATATACTGAATGAGCTCTTAAAGCTAAATTCACACATTGTTTTTCTTTAAGCAAGTTATTTCCTTCTGCTGTTTCCCCATGACTTTGAGTATTTGGGGGCTGACTGGAGTGCAGCCCCCCTCCAAACCAGCACTGGAATTAGTTTAAGGGAAAGTAAGTGTCCCAAGGCTGGAATAGCAAAGGCTGCTCCTCCAGGACATGATGCACGATGCAGAGGCAGTGCCAGCCCCAGACTGAGTCTCAGTCCCTCCTGCATCTGATACTTTCCCAGTGCCGCGCAGAACGCGGGAAGACAGGAGAAGGAGCTTTCACTGGCTAGCAGAGACGGAAAGTCCACAGCAGCCACCAAAGAGCGAGTTTCTTTCCCAGAGGCAAGCTTTTCGCTGGGAAAGCCAGGCAAGCCGGGCTGAGGGGACATGTTCCCAGCACAGGCAGGGTCCATCCCTGCGTCCCGTCATCCCTTGGCAGGCACAGCAGCCGCCTGCGCCGGACGCACAGCTCGCGGCACGCACTGCGCCCACTACGTGGAACCGCAACTTAGCTATTCGCCTCCAATATTATGCCCCATTAACTTAAAGTCAGGCATGATTACTGATTATCTTTCCTTATTTTGTATGCATGTGCAAGGCGAGCAGTAAGGAACCGAGAGGATTTCCTGTTCGCAGCCTGAGTGGGGTTTCGGGACGTGGCTCTTTCACGGGATGAAAGTGAGATGGTAAGTGGCGTAGAGAATACGGTCCTTTCCCCAAAAGCTGCCACAAAGGGAAGTTTGAAAGGCACTGATGTGACACAAGTCAACAGTTATGTTTGTCTGTCTGTCTCTCTCTCTACACCATGATGAATTGCATATTATTTCCTTCATTAGCTTTAGGCTTCAACCACTTTGCAACACAGACATGAATAAAAATACCAAGCAGTTTCAGTCTGGTGACGATTTTATTCATTGGTGCTACATGTCAGATAATAGTTGTATTCCACTTCTTCGCTCCGCGAGTTTTTCAAATATTTCACAGGCTGAGTCTTTCATTAGGTATCCCCATACAAAGTCCTCTGCCTCTTCCTCTGAAAGGTAATTGTTTAAGTGGATTAGTAGCTTTTCCTGGGAATGCATAGGGAGTGGCATAAAAGAGCAACATGGCTGTGACACTCTCATTCTGACCTTAGGAGTATATCCAGAGGGTTGCTAAGATCATAGGCTGCTCCAATTATTGTCAAGGGAAATTAATATACCATTTTATTCGAGCTAATACTCATTGGTCAGGCCAGGGAAAACACTGTGGTACAGAATATTCCTCCAAAACCAGAAGAACAAACCCTGCTGAAAATCTTATATCTTAGTGTGTTTACTCTGCCAAGTATTCCATTCTTTGTAGAAATATTTTTCATGTGCTGTTTTATATCATCGTGACTTCATATTAGCAAGTGCCCCACCTCACCTTGGGTCTCTGAAAGAAAAGTATAATAGAAGAAGATGCAGCCTCTGTCTCAAATTGCTTGCAGCTGTAATGGGGCAAACATATTTAGTAGACAAACTGAAAAACAAGATAGCATTCAGCGGCGAGAGAAGATAAAGTTTGGGGGTTTGACACTCTTCAGCTTCTCTGTGTGCTGCTTGTAGTGATGCTGGTAAAGTTTTTGTATCCTCTTTAATACATCCTTCTGTTTCAAGACAAAAGAGGGACTAAAGACTGAGGCTGCCGGTCAGTAATGAAAAGGTAAAGACCAGCTATTATTCCTAAATCTGATGTTTTGCTCTGCAGTCATTCAGAAGGTTGTATGAGATGATTGTTAAAAATATGTCAGGGTTTTTAACCCCCCCTTTTCCCTCATCACTAGTGAGATGTTATCCAGGGAAGAGCTGCACAGACCCGAGCACCCCTGTGGTATTTGGTGTTTGGTGCTTTAGGCTGGGTGGAAATAACAGTGCCACAGGAGGAGCAGCTGCAGGGAAGAGGTGGCCAGGGCTGAGCTGTGAAAATGCCAGTGGGGAGTCAAGCAAGTAAGCAATGTTTGTAAAAGTTGATATCATAGGTATTGCAATGAGCGGCCATAATACATATTTGTAAAGATTTCATGTGTCTCACAAATGTTTGATATTGATGATCTTTTTCAATTTAGAAATGTAATTTAAGAGGTCATTAGTAATTATTAAAAATTAATAAGGTGGCTATTTCTCATTGCTAATGTTGGACATTCAACATCTAGTATTAAAATAGTGACATGAAAATGTTTTTCCATTTGGATTTTGAACGCAAGGCATGTGTTCACTCTCGTCTCCTTTGCTGCATTTATTCCTGGTCTCACCCAGCCCTCACCATGCACAGATGTTCCTTAACCCAGGCCCCATTCGTGTTTCACCAAGATCTCCAGAGATCAGCAGATTGCATTTCATTTTCTCATTCCCACCCCCGCTTCTGCTCTTCTTCCTTCTTCTGCGTGTCCGTGTTTGTTTTCCTGCTGCACTCCCTGCTCAGTCCTGCCCCTCAGATCTGAGTACAGCAGTGCTGCCTGTCCCAGGGCTCAGGGTAACATTTGCAAGGACCCTAGTTCATACGGAGCATCTTGCTGCTTGTCCTCTCTTTGTGTAGCCAAAATTTGAAAAAAACCCCATGTATTTGTAGGTGAAAATGTCATATCTCTCTCTTCCCAGGGCTGGGGGCAAGGAATAACTGGTTCATGGTCAGCCTCAGCAGATGCTCGTGTCCTATAGATAAAACCACAACATTTTGCAGCCAGCAGTAAAGGACAACCTGAGCATGCTGAGTGTATGTACCTGCTCACTGTTGGGGTGCAGGAAGGGAAGGGGGTGCTTTGACTTAAACAGCTCAATTTCCCAGACTCTTGATCAAGGTTTGCACCTGGGATGAAGCAGTAGCCCTCCCTTATCCGTGCTCTTTTTTGGGTTAAGTGCACAGAATTGCTGGTGGGGCTCACGTCACGCTGGTCTCTCATTTCAGATTATTCTCTGCTAGCATTACAGCTGGCGCTGCACGGTGCTCGGCCAAGCCCGGGGCCCCAGAACCTCCAAAACCCCCATGGGGCTGCTGCCTAATATGCTGCATTTAAGAGAGGTTGCAAAGGTGAAGCAGAACTGTGAAAACAAGAGACCATTGCTCTGCTTGCTGGAAACTGTGCTGTCCCCTTTGTTTCCCTGGTAGTTTTGTCCAGGAGGTGCTTGTACACGACGTGTCCCCCGCTCTCGGGGGTCCACATGCCGGTTTACTCAGGTGGTCACCTTGCTGCTGTGCTGAGACCCTCCCTGCTATCTGCTGCACTCTTTTCCTCCTGAATGGTTTTGAATATGTCCCTTAGACTTCTGTGGTGCTTTTTCGAGTAGGACAGGCTGCGCTGGGGTTTCAGTCACGCGAGAAGAGAGACATAGTTTCCCCATACATCTCAAGATGGATTGTGTGTTAAGTATATATTCAGACACATGGAGCTGGTGCTCGCTCTCTCTTATCGCAATTAATTGCATTAGTAATGCCAAACTCTGAATCCAGGGGGATTAAAATGGCATTAATACTGCTGGGGTTTCATTGTGTCCTCGGTTTTTAAGCAGAACTTCCCAGTTATTGCAACAGGGACTTTTATGGGTGGTACCACGTGGCCCATGGAAATTAATCTTGTATTCTTTTAAGTTTCCTGGGCTACAAGGGGAGGACGGAGTGTCACCTCTCCTGGTTGCTTGTGACACACGATTGTGTCCCTCACACAGGCATTTGCAGGTTGCGTGGTACCGAAGGCAGGGAAACCTAGCAGCATCTGCATAGCTCACTGCTTATCAGGAATATACACTGGCAGCCATACTGTAGGGCAGCAGCAGAAAAACAAAGCAACAATCAAGGGAGCCCTTTGTGATGGATTAAAAGGGTTTAGAAATGTCTGAGCCATGCAGTTTTCAAGCACTGACACTGCCAATGACTTCTTGACTGAAAACTAGAAAATGTGCTTACTGAGTGCACAGCCTGAGTTTTGCTTGTTTTCCCAAAGCCTGCCTTTTGTTAACAGCCTTTTATCTGAACAAAGTTTAGACACAGTCGCTTCATAAAGTGACCCTTTCCTTGAAATAAATCAGGTTAATAATATTAGAGCACTGCAGCCTGTGAACCGAATGAAAGGCCTGCATGTTTCTCTATTATTGGGGCATAATTTTCTTTTACAATCCACACTGCGGCTCTCTTATCCTCTGTGTGGATCTCCTTTGCATGCCCCGCACCGACTCTGCAGGCTTTGCTCCCTGGCACAGAAGCATGATGGGGGAGACGGGGGACCCAGAGCAGGGACAGTGACCCAGGGAGACCCCCCTCCCCACCAGTTCTTCTCTTGATTGCTTGAAAAATTCATGCACTCGGCCAGTGTTGAAGGCTTAAAACCATCCTCATCCTCAAATTTTATTCAGCCTGAGCTGACATCACCAAGGTATCTTTAGCATTTTAGGAGGGGAAGATAATCTGGGCAGGATGACTCACCGCTGATACAATACGGTTCTCCCCTCTCTTTCCCTGAGGGGGACGTCAATCAAGATGCTCTTCCCGCTGTCTCTCATAAATGCTGGCTGACGCAGCAGGGGAAAGCGGGGCCGAGGGTGTGCGTTTAGGGCTTGGACCTCAACAAAACAGCTCTGGGTGGCTGTCACTTGAGGGAATGCAGCCAGCAAGGGGGTCCCTGCAAAGAGAGAGGTCCCCGAGCCCCAGGCCACCGAAGACCCTTAACAGGGTGCAGGACCATATTCAGAAGCTCTCTACGGTGTCTCTAAGCATTCAGATTTTGCAACCCCTGTGGTGTTTCATTTCAAGACAGCTATGGGTGACCCAGGGTATCTGTTGCCCAGGCTTTCCTGCAAAATCAAGGGACAGAAATGGTTGCGGCACTCGTGATGAATGGTCTGAATATGGTCTGTGCCCTTAAACTTGACTCAGCATTTAGTCAGGAGCTAGAGGAATGAATAGAGAAGCAGGCGGTTTGTGCTTGCAGTGACCCGTGCTGCTGAGCTGGTCAGCTGCTGTGCTACAGACGTATTTTTGGCTTTTCCAGGGAAGCTCTTTTGTTATCACATCAAACTCTTCACTCAGCTGGCAGAAGGCATTCGAGCAGCTGTGAGTCTGGAAGAATCCAGCATCCGAGAGATGACTGCAAAGTTTGTTGTTTTTCTGTATTTTCTTGCCATTCCTGAAAGATTGGTACATAGTTTTGGTTTTGGTTTTGTTTTTTTTTTTTTTAAAGCATATGTTTAATATGTGTTTCTAAAATAAGTCAATTAGATAGCATTAATAAGAATACTGGCTATAAACTGACAAAATCATTCATTCTTCCAGCAGAGATTCTAATTCATTTAGCAGAAATTCTTCAAAGACAGAGCCATTTCATTGAGGCAGGAAAAAAAAAAAAAAGAAAAATAATATCTGGAGCTCCAGGTGACATACTCAAAAGCAAAAATAGGTAAAGCAGATTTTCTCCTTTTACTGCAAGTCTTGCAAAATGGAGCTTGCATTCAGAACAAGCTGGTTAGGCAGGTTATATTCTAGTTGGTTAGGCAGGCAAAGTGCAGTCCTTATAAACAGATTGCCTAGATTATTTTCAATTTCAATTTCTGTCACAATTGCTATGGTCTTCTTGGATAATGTGGACAAAATAATGGTCCAGTTTCTTGGGGCTCTAAAGCACCAAGAGTGAAGAAGACATGACTTCAATTACCTCTGAGATGGGCAGAGCTGGCTTTTTTAAGTTACTACCTTGGGAGCAATAGCAAGCTGGAATAGAAAGAAATGGGTCTGTCACTGGAAATTAATGGAGGGGTGATAAGTTCATATTAATCCCTATATGTTTTCTTCCAGGGTTTGACCCAGAACAGTTTCAAAATAAAAGAATCCTTCAATTATACTTGCGTAAATCTTCCGTAACACCACCTAAATCAGTGGGGATTGGTCTGCAGCGATGCTTGTGCACCTCAAATCAGATCCCAGACATCAGTGAAAGCCATCTTGCATATCTTGAAGGCACACAGGAATAAGTTAGACTTACATAAACCTTTATCCCTACTTTCCAAAATCCTTAAGCCTTCTGACCTGGAGTTTGAAATGCTGGCAGAGAAAACAAGTGGTTATGCTCCTGCTTTAAATGACTCAGTTCTTCCAAGGACAAGCTACAAACTGAGACTTAATGATTCTCAATACCTCGCATCCCAGTCCCACCGAATGGCTAGGGGACATCAGTGTCCAAACAGAGGCATGGTCTGGAAGCTGCAGAGATACATGCAATGAGGCCTTTAGCCTGCACACTTGCCCCAGACACCTTTGTTCTCCATGTGGGCACAGATTCCTAGGCAGTATTACACGCATGGTTGCCTCAGTGTGCATTGTCCAAAATTATCTGATGGGAGGATAGACGCAGCAGAGTACTAAGAGATAGGAATGTAAGGTAACACTGTGTATGTTAATTCAAACGTTTCTTGCCATATTTTGGATTGAAAGAGGACCATCTGTTGGCAATTTCACATTATTATTCCAACATCCACACCTGTGGGTTTAGAACAAGGTTGCTTCCCTTTGTCTAGAAAAGGAGCGTTATTCCACAAACCTGTACCTTTCCCCAGCTCATGTTGCCTTGCTTAACTCTAAAACACTGAGGTGCAACATTGGTTACTGGACTTACAAGCTTTTCCAGATTCCTAATGGGAATAAAAAGAATTTTCTGTTCTCCAACTTACAATCAATAAACAAGGAGGTAGAGTGTATCCTGGACACGGAGATATTGTCTGTGAAGGTGACAGGTTTCAGGGTATCCCTGCAGTCTGGACTTGAGGTCTGGCCCTCTGGTGTGTTGCAACCGAGGAGCTGCCCGTCCAGGTCCCCTGCAAGCCAGCTGGGTTAGCAGCAGATGCATTTGACTTGTCCTGCTGCTAGCGGGACTGAAAGATGATGCTTCAGCAACGTAAAGCTGCTGGAGACCTTAGGAGCAACCACAGATGATTACCTGAGGGACACGGCTTGAGGTCTCTTACGTAGGGGTGGCACCAGGGCAGTGGAGGTGGTCCGTGCTGGAGGGGCAGGCGGGCAGAACGTCAGGTGCCAGGGCTGTGAGCCAGGCTGGGGACCTGCCGGCCGTGCTGGGAACCTGTGCTCCTGCTGCCCTGAGGTTTCCTTTCCACTGGGAGCAGGCATTGCCAGCAGGAGACAGTATCTTGTTCCCAGACTGGAGGTCTGAGAAATGCTCCTGGATCCCAGAGCATTACAGGAATCAGCTTGCTCGTGGCTGTGAGTGACTGAATTCGATGACCCAGGTGATGCCTTCTGCTCCTGTGTCCCTGCATGTACCTCAGCTGCTTTGATCTTTTTTCAAAGGTCAAAGGGATTCCTGCTGTTTTATCTGGATTGAGGTTTACCCAGGTTTCTTACAGCCAAATCTTTCTCTCAGTTGGGTACATCTGAGTGAAAAAGTGTTTTGTAAGAATTAAAATGTAGACCTTTGTGGCAAAAGGTATGGTGAACTGCAAGTCACCCACACAGCAATGAAAATGTGGGTCTCACTACTGTCCTGTTGCCCCTGCTGTCACACTCAGTTAACACAACTTCTTGTGATCTTTTTAGTTTAAAAAAGGGTCCTCCCTCACCCATGGAAAAAAAAAAAGACCAATATGGAAAAAGAAGAGGATTTTGATTCCACATCTAAATAAAGGAGTGGTGCATTCATGAACATATATTTATGGAAACGTATTATCTTCTTACTCCCATGCGTGTGAATTTGCGGCAGCTACATGGGAGCTATGCACTTATCTTTGCCCAGAGGTGGTTTTGAAACCAAACTAGGCTCACAGTTTAAGACAGCAATCAGCACCAAGTCAAAGTGTGTAATTTGAGATTCAAACAAGTCAAATCCCCTCATGTAGGTCCCTTGGCTTTACCATTAAGTACCTGTTTCTGATTCCACTGAACCCAACATCTTCTAGGTACCCAAGGTTTTACCGTATGTGTGCCTACATGAATGAGCAAATCATTGCATGTTCAAATAAAAGCTTTATATATACCTATCTCTTCCATGTGTTGTTCAATAATGAGGGGGAAGGTGTCCATTGCTCTTGGGCAGAGGATGACCTTCAAACCCTCCACAGCCTCATTAATCCTTCCAGTTGCATGCTAGAAATGTTAACCTATTTTATGTCCTGCTGGGCTTAGGCCATGATCAAAACTGAGGCTTTAAAAATTGGTTTTAGATGTTTAAACAAGATGAGCATCTGCAAGTTTGTTTTAATGGTTAGATAATTCCAATGTTTCCAATCACTGTTCCAACCCGCACCCCAGCCCCAAACTCTTAAGACCCTTGCCCTTGTCCAAGGACATCTGGGGAATATCAGCCCAAAATATGAACGCAGGAGCAATGCAGAAGCAGCTGAAAGTACACCGCTTATTGCAGTAAGTGCACGTACAAAAACCCTGGAAGAAAAACCACTGTGTATGATTGCTTCTTTAAGCCAGATCAGATCTTAAGCGTGCAAGCGTAATGTCTGTAATTGCTATCAACTTCTGGGAAATCTTCCTAGGAATCAGTTGTTGGGGAAAAATTCTGGAAAGTATTTCCTGGGATGCATATTCCTGTTCATTTCCACAGTTTCAAAAATCTCAATATACTTATTTGGATGACATTAGGTGAGATACTTAAGGAAGTTTCCCTTCTTATTGGCTGTGGGACTCCCCAAAAAGTGTATAGACTCAGGGACCCACAACAATTCCAAGGGGTGGGGATGTATTTCAGATGCTGAGACCACCTGTGTGCATATGTCTTTTTTTTAATAGCCCCACAAAGTGCAATTCCTTTTCCAATATTCCCCACAGGGCCTTCAAAACAAAGTTCCCACCTGCTCTTCATGCTGTCACTGGTTTGTACGTGTTTCTAGATAATGCAGTTTCTGCATTTTTGTTATGCAATCCAGAAAAAAATCTGTATTACTGAATGCCAAGATAAGGGTAAATATATATATATACATACATTCCGTAGGCTCCTTTTTCTGTCGCATATCTGAGCACGCACCCTGGAGCACTTGAGTAACCCCTACACAGCCTAAGGGGAGAGAACAGTGGGGTCCAAGGAATTCAGCTCCTATACGATGGGTGAAGTGGCTTTACAGAGACTGTAAAAATGAATTCACCTTCTTTTTATTTCTATCTTCTTTTTTATCACCCATCCACACAAACTGGCACATAGATGGACACAAATATCCAAGCACACCATTAGCAGAGAGATCACTTTGACGAATGTCTCTCACAACACATACATTTGCAGACCAGTCCTGCTTCCGCTGACATCTCCTGTAATGTCCTAATCAGCTTAAAGGTATGGAAATGCATGAAATCACCTGCAATAACTAACTAAAATGCAGTAGAAAAATTTAAAAACTCCAAATTCCTTCAGGTGCTCTTGGATGTAAAACTTGGCAAGGGAATAGAATAGAAGCCCACGTCCATTTTTCTTCCCTGACTCGCACTTACTGGCTTCAGCATAAGTGAAAGCTGTTTAAATGTATTGATTGAGGGAGCAAGTCACCCCTGGGCCGTTTAGGTGTATGCTCTGCTCGCATCCTACAGAAGCTTCGCCGAGGACTATGCTTTTTGCTGGACATCACCACATGAGTGAATGTTACTTTTTCAGGGGAAGAAAGCAAACCAGCCTTTTCTGAAGAGCAGAGCTGCGTTGCAGCAGCAGCAGGACCGCTTCTGCTAACACAAGCTAGTCTGAATGCAGCGGTCCCCATTTCACACCCCCATATTAACCCTCACACAGGCACGCAGATACAGTCGCTGCCTGCAAAGGCACCTGTGCTGCTGTCCTTTACTTCACACAGGGGTTAGGGATAATCTAAGCACAGGTGACATATGTGATGAGCTAATTTTGCTGCCTCTCTCTGGTTTATTTCACGACAGGGCAGCTGCAGAAGTCAGGACGGGTATCTGAAGTGTGGTGGTGCTCAGCGTAAGTTCTCACTCCGATCCGGATTCGCAATCAGTGCAGAGAGCCCTGCTCAGTAATCTGCTTGTAAAGGCTGGCTCTCCACCTTCCCATCCCCAATCCAGGAGCCTATTAAATTAATGAGACAGAAGTCGGGCGCAACAGCAGTCAACATGTTATTGGTGTACAGCACTGGTGCTGTTACAATGTGCCTGTTTTTTCTCCTGGGATGTTTAATTTCCGCTTCTCAAATGAGCTGCAAAGCTGTGAAGCCTGGCAGTGTTCTTTCTAGACACTCTGTGATGCAGATAATGAGGGTACTGATAGGTGCCTAGGAGACTGTGATGGCTCTAAGCACAGCTATGGTCTGATAATGCTTTATGCCAGTAGTGTCACAGCGGAACCACTATCATCCCTCAAGGAATGGTTCATCTTTATGTGTAATACAGCAGCTGTCACCTAAATGGCTAATGGGGAAGCAAAGTAGAACCTTAGTGCTAGTAATCTTTGTCACTTAATAATTTTAAAGGTATCAGACTTCAGTAGCTCCTGCAAGTTCCAATAAAAAGTGCGCTTGCCTTTTTTTTTTTATTTTGTTTGCCATGGATTAAATGTAAATTGAGAAATCTGTGATGCAGCTCCGTGCAGATCTAATTTAGTATAATTTGAATAGCCAAGTAATTAAAATGTATTATAGGTATAAGATGCTGGGATGGTGGAGTGTCTGCATTTAAGAGGAAGATTTATTGGGCTCACTGCATCCACAGTGAACCTTCTACAACCGCATTAGCCAACATCTGTCGGAAAATGTCGAGATGCAGGGCATAAGACGTATCCTCGCGGAGTCTATGTCTGCACATATTTCAACAACAGGCTAAGAATATAGAGCAACATTTGCAAAATAAGCTGCTCGGGAAGAAGGCACATACCTCTGTGTGCCGTATTCAACTAAATTGGTAGGTTGCACGGAGTGTATACACGTGTGTACAAAATATATGTGCATCTACATACACGCATGCAAGGTAGCATAGGTGAACAGGTACATTTTGTGTTGTATGTGCGTGCAGGGAGAGAGGAAAAACACGCAAATACGCAAAGGTGCTTCTGTAGGCTTTTTCCCAATTAATGCTGGTTTCCCACAGTGCAGTTGCATTCAATTTATGAAGGCAGGTAATGATAATAATTAATAGGGCAGTTGACACACATGATGTGAGTATTGACATTGCGCTATTAGTGTTTCCTGGAAGATTATTTTGTTTGTTTTTGCTTAAGTGCTCAAGATTAGAGCCAGTGATTTAGTAGGTTAGAGCACTGGCTTCTCGAGAGGAGCCAAGCTCATTTCAATCACACCTTCAGACAGCCTGATAATCTTTGGGGAGTTAACACACTTAGGCTGGTGAAGGTTAAGAGGAGAGCGGTGCTGGGACGTGTATGTCCAGTAATTGTCCAGGGGATGAGTTACAGATCCAGACAGCCCACAATTCAATCTGCCCCTGGCGCTACAAACGCTGAGAGGATAAATCAAAGGGCATTTCTCTGGATTCGAGGGAGGAAAGAGGGGCTACAGAACCATTTTCTCATTGCCGGTGAAGTAGCCGGACTGCTACAGCAACGTCAGGAAAAGCAAGCGATAGGAGAGGGATCATTACAACACAGATTACCATGACCTTCACCGAATATTTAAGGGAATGTACCGAGTGGAAAACATCAGCAATTTGGAGCACTATGGTGAGTGGTGAGCTGAATTTCCTGCCTGCTAGGCTGCTCGTCTGCATTTGTTATTATCCTTTTGTCTGCTGTGGAGGGCCCGCAGGTCAGGTGCCTGCTTCCAGCTTGGCCCCCGTGAGCCAGCGCTGCCGGCAAAGGGGGTGCCCAGCCCTTCCCCATGGCTGCCGCCTCGCCTGTGGCCTGGGCTCGGGGGGACCCTGGCCACGTAGATATGGCCAAGGAATACAAGCATGCAGGGCAAGGGTTGTCTTCTTGCTGCAAATCAAATCATAAGTTTGGAAAAGACCTCTAAGATCATCAAGTCCAACAGTCAACCCAACACCACCATGCCCACTAAACCATGTCCTGAAGTACCACATCTACGCGTTTTTTGAATACCTCCAGGGATGGTGACTCCACCACTTCCCCGGGCAGCCTGTTCCAACACCTAACAACCCCTTCAGTAAAGAAATTTTTCCTAATATCCAATCTAAATCTCCCCTGGTGCAACTTGAGGCCATTTCCTTTCATCCTATCTCCAGCCACCTGACAGAAGAGACCAGCACCCACCTCACCACAACCACCTTTCAGGTAGTTGTAGAGAGCAATAAGGTCTCCCCTTAGCCTCCTTTTCTCCAGACTAAACAACCCCAGTTCCCTCACCAGCTCCTCATAAGACTTGTGCTCCAGGCCCTTCACCAGCTTCGTTGCCCTTCATACTGCATTGGCAGCAAAGAGGACCTTGGACCATGGCTGGTCTCTTAGGCACAACCTAGGATATGCAGACAGCCAGAGTGGCAGTGATGGAGAAAGCAGCAAGTGAGAAGTTAGTGGCTACCATCTAGACTAGGGAGACAGTGGGCAGTTTCGGAGGGGACAGGGCAAACAGACAGGTCAGTGGCACACAAAATCCAATTTTAACAAATGCAAAACAATATAATTTAAAAGAAGTATTTGAACTACTCGTGTGCATTGCTGGGTTCTAAATTAGCCTCGATAAGCAACAAAAGAGATCTGACTGCTCTTTTGGGGACAGTCTGAGGAATGGGGGCAGTGCAAATCTGTGCTCAAGGTGTGAAGTGCAAAGGACAAAAGGAAACAACAATGCAGACCTCACAATATAACTGTGGGTTTTTGGACTCCCTTGGATACCGCCACCCTTCCTCTGGACTGGAAGATGCATAAAAATACAATTTTCTATTTTAAAATTATTGAAAATATGTACTTAAAATATTTAATTTAAAAAAAAAGTGCACCTGGAGTTTTCCAGAGGAAGATGATTACCATGGTTATGATGGCTATCTTATAGAGAAAATGAGCACAGGAGGAGGGCACGTTCACAGAACAACAAAGAAGATGAAAAGAAGTGCTGTTGTTAACACTTGTCCATAAATTAGTATGCTTGGTTTTGTAAAAAGACCCTATGATTACAAAGGATAGAGATAGGCCTTTTTTTTTCCCTACTGCGTAACAAATTCTTGGAGTTCCCTTCCCCAGGATGTCTCTGAAGGAAGGACGTCCAAGACCTGACCAAGGCCTTGTCCTGTGGGTGGAAATCGAGAACATCCACAGGGCTCTCGCCTGAGGTGGAAGGATAATCCTGAAGGACATCTACACTTCTGCTTCGAGTGACACTGCTACATTAGTGCTCAGAAGGATATTTCAGCGGTAGATCCTGCAGCCATCCGCTACGGTGCTTCACACAGCTTCCAGTAAATCTGCAGGTGCTGTTGGAAAGGAAACCTGGCCTGGAGATGCCAGAGGTCTTATTCAATATAATGACGATTTTTCTTCACTTCTGTCACAGTCAGGACACGTGTCTTGTGATGTGTCCTTGACATTGGTGTTGGGATGCCTCTTCACACCTCGCTTGACAGAGGTAGACACGTTGGCAAACAAAGAAACGTGGAGGACATCAGCGTGCCCGGGAGAGGTGGCCTCTAGGCAGAGCTTGCTAAAATGGGGGGGACACCTTGACACCAGTATCATTAAAGGGTCACGTCCTGCTCAGATGAGAAAATCCCCCACCTAGTTTCTCAATCTGGCTGAAGACCACCTTATGGCATCCCCCGCAGCTGGACCACCTGATCCATATGCTGCAAAGGGCCACTGGCCACACGCCACTTCACCATATGCCGGGACTGGGCGGTGCGGGGATTTTTGTGCCATATCCTTTCTCCCAGGCCTGCTATTCCCCTCCTTTATTCCTTCTTTCTTGAAAAGAGCGAGTTTGCAGCCTCTGGGGAGTCGCCAGCTCTATTTCCCACACTTGGCAGATAGGAGGACACTTAAATAGGATACCGCAGTGTGTGCTTGTATTTCCTATTAAATTGGAGGTATGAATTTATATTTCCAAAACCACAGGGTAACTATGTGCCTGGGGCACATCTTCAGAAATGTGAATCATTGCGGTCCCCTCTCTTAGATGTTTTTGTCTTCACGTAGCAGGCAGCAGAGCAGGCAGAGGAAGGAAACTGGCCTCCTCTCAGCCGGGCAGCCAGCACGTCTCGGTTTCAGACCAGTCCATCCCAGCTTCTCTTTTCAGCGTCTTTGAAGAAGAGATGATAATACTTTCTGCCTTTCTAAAATACGTGTATAAAGAGAGATTCAAAAGGAAAGGGAGTGGTTTTTATTAGATTGACTGATTTAACTGGAAAAAGATTCAGGCACAGAGCCTTTCTTCAGGCCTGACGTGGAAAGCCATTTTGCAGCCTTTGCTTCAAACCTGAGGAAAAGAATGTGTGCCCAAAAGCTTGTCCGCTTTTTCCAGCTGCATCTGCTGCTCTAATAAGAGATACCACCTCTCCCGACGAACCTTGCCTCACTTATGTCCTTCATCGCTCATAGCTACACCAGCACTTCTGCAACTGGAATTAGTTTTTCCACATGTAAATCCTGGCTATTCACTGGAACATCATTAATCATGCTGAATTGTTGTGGTATGCATACATATGTAAAGCATAAACTCCTGACGAGTTCTTCTGCAGTTTAGCATTAATTAATGTCCACTTAGTATAAAATGTGACCTCGTATTTTAGGTCAGCACTTCATTGTTAATGTAAACTGTAAACACAGTGCACAGAAAAAAATGGAGGATATGATTTTCCTGCAGTATCTCTCTGACATATTTACATAAAATATAAAGTTAATATATCATTGGGCATCAGATTTTTTTTTTTCAGCTGTGTGTGCTGTGCAATACATACAGCTCTGTGATACTTGTAGGGCTTTTATTTCCACAGCAGAGTAAACTGTGAGAAATTGCTACCTGCAATTCAATAAAGTATATTTTAAATGTTTTCATTCCACCAAGTATCAGCTGACGCACCTCTTATTAGTATAAATAGCATAGATTAGTGTCAGGCATTTTCAACAGTGAAGAAATTACAGAAGCCTGCATGGCTCATTAGGCTCTTGTTGCATGTTAAAGAGGGCCAGACCTTATTATTAAGAGGAAAAGAGGGAAAAAAAGAGAGTATAATGGGAAAAGTATAAAATAGCTTTTTTAAAAAAGAAAGCTTTCTGGTTTGGAGAAAAATAAAAGCATCAATTAACCTCTTCCAGCCTCTGAACACTTTCTAAAGTCATCTTAGCTTTGTTTCTACAGGATATATAAGTTACATATAAAGATTTCAAGCAGAGAAAAATGGCTCACAATCACACCGCACCATCAAGAAGGACTTTTGATGATGAAATGTGTTACACTGTTCATGTGGGTCACAGTTTGCATCCTGCTTCAGGAAAGCATCACTGTTTAAGTTAGGACGTACACCCACATTTGAGTTGAAGCTCTGGCTTATGTCCCACTGAATATAATTTAAGCATCCATTCCCAGTTAAGCACCTGGTGTAAGCACATCCTGAGGAGAGGGACAGATTTAAAATACATTTGAGAACTTCTTGTAATTGGGGCCTCAATCACACGGGTCCTGAACCTGCAGAGACAGGCACATCAGCACTTCGCACAGTCGGTCCTGCCGGCTCCTTGCAGGCTGCACGAGAGGAAAATACAGGTGTGTGCAGAAACGCATCTTTGTGAGATGGAGGCTGTAGTACTCACTGTTTCCCCAGCTGGCAGTGGGCAAGGGGCAGCTCTTGCTCACGTTTTCCTTTTCTTTGCCTGTGATTTGCTTGGGTGCCAAAGATGGTCTTGCTGCCGGTGGTGTTGCTTAGGAAGGGGAGAGGGGGATGTGGAAGAGCTCCTCCCAGAATCGGTAGTCAAAAGCCTGCTCTCCTTGGGGCAGCCTCCCCTTTGATGCAACAAAACTCAGTCTTGCTCTCGGTGCTGAGAGACCTTGAGCCCGTCATGCTCCTTCCTACACACTCGGCGGTTGGCTTTGCAGAAGCAACAGGGCAGAGTCCAGTCACCTGCTGGTGTTGCATGAGCAGAGAGTGATTTGCTGTTTCTTTAGGCTTGTACTTCTGGGTTTGATTTGTTTTTCCAAGCCAGCTTGCTATTTATTGTCACGGCTGCCAGAACACACACACTTATGTCAGGCTTGTCCTAAGGAAGGAGTATGTGGCAGCCACCATTTTGGCAGAAAATAGATAAATATAAATGAGTCTGAAAATCATAGTCCCAGGCAAATTAAGTTAAATATGCAATTTGTCTAGTCTTTCTTCTCTAGGACCCACGTGCCCCATGACGCGAGCACAACTGGGAACACATTGTGCACCTTGGCCAAAGAGGTCCAGGTTTTCAGCCACTGCATTAGTGGGGTGGAGCTGCTGCCAATCTGAAGCTTAAATCAGAGCTAAGTTAGTGAGCTACTTCCAATGCCAAGCACCACAGATCAGCGTATTGAGTTTTTTACAATTTTTTCCCTGTGTGATTAGCATTTTACTTGAGTCTGAGACATTAATCAATAAAAGCAATACCCTGTAAACAGAGTAAAATGAAAAAGCAAGTGCTGCATTTTAATAATACAAATAGAAGACTGTGTGGCATGAGGGGCCAAGGCAGAGCCTGCAATCTGAATACCATCAAAGTTAAAAGAAATGAAGGCAAAGGAAATTTTCAAGGCTGATTGCACACAGATGAAAAAAAAAAAAGTAAAGAAAGATAAAATATTGAACACTGGTTAGTGTGGGGGTTGTGTCTGAAATATTTTATTTCGCAGTTTTTAAAAAATTTTGTCCTTGCTGCCGTTGATTTTAAGGGCAGAGAAGAAAAGAGAGGAGAGGGGGAACCCCACCCCTGGACTCAATAAAATAAGTAGAGCAACATAGAAAAATATTTCACACATTGCTGTTAAAGCAGGGCCAAGTTCTTAATAACAACTCCACTTCACAGTTTTTGTTCTTTAAAGAACACTGTCGCAGTGGTTACTGAAAAAAAAAAAAAAATCAAAATTTATCTCATTGTATGTGGTACAAAATATCATGCTGGAAGTCTGAAAATAATAGCCAGCTGCTGCTCAGTGCTCTTCATCGACAGAGCTCAAGTGCTCTGGGAAGCTGGTGAATATTGGCTTTTGGGCAGAAAGCACCGAGGCCGTACCCTGGTGCCGGCGAGGCCGGGGAGGAAGCCAGAATGAAAGTCAACATCACCCACCGGCTCCTTTCATGCTGTATGCAACAGGTCATGCTGCCAAGCAAAGCCATTTGATGTATTTCCTGACAAAGACCCCCAAAACCAGTGGCAGACCGTCAGAGTAGCGTGGTCAGGCCACTGGGACCAGAGCTGGGGGACCATTGGAGAGATTGGGCTGTCCCTCCAGCCAACTCATGGCTCCACAGCTGACCAAGCTTCTAGTGAGCCGGGATCTGCCCCATGGTGGCTTATCCCATTGGGGTGGCACCCTAAATGTTTAAAACCATGATACCATGTGGTAGCATGATTGCATCACCCATAGCTAAGTCATTCGGCTTCACCAAGAATTTTTTTTTAATTTTTTCTCAGTGATGACTTACTTTATGCACTGCATTTCTTACTGAGCAGCAGTTAACATTAACTTCATTGTTTACTCCCTTATTTTTGCCCTCTTGGCTTCCCTTCCTCCCTTTCCCCATCCGTATTCTCAGTGGTGTTGCCACAACTTGGGGAACAGCTTTTATTCATGAGCTGCTTTATTCATTAGCTTCTTCTAGAGCTGCAGCAATTAGCAGGGTGAGCTCTCAACATTTGTCTTCTGTAGCCCGCACACAAACGCTCGCCAGTTGGTTATGCTTTTCATTGCAGCAAAAGACTAGGTTTTGATTTAAGAAGAGATTTAGAATAACAAAGGCAAGGAGAGAAAATCCTGAGCTGCATAAAGCCCCTAGGAGTCCCCTCTTAAAAGGAAAGGGTCCAGATGCCTGAATTTCCTTGTGCTGTAGCCTCCAGAAGATCCTGCCCTAACTCTGCTGAAGGTGGTTGCTACCTACCTTGCTCCTTCTCCTCACAAGGAGCCTGGGATCATAATGCTTTCCATCACAGGGTTAGAAGGTGGTTTTTCCATATGAGATAACCTGGGTGGTTTTTGACTGTTTCTAACCTGTAGACTCATAAAAACTTTCTAGTCGAGAAAGAGTGTCTTCTCCAGCAAACTGAAGTTCCCAAACAGCAAGCTTTGTCTCCTTTAGTGAAGCCTTTAGGAGCAACAAGTGGACCCCAAGAAGTCTGCAGAAGATGATGTTAAAAGCCACCAAGCTAGAGAGGCAGCAATGAAAAAGCCTGATTTCTGAAAAGCCCCTGGGTAACTCTGTGGTTTACTAAATGGAAAAGTGTGGCTGCCTATTGATTTCTCTCTTGGAAATGCAAGGAAGCAACCATGGGTCTTGGGGTGACTTGCTGACGGACTTCCTTCCTCCTCCTCCTCTGCTTGCCCCAAGTTTTGCCTGTTCTTTAGAAGATGTTTGTCCTGCTCATTACTTAAGCATGATAAAAATGTTTGCTACTACACAAAAAAACTAACAAAAGGACATTGTAGGCAATGCCTTGCCTACAAAAAGTGACATGCTATTAGTTTGATCCTACAACACGGGTGTAAGGATGCAGCTGCAATGTTCAGACTATAGGACTGAGGTAAAAAATTATAGCAGAGCAGATGTGTTTCCCTGCACAGCATGGAATAAAAAGAAACATCTGGCCCTTGGCCCCTAAAGGATATTTCTCGCAGAGAAGAGTAAATTAAGGGTGCATTGAAGATGTAGGGACTCAGCTAAAGGGAACTGCTGCCTTAGTAACCACCTCTAACCCAGCTTCCAGTGCATAATGCCATTTAAAATATAGGGCAAAAATAACTGTTGTAAGATACGTGCAACCAAGTACAGACATCAAAGTATCCACAAAATATATGCTGCTATTTTGTCCAAACAAATAAGTAAACAAACAAAGGAAATATTTTTAAACACTAAACACACACCAGTTATATTGCTGCAGGATAAAACATGGGCTTTTTTTGAAATCTATTGAGTCATAAATCTCTGTATTTCCCTTTGTGTTTGATCTCATATATTACTTGGAGTTTCTAAAATGATAACAAGGCATGCATTAAAAATATTTCTCTTATTGTTACATTTCAAGCACGTTTACTGTTAGCTGCTTAGCTTCATTATGTATCATAGTCTGAATCTACAAATCAAGTATAATTAGACTTAGAGAACTGATTGGATTTCTAATTAAGCTACATTGGAAACAACAATGCACAATCAGTAAATATTCTGACTAGGTACATTTTAAAGAGCAACTCTTGGGCTTTTTGCTGATGACTAGACACCAGTGTCATTAAATTTGTTGGTGGCAAGCAAATTTTAAAGCTAAAATAGAGGCAATTAGTAAAGATCTTGAAATATTTAATCACGTTTGTCCAATTAGTGTGCAATTAGGCAATGGTGTGGCGTGGGACAAACATTCTGCTTCAGTGTTTGGTAGAGAAGGATCCCTTTGAAATTTTGCTATTTAGTTTATTGATATATAAAAAGGAAGTTATGGTTGTAATTTCCAATTTAAAAAAATACTGTGCAGATGGTCTGACTATATATTTAACAATGTTAAACAAAACTAAACAAGGGAAGCATGTTACCTGAAATTACACAGCTGTGATCAGTGAATAAGCTCCAGATCACATTAGATTACAGCTGTGGGCATCTTGATCACAGAAAGTGCCAGGTAGTTATGCTGGTAAAATCAAAGCTATGTAAGTTGGCCTGTCACATCTCGAGATGGCGTGATTATTTTGTCCTTGACCAAAAATACACTTTTTTCTTTGAGCTTCGCCTGGTTGTTTTGCATTCCTTCCATGAAGCCTTATGTTGGCAAGTTCACTGTGGAAAGTCAAGTGGTAGCTTTTCATGAATAAGCCACTTAAGTGTTATCTTGACTTCCCTTCAACTTGGGGATCTGACTGCCTTTCTGGCAAATTTTAGGCTCTCTTTTAAAAACGATCATGACACTTATTAGTTGACGTGCAAAACTTCAACGTAATGTTTTGGCTGGCATGTTGAAAGTGTCTGCTCTTGCGCATTTCAGCGTGCAACCCTGCACTGAAAGTGTCATCGTATAGGTATTTTATCGAAACGGTTTGCTCTGCGTGGCCACGTGCAGATAGTCAAGGAAACGGCACCAGGGAACGTCCCCAGGTGCTGGAGCTCAATTTTCCAGATTGTTAAATTGTTAGAGCAGTCCCTGGCATGGTTCTGGCTTGGGTCAAGTACGACTCTCCCCAGCCATCCCTGGACACAGCTCAGGTGGTAACACCGGCCAGGGACCATTCCCAACAGGCATTTGGGGAGGGAAGGAGGATTAGGAGAATGGATGTGGGCCATCTTGTGCCAGCTGGCCTCCACATCAAAGCACATTTAACCTTCTACTGTCAATAGTCCCCGTGGGTTCACAAGGAGTGAATCCGAGGGAAGACATCTAACAGGACTAACTAGGGATGATGTGGACACCAGCCTGGACCCCTGAGTTCTCCACTGCAAAGGCCGTCTCGTTTCCACCTCATATTCAATATGGACTAAGAAACAAGAAGAGACTCTTTCATCCCCCAGCAATCACAAAAGAAAGAGATTTGGTTTAGCTGTTGTTTGGATTTGATTGCCAGATAATTAATTTTTTTGTCAGAGAAAAAAATAATAGGTGATCAAATTTTAAAATGTCTTTCTATGTATTTTTGGTAAATGCTATCTTTTCTCCAATGCTGTTAAGCCATTGTGGGTTTAAATATTGTCAACTTTACTGTCACATCTGAGAAATTTTTGTTTGATTTCACTGTTGGAAAAAAATGCTGCAACAAAGCAAATAATACTTCCTAGCAATGCTATGCTTTTTTTTTTTTTCCTTTGATAGATACAGACCTGGAAATTCAAAGTAGAGAGTTTTGCCTCACAATCAGGTTGGTGCCTGCGAGAATTTTATGAACACAGTTGTATTCATTTCTTGAGCAACATTAAATCAAAACAAAATATTTTTGAACTGAAAAGAGAAATGAAGCTAAGAGGACTATTGTATGGGAGAGAAATGAGACAGGTAGAAAAGCAGATACTAGATAATTACACAGACTTTCATTTATTCCTTGACCGTCGGCAAAATTCACCTGGGTTGAAGGCTAGATTTTGACCCTTTGATATTCAAAGGTTAAAAGCAAAGTTTTTCAGGTTCACTGCTTCCCACATCTTAGGGAGAGTTTGCATCAGGTTTTCTTGGGTGCTTTCTCTTGAGCAGAAGAGAGGCCAGCGCTCTCCTGGGGGGTCGGGAGTCCATCAGCCCTCCCATGCAGCACAGGCATTGCTTTAAAGCCCCTGTAAACCTGCCTGCGGGGGAAAGATTTTGAGCCCTGTTGTGAAGCGAACCTTGCAGTACATGAACCACTCAAGCTTTTAATTATGATTATGTTGCAAATAAGAATAATTGATAATAACAACAGTTGTTGCTGTTGTTTTTACAAATACATACATGATGTCCTTAATCATAATTTTTGGTTATGCTTATGTTTATAGATATGCCCTGATTCACAGAAGAGTCAGGTTTCTATGGATGTAAAACAGAAGAGCTGCAGGTCTTCAATATGTTGGCAAATTGGCTGCCAAATCCTATATGGAAACAAGATGTGAAAGCAGTATTTCACGGCCTCTGCCTCACCGCATCTTTGTTCAAGTAAGAGATCAGGAAACCCAATCAATAGGCTGAATGCCAGAAGATTGAATAGCCAGCTGCAGAGGCAGTGCAAGAGAAGATGTACCTCTTACATTTAATGCCTTGTGAAAATCACACAGGCCCCCGTAGGGGTTAATCAAACATTTACTGCTCTGACTTACAATGTTCTTTAGTCCCCAGAAGAAAATGGTACCTTTCACAGCTTTTAAACATCTAGGAAAAAAGAAAGAAACTGCATCTCTAGTTGTAGAAAGTTAGCAAGCCTAGCTTTAAGCTGCAGTTCAGTGTCAGTATTTGTGTTCTTATATCCAGGATTGTGTGCTGAACATTCACAAACTGGGACCTCAACCCTCAGGCTTATATGGTCATATACATGTATCTATGTATATATTTGTACACATATACGTGAGTATCCATATAAGTGTATACATACATTGTACGTGTATAGGAATTGAGGACTTCAAAAAGGAAAAGAACATTTGGGAAATTCAGAAAAGGAAACCCCTGTTTATTTGATAATGGAAACAAAACCAGCACTTGAATAGCAATTCATACGCTGCTGTCAAAGCAAGCTCTGGGTGGATGCACAGACCTGCAGGTTCTCTGTAGTCTCTGAATTCCTCCCGGTGTTGTCTTTATCAAAGAGGTAAACTTAGGTTTGAAAAAATTGCTTTGATGTGCAAGACATCACAGAACTGCAGCTCCAGCTCCATTCATTGCAAATAGACTTCATTATTTAAGTCTCTCAGGCAACTGTACAGATTCCCCATAAAGGGAAAAATAACGGGACTGTGGAAATAAAACGCCCAACAACATGTATTATGCTGGCTTCTGGAGTCTTTCCCTCCAGTTTTCATGCCTTGATTCTGTGAAATGATATTAGGCTTGGGCTCATGCGCCGACAGCCTCAGACGGGCAGTCGCTCCTAACCGAAGCAATACCTGTATTCTTGCCAGACTCCTCCGTCCCCGGCTGCGAGAGCGAAGGGAGGCATCAGTGAGAGGCACTGAAGGCTCATCACCTGCCTTTTGGCCTTGAGACATCCCTTTTGGCTCACCTTAGCTTTTGCTCCAGCACTTGCAGCATATCTCAAGGCTGGCAGGGTGGACCACACACCCACGGCATCCCGGAGGGATGGGGCAGCTCTGGCACGATGCTACCGGGGTGCTGCGGGCTGAGCCGGGCTCATCCCCAGGACAACATCCCCCGTGGAAATGTTCCTGTAGCGGAATGGGAAAGGCAGGCGGGAGCTGGGGGCAGAAAGAAAGGGGGAATCGAGCCCTGTCACCCCTACAGCGGCCAGGGGACACGCCAGCCAGGCACTTTCCTATGACAGTGGCGGGGACACTGTTTCCCCACCTTCCCTCTGTACCGTCGTAAACCATGCGAATGCGTAGAAAGGGTCTGTGAAATTAATTATATACCGTGAGTGCTTGGTAACCAAATGAATTGTAAATTGTACATTATTAAAACAGCATCAGAGCACCGACTGATCTATTATTCTTTAGGGAAATGTATGAAGATAAGAGCTTTATATGCTTTAGGGGTCTTTCCAGCCACCACACAGCCAGCTTTGTAAGAAAAAATGTGGCAATATTTTGTTACTGTCTGAGTTGCAACTGACACAATACTGTATTGTTTATTTTTATTACTTTGTCTCGTATTTAATATATATGAGATAGTATACAGTACCAGTGACATATACATGCCCAGTCCCCTTCTGTTTATCCTGTTTCAGCTGGTATTCGGGATTAATCACCCTCACTTTTGTGTCAAAAAAAAAATCTGTAGGTGCAGAAAAATGAGATAAATATGAAGCAGCATGCCCTTTCGCACAAATCATGTAACTAACAAGATGCACAGCTATTGTTAGCCCGATCATTTTGCCTGCATATTGCTCCTTGCTGCCTACCTGTCCTTTAGCTTCTAAGAACTGTAAGAGGGCTTGGTGGGGAGCTGTATGTTCAGAAAAAAAACTGTTAAATAATAACAGGGAAGAAAAAGACTATGGGTTTAGCTCGCATGCATGTTTTTCTTCCTCTCTTCCCCAATGCGTGTCCCCCTTCACATTCCTCTCATGCAGTACCTGATATTCAGGAGACCCAGTTCTCACATGCGCTGGCATCTTCTGGACTACTACAGAACAAAACCCACGTGCCCTCCCTCCTAGGGATGCTTGTTTTCTGTATGACTCCTTATAGGCAGCCCCCCCGACATATGATGTGTCCTTGTCACCTCTTGCCTCCATCAGAAAGAGGTGCTAAGCAGGGGTGTGTATGGGAGAAAGAGCGAGCATTTTTTTTAATGCCCCTATTGAAGAAACAGAGGTGGTAGCTACTCCAGCACAGCTTTTCCCACAAGTTCTCCTTTATATTCCCTCTTTGAAGGAAGATGCATGAGAGTATGCCCTATCCATGCAGCTGCTTGTAAGTGAAGAGGAAAAACAGCTGGAGAAACATTGTCCCCCCCTCCGGCTGGAGACACATTGCCCGACTAAGCTGCTCAAGGCAGAGACACGTTGGTTTCTACAGCCACCACATGAGTGGTCCCATACCAATGGGCAAACTCTGGGGATTGCTATACACTAGAGTAACCCTAAATGTTTCTTTTCTGGTGCAGAGGACCAGCAGCAGCCAGTGGCATCCTCTTTCCTTCAGAGGAGGCCTATCAGGAAAAAAAGTTTTCCTCCGACCAGAAGACCCAGATGGGCATTCAGCAAAACACAACTCAAATAGTCAAAGAAATTATTGCAATTTGAGCGAAGACTTATTTAAAGTAGTCCAAAGAATTTCAGGACTTGGTCTCCCCTCTGTTCAGGCACTGGAGACAACGAAATTTCCATGGCTAAGATATTTCCGTAACAAAGTAAGGCACCTTTGCTCGTTTTCCAATTTTTCGAAAGAAAGAGGAGCTAATTTATATTTTAGAGAATTTGCATTCTCCGGAACAACTCTCCTAACTCTATTTAATAATAGAAAATACGGTGCTGCCTTTCTCGTCATTCACCAGCCCCGCAGGAGTCTCCAGCATCTCTCAGGATGCTCCCTCGGCCAGGAGGTGTACTGCGCCCTGAAATTCAAGAGAGGGCAGCATTTTACTTAGGCTGCTTGAAAGGAAAAGGAAGACTCCCAAGCGTGTAGAAGAATGTCAGCAAGTGAAAATCACCAGTCACAAAATACACACATCGGTGTTCTGAAAAATTACGTCTAATGGAAGAAACGCTATGTTCCTAGGGCTTTATATTTACTAAAAAAAAACCCTCAAGCTCTTAATTAATCGATGATATTAATGAATACATCCCATCTATGTTCAAAGAATTCTTTGCGTGGTCTGTCGTGCAGCTGACTCTGCAGCACACCGCAACGACTTTGTCACCAACTTTTGCACTGCGATAGCCAAATAATAATAGACTGATGCATCACGGGTAATTACCATATATGAATGAAGTGTTAAACTGTGTCTGAGGTAATTAAAGAATCCACTGGTCTCTCGTTAAAGTCCTGATTCAACGAAATTCTTCAAACTATGCCTAGGCTGTTATTTTTGATTACTTAAGTATCTGCTTAAAAACTGGCAAAGCCAATCCAAACCGAGGAGTAAGAGTTTTATGATGTAACCCCCAAAGATGTGTCTTCTAGCGTGAAATAATCGAGCACACAGAGAAAGATCAAAATGCTTATTTTAATCCAGAAGCCTGGACCTCTGTGATCAGAAGCATGCTCCTTTCAGCTGACCATGACTTACAGTCTGCTTGTGACGCATCCATCCAATGTTTGCTCTGCTTGTACAGCAGCACAGCATATACATTTACAAGGAAATTCTAAGGAGCAAGATATATTTAAAGTACGCACTGGATCATAAAAAAATTAGGGGGCACCCAAGCATAATACACCACTTTCTAGTTTACCACCTACCCAACATTTGGTGCAATGTTACCCTCTTGAAATAACCGTACTGTCAGCACTGTCTCTGCCACGTTCAGCCAGGCTGCCTGAATCACTGAAGAGCCCAGGACAGGGCAAATACCCATTTTCCTTCTCTGTTTGCATCTAACAAATAACAGATGTCGCAGTATTGAAGACGCACACCTGATATGACTAACAAGGGATTTCTAAAGTATTTGTCCTAAGATGACAGCCACCCTGCTATTAAGCATTTACTTAATGAAACCTGCACAGGGGAAATGTTGAAGTTGCAGCAATTCTGCTTGAGAAGGAGCAAGCTGCTTGAAATAAAGGTTTCTTCCGTGATCTCGGGCTAAATCTGCATTACCAGAAGGATGCAGACCCATGCTTGAGGATACTTGCTTCCTACCCACCCTAAAACCCCCCTGAAGAATCCCTGAAGGAGCCTGTTGAACAGCCGCTCGCTGCTTTCCCTGGGGTGGCAGCCCCTGCCATGTGGCTGTCCCCGCGATGTGCCAGCCGAACCCTTTCGCATCGGCTGGAGGGAATCTGGCACGGCATCTCTAAGCAAACCTGCCAGGAAGCAGGGTCAGCCCTTTGCAAATAAACCCTGCCTGATCTGAGTAACACAAATGGACGCCTGGAAGATTAATTCATCCCCTGTAATAATACAACTACTGTTTGCACAAAGCAGTGGCATGCAATAGTTTCTTATTAAAATACTCAGGATACGCATTAAGATCTCACTAAACAAAGTAGGGCTTAAGGACAGGAGAGAGTGCAAAATTTCCTTGCTTACAATTTGCCACTCTTTCATCAGATTTGATATAAAGCTACGAGCAGCGTTGTAAATGGACCGAGTTGTCTAATTGTCTAGAACACCCTCACATAATTTATATCGTCTCTTAATTTCTGTTTTGTAACCTCTGTAGCTGTCTTCAGTGAATCATAGCATATATCTCTACTCTGAGAGCATATCAGGGTATGATTTTTCCCTTTGTTTCCCCCTTTCCCACAACGGAAACATGCAAAATTCAGCAAGGTATGCACCTACTGCATTAATCCTTTCTAACATGATTCCATTCAGCCTTTTAAAAGGAGAATCCAAAAGATTATTTTTACTGTTTCCATTCTCTATTGTGGCATACAGTTTTCTTGCTGAAAGGATATCCATCCAACTCTATACACACATAGATGAATACACATTCGAATCAGAGATACATATCAATATAACACACATCACAGACTGGAAATACATTATTAAAATTAACTGCATTACAGAGAATAGATGTACAGACAAAACTGCGGAGTTACTCGACTCTCCCTGTTCCAAGGTGCCTTAATGCTCGCCGCAAACCTGCCATCCCTTTGTAATGCAGTCCTGAGATACTTAATCTGCTTTCTCTCTTCCACCGATGTAAATCAGCAGCAAAGTTGTCTGTGGAGGAGCGGAGTCTGGGGGATAATTGTGGCCTGGTGGGTTATCTATCTGTAGCTGTGTGCACAGTGGGTCTGCTCACCAAATTTTTAGTGTGCGTATTTTCTCGGGCTCTTTTCCAGCAGGGAGTTAGAAAGCGAGAAACGACAAAACTGGTTTAATGCACCAGGTAAATCAGACCAGCTCATTGTGAAACCTATCACTGCACATGATTGTTATGATAATAAACGCGGGTGAGCTCTGGTTATTACATGCACAGCCCTGTACTAACTGCTCCCTACCGCTCGCCCGTTCTCTCACTTTAGCAACACCCCACACACCTGTTCAAATAATATTACTATTACCTTGTGTTGACACCACATCCACCCTTTCCTTTCATATAATAAGAGCTCCTGGTGAACTGTAAATGGAAAGCTTGCGGTAGCAGAAGCCGATTGTTTACCTGTCTCCAGTTTGTTGCCACAGATACTTGGTCGGGAGAAGGGAACAAAGATCAGTTTGACATCCTTGTTAAGCAGGATTTGCCCCCCACCTTACCCACAAAAGGTTACGAGTTGCTATTCAAGCCTGAGCTCCGCAGGTGTGCCATCACACCTGTCTGAAAGAAAACAAAATACGGTTTGTTTCAATATGGCTATTGCCCCAGCAAAATAAAGAAGACCTTGCCCTGCAACACAGACACAAGCATTTGTTTTAATATTTCAATGAATCCAAGCAAACACAGAATGGTATCTCTGTTTATATTTAGCGTTCAAGCCAAACACAATGTAAGTGCCCCCAGCAATCGATGGCAGTGAGCATCCGACCCTGCCGCACCCACTAAACTCACAGCCAAATTCATGGCCAAAGTCAACTCAAAACCCATCTTGCGACAGGAAAGAGGATTTTATAACTCTCCAGGTGTTTATGCCAGGCCCTAATCCCAAACCAACCGAGATGAACAGGAGACCAAGTCCAAAGCCAAGCCGGGGACAGGTTTGGCCTCACGATTTATTTCCTTTAGTTGAGTTTCCAGTTTAGCCCTGCCGGAGCTGCTGCTGCTATTGAGTTGCATGTAACTCTTCACACGGAGAGTTGTTGTGGTTTTAGAATAGGGGAAAGTTAAAGGCTGCAAGCTCTGATGCCGTTCTGCTTGGTCAAAGGCTGCGCCCAACTTCTTACACCAGTGACAACAGTGTAGGTCTGGAGTAAATTGGTAAAAAAAGGTAAAACCTAGCTCCCAACTGAGGCCTGGACGAAGCATAACGGGATTTTGTCCATGCAGAGCAGAGCACTGCAGAGCCCTAAATGTACCCATTCATTCATGTGAATTTGCCATTCGACATCTGCTGAAGGTGATGGAAAGACTTTGGTGGGCATTTGATCAAGAGCTGAGTCACTGGAGTTTCCAACGCTTTAGGTAGAAGCATTTTTCACCAAAAAGGGCTAACGAGAACAATTTGCCTGTTTTCCAGCTAAAGCAGTGCTCTATTTCTATTGCTTTGCATTCTTATTAGAAGCCTTATCAATAGCTGTTTCCATTACGGTTTAAACAGCGTTGTTTGTAGTCAGCTGTAAGAAGGCGTCTCTGCATTTAGAATAGAAAGTGTGGTAGATGCATAGCGCCAGCTGGTTTGGAAAGTTTGTATACCAGGTTGCAACTTATGTAGAGAAATGTCCTTGAGGCTGGGAGCATATTTTATTTATTGTTTTATTTATTGCATATGTCGAGTAAATGGAATCCCAAATTATGAAGATGCAAAACACAGTGTGGGTATTTATCAGCACTGAATGTTTTTATGTGCTCCAAAACAACTTGGGGTTTCCCAGATGACTCTGAGCAGCTTGCTGGTTTTGAAGATCTAGCACCTTTGGAACTGAAGGGACATGCTGAATTTTAAGCACTTGGAAGGAGAATTAATTGCATGGGCAGCAACATTTTCCCTTTTTTTTTTTTTTTTTTTTGTATGCTCATCAATAGCAAATGATGAAGCCTCTGGAGGATATTAACACAAGTAAACTAAACACACGAGTGGGACTGTTTAAACAAGGTGAGACAAAAGCCTTCATCCTACAAGCAAATGACTTTGATAGCAATTTTTTATGTTTCCACCTCTATTGTTGCAGACGTCTGCATTTAAATAGGAACTTTATCTTTCTCAGCCCAGGTTCTCCTCCTTCATTAGCCTGCACCGAGGTCGCAGGCCCTCTTATCTCGTGGGCTATTCCTGCGAGCGCCTGAGAGCTCGACGGGTTCCCCTTGCAGCTTTCTACTGAGGTGGGGATATAACTTCTGCATGCTCCCCCACCCTCTGGGAATAGAAAAGGATTTACCCTGGCTAATAGCTGCAGAGGCATGAAGTCATCTGTGTGCATGCCTTCACTTCCATGTGCCCTGCACCTTCACAGCTGCCCCTGGCCGTGCTCACTGCCTGGCATGGAGCCCCCAGAGCTGCACCCCAGAAAAATCCCCCAAACCCTGTTGGCACTTGAAGCCCCGGGGCAGCTCACAAACCAGTGCTGCTATATTAGTTCCTGCTTACCTGGTGAGCGTGTACATGGACCGCGAAACTCCTTCCTCATTAAATCTGGAGAAGGCAATGTCATTTTGCACCGTTGCTTCCCCAGCGTCGCGATGCTCCTGGAGGGATCCCCCAGTCTCCGGACAGACGCAGCCAAAATCAAAGGGAAATGCTTGGCCCGTGGCACCCTGCCCTCCTGCCCCTCTGAGGACAGGCTCTGCTCCCCTCCCAAACCCTCCCGAGGATTCCTCACGTGCGCTACAGCCCACACACATAACCCATTTTGGGCCCTGCACGTTTCCAGGGCTGGCGGAGAAGGGAGGGGAGAAGAGGAAGGAGTCTTAAAAACCTGACCCGAAATGGATGCATTTAACAATCTCATTCATTTGGACTACTCTTTCCTGTTTCCACGTTTTCACGGGGATCTTTTCAACCTGCTGAAAGGGCTGAGCAATATTAATTTTGAAATATTCTAAACGAGATATAGATGTTAGACTGCTACAAATATAGACACTGGCATCTCTGAATGAAGAGATGGCCTGTTGAATAAATAATACATATTAAAAAATGTCTGAATAGGAACTTACAGGGTAAACTGTAACAGCTTCAAAGGAGCCATTGATCTATGGAGTACATAATATGCATGCTAAAAATCGTTGGAATATTTATTTACATGACACATGGCTCAGAAGAAGCCATTATGGTCCTTAAGTAAATTATACATGTTGTGAAAATTGTCGAAGTGCTTCTTTTACCAGAAATGAGTGTATCCTGTCAGTTGATAAACACATTATCTTTGGAAAAAAAAAAAAAGCAAGCAACCCAAGGCTAAAAGAAGGTTAAAATAGAAAAGAAAAAAAAAAGGGGGGGGGGGAGAAAATAAAAACCAACCCTCATATCATGTCAAAGTGTGTTCCATGCCCATCAAAGGAAGAAAAGCCCGAGCTGCCCTGCCCCGCATCCCGCTCAGCACTGCCGTCGCACTTGGCGCAGGGAGGGCTGCACGCCCAGGGCTCTCGCGGAGGGGCTGCTCCTGCCTCTCTGTGCCAAAGTCCTGGGCTCCAGCTCTTCTCCCGACAGGCCAAGAAATGACAAATGGGGACTAATTCGTTCCAGCCACCGCCGTGTCCTCTACTTTGAAATAAGCTGCCGGAAGAGCGCTCTGCTTTCCCTGCCCGTGTCCCTCCGAGCGTGGTGGGGGACAGCCGGGGTACCGCAGCCCACCGGCGCTGTTCTCACCTTGGCGTACGGGGACGTGCATTTTACGGCTATTCGTACAGGTCCTCAGCTGCGTCAGAGCAGCCGAGCGCTGGTTGCAAACGGTCTCGCCTCCCCTCGCGTACTTTCAAGAGGGGCAAAACGGGGGGAAACGTTGCCTTGAAATGCTTAGATCCCCCGGCAGCCGGGCCCATCGCTCACCGGCGTCTTTCCCGTGACTTCAGCTTTGTGCTTGTGCCCGAGCACAGCGCTCGGCAGGGTTTGCACCGCTCCTTCCCCAGTGCTCCGTGGGTGACCCGGCTCTCTTTCAGCAGATGTTTTGCTGAGCAGGAGGGATGCCAACTTAGAAAATCCCCCCTCCTCTCCACGCTGCTCCGATCGCACAGCAGTCTATGCCATAGCCTGACCCCTGCGAATATTTTTTTCCAGGCCATGAAGGGGAAAAGGGTTTTTTTGTCAAGGAGGCATGGCCAGGACGCCGTGGCCGAGAGACCGGCTCTGGTCCACGCGATGCTGCGCAGCCCTGGGGTGCCAGGTCCCCAGCTCAGCTCGGATGTGCTGGAAGGGCTGGTGTGTGCGTGCCTGCTTTGGGCATTTGGGAAAGCAGGCTCTCCTGGTAGGCACAGCGTGCAAGTTTTGCCTTACACAGCAGTAAGAGTAAAGGATGGATTTTCTAATGCAAGAAAGCAAGCAGTTGTATGGGGGGAATATATTTAGCCTGTGTTTTCAGATCACATGTTCTGGGACTGGAGAGCAAAGCGTTTTCAATACTGTTTTGGAAGCACGCTATTTAGTATTGCAAGCCTCACTATTGGAGAAGCCAGTGAATTGCGTTGCATCTAAAACAATTACTTCTATTGCTTGTACAGTGGTTTCTTCTTTCCAACTGCTAAGGTTTTAGAAAAATGTGACTTCTGCAGCTACAAAAGCATTGAAAATACAAATAATAGTAAAGTGCTGCTCTGCATTTGCATAAACCTGTTTATCCTATACATGGTTTATTCATTAACTCTCAGAACAACCAGGAGGACAGCTATGGCATTCCTTCTGACCGCTTCGCTTGTGGCTGGAAACGCAACAACTGCCTAAAAGCAACACTACATGGTTTAGAAAGTGAAAATAAATACCATTCCCGTGTGAAACAGCGGGGAAAATGTAGCTATCGCCACAAGAACTGGCAGTTGGCTTTTACGTGGAAAGCACACTTCCTATCATTTGGAAATTTCGGAGGGGAATCTCAACGTCTGCAAGGACTGGGACCTCCGCACCGCAGCTCACCAAAAGGGACACGCAGCGTTAGCAGTATTCACCACTGCGCTCTGCAGACGGTGTAAGAGTTAGGGATGGAGGAGACCTAGGTCCCTCGTCTGTTCCGCCTCCAGACCATTTTCTAGTCCTTTACAATTTCGGTGTCCCAATCAAGAGGTTCCTTGCAGCTTCTGCTAGCAATGTATTTCCCAATCGGCTCCTCCTTAGGCTTTCCAGATAATCACCCCAGCTTTTCCTGCGCTTCCATTCTTACACAAAACTTAATCCCCATAAGACGAAGTAAAAACCATGAATGCATTTTGCCTGTTTCATCTCCCTGCTTCTATAAAGATGAGTACATGTTGGCACCGGCACATTACAAGCGGAAAACTTGAAGTTTGTTTGACAGCCGGTGACTTGCTCAAGGTCACAAAAGAGCCTCAGTAGCAGAGCTGGGAACAGAATTTGGTATCCTAATTCCTAATCTGGCAGCCTCACCACAACTCTCATCACGCAATCAAAAAGCTCCTTTTAAGGAATGCTTTTGTGACTAAGAGAAAATCCAAGGCATTAGAAGAAAGAGTCCTTTTAATTTGCCTTTGTTCAAACATTTATGCCCTTTGCTATATGGAGAACATGATTTAAACAAGATACGGGATTAAAATACGATGAAAGACACTAAAATCTTTGAAAAACAAAAATAAGTACGGCTGTATTTAAGACCGTACCGATTCCAGCCATTAGGAAGCCAGATATTCTTTGCTTACAGTTTCACACATAGCGTAAGGAATAAATCAAGACCAGCATCTACTATGCTCTGATAAGAGCTTTTTTGAGTGTTATATGCAGGCTTTCACATTTGTCAAAAATACTATATAAGAGGAAAGATTTTCACAGCTCTTTAATAAGACTTCATTTTCTAAAGGTCCTAACTTGTTGCACCGCAACAGTTTTTTAAAGGAAAACCAAATCCTCAAGCCGCTGAACTCAACAGGAGATTGCCCCAACCTGAAACAATCCAGGATTTGGTACGCTCTCCCTCGAAGAGTAGGTCAGTGATTTATCAGCTCCCCCAGGATTCACCAGCTTTGATATGCAGAAACTCTACAAGGTAGTTTCGTGTTTTAAGACTGCACCTTTGCTTGCTTCCTCTTCTGTGTAACAGAATACTGTAATTTGGCAACAGTGGAAAGAAACAAATGAGGGTATTGAGAACTAGTGTTACTGAAAACCTGTATACAAAATAAGCTGAGTTATACAAGCTGAAGTAAGCTAGGGACTACAAATATTAATAGGATAAACAAAGAAAACAAACGTAAATTTAAACCATTCCTTTGGAAAAATGTTGCTTTTCTTTTTTTAAATACAATGTAAGAATTCCCAAACTGCAGTAAAAAATCCGATTGTGTCACTGAATTAGCTGGAGACACAGAATGAGAGGTTCATGACTTAATTTTACCAGAACACGTATTTTGCTCATTAAACAACTATTGTTGTAACAGCCAAGCTGGGGGGAAAACCACGCAGGGACCCACTCCCCCATCCCTCGGGTCAGGGCTCAGCCTCTGAAATGCCCCTGCCTTCAATGCATGTGCAGTGAGAGGAGGCCTCATGTTTGCAGATGTGTTAGCCACTTTTTATTTGCTCTTTACACAATTATTTTGATTAAGAAAATGTTCATCTTGTTGACATTATCACTGTAGTCAATAGCTAATGACCCCAGTAGTTAATTTCCTTATAAATATTTAACTTAATAGAAGCCATCCCTTGGGTTATAGTACTTTTGACACTTGTATAATCTGAAACAAATCCTCTTTTTTAGTCAAACAGACCATGTTACACACACAGTTGGCTAGCTATTTACAAAGCACCCAATTAAATCCTACTTAATTCTCCCACTCTGAAAACCCCATTTCACTAATGCGCAGGCTACTGATCACACAAGATGAGCATCTTTCACTCAGCCTGGACATGAGTTCACAGTCTGTAAGACTCAATTGTATAAAAGCCTGTAAAATTAATTCACCCATCAAATGGTTACGTACCAAAAAAAAAAGTGAAGAGAATGTGCAAATTCAGAGGATTGAAGAAAAAAGCTGAAGAATCACAGTTAAAGACAGGTAAATCTAGTTTAATGTTCACATGTAGTAGTTACACATCACAGAGATTAAACAGGATTTTAACTGTAACATAGCTGCAGTGAAATGTAAGTCATTTTGTACTAGAAAAATAATCTTGACGCAGTTATCCGATTTTTGGTCTACTTAAGTTCATTTTCAGATGAATTTACATCACCGATCGTAATGACTTTGCCCATGTGCCTTTCTGCAGTTCGGTATTAATACTCTTTGGACGAAGGAAACAGCAACTGCTTTTGTTAATGGTTTGCCCTTTGGTTGCAAGCAGAGAACTCTTTTCACTTCTTAAGCAATTAATAGGCTGTAGGAACTCTTAAGTTTGCAATAAAACCTTTTGGTGCTAAATGAAGTTCCAGAACAAATTTCTTCATCTGATGCAACAGCAGATTTTAAGAAAAAGCTGATTAAAGATCTAAAGCATTGCCCCCGTAATGCAAAAACTAGATAGAATTTGTTTTTCTATTCTCAGTAAAAAACACTACATCTTACTGCTACTTTTATAGAATGCACTAAAAACCCCTGTGCCTAAATGACAAAAGTGTAGTCTCAAAATGTATAATACACTTACAAACATTTTAAGTCTAGATTGAGGAAAACACGTTTGTATGGACTCCAAACAAGTTTATTTGCAATTAGACATTTCATGCAATCATGCAGGACCATTAGCTAGAGCTGTAACTTCCGAGTCTAAAGGACATTTGGGGACAAAAAAAAAAAGCCCTAAACATTCAAGGTATTTCCATATTAGCAGCTCCATACTTGAGCTGTGGTTTTCTAGAGATATTCCCACAGATTTAAAAAAAACATACACACCTTTATAATATTTACAAAAAAATATTTAATTAAAAATATTTTATAATTACAGTAGTCTATTAAAGCATATACTTTTCTCACACTTATAGAACATCTCTATATATACACAGTATGAAATGTCACTCATTTATCTATACAATATGTAACATTCCTGCAGGGAGAAGAAAGCTCCCTGGGCCCCAATAAAATCCATCTATTTTAAACAATAGATGTCAAATATATCTACAAATGCTCTGGTAGATTAGTAAAGCTTCAAGATTCAGCTGCTCGGTCCCTTAAAGAGTTATAACGCTTCTAAAGGCTGGTTTAGGCTCGGTCCTCTATCCCGGGGCAGAGTCGCAACTTTTTTTTGCCGCTCGAGTCCGACCACCTCCTGCCCCCGCGGGACGCACCGCTCACATCTGGTGGGAAGCGAAGAGACGGACCGGGGCGGGGGGGGGGGGGGACGGGAACGGTGGGTGGGGGGGGGGCCGCTACGGACGTGCAAAGCGGTGAAAAGGCTGGCTCTGCCGGGATGAAGCGTGGGAACCGCTCGGGGGGGGCGTAGGGGGGGTCGGCTGGCTCCTTCCTCCGGTGCGGCGGGGCCGGGTCCCGTCTCCCCAGTCCCGTCCCGTCCCCCCCCCGCCCGCCCCCCGCGGTGCCTCTGCGCGGCGCCGCCGCACACCTGTGGGAGAGGAATGAATAGAGGGGGTGTGTGAACCGCTCCGCTCCAGACCGACTGGCGCCACCAACAAAACACAAGACATGCTTGATCAACAACCCAAAACAAACCAGGTCAAACAACAACCGCAGCTCCCAGGCTGGGCCAGGCGGAGGGATGCGCAGCTGCACGCCGCAGCCAGAAGCGCTTCGGGGAAAGGGGGGGGGGGGGGGGGGGGGGAGAAAAAAAAAAAAAAACAACAAACAACAAAAAAACCCAACAAACCACCCGGTAATTAAAGAAAAGAAAATAACCACCCGGTAATTAAAGATAAAACCCCAAAGCCTCCTGCAAATATTCCTCGCCGGGCTCAGGCGCCCCCCCCCCCCCCCCCCAGCCTTCGGCAGGCTTCCCGGCGGGAGGCGGTGGGGCCCCGCCGAGCCCGGGCGCTGAGCCCCGGAGGGCTGCGCTCTCTCCCCTCCCCACCATCCCGTCGTTCTCCCCCCCCCCCCCCGGACTCCCGGCACTCACCTGGGGAGCGGCGGTCAGCGGCAGAGGATGCTGTCCCCCGGCTTGTTAACAGAGCCAGCCTGCGGGGCAACGAAAGGCGGCAAGTTAAGAGGTGGGGGGGGAGGGAAGGACGCGGAGATTCCCCTCTCCCCACATCCCACCCATCACCCTCGGCGTACAGGGCAACTGGACACCCCCCAAGGATGCTGCGCGGAGGGCGTTAAATGTGTACAGCCCCCCCCCCCCCCCCCCAAAAAAAAACCCGTTCGTACTCGCTACGCTCCGTGGAGGGCTGGGAAGCGCAGGAGCACCGCGTCTGGCTCCCGTGTGTGCAAACACGCCGATTACAGCTACTCCCTCGAGAGGCTGTAATTACACGGTAAACACCGTGCGGGTGCCTGCCTGCACCGAGGGGATGCAGGCACCCCACCGAGCACCGCCGGGGTGTTTCTACCCCCGTCCGCCCCGGGGGCTGCGGCCCCGCGGCTGAGCACCGAACCGGGGGGGCGGGGGGGTCCACGTCGCTGCCCTCCTCCCCGCTCCGCAACCCGAATTGCGGGGCTGGCGTGGCACGCACCTCTTACCGGGTCAGTGTTGAGGGCCGTCAGCGGGGTCCTGGGGGTCCCCGCGGGACAGCTGCCCGGGTGCAGGGCGGGCGGCTGCTGCTGCTGGCGGAGCAGCGCCGGGTGCGTCTCCAGAGCCAGCTGCAGGTCGAGGATGTAGTCGATGACATGCTGGAGGATCTCCACTTTGCTGACCCTCTTGTTGGGCGGGATGGTGGGCACCAGCTTCCTCAGCCGGCTGTAACAGTCATTCATATCGCACTGCAGGCAGAGGGCCGCCGGCTCCTCGCCCGACGGCGGGCTCCCCTTGCAGCCGCTGTGCTCGGCCAGGCACCGCAGGGCCGGGTGTCCGCCGCCCGCCACGCCGGGCTGCGCCTTGCGGCTGGGGTGCCGGACGGGACTCACGGCTTTCATGGTGCCGCAAGGAGGGAGGGAGGGAGACCTCCCTCTCCACCACCGCTGCCGCCTCCCGCGACCTCGGGCAGCCGCGCACGCACCCGCCCGCAACGCAACGGGAGAGGGGCACGGCCGCAGCTTCGCTGGCGTTACCGGCAGCCCCCCCCCCTCCCACCCCCGGGGGTGTAACGAGAGGTGGTCGTAGGGCCGCGACGACAACAGTGGCACCGCCAAAAAAAAAAAAACCAAAACCAAAAAAAAAAAAATAAGCCCGCTCTCTCTTCCCGGCTGCTGCGCTACAACCGCGGCCGCCTCTGCCGGCGCCGCTGGCCGCGCCGCCCGCTATATAGCGCGGGGCGCGGGCGGGGCGCGGCGGGCGGCGCCGCGGCGGAGCAAGGAGAACGAAGCGCGGAGGGTGCGGGTGGGGGGGCGCCGCGGTGCTGCGCTTCAGCCAATCAGAGCGCCGCGTCCCCCCCTGGAACGCGGTGCCGGCCAATGGCGGCGGGGCAGGGGGGGCGGTGGCGCTGCTGGAGGGGGGCGGGTGGCTGGCGCTGACCGCCGCGGGGAGGAGGAGGAGGAGGAGGTGGCAGCGGCGGCGGCGGAGGAGGAGGAGGAGAAAGGCGGTCCCGGGGAGGAAGGACTGCGGGAATGCAGGCGGGACCCGCCGCCCAGCGGCTCCCGGCGCCGCCCCCGCGGTCCGGCGCGGGCGAGCGGCAGCCCCGAGTCACCGGCGCCGCTCCCCGCCGCCCGCCCGGAGGAAAAGCGGCTGCCCGCCCCCCCCCCACCTCCCCGGGGAGGGGTGGCATCTCCTCGGGTCGTGAAACGCGTTTTTATCCTCTCGCTGTCGGAGACGCAGCCCGGCTTTACCCATATTTTGAGGGACTTCGGGACGGCGGTTTAAAGGCAGGGAAAATCCCAAGCAAAACTTGAGGGGGAGGGAGCGGGGGGGAGAGAGGGAAGGAGGAGGGTTTGGGGACTTCAAGCAGAGCAATGCCTAGGAACATTAAATTAGAGCACATAACTATTAAAAATGCATGGAGATGGAGTATTTAAAATTCCTCCATGACATATAATATTAATCCGTTTTATGTAAAATTCATACCTGTAACTTAATTTGGTCCATTAATGCACCAGATCACGTATTAGTAGATGTACCATGTTTTAAATATGATGCTGGAAATGTCCAGAGTTCTGTACTTTGAGACAGAGCATTAAAATTAACAGACACATACTCCGGAGTCCTGCTTAAGTCATCTTGTGGCAGATTGTAACCTTTTAATTTAATAATGCAGTGTTCAAACTTTCTGTTAATTCCTGCAAAGGATTAAGAGCCATTGCATATTTGAAGGGAATGCCGGTGTAAGAAACTCGGCGCTCGATCCTACAGCTGCTGCAGCGCTTCGAGCTCTCCCTGAGCGAAGCAGGGCTGCTTGCTTGGGCAAAGGACTGCAGGAAGGAGTAAAGGCTGCAGGATCTGCCCCTAAGCTTGTAAGTCAAACCCAACAGAAGGGAAGAAATCCATAATGGTGATTAATGATTGCATGTCCCCTCAATGCTTAGTCACAACGGGTGATATATAAAGGATGCAGTGGGAAGCTGTCAAACCCAGAACTTGAATGAGCGGTGATACTGGATCATCTGAAGCGTATAATGAAGTACACTTTCATTCTCTCTCACCCTTTAAAAACATATGTTTTGAGGCTCTGCTTACAAATACTCACAGTCTTGTTTTCCTTATTTTGTCCCACATTACCAGTGCCATCCATGGCAGTTGGGTTCCTCTCGGCACAAAATTTAAGTGCGTGGTATAAATCTTTGTCTGACTGAGGTCTAGATTTGTATGCTGCACCGTGACAGTGTGATGGGAAGATGTACTTCCATTAGCTATGGGCTGGATGATCCCAGTTCTGCCGCAGTCATTGCTTTTATTCTGTGAAACTCCACTCCCTGCAGTCTCCAAGTCTCACCAGGTGGAAATACATATGGGCCTTAAAGCACAAGTTACGGTTACACTTTGTCTGTTTCCCAGAGTCTTGGTAATATGGACAGACTTGATGTGCTGTCTAAAAAAAATGATTTGTTAAATTATGGTGAGCATGCAGACTCAAATCTTGCTGGTCCAATTTAATTAAAATCTGCGTGAAACTAGATACGCTGTAATACTGGGTTGTTCTGTTTTGTACTGAATCCCTCCTGGGAGCTGGTCTGATCTTGCTGGAAATCTCTGGGAAACCCCAGTGTGTAGCTGGTTCCCCTTTAGCTCTCCCAAAGCTGATTTGGACAGATTATTTCTGACATACTCACTGTAGCAGCACTATAGCAAATCCACTGAGACCACGTTGGCGCTTGAAGATGACTCAGTATTTCTGGAAACCCATGAAGAACCACAATGTGCCGCAAACCTCTTTTTCCATCGGAAAACCCTTCCACCGCAGCAAGTACGAAGGGAAATCTGAGGGTCTGTAAGCATTGTTGAAGTTGGGAGAAGACCGTGTGCGTTCACATAGCTAACAGATCACGGTAGAGATATGTGGGAGAGGGAAAAACAGCCCTCCCCTCCAACTATCGCATAAATATTCAGGGGATTTCCTCTAGTAACTCCCTTTGATACTCATGAAGTTGATACATGCTAGTCCGACATGCTCGGCTGAACAATAGGCACCAATTCCCTGTTAACAACCGGTCTGCTTTTGCTCTCCTTGAAGTCAATGGGAGTTTTGTTATTGACTTAAGTGGGAGCAGGTTGGGTCGGCTGCTTTTTCAAAATTTAGATTGGATGTGCACCAGATGCTAAGTAAATTGCTCTAGAAATGGGATGGAAACCCCGGAATGTTAGCAGTGGAGGTAGGCATAGTGAAACTCTTCATCCCTGAAGCTGTACACAAGAGAGAGGGACAGTGGTTACCGTTCCTGCTTTTGTCCTATTAATAGCAATATTTTTCATGACATGAGTATATAGGGATTAACGCTCCTGTTTTTCACCAGACCAAGTTTGAATTTTTAAAATAAATTCTGTGCATCTTCAAGCATGTGGTCCCTTCCTGGCTGGCTGGAGGAATTCATCTGTCTTGGCTGGGTCTTTCTGTGCTGTCTTCCCACATCCAGAGTTGAGATTTATTTCCATTGTAACCAACTCTTGCAATGTTATCACAAGATCTGTGATAATGCTTGAATGGACCAGTTTGGTCCATTAAAAGAGAATTGATGAGTTCAGATCACATCATCGTGCTCTCTGGAGCTTAAAAAAGTTGCTTTTGATTCAAAACCAGAGTAAAGCAAGTTAAAAATGAAAACCTGATGACTGGCCTTGCATCCCCTTTGTCATGAGGATAATCCCATTGAACTTGACGAGAATGAGTAATGTAGGCTGAATTTGTCAGCACAGGTCTGGGTATATGAATATGCCATTGACTCCAGCTGAAAAAATAAACCTGAGACATTGACACTGTCTCTGGGTCCTGGCACCAGGGAAGGAGAACGGTCCTTCCAAGTGCAGAACACGGGACATTTCCTCTGACAGCACTCCGGATCCACAGATGTTTGTGCGTGATACAATGCCACTGAACCAACTGGTGCATTGGATAGTACCGCATTAGTTCAAATAGTCTCAGGACAGATAAAATTTGAAGGGAACACATTTAGGTATGCAGACAGAAGCAAGCAATCAACGTGGTTTCTAACACAAGGTTACTTGCTATACCTACCTTAAGAGGGCATGAAATGCACACAAATGCACAATACGTTTTTATTCTTAAGCAGGTTATGAAACAGTGGTTGAGTCAAGTGTCCCTGTTTTGGGGCTTGGGGCACAGTGTATCAGAGCAGTGCAGTAAAATCCCACGCTTTCCTTTGCTTGAGGCTGGTAACTGGTGTGACAAGTTTCATCCTGGTGGGCACAAAGATATTGAGACCCCCCCCCCGCCCCCCATTCCTGTTGACTTCAGCAGGCAGCCAGAGGACTCAGGATCTCGGAGGAGCTGCTCAACACCTACAAGGGCTGATCATTAAAAAAGCATTATAAATCTCTGAATGGTTTATGGTTTATGAGGGAAATAGCAATTGATTCCTCAGTGGTGCCATTACTCTCCACTATTGCTATCATTCAAAAGGCAATAACGTTGGTTATTTACCTTCAATTAAAATATCTAGTTAGTTGTGATGTCATTTAAAATAGCACTATAATGTGTTTAGTGCTCCCTTATCAAACACCATAGATAAACTCCTCTTGGCAACAGGGGATAGTGATATGAAATGAAAAATTGGGTGGGGGAATGAGATGGAGGAAAGAATATGTAAATCTTTTATTGGATTATTATTCCTACATGCCTATGTCCCCTTAGACACCGGGCTGGAGGTGAGACTGTGGGGTCCTTTGCAGTGACACCCCATGGGTCCTCAGAATGGGTCAGGGAAGGTCCATCGGGCATTTGGGGAGCACAGAGAAGTCACCTCACTCTGCAGACTACCAACAGACTGAAATCCATCTGTCTTCTGGTACCAGTCCTCACCAGGGACGATTCACCATCAGAGCTCTTCCAAACCCTTCTTAATGCAAACCCTTTCCTCAAATAGCACGAGTCATCTTCAGTACTGTTCTCCTATTTTCCTCAAAGCCAAAATGTAAATGCAACTCACACACTTCACTTAATGTGGTGGGTTTTTTTTCTCATTCTCTCGTTGTGGTCATGACAGAATTTTCTGTTTAATGAGAAAACCTAAGAGATTCTCAAGATCTTCACCTTCCCGTTGCCCCCCGTGCATGAAGTGTAATATAAAATAAATAGAAAAATGTTTGTTGACTGCTCACAACAGCTCTTCCCAGACGAAAGAGAATTATTTTTTTGTGCATGTTCACATAGTTGTCCAATTTCGAGCATCCTTCTAATTACAGAAGCATATTCCTGCCCACCTCTTTATGCTTTCCTTCAGCTTCGTATGCTACAAAAAATCACGTGACAACAAACATTTTGGAGAGATGAGGAACAGAATAAAAAAAACCCTTCTCCATGGCTTAATGCTTATGTAAGCTTTTTTTTACATGAACACGGAAATAAATGCATAAAAAAATATTTTACCTCAATTAGTGGAGAACCAAAAAAAAGACTGTAATGGGGTTAGTATCTACAAGAGCTTTTCCTGCTGTGCTGCCTCCAGCCTGGGTACGGTGTAGAAATTTGTGCAAACCCACCTCCTCCTTTTGAGAGGCTGCGGGAGCAGACAACATTGATATGTCACTGACAGATGCCCTGGCATTTTGCTGGTGGTTGTATGTCGGCCGAAGGCTAATGTCATTTAAGAAGGTTGCTTTGTTCAGGTGACCAGAAACACTGGGTTTGTTGGGTAATGTCAGATTTCTGCGTTGACTAAAGCAAGCTTGTGGCAAGAAAGATAACTCATGTTGACAACCTTCTGCAGTGTCGTCCAAATATAAGCAATCAAGATACTTATTCTGGGGAAGGGGGAAATAATTTAGGAGTATTTTGAGCAGCTTCGTGAAAGAACACTACATTAAACTGAGTTACATAGTAACAGATTGAATTTGGAGTCTTAACTTTAACTTTAATTTTATTTTGTGTAGATTTAGATCAGATTTACATGCAATGTCATGCCCTTTGTTTGTAGGCAGAAATTCTCAGCCAATCTGCCCGAAAACTGATGGTATGATACCGCCTCATATTATTTTCATTTTTGTTATGAGTTTGCATTAAGAGCTGTATAATCACACAAATAATACAGCCTACAGGGACAATGAGCAAATCGACCTAAATTAAATAAGTATCTGGATGTGTACATGCTCATCTGCATATGTTATCATTACACCAATGATAGTGGTATTTATTTTCAGGGGACCTGAAGAGCTTCATCAGCAAAAGCAGTCCAAGTTCATGCCACAAAAAACCCCTGCAGGAACAGTAGCAATACTTTGCACTAATACAACATTTTACATTTTGAAAGCCAATAGTAACACGTTTGTTATTTTTTTCTCCGTGAGTGTTTTAAGGAATTCTTCAAAATCCTCGGGGTTTCTATTTTTTAATCTTTTTATTTATTTTTTATGTTAAAGGAAGAAATCGCCTCTCTCTCCCTGACTATGAAGATAGCCTTTCCCACAGCAGAGGGACATCCAAGGTAGAGAGGGAGGCCTTCGCTTCCTCTGCATTGATGCAAATGCATCGATGTTTTCTGTGACTGCAGTCAGTTGGTTCTCAAGGTATTTTTTATGGGTCAGTGTCACTTTCAGGTATCACCTGCTTGCCAAGTATTAATTTACAATTCTGCATTTTACTTTATGCTAGTGACAGCCTGACCAGTATTTAAAGCACTATAGAAAATGCTGTTTGTTGATTTGGTTCAAGTCACATTGGTGTCATCGCTGGGAACAGAAGTTAGAAAGAACTAGAAATTCAAGTCTGGTGGTTGTGCATGTGGAGGGGAAGCTTTTCAATGTATCTTCAAATCCCCTGACCGCAGCTGTTTATGGGCCACACCATGCACTTCCAATGCATGCCAAATTCTGTGTAACCTTATTATCAATTTATTTACCTGCCATAGGGTTCCTGTTGCCATAACATGTGAGGATCTACCAAGAGCTTAGGAACAGAAGCAAAAGGCTCTTCCTCATTCTTCTTTTCCGTCCTGCAGCAGAAATAGTAGAATAGTAGGAGATTATTTTTAGGATCTTAGTAGTGTTTTAATTTGCTTATGTACTTGTGTGTGTTTGAAAAAGCAGTCTGCTAAAAAGATGAGTTTCGTATTAATTTGTGGTCGGATGCTTTCTGTGATCATACCTTATAGCCTGGATGGCTTTGGAGAAAGTTGTCACTTACGGAAACAAGAGCCCTCAGCTTTTGTTAACAGAAAACAGCTCTTGCAGGATTTCATGTTTAAAGAGCAAGAAAAAAAGCAACGACAGGTAATGTCTCCTTTAGGCAGACAGGGTCACGCTCATGGGTTTTAATTCCAGCAATAGTATATACTAAAATGACCTTATATATTTATTAGGACAACAGGATGGTCTAATGAAAACCACCATGTAGCACTGTGAATTTAAATCAAGATAAACATTGCAGAGTGCAAACGGCTGGAGATGCAGAAAAAAGAAAGGTGGATGTAAGGAGAATATTGGACAGTGATCCATGAACTGCAATTCTTCACAGTTAAATATATTCTGTGACTTACTAGTTTTCCCTTATGAGAAATGGGAATGAATGTTATTCTCCATTTTAGAGTAATTGTATCACAATTCTTCATGGTTTTGGTTCTTGTGCAGGGGGCAAACTATGCAAACGTATTTTAAAGACATATTCAAAATTGTTGTTAAAAATGCTTCAACATGCAAATTTTCTTACAGTTTTGACTTTGTTTTCATAAAGCTAAATGATGTGCATATATAAGAATATTTTAGGTAATCTCACAGCTTATGCTAAGTAACTATTTCAAGTTGTCTTCAATACCAGTATGTTTCCACATACTTACCTTGAAGTGTTAATGACATTTATTTTGGTAATTTTTACTCCACTAACATGCTTTTTCAACACTTTAAAGCACTGATATATTTTACTCAAGCAAATCTCTCAACTTACCTCAATGGAGAAATTGACTTGAAAAGCAGCACAAATCCTTGCTTATATAGAAAGTTTGTCTTGAAGTTAATGAGCTTATTTGCCTGAGTAAGGATGTGGGTATAAGGACTGCTCAAGTGAGCAGAAGTTTCACAACTGGATGCAAAGTCATTAGCTTATTTCAGACCAGCCTCTTGAAACAGTTACTCTACATTGAGCTCCTGAGAACTGATTCTCAAAAAAATATTTTTTAAAATGTGAAAATGCAAATGCAAAAGGGTAAGAAAAATTGAAATTTTAAATACAGAAGTTTAATTAAAAGACATTGTGGTTGGTGGTGATGGTTATTCAAAGTAAATTTTTGGTCCCCACTGGGTTGTATCCAGCGTCCATTGCAGTCTTTTTCCACTGGGAGTAAGAGACTCCTTACAGACAGAAAGAGCTTTCTTTTGCCTCCAGGAGCTACTTAACACACACGATGCGTCAATCTTCCTTGCAGTATGGTGTGAATTATTATTAGCAATACAGTAATAGAATATTATGTATTTGTAATCTTAGCATGAGGTATGATTTATTTACAACCTTGCATCTCAGCTTCTCCTTTTTTTTTTTCCTCCCTGTCCCCTCTGTATCTTCTTTCTTCTGAATGGTCTTACACTTGCAGCATCAGGATTCTCCATGGTGTTTAATGTTTTAGTAAGGTGGCAGTCTCTCCTTTCACTCTTTAGGGTAGTGTTTCATCCTGATGTGCTGAGAGAAGCATGCTTTTACTTCTGCATCTGACAAAAGGTACTCTGTGAAGCGTGTGAGCAAGCGAGTGGGGATGTGTATGTGTGTGTGTGTGTGTCCTCCTGCCTCCATTGCTGGAAGACCTGGTTGCTTCAGACAGGAACTAAGGTAGTTACAGCCCATTAAAAACTATGCCAGATGAAACTTAACCTGGCATTGCATAAACAGGACACACAATGGCCAGGCACTGGATAAAACATTTATTTTCAGTTGTTATTGATGACCTTTCAGAAGTTGCTCGTGGCTCTACTTTGGCCTGTCACTTGTGAGCTAAAGGGTCATCAATAACTTATGGAAATAAATGTCGTATTGATAGTCTGGCTACTGCAAGTCCAGTATATTGTCTCACGTACAGGCACAGAAAATACACACCACAGAGAAACCACTTTTGATATTGGCCTCTGTCTTTTTATCTTTAGAAAAATGTGGCTTTCTAGATTTTCTGTTTCCTTTCCATCTTTCTTCTATTTCCTTCTTTCTTCCTTTTCTTTCCTTTCTTACTTCTTTCTTTTTCTTTTTCTTTTTCTTTTTCTTTTTTCTTTTCATTTTCCTTTTTCCTTTTTTCCTTTTCTGTTTTCTTTTTTCTTTTTCTCTTTCTTTTTCTTTTTCTCTTTCTCGTTTTCTTTTTTTTCTTTTTCTGTCTTTTTTTTCCTCTTTCTCTCTTTCTTTTCCTCTTTCTCTCTTTCTTTCGTCTTCTATTTCTTTCTGGTATATCATAAAGATATGCCCCTAATTTATTTATAAGGGTAAGTCTCCAGAACAAGGTAGCATTACTGAGCTGGCTTACCAGTTCCTCTATACACATGAGTACATTCATAATTGATGAAATGGTCTATAGTGTTGTGGCTAAAATAAACTTAAGGTCAAATCTCTGGGAGAGCAAATCTTGCCATTATTCCTGATGAGAAATAAATACGTGCAGGAACTAAAAAGTGAAGAGCTGAAAGGGAATAAAACTGAATGTATAAGGGCATTTTGAACAATTCATTCCAAAGTGAAAGTGCTTTTTCTTAAGTTTTTCTTCATTGCCTTGATCTTCCTAAAACTGTTGTTGGGGCAGGTTAATGACTGACCTTTGAGGGAACCACATACCAGTCTTTGTTCCCTAGCAGTCAGGATCTTGCAGAGGCTTGAAACCTTTGAGGGAGAGAATGGGATTAAACTGCTGTATGAAGTCCAGCGCAGGTGATGATCAATGGGAGCAGAGGAGCGAGTTTCTCAGGACACTCTCTCCCTTCCCCCATCAGCTGGAATTTATTTTGTTTACTGCAAAGTTACCTGATGGAGATGGCTGACTGTCAATGACTGCTCTCAAATTAATTTCTTTTAAGCAGTCACCAAAAGCATGCAGTGCTAAAATCCCAGTAAGATTTTGAAGGTCACAGGTCACTTAGATTTAAACATCATATTGAGCAGTTAAGATCAGAAAGACTTGAGCCTCACACTAAAATTGTATTTATAGAAACTCAGTTTACTTGCCACCTTCCAGAGCGTCCAGCAAACTAGAGAAAGATGAGCGTTTGACCCTGCAACATGCGTGTGTACTGGCTGACCTCAGATAAATCAGCGTTTGCAGGGTGAGTCCTTGGTACATGCTTGTCCTAACGCCTCGCCATACACCTGTGAATGATGCCATCCATCCGAGCACGCTACACGGACTGCAAGGTCCCTTTGCGTGCAGATTTTTGGAGGGGGTTAGCTTTCACCTTGCCCGAAATCTGCACCGCTTGAATGGCTTTAAAAATCCATCCTCAGCGTTAGGGCTGAGCTGCCGGTGGGATGCACAGGTCCCCTCCGCACACCTCCTCTTACACCACGGCTCTTGCTTTTTCGGGCGGCTGAGCCTTCCCCGTGGCGAGGTTCAGACGGAGGGTCTGCAAGCTGCTGGGTGGCATTTCAGCAACAGGTTCTGCTGCCTTCGAAGGCTTCCGTATGACTGCAAGCGGTTGTAATTATTCCTAAAGGTTTGGACTCAGCCTCCTGTTATTCCCTGAGAACTTAGGCACCAAACCAGCTTATTAACAGGAGAATTAAAATAAGCAGAATTGCAACGAAAACCATTGCAAGCGTCCCACCTGCCTGGCCGCAAACAGCGAATGCCAAGTGAAGTAAAACGCAAAACTGTGTAATTAATTTAAGTCGCTCTAAGATTTTACTGATGGAGGAACCTTATGTCACATCTCCTCCTCCTCAGCCTGGAATTGCTCCCATGCATGCAGGCACTGAGGCCCACAGCTAGAGGTGCTGTGCGATGAAGATGAGCTAAAAACCAGAGGAGCCGAAGTTTCTGACTGACGGACGGGGGGCCATTTCATTCACTGCAAAACCCCCTGCAACAGTTTAATGTATTTTCTGAGAGGAATTTATGTTTAAACGTGACCTGCATCTCCTGCTGGGTCACCAAACAGCTACGCTGGCTTTTGCGGAGTGGTCTTTGTCCCGAACCCACTGGAACTAATGTAAAGAGCGGATCTGTGTAAATAACGACCTACATTAAGGAACAATCCGATTTTCCCATTCTGAGCCCGAGTCAGTCACTCAGGAAAGCGTCCTCTCAGGAAGACCATCAGTGAGAAAGTAATGAAGAGTTTCATTTGTGAAGTAAACGGTTCCTTGCCAATTGGAGAGGGTGTTTTGCTGAAACGGGCTAAATTACAATCAGGTATTCTGCAGTGTGGGAACCTCGTTGCTGAGAGCAGTGGGAAACTTCGAGGCTGAATGCGGGAAGTTGGGGAGAGCTGGCAGGGATCGCAAACCTCGCCGCAGCGCAGTGAAAAGCCCCTCGTTCCCGCAGGAAAAGAACTTTTTCTAAAAGCGCCTGCGAACGAACCGGGGGGGGGGGGGGGGGCAGTGGAAACAGAGACATCTCCATTCAAACAACGGGAGCCCCCCCCCCCCCCCCCACGCGTGACAGCGGGGCGCGCGTGGCTGCCGCGGGGGGGGGGGGGGGGGGGAGTCGCGCGGGTGGGCGCGGGTCTTCCCGCCGGCTCCGCGCGCCGCTCCCCCCCCCCCCCCCTCCTTCACCCCCCCCCCTTTTCCCGCCTCTCCCAGCTGATGCCTTTGGGCCCCGTGGCGGCCCAGACTGGCCGGCGCCGGGCCCGTGACATCACCCATTCACACTGCGGCCCAGCTGGCGCCGCCGGGGCGGTCGCCGTGGCAACGCGGACGCCAATCTCCGGGCAATGACTTCCAGCTGCCCGCCCGCCGGAGCGCGCCCGCGCTCGCGCCCGCGCCCGCGCTTCCCTCCTCTCCTCTCCCCTCCCCTCCCCTCCTCTCCCCTCCCCTCCCCTCCCCTCCCGCGCCGCGGGGGGCCATTTTGAGGTACGGAGGGGGCTGCCCCGCCGTCCCGTCCCCTCGTTATTTTGCCGGTGCGCTGTGCTCTGTGGTAAAGTCGGCCCGGGGTGGGCGTGTGGGGGGACTTTCTGGCTTGCAGGTGGCAGCCGTTGTGTTTAATGAATATCCGTGGACTTTTCTGTGCAAATTGCCCCGTTCTTCTCTTCTTTGGTGCCTGTGGCATCGGGTGGCAGTGAGTTCCGCAGTTTCATTGGGTGGCGTACGAACGAAAAATTAATTTCAGTTGCTCTGAAAATCTGCCAGCTGATAATTATAGCTGGCACCTCCTAATTCTTGTGTTGTGAGAGAGTGAGTAACTTCCATATTCACCTTTTTGACATGGTTACTCATTTTGCTGATCTCTACCATATTCTCTGTAGGTTTTGGGTTTTTTCGTGCTGGGGAAAATACGTTGCTTTAATCTCTCCCATGGGGAATCCATTCCGACTCTGATCGTTCTGGTGCTCTTCTCTGCACCTCTGTAGCTGTGTGATGCCCCTTCTGAGACAGTGGGAGAAGAGTCGCATGGAAACAGCGTACGAGACTGCTGTGTGCTGAGTACTTTTGAAAACTGTTTTCTCTTTAGCTGCCTAAGCGTGAACCAGTTTTGCCCCAGTAGTGTGGTCAAGTACCCAACAGTCTGATAATGAATGTTTTGGAAGCTTAAAAGCTGTAGGCTTTCTAAACTCATCTGAGAAACTTAAAAAGCTCAATGTCTCTGTGAAAGACCTAGTGCTGATGGTGAACTTCGTGATCATCCCTTTTTGTTGATCAGATAGTTGTGTTTCTATATTTGGTGTCCATAATGAAGACTTCTGAAGTCCGAGTTGACTGTAACTTGAAGCACGAGGAGACAAATAAAATGGACCTACAGTATAACATTAAAAGATCTTGTGAGTTTTTAAGCCAATTTATTTATTTGTATGTGATTCAGAAACTTGTCAGGCTTCAGTTTGATATTACTGCAGTTTGGCCCCGTGTGACTTCCCAAAGTCCCAAAGGGGCGCTGAGTCAAATGAGGGATCAGAGGCGAGAGAGTTTCCTGGTTTTCTGTACAGCCCTCTGGCAGGTAGCTCACAACACGTCCTTTGAAGAATGAGTAGTTACTACCTATTGCCTTGCAGTTTGTTGATTCACAGTTCCTGCCTGAAACCATCTGTAAATATTAGCCTGTGTAATTTGTAGTGATATTAAACAGAGTGATGAGAATCCTACTTAAGAAAAAATTGATAGCTTTCCATATGGTTCCAAAAAGCTTAACACTGATACTGGTTAGCACAGTGTAGGAACAGCACGGTTCTGACTCAATTTATCCATAAAAATGAAGACTTAGTGAAACATTAATTTTCCAAAATTATGGAATGTTTTAATGTGATTGTAATTGCCCCTTTGTGCTTTTAATTTATTAACATTGTTATAACAAATTATAACTCATTGTAACCAAATGCTTTAGATATGAAAGAACCAGGCTGGTATGCTGGCATCTTGATATAAAGATAGTCTCTGTATAATGCAATCAGAGCGTATCCGTTCTGATTTACTTGGCGTAACTTATGCTAATTTGGGCGTTTCTTTTGCATCGGTATTGTGATGCTTTTACGTTTCAGGCTCAGTCTTTTACAGCATCACATCTTACCTTTCTATAATGTGTTTTCTTAGGGAGCTGCACCTGGACTCAGGAGAGCCGGGAGAGCTGGATCTTGTACAAAGGAGGCACAGCAAACTAGCGTAAGTGATGCTGGGGAGGGGAGCCCTGTGGAAACTCTGATGTGAGCAAAAGAGTATGTTGCAACGATGTCTGATTAGTTCATCAGGAGCCAGTGTGAGTCTGGAACATCTAGCACTGAGCATGAGCCTGGATGCAGTCCAGCTGCTTTCTTACCCTATAGAACTGAAGCCTTAAGTCTTGCTGAACCAGATCTGTGCCTGTTCGGGTGTGTCTACACTGTGTTCCTGTTATCAGGAGTGCTGAGGAACCCAGCACAGCCAGTGTCCACACAGAGGCCTGACCCTGCATCAGCGTGCTTGGTGCTGAACTGGAGGTACTGATGCAGCCCGAATAGTACAGCACCATTTGGAGCCTGTGCGCTGTGCCCCACAGTGCACAGAGGTGAGCTCAGCTACAGTCCTGGATCCAGGCTGGATTTGTGCTGTGCCCAAACAAGGGCTCAGATTGAGTTCAGTCTGGGGTTAATAGCACCAACTCCATCCCAGAGCCGCTCAAATCCATCTGGACTTCACTGCCTCGGTCTCCTGGGAGCGCAGCATAGGGATAACCGGGCAAGCTCTACAACATGTATTCATATTCCATGCTGCATGGAAGTACTTGTATGGCTGTGAATCTGCAGTGGTCTGGGATTCAGCCTGAGCTAATGAACTCAGTCAGACCTGAATTGGCTCTGCATGGAGCTCACCCTGGTGCCTCTGTTGCTTCAGCATTCTTGATCTACAACTCATCACCTGTGGTATAGCTGCAGATTGACTTTGTCTGGTGTTGTATGTGTAGATGCATAAGCTAAAATGTGATTGGGCAGAAAATATTACTAAAAGCATTAAGAGGAAAGTTTATAGAGAGACTTGGTAGCACAACGGGGTTGTGTTTAAGTCTAGGTCCATACCCTGACACTTTGCCGTTATTTTTTCTTATGGGCAAGGGAGCAGATCCATGGGAACCTGCAATTTACTGTAGGAAAAACTGACTGTAGTACTAAGCTTTAACTGTGCTTGTGTGTTCCCTCTTTCAGTGTTTGTAATAGATATTTGTGCTCTCTTCCATTGCATGCTACAGTTCTGATCTAGCAAAGTGTTTAAATTATGTTCTTTGGAGCTTTACTGGACCAGGGCCACTGTCAGTACTTCCAAAAAGTAAAGCCTAAAACATTCTCTGAAATCTTTGGCTAGAGATTGTCTAGCATTATTCCTTACCCATAAGGATCTTCTCTGGACCCTCCCATAGGAACTGAAATAGCAAATGTCATGTATGCAGCCTTGGCAGTTAGTTTTGAACTTGGAGGACTTCTTTTGGTAAAGCAGTGTGGGCCAACATGCCTATGAGACACATTCAAAGCTTTTTATGCTTTTCTCATCCGTTTGAAATACAAACAAACAATTCCTATTTTCCAAAACAGGACTAGCCGTACATTGTGATGGTGGCAGCGGCTTGATAAAGAAATATGGGAAGTGCAGTATTCTGTTGCCTCTATAGAATGTGCTTTATCCAAGAAGGAAAGAATCTCTTAGTGTAAAAATAAAATAAATCATTATATTGAAAGCTTTTCATGTGCTAGAAACTGTTTATTGATTTGTAAACAGTCTTTGATACACTTCCTTTGTCAGTACTGCAAAATGCTTACCTGGGTACATCAGTGACAGCTGTCTAAGACTCAGAAATTTCTTTTCATCTTTGGAGTTTGTTTGCATTATTGGGGCTTCATGGCTCTTGCTTCTGATAGCTGGAATATATTCAAACATGCTGTCTTATTCTGAACCATTTTTTTTCTCTTTGTTTTTGCTTAGAGGCTAAGGAATGCTGGGTGCCAGTAAGTCAAAAGTTACTATTGGTTTTTGTGGGGATAGATTATCATGAGCCCTCAATGCCCATTGAAGAAGGTAGAGGGCTAAAGGATGTATTTTCAGGCAGCCTATGCTATGAGCTATAGTATGGAGGAAGAAGCTCCAGTGGCGTGTTCACAGAGAAAACATAACTCTCTCCGCAAGGTGCATGAGTTGAGGACTTGGCTGTGCTTCCCAGTGCAGGCCTACTGACAAACCAAGTAGCCTGTTCAAGCCTCTTCCCTAGTATATCTTGGGGACTATTTCAGTCTCTGTCTGAGACTCATGTCACCTGTAGGGTAGCGCGGGATCTGCCTTTTTGTGGAAGACACAATAGTGTCCGTTCAGAGTCTCTTACCATGGTTTATGCAAAATATAGTTGCTTCAGATTTTTCAGGATGCAAAAGAAATTTGCTTGTCAGATGTGCAGTTAGTAATTTGGGACAGTTGTACGCAGCGCAACAAGCATAGAACTCTCGTGTTTGGCTTCACATAGTCTATATGAACACTGTTTTGTGAGGTGGTCTTAATGAAAGGGTAGTGCTAGAGAGAATCTATGAAATGGGTGGGATTTTAGATCTCTCTCTATTGTTGATTGTGAGTAAGGAGATGAAAGGAGACCCAGGGATGAGAGTTATATTCCAGGCTTTAAAATGGGATAAGAAATGAAAAATAGCACATTTTTATGAAGTGTCATTGCATCCCTATTGTTGCCCAACAAGTGGGCTTGGTCATGAGAGGGTTCATATTAACTTTATGGGCTGTGTTAACTGTGTGAAAAAATGGGTTTTTGTGTGATGTGTGCACCTATGGACACATAAAATATCCACACCCCCCCCCAAATTTGATTACTAATAATGTAATTTAAATGAATTAATTGTGGAAAAATCCAATTACTAAATAATGTACATTTTTCTGGAATGAACAGCAACAGGAAACTAAGCATTCTAACCTTGAAATTCCAGTCTATTTATTGAACACATATAATTTTTGTGTTCCTTTTAGATAAGGTGGCCTGTCCACCTAACTAAAGCTGGTACATTAATGTCAGCGGGTTGAGATGACACATCACGGCTACAGAGTTCCCTTTTCATGTCCTACCTACTGTCCTTCCTACAGGGTTTGCATAAGCGTCATTTTCCCCATGTCATGAACAACCCTGCAGATACAGTTTATATACAGTCAAAGCTAGTAATAGTCCATGTGGCTTGCAAATTATGGAAGATGGCTAACGATGTTAATAGGGCTTTTCAGAGGAAGAGCCAAGCCACTTTCTTCTGCTGGGTCTTTGTATGTTCCACCACTCCCGACATTCTTCCTATCCAGTTAGCGCACCGTGGATGTGTTGGGTATCTGTCTGGGACCTTCACCTCTGGAGCACAACCAGCTGGAGGTTCCCCCAGCAACAGAATCCCACCCAGGATGTTCACAATCGGAGCACTACCAGCTGAAGGTTCCGTCTGGTGATGGATTCCTGTTCAGGACCGTCAACAACTGGAGCACTATTGTCTGGAAGTTCCCACCCTGGTGGCCGAGATAGGGGTCAATGGCAATGTGAAAATACTGGCCAAGGTTGAGGAGAGAGGAAACTGCTGCCTGTAACCTGGCCAAACAGTCAGTCCTGGAGGAAGGATAAGAGTTCAATGCATTCTGAGTTAGAAACTCAGTCCTGCAAGATCCATTTCCTCTTCCTCTGGTCTGTCACGGCATATGGTACCCTCAAACACTGCACGGCAGCACAAGTCCATAAAAACCATCGGTGTGGTACATAAAGTAGGGGTAGACAAAAGCCAGGCAAGCTGTCTGCTGGACACCTGCCTGACTCTGCCCAACAGCACCTCTGGGCACTCATCCATATGACAGATTGCCAAAATTTCATTTCACCTAAGAGAAAACTATTGAGTGGTCAGTGAAGCCAGCTGATAGGGAGGAACTCCGTATAACACTGGGGCAGAGGCTAACTTGGTTACCTTGAAGGGCATCCTGTGGGACCATGAAGCAGTGTAGCCTCTGCAGCAGAGCCTAGCTAGTCACCATAGGTCCTGTCTTAAGGGAGTCATAGCTACTCCTGCCAATGGGACGCTTAAATGCTGAGACCATTAGCAGTGTTGCTATTTGAGAGAGGAGGGAGAATAGACAAATTTTTCATAGTACAGCTATATTTTATTCAGTAGTTGTGTGTGTGTTTGGGTTTTTATGAACATTTCTGTTCTGCCTTCAGGGGATAAAAGTTACTTTTCTTTAAGCCCTCAGGGATCTAACAGTATATACACAGACTTTTTGTCTGTTTGGCCAATCCGTGTTGCCCTATTTTTTCCTAGGAACTACCGTTTCTAGTGCAGATTTAAAATACTAAAGTGAAAACTGTGTAGCTGGTTACCTTAATGTATGATGAATGCTGTGCTGGAGTTCATGGCTTCTCTGATGTATTCTTCTCCTTGCCCTCCTTCCCCCCCCCCCCCCCCCCCTTTCTCCTTTCCTGTGGGGGACAGATTCATAAGGTGGTTAGGGCAGATGGTTTGAGATTAATAACCGTTGAGAAAGTAGGTCTACCCATACTGCTTAATTTTAAATTGATTTATCCTTAAATATGACGTTGCACACAAGTCAACTTGTAAGATCAGAGCCTTCGTGTGGAACTTTCTCTGGATTTTCATGAAGTTTTTAACTGTCCAAAGTTAAGATTTATTTTTCTAGCTATTAGACTAAAAACTGTAGTTAACATTTTAAAGAAGTTTTTTTGATTTGGCCATAGTTTCTATAGAAAATCAGCAGTATTATCCTTCTCTATCTTCCTTTCAGATGTGGCAGCTGTGATTCCAGGTTGACTAACAGATAAGTCTAGATGATACAGAGGGTCACCTGATCAGAACTATAAACTCTCAGAAGAAGATAAGACTAAGCATGGTGTGTTCCAAGAGGCATCTCAACCTTTACCCTAGCTTTTGTGCAGACTTCTCCAAGCTAGTTTGTTCTTAAGGCTGGAGCAAGAACAGAGGTTTATTCTCTTTCCTAGGAGTTGTAATTTACCTTGATCTGTTAAAGACTTTCTGTTGGCCAGGCTGCCCTCTTCAAATACCTTTTTTGATAAAGGAGAGATCGTTCTTTGCTGCTATGACTTTGTATTTCCGAAGAACTTGACAGAATTCTTTCTTCAGTTGTTGGTAAAATTCTGGTTGAGGTCATATGGATAAGACAAGCTTAGAACTATGCTTTTGTCTCGAAACTCTTGCTCTTATAGCCCAGCCTTCTTAGGAGCTAATTAACTGACGTTTGAACTGCAGAGATAGAGCTTGGAATTTGTGTGTGTCTGCACATACATAAATATACTTCTGAAGGACAACAGTTTATGCTATTTGTCTCCCATTTCCCCCAAAACTTTTTACCTGTTTGGTTATGCAGTATTGTTTCTGTTCCACAGAACAGATTTCACAGTGCTCATCCATGTATTTTAGATCAGTTAACCTTTTCTTATAATTATGAATGTTTTGAGTTTCTACTCAGTATCATTATAATTTATTAGATCTTAATCTATAGCTATAAATTTGTAATCTTTAATGACCCCCTTTCTTTCTAAAGCTTGGGGGGGGAGATAGCTGCACTTAAGCGCTTACAGAAAGTAATTCAGAAATTAGATTTACTCATAAGATGATATTTACAGATTAATTGGCCATGAGCTCTTGGCACAAGTTTAGTGGAAAACTGAGAACCTGTAAGTTAGGGTCAATTAGGGGTTATTTTAAAAATAGCTCATGTAGTTGTTGTGGTCAACTACAGCTCATGTAGTTGTGACCTATGGTCATTATTCAATGTAGTGCTCTGAAGTCTGTCCGAACAGCAAAACATCCACTGTCTTCAACAGTGGAAGGACTGGTGAAGGTATCAGAAGTAAAGCATGCATTTAGTACTCTATTTGCATTCTTTCAGACTGCAGAATCTAAACATGAGTGGAGTGTATTTGTATGAGTTACATATATGTGTAGTTACACTGTACTTGTGTATATATAGTATAGTAAAAGTGCAGTCACACACTGAAAATATTTATCGTGCATCTTTGATCCTTTTTAGCATTGGCTAGCTTTTGCCCACTGGTCCAACAAGACCAAGTCACTTGGTATAAATTCTTAATAACTTCAGGCAGAATTTGGATGCCTGCTAAGTGAGGGATATTTGGATAAGTATAAAGAATTAAGTCCTTTGGAGGGGGGGGCGAGGAGAAATGTCTGCCAGAAGTTTTTTCCACTGTCCTTAGGCATCACAGCTTTTTACTGGAGTGACCATTCATAAAGTATTCATTTGTATATTATGAAGTAAAGCATTTCCCCCTCTTCTACCTCCAGCTTTCACATATCCACATCATACTTCTCGTTTTTCCTCTTTTTCTCTCTTCCTTTCCCACAACTTCTGTTTGTACAAGTTTGATCAGTAAATGACCCTGGCCTAAGGTCTGTGATGGACAGCCTAACAATTTGCGGTTTTAATGGTCATTTTCTTTGATCTCTAAGGAGACAAAAGGAGGACTATGAAATGCTATAAATATTGGAAGGGGAGGTTGTAAATCAGCCCTTATCCTGTTGCTGATCTGAAAATGACTATAACAGTAAACATGAAATGTGTGACATCATTGCATGAGACATACTACTTAATGTCAGGATTTGCAGTATTTTTGTGTGTGCTGGGTTTAATTTCTTTCACTCTGAGAACTGAAAACTTGAACTGATAGGAATTCAGCCCTGATAGCATTTAGTTTCAGAAGCGGTGAGATATGAGAAGCACTACTAATCAGTAGAGAAACTCTGGAAGTTTTAGAGATGTTTTGCCCCTGTGATGATTATGTTACAAAAGCAGTACATGATGACATGGTGTTCTTCAGGTACTTGCTTGGGACAAACTGCATGGCTTATTCATATTTTTTCTTCTTTGAATAAAATACCCATTTTGAACTCATTAACCTCCCTCCCCAACCATTCTAGACCACACTATTACAGATTGAGGTGCATACATTAGATGTCTACATGTCAATACGTTTAAGCTCTGTTTGTATGTATGTACTTACATGTAAAAAAGGGGGGAGCATTATCAAGAATACAGGTGTGATTTAGTGTCATTGTGTATGAATAGGCAAACTCTAAGTACTGTATTGATGACCTTTAAATAAAAGGAGAATTCATTATGGTTAGCAGCCATGATTTTCAGAAAAAAAATCATAGTGTTGCTGTTAAGATTATTAACTGCTTTAGAGATTTGTCAGTGTGGATAAACCAAAAAAACTCTTGTCATTTGACATACTAGCAAATGCCAGTGACTGTACTTTCTTAGCACAGACTAAAGAAGATAACCCCAAATCTCATACCACTTTATTATGTTCTGCAAGGATACAGCATTTTTCTTTAAATCATTGCATGTAAGATTGTAAATTCAGGAGCGGGATTTGTATACTAAATACCAGATTTAAATACTTAGAACTGCACATAATACTTTCAGTAATGCATGGATCAAGCTACTGACAAGCTGCAGAACTCTTGCTCACTCTACCTGGTGAAGGTCTTAAGTGTCTAAGCGCACTAATCAGTAATAACAATATGGGAAAACCTACCAGCCTGAAATCAGCAATGATTTTTCATTGGGAGAATCATCTCAACATTTTGTGGTGGTTATAAATCTACTATGTGTATATGTATATTTGATGCTATAGCTTCTGATTTTTATACAGATGTATCGCTGATTTTAGACTCCAGGTTGTTTTGTATCACTCACTTCGGGGAATGATTGCTTATATATATGCACCTGTGGAAGGGAAACAGTCAGTTGCTCAACAGTTATGAGGATAGAGTCTAAAATGAGTCACGGTAGGATTTGACTGTTTCTTATATTAACTTGTCAAAACATGGGATTGTAATACAAAGCTTGCAGGAATAGTTTCTACACATGTGTAATGCACTTTCCCTTTTGTTAATTCTCAAAGAAGTTGAAGAAAAAAAGATGGACACACTCATCTTAATTTTTTCTTAAGATCAGAAAATGTAATTTTTTTTTCAAACACTTTAATAGAACAATTATTCTTTTGTTTTTAAATATAATTTTCAAGTGAATTAACTGCTTGTGACAGGTGCTTTTTCAACAGTCATGGAGAATTAAGTCCTTTTTTACCAAATCATATAACAGTGTCAGTCAAAGATTTCTTCATCTGTTGTCTTTAGGCATCACAGCTTTCTTTTGGAGTGACCCTTCCTAAAAGTAAAAGGAAAGAAGTAATTCCAGAATGCCTTTTTTTTTTTTTTTTTTTTTTGTGAGGTCAGTTATTGTCTGCTAGGATGATTGATGCTTCTAGAGCATGAAGGTAAGAACTTTTGACCTGGATTAGATCTTGAAGTAATGATCTTGAAGTGGAGGACCAATGTTCATATGCCATTCCGCTGGCTTTTTTTACTGCAATTGGAATCTAAAATATGAAATAAACAGTATTCTCCAGTTCTTTTCTTCCTGTGCCTGTTATTAGCAGTGTACAAAGGTTTAGTGCAGTCTTGTTTAATAACAGGAATAGAAAAAGGAAGAAATAGCTACACAATCATTAGAAACAAAATCAATTATTACTTTTAAAAACTACCTGCTTTCAATTAAGCAGGAAATTATCTAACCAGTTACTTAATTTGCTCTGGCTGGCAGTCTCTCAACTGCTTTATGCTGAGTGGAGCATGAAATTAAATATGTAACAACTATCCTAATGGTTATGTTTTTAGAAAACCAGCATTTAGAAATGGTATTTTGCATAGTATCAAAAGAAATAATGACATAAAAATAAATTACTGCTGCTTCAATGCATTTGATATTTAAAAGAAAGAAATTACTTCATTTTTGATTCTCTTATTCTGATTAATAACAAAACAATCTTTGGTTTGACTGATGCGGATCTATACTTGGGAATTGGGTTGTTTAGGTGGTTCCCTCCCCACCCCCACTCCCCGCTTTCAGATTGTGTATAATGGGTGAAAGTGTTGGTGTTAATCTCTTGCTGCTTCAAGTGTTAAGCTCCACCCCATAAGCATCTATTCTGTGTACAGTATGCCTTTTGGTAAAATTATTGTAGGAATCTTCAAGAGATTTTGAAGTTTGCTGTTTGATGCTATTTGCTGGATCTTTCTCAGGGTACACCTTCTGTATCCCAGCTGGAACCCATGCTTACTGCTTAGGAGAGATTTTGAGAGTACTATGTGGCAGGTCATGACCTGAGTTTAAGAGGCATCCCATTGGAGTTCAGTACTGGCTCACATATATGCGTTTAAAAAAATTGGGAACCTGACGCAGAATGCTTCTGATTGTGCCTTAGGAGAGAGGTCAGGCTGATAGTCCAAGGTTAGGTTTGTAAAAGTGCTTGAATCATCCAGTTCTTTGTGTGTATTAGCATCAACCCACCAGCCCTCTCCCCTGCCCCCAAAATTCACAAGCATTTATAATGGCAGAATGATCCACAAATTTGCACTATGTCAACTTGGCTATGCTGCCATCCAGGAAAATATATTTCAATTTGAATGTAATGCCTTTGATTTGATTAACTTGGTGACACGAATCCATAGACTTCACTGTATTTATCACTGTATAGACTTCACTGTATTTGTCACTTTCAGTTTTATTTAGATTAACCACAGAGAAATAATTTATACTATGATGTTAAGTTAGAATGAGTCTTTTTTAAATCCACAAGTATATCAAACACCTATATGGATCACAGAAGTTTTCTTTTTTTAACAACAGTTAATAAAAAAAATTCTAATGCCATGATTATGATTTGAGATGCAGCAACTCATCACATTCCCCAATACCCAGATGTAGACTATTTTGTTCTTCAGTTGGGTTTTAATGCTATCTGGCTTCCAAAAAAAATAAGCATCATTTTGTAGATTCTTTAATGAATGCGCTTCTGTTCTCTACAAACTTGTGAATTTGAGCCACCAAAGCAGTAAAATTGTTGGTCTTTGCTTTGAGTCTTGACTCAGATATTCATTGCCTGCCACAACTTTTGAAAATGCTTTTTAATTTGGTAGAAAGTGTTGGTTCTTCCACAAAGTAATTCCACCCTTATATTGCAGAAGTAATGGTTGTGGTAGCAGCTGTCTGCATCTTATGAAAATTACTTGCTATTGTTAGTTGGACATTAGTCTGCCAGGCCATTCTGTTTTGTTTCTTGAATGGGGGACAATTTGTTAATTATCCCAAATAACAAAAATAATAAAAATAAGCTCAAATTAAGCTGGATGAGAACTGAAAAAGAATGCCTGACTTTTCATTTATGTTTAGACCCCTTTACCACTCTCTGGCATGTAATTTGGAAGCTGTCTCCAACTCTTCAAGAATATAAGATGACTTTTATGTTCCAGTGACACACTTAATGAAGAAAGTGGCAAAAAGAAAACAACTTGAGGAAATGAGCTCAGACATTCAAAGTACTTAGAACAACATCCCTATATGTCACCCCAATTTTCTCAAACTTCTTCAGTCACAGTCTTGAGGAAAAGTCACCTTTCCTTATTCCTGCCATTGGCATCAATTTTCTTTCACCGTAGCCTGCAATCAGAGTCACTGAGCTGAAAAACCGCCTGCTCTCTCCCTGCGATGCCTTCCATAGAAGTTGATGGTGTCCTGTCAGCAGCTTAGCCAGACAGAACCACCGGCGCCATCTTCATTAGGCTAAAAGCTAATATAAACAAATAAAGGCGTTAGTGTAGATAGCAGAGTGAGAGTATTACTGAAAAATGTTTTGCAGAGTCAGTTGCTATGCCTGTAGTTTTAAAAATATATAAATGTTATATGAATCTCAAATCCGCTTTTATTTACATAAAATATTTATACATCAAGCAAGACAATTTCACAACTTTAAAATGTATTTTCCTGTTAGATTAATCTTTTCATATGCTAACCACATTACAAGTAAACATTTTCATAGTCTCCACTACATGAATGTGGCTAAAAGCTTCCTTGTTATTTTATAGTTACAGCATTTCAAATGTATCCCTTTTTGACGTGGTTAGGCAGCCTGCCAGTTTTACCACTAAATTATAGCAGAGAAAACACTCAGTAGAATTTGATTAGATTTCTTCCTTCTCCCCATGAGTAAGGCGAAGCAAATTTATGTTCAAAATGCAAGCTGGGTTCTAAACAATTGAATATAGATCCATATTTGTAGTGTTAAAAATGCATGCGAGTTTTGTAGTTGAAAATACATCTTTTTTATAGTGCTGCTTTATATTACTGTTGTATTTTGTTCTGTTTTGTCGCTGTCATCTGTAGAATGATAGAAACGTGTTAGATTATACCAAAGTTAATGTTTGTATTTCATAGAATTAGTGATGAATATGTCTTAATCTTTGCTATTAATAAGCAACTATATTAACAACATAGCTATTAAGACTGGATTCATCCCAACCAGTTGCAAGCATTTACCTAAGGGATCTAATTTAGAAGCATGTTATCTATGGGCTGTACTTTTAAGGAGAAAGGCTGCATCTAACTGACCTCACAGTATATGGTGTGGCACGTGTCCAAGCCATAAGTCTGATTTGCCCCAATTGGGGATCTAGTTGAAGCATATTGTGGTGCCTCTCTGGCCAAGAAGGTCAGGTTTCCTTCTTGTAGTAATTAGGGCAGAATGGGAGAAGAGATCACGCTTGCCTGATTTCGACCCGATACAGAGTTGGAACATGGGATAAGACAGCACCTGAAACTGGGCGTTAGGATCCATTCCCAAGCATACAGACCATTGTCCAAAGATCTTTGTGGGCTGAACCGCCCCTGTGTCCATCTTTTCCCAGGAACTACAAGCAGACTTATCTTCTAGAACTTATTCTCTTTCAGCTGCTAACTTGAATTCCTAGGTTGGCTGGTTTGTGAATTATGAATGCTAGTGACTAAAACCCCCTCAAGACAGGTTTCTGAAAGACCATATGCAGTGGTTTGTGATCACCATCTATTATATGTTTGATAGATGTCTGCATGAACAATTCGCTCATGAGTGTGTATGATCATTATAATGACATGAAAACAAACTTGTTTATATGATAGTTGTTACTCAGTAGCAATGTTTTCATAATGTATTTATATCCTTTAAGGACAGGAGAGACCATTGTGAACCACTATTAAATAACATAAACCAAGCAATTTTAGTCATCAGTCTCTGCAGAAGCCCATTCTGATGATCAGTTGAGTTGAAGTATGTATTTTACAAAAAATGCAGTGCAAAAGCTAAGGTGGATATAACTGCTTATTTAATCCCCATTCTAAGAGGCAAGCACAATAGCTGGGTAGGAGTCTCTTACATTCTGTAAATCTTTTATAGGAACAGAAGTGTTCAGAATCTGACATTGTAAGTCCAGCACATTTCACAAGTGATCCTTAAAAACGTACACTTATTGCTACTTGCAATGTGTGCTTTTAGTATTAAAGTGAACTGAAGCATGTATTCATAGTTCAGTCTCCTACTGCCAAGCAAAGGAATTAAATGAGTAACTTTAATGAATATAATGATTTGTCTACCATATATAGATATGACATTAAACAAATCTTTAAAGTCTTATGTGTGAGAATGTACCTAATAATTAACAACATTTAATAAATGTGACTATGATGTATATGATTCAATTAATTAGGGGAAAAAACATTCTGTAAAACATGAGCAGTTGATGTAAAGATGTTCCATCAGGATTAGCTTGACTGTTAGGTTAAAAGAAACTAGTGTAGGAGGAAGACAGTTTTTTTTAATAAAAAAAATTATAATAAATAAATAAATATAATAAATAAATAAAAATCTTTGGATTTTCAAATTTAAAAATATTTTAAAATTTGTTTCAGAAAATGTTCACCAAGACATCAAGTGGCTATGCAAATGGTAAAAACAGTGAGTCAGTAAGCCACACTAGCCTAATTATTCTGAGTAGAGAGGTAGTGTATATAGCACAGTGTGGATTACTTATTCATTCTTTGTAAACAGCTTTCATAATAATGGACCAATTCAAAACCCTTTGGCATCAGTTAGTGCACTCCTACTATTATCATCAACTTCCATTCCAACTCAGAGCCTGATCCAAAGCCTACTGAAGTTGATGAAAATGTTGTTACAGCTGAGGTGGTGTAAAGACCTAAACAAGCTGCTCTGAAATTAAATATACTACCTCTTTTTACAACCTTTTTCTTGATTCTTCTGCTAATTTTGACAGCAAGTTCTTTTGGGAGAACTTTCATTGAGCAAATGTTGATATTTAGATCTAACTTTCTAAATGGGGGTTATTCTACTGAATGTTCAAAATGCGTCCTGCCTGTAATTAAGAAAAACATGACATTGTCAGAAGAAGGAGCACAAAAAGTATTGTGTGTGTTTATAGATAATTACATTTAAGTAGGGCAGCAGAACATTTATTTAACTTGTGATTGGTATACAAATAAAAGATGTAATTGATTTAATTTATATCACCATGGATCATTGGTAAATGTGACCTGAAAGCATCTACATTTTGGTCTGAAGCTCAATGTGATCTTATTCTCTTTAAAGAATAAATTGTCTTTAAAGAGAATTATTCTCTTTAAAGAGAATAATAGTAATCAGCGTCTTGTAGCCTTTGGGGATTGAGGTACTGTCTATCCCCTAAAGACTGGAATTTTTCAAGCTCTTATTGACACTGATGTTCCCATTGAAATGAACAGGATTGTTCATGGGGTGGAAGTTATAATTTCTTTTACCTGTAAGAGTTTTCACAAAGACATGAGGACATAATTTATTGATCCATTTAAAAAATGTCAGTGCCCCACAAGCCTCATGACATGGGCAGTCCAAATATACTGGAAATGGAAAAGTAATCCCTTTTTCCTGTTTCTGTCAGACTGATGTAAAATGACACTCACTGAAGATGCAGTCAAGATAGATGATCTTCGGATTGCTTATTAGTGTATTTGTATGTCATCTTTCAGAGTGGGTGAACTCAGTAGGTATGAATTAAAGTATGTTACTTAGGTATGTCCTGATCAATAGTCACGTTCTCAGAAATTTATATTCTGCAGTGAACATATGATGGAATAACTTTTGTCTGTAGGATGCTGTATCATACAAATGCCACTTCCCTTCTTCAGCCAAACCAATTTCCAGTACAGTCTTTCTCTGCAACAAAATTAAAACATAAGTGTTGTGTTCTTACTCTTATATTAGCTCCATGCACTGACTCTCTGATCATCCTGTGCTTACATATGGGCTTTAGACTGGGCCAAACTAGCTGTTTCACTGGGTGGGGAAAATCAGGGGTAGGGGTGGACTGACTCTCCTTTGAGCTCTGCTGTTTGAAAGGAAAGTGCAGGGTTCCAGCCTTGTGATTCTGTGCTTCCACGTGCCTCTTGGGTGCAGTGTTTTAGGTTGACCACAGTGCTTTTACTTCTCAGGCTATATGTTATAACATCTGCTTGGTGCTTTCTTGCTTTAAAAACAGCAGTAATAAGAACACTAGCCCCATTATATGCTCTAGAACTGCAAAGAAAAGAGCCCCCAGTAGTCTAATAGCAGTGGGATTGCAAACAGATTTGCATAATTCCACAAAGTATACAAGCTGTAAATATTATGTTTATTCTAAAGAAGAAATATGAAATGCAGTCACCAGGCAAAATGTTTATTTTCTCTCTGTTCACATGTGTTTCTTCATCCTTTTGTGACCTCAGTGTGGTAATATCTAAACAGTTTGTTCTACAGCATAAGCTTCTTCATCCTTTTGTGACCTCGGTGTGGTAATATCTAAATAGTTTGTTCTACAGCATAAGACATGCTGTGTGAAGAGGCAGGAACAGGAACACTCACACCATGCCAGGATCTTGACTGGTTGATCATCTTTTGCTACTTATGATTAAGCAATAAAGAGAGAGGTACAGGGCATTTCCTGGGGATTAATAACTGATAGGGAGGAGTTAATGGCCTGAGGTGCAGCTGAGGGCCATTAACCCCAGCTGGTCATCAATCCTCATTAAAAACCTCTGCAACTCAGTTCACCAAACATGGTGAAGGGCAAACCAATGTTTTAACCACCTTTGTGTTTCTCCTCTCTGTTGTTTCCTTAAATTAGTTTTATTTTAATTTCTGTTATTTCCTGGGATAGGTTCTGCTTTTTGTACTGCAGCAGAAGTTCTATACAGTCAAGATGATGAGTAGTTGTGCAAAAACTGTGGAGTTCAGACCTTTATGCACAAATGGGAGTCCTTAGCACTACAGTAGCAGAATGACAGGCATTTTAGATGCTCTAGCTTTTAATTACATGAAAAAGAAGGTAAGTAATAAATGTTATAAAATATTGGTTTGCAAAACCTGAATTTGTTTTTTAATACTGTAGCACAGCCTTTTCTGTTGTAACAAAGACAATTTTTAAGGGAAGAGCCCCTGGTTCTTCTAGTTTTGAAGCTGTTAAGCTCCCTTTTATTGTGTTTCTAAAAATTATTTTTTTTATGTTTGGCAGTATTTGATACATAAAACACCTTCTAAATCTGCAGTCCATAAACATAGACTTAAAAAGCCTTATACTAGCTGATAAGCATTGGAATATGTGTCTTTTATAACTGATTTGGGGTTTACTTAGGTTTTGAAATGTACATGATTTTGCATTATTATCTAGATATTTCTAGAAAGTTAATCTTCTTGTGAGGGAGATGCTATAATTGTCAGCATGGTATTTAGCATACAGTAATTTTGTAGATATTCCATTACTCCTGGTTATTCCAAATTCAGACTACGGTAGTAAAATATGAAGCTATGACAATATTTCTGAAAGTATTTTTGGAAACTGTTAAAATCATGAAGTCTCTTTTCCAGGCCCTAGCCTTGCTTCAGGTGGTAGCAATACAATACCTCACTAATATCAGAGAGCTCAGCTGGCTGAACTCAAGGATAGCTGATTGTCTGTGTTCATTGCAAATGCCTATCTGAAAATCAGTAGAAAAGTCTCTGCAGCCCTCACGACTTTGTAGAGATGCTATCAAATGTGATTGGCAGAGTTCTAGGTACAGGAGGCAGATAATAGAATGAAAGGGTATAATCTGGCAGCAACACAGTGAAATCAATGATTTTTTTCTTTGATTCTAGTGAGAGCAGAATTAGTGTTCAGGCCTTCATTTAAAAATGTATGGTTTTGTCCTAAACCTGCTGATGAACTCTGGACCCTGTGCGTGGGCTAATAAAATCAGAAACCCTCCTCTTCTGGGGATACACAAATACCTGAGAGATGAGTGACCCGAATGTTTGAAACTGGGAGAGCACAGGGCACTCCAGCTTAAGAAATGCTGTTTGTGTTAAACCCTTTCCTGATGCTGTAGAAAACAGAAAGAGCCTCCTTTGCAGAGGAGAGTGAGTATCTGATGAAGAATGCTGGCTGTGATCCACCACCTTGAAAAGCTCATCTGAGTCTGCCATGTGGAAAGGGGACAGTGCTGTTTCCATACATCATGAGGACATTGGTGTGCGAGAAACTTGGATATGCCAGTAGTGGGAACTGTATGGGGAGAGACTTAGATCAAAGCGGCAGTTCTCTGAATGTAGTTATAAAAGGTATGTCTCAATACAGCCTCATCTTTTATTCAGAAGACTCAAGGCAAGTAAATATGGTGACTGTAGTAAGACTATTTCCCCTGCATGGCTTAAAAAGACATACCTTCATGTGTTGCAGGACTTCACTGTAACTATTATATGGCATGTGCAGGACAACCAGGGGATCAGGCCCAGCCAGTATGGATTCACAAAAGGCAGGTCCTGCTTGACCAACCTGATGTCCTTCTATGACCAGGTGACCCACCTAGTGGATGAGGAGAAGGCTGTGGATGTTATCTACCTTGACTTCAGTAAGGCCTTTGACACTGTCTCTCACGGCATACTCCTTGAGAAGCTGGTGGCTCATGGCTTAGACAAGCGTACTCTTTGCTGGGTTAAAAACTGGCTGGATGGACGAGCCCAGAGGGTTGTGGTGAATGGAGTTAAATCCAGTTGGCAGCGGGTCACAAGTGGTGTTCCCCAGGGCTCAGTATTGGGGCCGGTTCTGTTTAATGTCTTTATCAATGATGTGGATGAGGAGATCGAGTGCACCCTCAGCGAGTTTGCAGATAACACCAAGTTGGGAGGGAGGGTTGATCAGCTGCAGGGTAGGAAGGCTCTACAGAGGGATCTGCACAGGCTGGATCGATGGGCCGAGGCCACTTGTATGAGGTTCAACAACACCAAGTGCTGGGTCCTGCATTTGGGTCACACCAACCCCATGCAGCGCTACAGGCGTGGAGAAGGGTGGCTGGAAAGCTGCCTGGCAGAGAAAGACCTGGGGGTGCTGGTTGACAGCTGGCTGAATATGAGCCAGCAGTGAGCCCAGGTGGTCAAGAAGGCCGATGGCATCCTGGCTTGTATCAGAAATAATGTGGCCAGCAGGAGCAGGGAGGTGATCGTCCCCCTGTATTCAGCACTGATGAGGCCACACCTCGAGTACTGTGTTCAGTTTTGGGCCCCTCACTACAGGAAAGACATGGAGGTGCTGGAGCGTGTCCAGAGAAGGGCAACAAAGCTGGTGAAGGATCTAGAGAACAAGTCTTAGGAGGAGCGGCTGAGGGAGCTGAGGCTGTTAAGTCTGGAGAAGAGGAGGCTGAGGGGAGACCTTATCGCTCTCTACAACTACCTGAAAGGAGGCTGTGGTGAGGTGGGTGCTGGTCTCTTCTGTCAGGTGGCTGGAGACAGGATAAGAGGAAATGGCCTCGAGTCATTGCAGGGGAGGTTTAGATTGGATATTAGGAAACATTTCTTTACTGAAAAGGTTGTCAGGCATTGGAACAGGCTGCCCAGGGAAGTGGTTGAGTCACCATCCCTAGAGGTATTCAAAAACCACATGGACAAGGGACTTCAGGACATGGTTTAGTGGGCACGGTTGATAGTTGAACTCGATGATCTTAAAGGTCTTTTCCAACCTAAATGATTCTATGATTCTGTTCATGTGAGTGGAGGTAGACATTCACAGGCTTATTTGCAGAATCATCCCACTGAAATAGATACAGACTGGTAGTGGTTCCTGTTCAATGGAAATGTTGAAAATGTTACGTGGGCCCTTATATGCTCTATTGTAACAGCTGAAGAGAAATTCTCCTATATTAACTCTCTGCATCTGGGACTTGAGGAGGATTCTTAACCACCCCAAGACTATTTTGAAAGGAATTTCAGAAGAAAAGATGTTTTGTAAGAGAAGTTTAAAGAGAAGGTCTCTTCTTGTACAGTCAAAAGTAGTTCCCCGTCTACAGTTTTGCTTATGGGAGGCTTCTGAATGCTATTTTACTATACGGCATGACTTGGACTCCCTTACTAATCTTTGAGGTTGCATATTAGACACCTTTACCAGAATGCCAGTCCCCTCTCCTATACTCTGTTCTTATGGCTATAAGTCTTATGCTGGCTAGTATTTTCAATTCCAGGCATCAACAGTAGAATCACATTTATAGGGTCTGCCAGTTACTGAAACCAGCAAACTTGCTTTAGACATACGTTTTGAGACTAACTCATGCTGTAGCTCTTTTTGCGCAAACCTACGTGCTGTGTAAGGCAAAACATCTGCATTTCTGTGACTTCTGCATACCTTATGAAATTTGCTACTCTTTGTGTTTCAGATGCTGTTAAATACGCTTCTGTTTGTTTCCGTTTTAAGGGATGATTAATAAAGCTTCAAAAATACAGGTTCTAGGGCATGCATTGATGGTCTAGCCCTCTATGCATAGAGAAGACGCTGTCTGTTGAAGGGAGCAAAGTGTGGCACTGTACTGCACCGGGAGTCTGGATTCCTCAATTGTGGCATCGCTTCCTGGAAATCTGTATTGGAGAATCAAGCATGGTGCAATAGAAGCCACATATGAATGTGGTAAGGGACGAGCTGTGTTTGTGCATGGGCAATAGCTGAGGAACATGGAAAACAGTAGTGTCCTTTTGAGCACGACTGCTGAGTGAGGATATACCAGTTAAGTTAAATTGCTCTGAGAACCCAGCTGACAGATGTCAGTGTGGGTTAAGGTAAATAATACAAATTGGAGATGGGAGGTTTCAAGGAAAAGCAAACAAGGAGACACCAAAGTTGCCCAATTGTATTGGTCAGCAAAGAATTAAATCCTTTTTCTTTCCTTTGGCATCTCTGTCCAAGTTTGCAAGTCACGTGAAAGATTCCAGCTCATGTCTCCATAGCCTTTGCTTCACTTATCATTTATTGGTCCATATTCTAGGAAACTCATTTTCCTTGTTTTGATGTGACTAGACTATAGTCTTCAGCCTTTTTCATATCCTTCAAAGAGGCCTCCACCTTAGTTGACGTCTCAGCAATTTATTTATGACCCTACAGTGTCAAATGCTTTTTTTTTTCCTTTTGCTGAATGTCAGTGACTGTGCTGTAAAGTCTTCTTTTTAAGGCTAAGACATCTTAATGTTTTATGTTGCTGTACACTTTTTACAATAGCTAGCTACCAAGTCTTTTTTTTTTTTTTTTCCTCTCCTTCCCCCTAAATCTCTGTCTTGGAGGAAAGGGTGTTTTACTTGGCTTATGGCTTAACAGCTTCTGTGTTTTTCTGATCAACTGACCTTCTGTGTTTGTTTTAAGTATGAAGTTTCAGTGTTTTCCATATTCATCCTGTTTCAGACTGGTCATGGGTTTGCTGCAAAGCCTTCTTTAAAAGCAGAAATATTTATTCTTCCTTCACCTTGGCCCCTGAGTATGAAATGAGTGTTCTGAGTTGGCTCGTGGCTTATGAGAAGCTTATGTCTGCTTTGGTCTTGTTGATCTCTTTCTTCGTAGTAATTGTAAGTATGGGGTTTTTTCTACCTTTGTGTCTTCATTGCTGACTCAATCTTGCCCTTCATATTCTGATTATAAGATGTTAACATCATTATGGATTTCTACTGTGTGATTATGCTCTTTTTTATTTTTATTTCTCAACTATGGCTTCCAACTCGGGAAAAGTTAAAGAATTTTGGTAAGATAGTGGTACTCTTGTGCTCTCTTGGCACTGCTATGCAGAAACTCTGACTTCAGTGGAAATACTCTAGATTTATGCTTATGGTAACAAGAAGAGAAACACAACCAATGTCTTTCTCTAGCTAAATGTTTCAATGCGATATTTCAGTGGCCTAGACGATATCACTAATTGCAATAGTATAAACATTTCAGGTTTCTTGGAGTACATATGGTTCTGCTATACTTCCTTTTTCTACTTGTGAGGCTTTTTTTTTTTTTTTTTTTTAATCTGTATTGGTTTTATGTGGCAAGGTTTTGGTAGCGGGGGCGGTTACAGGGGTGGCTCCTGTAAGAAGCTGCTGGAAGCTTCCCCTGTGTTCGAGAGAGAGCGAGCCCATACCAGCCGGCTCTAAGACGGACCCGCCGCCGGCCAAGGCCGAGCCAATCAGTGATAGTGGTAACACCTCTGTGATAACATTTTTAAGAAGGAAAAAAAGTTGGGACAGTGAGAAAAACAGCCGCCAGAGAGAGGAGTGAGAACATGTAAGAGAAACAAGCCTGCGGACACCAAGGTCAGTGCAGAAGGAGGGGGAGGAGATGCTCCAGGCGCCAGAGCGAAGATTCCCCTGCAGCCCGTGGTGAAGACCCTGGTGAGGCAGGCTGTCCCCCTGCAGTCCAGGGAGGTCCACGGTGGAGCAGATCTCCACCTGCAGCCCGTGGAGGACCCCACACCGGAGCAGGTGGGTTCCCGAAGGAGGCTGTGACCCCGTGGGAACCCCGCGCTGGAGCAGGCTCCTGGCGGGACCTGCGGATCTGTGGAGAGAGGAGCCCACGGAGCAGGTTTTCTGGCAGGACTTGTGACCCCGTGGGGGACCCACGCTGGAGCAGTGTGCTCCTGAAGGACTGCACACCGTGGAAAGGACCCATGCTGGAGCAGTTCGTGAAGAACTGCAGCCCATGGGAATGGCCCACGTTGGAGAAAGTTTGTGGAGGACTGTCTCCCGTGGGTGGGACCCCACGCTGGAGCAGGGGAAGAGTGTGATGAGCCCTCCCCCTGAGGAGGTGAAGCGGCAGAAAATAATGTGTGACGACCGTAAACCCCATCCCTGTCCCCATTGTGCCGCTGGGGGGGCTTGGTGGAGAAATCCGGGAGTGAAGTTGTGCCCGGGAAGAAGGGAGGGGTGGAGGGAAGGTGTTCTGAGATTTCGTTTTATTTCTCATTTACCTTACTCTGGCTGATTTGTAATAAATTGAGCTAATTTTCCCTAAGCTGAGTCTGTTTTGCCCGTGACGGTAATTAGTGAATGATCTCTCCTGTCCTTATCTTGACCCGCAAGCTTTTTTGTTATATTTTTCTCTCCCCTGTCCAGCTGAGGATGGGGGAGTGATAGAACGGCTTTGGTGGGCACCTGGCGTTCAGCCAGGGTCAACCCATCACATTATCCCACCAAATCAAAGGACTCTTCAGAGGTTAGAATGGTTCCCTCCACTTCCAGCTTCCACGATAACATGTGCATTGGCAATCTTAGCAAGAATATGATTCACTATCAATTAATTTAATGGGTGACATACGCTGGATTTATTATAATCCCCAAATAACATTTGAATGTTGTTCTTGTTCCTTGTCTCCCAGCTGTGTGTAATAATCAGTCCTATACTTGATAGCTTTGACTGGAACTGAGTTGAACAGAGTTTATGTAGCTCAGCTCAATTAGTGGCTATTTGTTAGAAAACTTTTCCCTGTTTGCAAAGGTTTATTTCCTTCTCTCTGCTATTCAGCATAGAGGATCAATGTGCAGAAAATGTCACACTAAGACATGATGCTGCTGAGTGTGGACGAATATTTAGATATAAACAGACAAAATTGGATGTGGTCAGAAGAATATCACCTTCTTAAGCCTGGAATATGCTCTTTGCAACATTTTTAGATCAGTGGGATTACAGTTCAGCAGGACCTGAGATAGGGTTGACATGAACTCTTGTGGTGTTAAGGTCAGAATTGTCCACCTCTTCTGCTTTCGAGCTGAGGATCTTGAAAGCCTTGCAGCATCAGTCTTGTGGCACTCTGCTTGTTAGGATTCCAGATTTTGTAGCTGTGCAGCAAACCTGCTGAGCAGACTTCCTTAGGGATGGCAAACCTTTGCAGAGCTATTGGATTGGATAGCTCAATTAGAATTTCCACACTCTCTGCTCCCATGCCAGGAACTAAATGGGATTGGTTCTCAGATAGGCTTGGCCTTGTCTCTATAGAATGGAGCTTGGAGGTCCAGGAGTCTGAGAGGCAGGATTTGAGGGATGGCAAACCTGCAAAGTGTTCCCAAGGTCAGGGATTCTGGGACAGTATGCGTAACGGGGCTGATTGAAAGCTGTAGATATTAGGAGCCTGTGTCATGAAAGCTGAGAATAATATTTTATATAATAGCGGATATTTGAGGAGAAGGAAAATTAACAAGGCTTAATTTCACTGAGACTCTGCAGAGTGCAGGAAGTCTTCACTGGGCAATGTAACGAAAAACTCAGTCGTATTTCTGGTTTGTAGAGAGGCTAATACTTCCAGATTTTTGTCTTGCTCATGCTGAAGTCTGGCATTTTCTGTGAACAAGAAACCCTGCTTTTCAATTACTCTAGATGCAGCCCAATGTCTGAATGTGGTGCACGAGACATTTTTTTCCCCAAGTTTCTGTAGGGATGTAGACTTTGTAGAAGTTCATTCTTGTTACTTTTCTGGAACTTTAGATATAATTTTACTGTGTCTTTGACATGTAAAAAGAGAATGCACCTGATGTGTATGGTAGAAAACTCCTATAGGTACCTATGGGATAGAGTTGCTGTGATGCATTCTAAATAATTACAGCTGTTGCAGGTGGGGACATTTCCTGCTGAGAGAAATGGAGAAACTCCTTGGTAGGATTCAATGGTAGATGTAAGAAAATACATCTAATTTTTTATCAAACTTACAGAAGAGAGCCAGGATTGCTGTATGTATTGCAACATGTACCTTCAGAAAGGAAAAGAAATAGTCTCACTCCTTTGCTATTTCTGGGGGGGTTAAGGGAGTAAATGACCTGCAGCTTTAGCTAAGTGGAAGGATTGCAATTTGTTAATGATGGTAGCCAGTTAAAAACAAAACCCAAAACTTCTCTGGTTTTGGAGAATGCCTTGTAGTATGCAAATATTCTGACATCAGTGTGTACCTTAAAAACATATTTGAGCCCCATAATGCTTCATATAAAATTAGAGCCTCTATTCTGACCTACCCCAGCATAAATCGGGAGTCTACAAAGACAGGGGAGTTACTGTCATATGAAACTAGCATGAGATCAAAATAGGCTTCAAAATATTGTAAATATTAGAAGACACTAATATATATTGTTGATTATAATTCCAGTCACTGGTTATAAACCTCATGAAATGAATCACCTCATTTATAATGCATACCATGGGACAATACCTAATTTGGTGACAAGCACGGAGTCTAGCAAAGATTCAATAGAAATATCTGCTTAAATGACTGTGTTGTCATCTAATTACATATATTTTCTAAAGCTTTGTTATTTAATATACCTGTTGTTATTAAATTGAATTCCACACCTTCCAAATATACTGGTAAATAAATGCCCTTTTCTCTGTGAGATGCAAGGTTAGTGTTTATTTTAAATTGTGACTGTTTTTGTGAGAAAGATAAGAAATCAACATATGCTGTTATCACTCCTCACTTTTGAAACAACAAGGTGAAGGCTATCCTTGGAAAGTAATTGATATTCCTGTACAGGTTGAAACTGATATACAAACAGATAAGCAGAATGCTTCTAGTCCATGCTTTAGCTGCAAAAAGCCATGCCAATAATTGTCTTATATGGCCTCCAGTTTCAGACCAGATCTTTGTTTGACCTTTTGGACCATTTTGCTGGTTTATTGTGACCATTTCAGTTGCCTTGGACCTATGCAATTTTTAGATGTATAAGTAGAATATAAAACTATTAAAGCGATGCTATCTAAGTTAATATTGTCTACTAAATGATCGTAAGAATAGGTGTATAAATAAGGGCTCAATTGCATGTAATTATTTTGCACTAAAAATGTCATCTATACCTTGGATAACATGTAGCCAAGAAGTACGCTAAAATTGCATTGCTTATCTAGCAGAGCTTGTTAACAGTTGCACAGTCTGATGGAGGAGCTTGTGACGAAATCTGGTCTTCACAGATCACTAAGGCTAGTCAGAAAGCATAAGGAATACTTTAATATCATTGGGAGGTAATATAGTGGTTATTATTGTCCAAAGTAAAGGCTGTAAAAGTATAGTTCTGTTAAAAGTTTCATGCGTAGACTTCTGGAAATTAGTTCTGGTCAAGAACATGACCAGATCTGGTATAAAATTCCAACATCTGTGGTCTGGTATAAAATTGCATATTTTTAATCATTTGTTTCTATGTCGTTTTGGTCATGGTTAACGGTGGTAGTGGCAATGTGAGGTATCTACTGCTGTTTTGGCTGCAGCTTCAGTACTAAATGTGACCATGGCGGAGTGAGCTGTGGGGTTCATTCCCCGTTTCCATCAGCAAAGTGTTTGCTCTGTTCTAGTCTGTTTTACCAATGGAAATTCATTACAGAAAAAATGATTATACTGGTATTACCCAGCACACATTTTGAAGATAATGGGGCTGTTGAGGTGTAACAAACGAATTGTTTATGACTTGTTGCAAGATGGGGAGAATGCTTTTCCTAAAGGGGTGTACAAAGGTTGGGGCTTGAACAGTGGTTGCTAAAACTTGGTCAGGTGGGGGAATATTATATTACTGTTCTTGCAGAGTTACTCACTGGGTGAGATTTGTGCGTGCTCTTGGAAGCTGCAAATGTTTTGTCTTCTAATTGAGTAAATACTTTTATCCTTTGAGCTCCTTATACACATATATCAAGTTTTTGGTTTTTGTTTTTTGTTTTTTGTTTTTTTTTTAAAACAAAACATGTATTAAGGGAAAGAGTTCTTTCATTTAATTGGTTGCTTATCTTCTGCACTACTCTGGAATGCTCTTCCAAAGCCCTGAAATTCTGCATCCACAGCAGGCTTATGCTGCAGTCGCAGAAGAGGTGCAGTGCCCTGGAAATAGGGGAGGAAGGTGACCTCCCTTCAGGGGAGGTGTCAGAGACAGCTGAGCTTCAAATATGTTTCTGCACAAAGGGAAAGAGGAGGGCAATAGCTGTTGGAGAATCTCTCGTGTGTGGGATGGAGGCACCCATCTACCATACTGACCTGAACTCTTAGGGGTTTGCTGCTTGCCAGATGCTTAGACACAGGATGTTGCGGATGGTCTGCTGAAGCTTGTCTGTCTTTTGGACTGTCACCTCCTGCTGCTTATCCATCTGAACACCAGTGATACTGCCAGGGAGACACTGAGGGAACCAAGAATGGCCACAAGGCTCTGGGGCAAGGGTGGAGTGTGTGGGGCTCCATGTGTTTTCACCTGTGAAGGCAAAAGGCATGGGGAGGAGTTGATCCTGTGAGTCAACACCTGGCTATGCAGCTGGGGTCTTTGAGAGGGATTTGGCTTTTGCAGTCATGGAAACCTCTGAGGGTTGAAGACTGCTGGGAAAGGATGAGATCCACCCAACTAAGTGGGGCAAGAGCATCTCTGCCAACAGGCTGGAAAACCTGGTGAAGAGAGCTGTAAACAGCGAGGAAATGGTGGACAGGACCAAGAAGTAAAAGATACAGGGTGACAGTTACGAGAGTGATCTCAGCAATATTTATGCAGGGTGAAAAGAGGAACTAGAACTCTGTTGTGTGGTCATGCAGCTATAACACTTTTGGAATAACATCAATGTGGTGGTACAGCTTTCATGATGAGTGCTGCAATGAACAGATACAGGTTCTTCAGAAAAGATGGGAAGATGAGGATTGAGGGAGTTTCCCTCTAAGTGAAGGGGCAGTTGGAATATATGAAACTCTTTGTGGGATAGAGGACAGGCAAGTCAAGAGCTTGTGGGTCATGATAAGGGGATAGGCCAGTATGGGGCACATCCTGATGGGAGTTTGTTACAGATCCTCAGCTGATGATGAAGCAGCATACAAAGTCTTTAGACAACTTGAGGAAGTCTCTAGCTCACAGGCTGAACCTCTCTGAAATCTGCTGGAAAAGTGTTGTAGTTTAACGCTGGTCAGCAGCTAAGCACCACGCAGTCACTCAGCAAAAAAAAAATTGAACAAGGAAATTGTGGGCTTGTTGCTGAGTGGGGTGGATGAATTAGTGGCAAGGGGCACAGGTAAGCCTGAGGTACTTGTGCCTCCTGTGGCTCAGTCTTCACTAATGAGGCCTCACAGGTCTCTGTGCTTAATGAAAGGTTTCAAGAAGGACAAGGAATCCCATTAGGAGACAAGGACCGAGTCAGGGATTACTTGAGAGAACATGACCCATGCAAGTCAATGGGACAAAATGGGCTGCATCCAAGGGTGCTGAGGGAGCTGGTTCATGTTCATACAAGGCTGATTTCTGTCATCTTTGAATGGTCATGGAGATTGGGGAAGAGCCCTAATGGCTGGAGAAAGGCAAATGTACCAATCTTCAGAAAAGGTGGAAAGTGCAATAAAGGGAACTGCAGGCTCATCAGCCTCTCTGCTTTGTGGGAAGAGCATGGAGGGAGTCCTTTTGGAGCACATCTCTGCACAGGTGTAGGAGGAAGTTGTTGGGAACCATCAGCATGGACTGGTTCTGAGGAAAATCCCTTTCCCTGTGAGAACAGTCAGGAAGTGGAATAGGTTGCTTGGAAAGGATGTGGAGCCTCCATCCCTGGAGGTTTTCAAGGCTCAACTGGATAAAGCTGTAAGCTGGTCTGATTCTAGCTGACCTTTTGAGCAGGTAGTTGGACTAGAGGCTTCTTGAGCTCCCTTCCCACCTGAATGAGTCTGATTCAATGATTTTATAATGCAGAAGATGTCAAAGGTGGGCAGATTTATCCTGTTGTGCTGTTTGTATGTATGGTATGGCAGAGTGAATAAACAAAGCGGAGGCATTACCTTAATTACATGAAGATGCAGGCCTGCATCTATACTGCTGTTTAAGTTGAGGAGTTACTCAAGCATTGTTAGGAAAAGAAAACTGCAGGTGATGAGAAGCTGAGAAACACAAGTCTTGCTGCAGGGTCTTTTATCTAATACTTTTCTCTGCATGATATTTTTTTTTTTCTTTCTAGTGCTTGAATTTTCTTATTTAAAGACCATGGCCCGTAGAGTGTTAGGGATATAATTGCAAACAGAAAGACAGCAGATAAATCTATATGGGATCTTTAAATGGAGCGAATGGCATTAATGAACATATGACATGTCCACTTGTCAGAGTTGGGAAGGAGGAAGACAAATCACAGATTTGTAACTTAGAAATTAACGCAGTCATGCAAAACTGCTGTTATGTAGACTCCAAGGATCAATCTACAGTTGAATTTTTATACTGTGATTGGCATTACACAGATGGGAAAAGGGGATAGTATGATGAGAGAAGTGTCAGGGCATGAAAGCATAGAAAAGTGTGCTAGTGGGTTTTCTGGTTTTGTGCTTTTCACAAATGGTACTATTCATAGGTCATCTGCATGGAGGATTTGCTTGACATTGCAGAAAATGTTTTCTGCATTCAGTGTAGGAACATTCTCTGTAACTCTATTCTAGCTGGTAGCAGTTTTGGACATGATGCAATGTTGATAATTTAATTGTTTACCTAGTATGAATCTTGCATGAGAAATTCAAGTGAAGACAGCTTGAACTGAAAATAGTGTCACTCTAGTTTCTTAGATGAGAGAGATGCTTTTTAAGAAGTATAAATGTGGGGACTACAAAGCAGCTTTCAGTTTGCACTCCTCAGTGAAGATTCTGAAAAGGCTATTCATATTAGCCTAGTACTGTGCAAAAAGAAAGATTCCTTTTAAATTAGGATTTATAAATAATCTGGAGTTCAGTCCTTGCACTTACTCTGTGGAATGAAGCTGTTTGCCAAGTTACTTGAGGAGAGAGACTTTTTTTACTTTTTTTTTCTTCTTCTTCTCCTGGAAAGATGTGTGCACTGCAGTTAGGCTCTGCATGTGGGAACCTAAATACATGATGCAGCAGGGAACAATGTGAATTTGGAATGCATCAGAGCCATTGTGTTCCTCTGTCGGCCTCGATGCTGTCAGAGTAGTCTGTTTTCAAAGAACCTGCTCTTGCCCAGAAGCCTGCAACTCCAGAAGTCCTTTCAGATAGTAAAGAGCAGTTAATTGCTTCCCACTACTTAAGAGGAACAAATATGCTACCCTTGGATTATTTAATTGATCTATTTTCTTAACAACAATAGAAGTATAGCAGGCTTACATGGTTATGCTATGGGATGGAGGGAAGAGGCTTATGTGTGGTGGGATTCAACGGCTGCTGCTCTGAGGGAACTCGCCCATCATCTCTCCAAGTGCAAACACCTTTTGTGGAGTGGTGTCAGTGGGATAGCTGGAAGACATCCTAGTGTTGCCTAAAAAGGAAGCTTTCTGAAAGAAGGCATGTGTTTACAGGCAAAGGGAACTTTCTGGAGTAACAAATTGGTTCCAGATTGTTTCAAGGAATGGGTGAAGAAAGTTCATGCAAGTCCTTATTTTGACTCTGTATCAGCATACTATTGTTGAGTTTCTTGGTAGCTCCAATTATTGTTACTCCTCAGGATCCTTAAGGTCTGTAGCCTGAAGACACCACACTAAGACAACCTGTGTTATGCCTTTGAGAGGTAGAGCAGGGGCTATAGAAGTGACTTGTTCATGGTAGTGTGATATCTGTGGTCAAAGACGAAAACAAACTCGGACTCCTAGTTACTATCTTAACTGTCATTTTTCTCTGAGGGGAAAAATCTTCGGTCTTATCCTATTTACTTGATACTCTGTTGGCAGAAATGTTCTTTTGTAGCCATGTAGATATTTTTTCTGATGTTAAATTAGTGACATTGTATGTTTGGCTGTGTCAGTAGATCCCTCCTTCAGGCCTGAGCTGCACTGAAATGTTTTCTATATTGGAACATAAACACCAAGTCATTTGAGACACTAGTAACGTAGTTGCTGCTATGGTCCAAGGCTGCATCATCAGCACTTGAAGTATCTTCTGATAATGGTCACAAGGCCACAAGAGTGGCCTCATTAACACAAGACCAGTAGTGTATGCCTTTAAGTTACAGTATCAAAAGCTTTTACTGTTCCATGCCATTTCATTATTACACAGGTATTAACTTAGCAGTGGGGGGTATAAGTATTGATAGCTTCTGAATAAATAACACTTAGCTTTCTGCTTTCTGCTTGTAGTGTTTGGAAGAATGTTCTTTTTAGCCCAGGGGATCCTTTGTTTCTCACTCCCCAGGCCTGCATCTACTGGTTTGGGGGGGGGAGCAAAGATAATTATCTCCGCTAATAGTCTGTCTGCTTGTGCTTGATTGAAATGCAGCCTGGCTCTCCTGTATCGCTGATTTATTCCCAAAGAGAAGTTCCAGTTGTCTACAAAGCCAACACCTTTGGACAGGCACCATCTGGCCAACTGCTTATTAAGTCCCATGGTCCTGCCCGATTCTACCAGTAAAGAGACCAGTCTCGGAGAAAGCAAACTAGAGGGATGCTGCCAGGGGCCCCAAGATCTCTCTTCCCTAAAGAAAAATGAATTCCATGCAGCCTCCCTAGTGGGTGCCATGTAAAAATAATTAAAAGGGTACTGAGGAAAAACAGCTAATTAAAAAGACTAAACACTGAGTCGTCTGATTCTTTAGGCTGGTCAGGCTTTTTCTGTGGGGCAGCCAGCAGTTAACTGTGTCTTTACGCTGTCATTTCGGTTGCCCTGTTTTGAACCTGTGTGAATGCTCCTTTGAATCCAAGTACAAGTCAAGTACAAATCTCATACCCATGGGATTTGCTGCCTGGCTCTGGTGGCTTTATTCTCCTTCCACAGCAGCAGAGGTGGACTCCATTGAACAGATTAATTTTTTACTGCAAAGATCCTATGAGGGCAGGCTAGGTTATCCAAGATGTGCAGGTTTGAAATCTGTTGTCCTGTTGATGTCATGTGTTTGAATGGAAGTGTAAAATCAAGCAAACAAAAACCTTTATGAAAGATAATAGACTATAAGTTAATCTAAAATTGTTGCTGGCTGGAAGAAGTATGTTCATTGGTGGGGTATTTCATCAGAGAGCTATACACAGGGAGCTTTAATTTCTATTGGAAATTCTTTCGTATGAAATAAAGGAAGAATTGGCTCTATCGCTGTATGCTATGCCTGTCACCATAGGGGTCTTACTGCATTTTTAAATTGAAGGGATGTGATTGGCTTTAGGAAGGCAGTAGAGGGTACTTGTAAACTCACAAATGATGGTATAGTGTCTGTGAAAATTTTCTTTCCACAAAATCTTCTGAAAATTTGGACTTTAATGAAATAGAAGAAATTACAGACTGTTTTTAGAGAAATATTTTTACAATTAATATGAAAAGTAGCATAAGTAACTGTTACATGATCACTGCCTTACTTTGATTTAAAAAAGAAGATATTTTTTCCATTATCTGTCGCTAGGTAGTTTCATTGCTAGGCACTGTGGTCCAAAAATGTTTTCTTTGTTTGAAATTCTCTGACAAAAACTTAAAATGAATCCTCAGATCTTTCCAAAACTGTAAGTCTGATAGAAAAACATGTGTTCTTTGATTTCTACTCCAATGTTAAAGTATTTTGAAGATTGGGGAAAAAAATAAAATTAACCAGAAATGTTGTCTGTCAGCTTGTTATAGTTATGCCATAACACAATTCATGGCCATAGTTAAATCCTCCTATTGTTCTGTCTTAAAGTTAGGACTGCATAGGACTTGTTCTTACCTGCTTGCACTTGGAAATTTGTTTTGAACAAGGACAAAAAAAAAATGTAACAGACTCGGGTACCTTCTTTTCTTTCCACTTTCCTTCCCTTTTCTTTTTCCAGAGGGACTTCTGTTTTTTGCCAAGCAAAACACGTAGCAGAATTTCTGGCACACTTTTTCCTGTTGGGGAATGAATGGTACAACTCATAATCACTAACATTGTGCACAGCTGCTCAGAGAGATGATAGAAATGGAAAACTGACCATAAAGCAGCTGCATTTTGGTGTGATTCCCCTAATGTAGGGTATTCAGAAGTTTTCTGTTCTCAGTAATTAAACCAGGGAATATTTCAAAGAGAAGGCAATGGTTGAAATGACTATCAGTAAGCTATCTTCAAAAAGGTGTGGGTATGTAAAATATTTGGAACCACTTTCATCTTTTGGGAAAAACCAAAATGTTACCAAATAAAGGCTGATAGAATTGTCTTCCTCTTTAACCTTTGCAACTTCATTTCTACCATGTTTTATAGTTGTGCTTGAGCACAAGCATTGGCCAGAAATGTGCTATTGAGGCAACCTTCCATTTGAAGTCACTCGGAATTTAGTCTGCATGAGATCATATGGGATCAAACAACATACTGGAATAATCTCAGTTGATGTTTGGTGTTAAGCAGTTCCAATATATGGTGCATACTAGGAACTTTCTTAGCAAATCCGCACAGATGAGCAAACCACAATTAGTCAGCACAGCCAGAAGATCTACTACTGAGCTAATCTTCCCATTCAAGTAAACAGAATTTACACTTACCCCACTTTGTTTTTTCTTTCAAGGACCTATGCCAATATATTGTCACATCATCCCCAGAGTATTGCTGGAGCATCATTGTGTGTCATGGGGACCAAGGAGAATGGAACAGGTGTGCTGTGGAGAATGTGATGAAAAGGTTTTCTTTAAAGGATGATTTCATGAGGGAAAAATGCGAATATCAACTTTGGTAAGAATGTTATATGCTTGCTTATTTTAACATTTGAGGCAACGATTAGGATGTGGAAATCTTACTCTAAAAGTCATCGAGGATTGTTTAAAAAGTGTGTGTGTGCATGCCTGTACACAAACTTTATTTATATAGACACAAATACATCCTGCTGTGTCTGTCAGCAAAGTTAACAGTGTTCACCTGTGCAGTATTGTTTTGGAGGAGTCTATAACTGAATAGCTAATGAGCACTAGAAAAAGGCAGCTGCTTGTTTGTTTGCTTTTAAATGGCCATGCTTATGTTTTGTCCACAAAACTTCTCAGATACACTCTTTTTTCACCTTCAAATCTGGAGTAGCATCTCAGACAGTATGTCAAGCAAGAGAAAGTGCAGGATTTTTACTTCTCCTTTCACTTGAAAGCACATTTCAAAGTAGCTTTGACAGTGTAGTTGATGTATATACTAGTGCATGTCTAGATAATCTACTGTTTGCTACCACAAATGTTAGAGTGACTGGCTGTGTAACTAGAACCAGGCCTGGCAAGGCCTGTTAAATGCAATTCTGTGAAAGGTCTCTTTCATTGATTTGATAGGTTGTGGTTGACTCTTCTATTCTTTAAAGTCTTGCCTGATGCTTTCCAATATTAAGGGCTGATCTTGAAAAATTAGAGTATTCAGACACAGAGGTGAGATTTCAAGGTTCTCACTCTGTGTTCATTCATCCATTCATACTAGAGATCAGAATATCTAATAATGGATAACCTTGAAAATTTGGCTAGGTCAGAGTCTTTCTCTAACATGTAAAGCTTGAAACTTCTTAGTTAATTAATTTAATTGCTGTATTCCTAATAGACTTTGGGACCTCAGTGGCTACTTGTGTCCATTCCTCAATCCCATGTTTTCCCAGATGCTTGAACCCACCCAACCTCCTGTTCTTCTTCTATCTGACCAGTAAATCATGAGCATCATGTGGTCAGCTCTTGAAGCCCATACCCCAATGTTCCCAGCAGTGTACTGAGTGTGCATTAGTCCTGTTCAAGTGTTAAACTGCAAGATAAGACCCAAGTGTTTGAGACCTAAAATGCAACTTTCATCTAGTTTCTTAGACAAAACATTCTGTTAATTCCAACCAAGCCAAACACAAATGCTCTTAACTCTGGCCAGTTTTCATAATCTCAGTTTTAGTGTCAGGGCCAGATTGCCAGTGGCTGATCCAAAAAGATAAATGAAACACACATGAGATGTCTTAGGCCAACAGGTGTTGGAGCTGCTTTTATAATGTGAAGCTGAAGAAATGTCTCAGACAATTGTATATGAACCAATTGTTCTGACATGAAGCTCTGTTTCCAGTCTTCAAATAGCCTGCTTTGGAAGACATCACAAAGCATTGCAGAATGGCTTTGAGTGACAATTATTTAGTGAAGTTACTGCCCTCATAATGTAATTTTCCAGTGTCAGTATATAATTAGGCAGGATGAATAAAGAAGAGTCCCCATTGTGAAATACTGAGAAGCTGCTGTGCCCCTCCCAGTCCAATGCTGCTGAATAAATCAAATTTAACTTCCAGTTGTGCAACTTCTAGCTTTCTGAGCTTTGAAGCCTGTACTGAGTGTGCTGCACAACTGGTCCAGCTGACTTGTGCCTTTGATCTTCAAGGATCCCTTGGAAACATTATCTACATGTTTAAAAATTGGGGTTGTTTTTTCTGTTTTTCTATATTTTGTTAAATCTGAACACTGTGCTCGTGAAACGTGTCACCTTCATAGAACTGAAAGACAAAGTTTTCAGCAGCAGCACAAGCCACTGAAAGTTCCATTTTTCACCACTGATGTGTCTCAAACTCAATGTCCCTCTCCTTGGGGGATGTCAGAGCCTTTGTTGCATCAAATCCTCTTAGATGATGGAGATTCTTGGTGTTGAGATAGTTCAGCCTCTTAAAAACAATCAAGCAGCTATCAGATGCTATTGTAAAAGACTTAATTCTACACTGTGGGATCAGCATGCTTCTGTAGGTGAAAATGAAAGCTTCGGTTTGGCAACACCTTCCAGTTGCTATTGAATTGTGCCAATTTTGAACTGTGACCTCTGGAGTAAAGCTTTATATTCCATTGCTTTTCTTCTGAGAGGTCAAGTTTACCCAATGCTCACGTATTTATTTAAACATCCTTAAGAACACTCCTGTTTGCTGTCTGTATTTGTGACAGTTTGTGTAACTAGTCCCTCAGCAGATACAAGTATTTGCTAATTACAGATCTTAGCAGCAGTTTCAGTAATAGCGTTTCAGGATGGGAAGGTGATATTTGGAGATACTCTCTTTTTTGCTAAATGGGTAATCATGTCAAGTACTTCTTTGTAGGAGACAAAAATGTTCCCATAATTGCTCTCTGTGATAGGAAATAAAATCCCTGTTCTTTATATGAAATGAGTTCATTGGAGGAAAAATGATCAGTTCAGGGTGCAGGTTACTGAATGCAGTGTGGAAAAGGAATCTACCAGAAGAGCACACCTTAAACAGGAGGTCCCTTTGCAACTGGAGGGTCGGAGGATGCCTGAGAGCGCTGCTCTGGCAGTTGCAGGTTCTTAATGCCTCTGAAGACCAGCCACAAATGGCAGATGAGAAGCTTGTTGATCAGTCAGCAGTGGTCCATTGTATTCGTGCTGTTCTGCAGAGGGAAAGCCAAATAATTGAATAACCACAGAACTCTGCTGCTGTACAGAGCTCTGTGGACAAGGTTTTGTAACCTCTGTGTTAGACGTGGCAGTGATGATGGTGGCCTAGGCAACAGTCCTAAACTATCTTACAAAGAAGCAGCAATCCAGCTATTGGTAGAACGCTACATGGGCTGACAGAATGAGCTCTTAGGGCTGGTTTTATAGTGCCTGTGCATGGTGTTCTGTTGCAATAGGGCTGTTGTTGTCAGCCCCTCAGCTACCTAGTTTTAAGTTTGCTTCGATGTGAACATCTTGTGCTGTGACGTAGAGCCACCTGGACATGTGGCAATTCTGTGAGTTCAGCTGTTCAAAAGTTTGTGAATGCTCATCAGGAAGACCCCTTTTCTGGTCAGGGGGAGAGTGATCATACTCTCTGGGTACCTCTGCAGGTCCCCCTCCCCCTAACTGAAATATTACTTTTAGGGTGAGATGAATCACTGTCTGGAGATGCTTCTCTCTCTATTGAGGCAGTCTAGATGTCTAGTTTAGATTAGATGGCTGACTTCTAGACAGCTAAAGATACTGAGATGAATGAAATTCTCTAGACTATTTCTTCTTTGTGCTTGGAGAGTATGCCTGCATGCCACAGGGGATCTTGTTCCTGCAGGACTGTGATAAATAAGAAATGAGGGACTGATCTTTCTCTCTTGCATAAAACCCAGAATCAAGGTGGAAAAAAATCCTGTATATATAACCATTTCTTCTAGAGCAGGCTTCCATTTTCAGTTTCCTAATATTTGCCTTTGTGTTGGGAAGGGATCATATGCTCGCAGCTGCGTAGTTACAGAGATACTGCAAATAGATTGCATAGTATCCTCTGTGTAGCATGCCTGATTGAATTAGTCTTTTGAGGTGAAGTCTCTGCATTTTGTCTAATACTTAGAGATTTTTTTCCTAAATGTTTAAAAAAATTATGTGTGGTATTAAGATGTAAAGAAGCCTCTGTACACTTGGAACTAGCAGGGATATGCCTCAGAGATAACTGCCTTGTATGAGCAGAGCAACATCGTAATCTACAAATAGGCACAATGTATGTAAATTCTGATCCTAAAATTAAGTTTACTCAGTTTAAGTAACTTGCATCCAAAGGATATATGACCTGGTTGATGTGCAAGAGCTCTTGTGCCCCCTATCTGCCCTGTTTGCTGGGATGCTCTTGGAAAGAACAAGCACTTGCTACAGTCTCAAACGTAACTTTGAGGAGTTTTTGATCTTTTGTGAATGGTAGGATTTGCCTTATGATTAATCAGACATGATAAAAGATTAAATTTAAGGACTGCATTGATTCCTTGGGGGAGGAGCATAATTAGAGCAGAATTTAACTCAGCTCAGTGGTTTGAAAATAAATTATCCATCCAGAATATCGGAGCTTAAAAATAAAATGTACACTGATCAAACATCAACAAATATGGGAAGCCCTGCAAATGCAGTCCACAACGTTGCTTTTGCAAACTGCAGCTTTTGAAACTCCTTTTTCTCTACAGAAATACTGGTCTACAATCTTCCCTTTATATATGTAATAATGTGTGAGCACTGCAAGACTTCAGTATGTTTCGGTGTGTCTGCTGTTTGCGTATCTTCAGTCAACTGTTGTGATTCAAATCAATGCATTGTATTCAATGTTTTAAAGTAATATGTGACTGTGATGTCCTGTTAAATGGTGTCTTACACTTTCATAACTGGAGAGGACTTAGACCCCTAGAATTAATCATGTAATGCACAGACTTACATAATAAAATACATGCATATATATACTTATATATGAAATACTTGCATACCTTATTGTTTTGTCCCACCAGCCTCAGATGAGGTAGTTTGAGAAATGAGAATGTAACATTTTGTTTCATAGACGTCTCATTCATGAATGGTGATAGAATGAAGTCTACGTACTCCAAAATGTACTTACAGCAACAACTGCCTTAGCAAAACTGTTGGAATTTTTCTAGGGCTTGTTTCTCCATTTAAAAAAAACCCCTCACAACCAAACACCAAAACACCCAAACCAAAAGAAGAGTAATTCTTGATGGTATTGCAACTTGAGAAAGCAGGATCTGGAAAAGAAGAGGATGTCCAAGACAAGAGAAATGACCTAATGGTCTTCTGGCTGTGATACTGCTCACCGAAGTCCTGGTTTGCCATCATGGGGAGTGGGGTGGTAGAACTCTGTGGAAGGTGGGAGTTCCACTTTTGTTAGAAACACTGAAATCCTTAGGGTTAGGTATGTTACCTTACAGAGTCAAGAAGGGAAATACCAGGTCTGCTCCGCTTTTACTGACTTTTCAGAAATTCAGAGATTGGACTTACATTTCTTGGAGAGCTTGGAAGGTGTTTGTGTGTGTGAAAGAGAAAATAGTTGGCTGGAGGGCTCAGTTCTAGCGGGAAGTTGCATAATGGGGAAGAAACTCCATGTTGTTTTTGCAGATTTCCTCATGGGACCACCCTGCATGTTTCTTAGCATGTATAATAGGGCAGCAGATATCTTCTCCTGGTCAGATTCTTTAGGGGTTTTTAGAGGCGTCTTGAGCGTCAAATTAATGGTTGCAGGGTCTAAAAATAAATGAGCTGAATAACTTACAGAGACTCCAAATGGCTTTGGCATCATGAACTTTCAAACTGGAACTACAATCCTGAAATATGCTTTGCAAGGAACTACTGGGTATTTCTGCTGAACTCCTTAGCTCCTTAGGATTCATCTGCAGGTGGCAAAGCCAATCAATGAAAGGGGTTAGTTGGTTGGCTGGGGTTTGTTTTGTTGTTTTGGTTGGTTTTTTTTTAATTCTCCTTTTCCTGTAGGCCTCTGTGGTTTGAATAAAACTTTCTGCTCTGCCCACAACCTAACTAGATGCTTTTGAGGAGTCTACTGATGTTTGAAGTTTGCCAGAGGGGATGATTTAAGGCAGAATTTCAACATTTAAGACCCTTGAAATGAGACATTAAGAACCAATGCTTGTGATGATGTGTGCTAAACATTGGCTGTGAATTCTCTGGAATTTAGGAACTTGAATCTTCTTGGGTAGCAACAGTGCCTGTGGGCTACCCGCTGAAAGGCGGGGGGGGGAATATGAGAGAGAATGCTAAAAACTTGTTTTCCCTGAATTTTTGTTGTATGTCACCATAGGATAATGCGGTGTTGTGCAAAGGTCTGAGCTACCTTCCGAAAAGAGAGTTTGTGCATTGCAAGCAATAGAGCTGCATTAATACCATGTTGTGCTCAGGCTAATTAGCCCAGCTAAGAACTGGCTGCTCATAATGTCACCATTGTGCCAGTTCCTCAGTGGCACTTCAAGCCACCTGTTGAGAGAGGCATCTTGGCTGCCAAGGGGTGTCAAACTGGGAGGCTTCACCAGAGCAGAAGTCACAGGAGTTCTGAAACACTACTAGATAATGGGTCTTGAGCTGTGGGAGTAGCTCTGCAGCCTTTATCCTGCTTTCAAACTTGATGGGCCAATAGCAGCTGGATCAAAGATCTGTTTGATCATCCAGCCGTGAACTTGGGAGATGAGATCAACAACACTGCAACTTGTTGCATATTCCTCAGTGCTGAGCCCATGAGCTGATAGCCCACAGGGTGACTCTGCATGGGCTCAACTGTGAGAATCTGTCTTGGTGGCAGAGTGAGCAAAACAATGGCAGATAGCCTGGCACCATATGCCTGCAAAAACATTGGCTTCAGGGCCAGTAGAAGGCAGTGAAAACCTGTAGAACATCTCTTCGTTGGTCTTGATTTTTTTTTTTTTCCTTCCAATTTTTTTTTTCTCCTCAGTGGCAAGACACCTGTAAATCTTGTCCTTTTAATCAACTTCTCATAATAGTGCACTTCAGAATCTTAGTAAAACTGTACAGAAAGAAGTGTGAAGTTCAGTATAGAAAAACCTTAGATTCCAAAGACATTTAAGCACCTTTTTTGACTGAAGATCTATGGTTTTGGAATAAAGCAGCCCACGCACCTGCTTTCACCATCAGACTGGGTGCACAAGTGTGGAAGACTTATCAGTGTTTATGCAGACACCATACATCATGTATTGAGGGAGCCTTTTGATTTAATGGAAAGTTCATCATGCTCTAAAATGGGAAAAAAATGGACTTGTGGCTTCAGTTTTGGTATTGTATGCAATGGGAACAGTAAGAACAATGCTATAATTGTATATAATCTTTTTTCCCTTTTTTTTTTTTTCTCCCCACTGTGGAAAGAAGGGGATTGGCTACCAGTAAATGTAGAGGGCTAACAACTCTCCTCAAGGTCTTCATGGCAAGGGTTAAACCAATGGATAAAAGGCACAAATTCTTTCTTAAGAAATGTAAATAATTTGTTAGGGGGTTGATAAATTTCTAATGTGCTAGTGTATTTGAAGAAGGGTAAGGCTATTCTCACATAGACTGCATAGGTTTTAAAGCCAGAAGAGAACATTAGAATCCTATCACTGCAGTATAATGGAAACTATAGTTTTACCCAGGTGTTTCTTCAGTTAGTCTGTATCTTTGGAAGAAGCTAAGCATATGATTTTGGAGACCCAGTCTTGATTTAGTCTTCTATTAACAGAGAATCCTCTACATCCTTCCTTAAGTGAGGTATTACACTGATTAATTTAGCAGATTAGTACTGCAGTTCCTTAATTTATTTTATCTGGCATAATTTAATGTGACTGCTGAAAAGGGCATTCCCACTGTCATCTAGTTGCTTATTTCTGCCTCTCCCTTTTGCCAGCTCTGGATTTTGTGCTTCCTGGATGAAATTGAGGTAGTTTGTTGCCAGGCAAATTTCCTAACCTGCAGAAACCAAAAAACTATTTGGTTTTCAGCTTACTCAGTTCTTTGGTTTGGTTCCTCACACAAATGATAGTACTGATGCAATGGAGATAGTGGGAATGAATGGCCATAATATGGAGGAGGAAGACGGGACTGGCCCCTTTAATCAGCAGTACTGAGCAATGACAGATTAAATGGATTATGGAATTATGGTGTGAAACATAACAAACAAGTAGCTAACAGCTGACACTAGACAAATTCAGATGTGCAAAAGGTACTCATGTGGCCAATGAAGATAAAGAATCCTTTGCTATCTGACACTTTCAGTTGGAAAATTTTATTTCAGGGGTAAAGAATTTCTTGACCCTTACGGAGCATATGGCATGTCTTTTTTGATAGTCTGCACTGAATTTAGGAATCAGGACTACTAATAGTCCTACAGAGAGGATGGGTGCTTAGAAATTTAAGGGTACGGGGAGGGGGGAATAAGAACAGAGCCTTGAATCCTCATTCATGCTGTGAAAAATCTTACTCTACAGAGGACCAGACTGTTGCGTCAGCAGTTCAGATTCATGTGCCTCCTAACTCAGTCAAGAAACACTTTTCCAGGCTTGCACCTAACTTTCTTGCTTCCTTACTTTGAACCTTATCCATGTGACAAAGCAAGACTGTCTTGTGGGGTCCTTGGCAGGCTGGTTCAACGCAGGCTGGGTTGAAATTATGGGAATGTGTAACAGGCATTTGCAGAGAGATGTTTCTCTGCAATGTTTTCTTTTGCTATAATAGGAAACAAGGTGCATGAGTGCTGACAATCAGAAGAGGTCAGACAAAATCTCCCTTTATTTTAACCATCCATACCTTTGCTGAAGTAGAATTGGATGGGACTGACTTCCTTCTGAAGAACAGTTGGCAGATGACCAACATGTTATTGAAGAGCTCTGATGAAGACTCATTGCCAGCAGGGTCAAACTCCTATTAATATCAAAGATATTAGGTTAATCCTCACATAATAATATGGTTTATACCTTTTATACTGCACCTGTATTGGGCTTGACGCATAAAAGTAGCGTGACAATGGGCAGACTCTGTTCCAAGGACTTGTTAGTTATACATCTGTGACTTTAAATGCCCTGCAGTCTTTTGGGAACCATATTCTGTAGCTTTCTTTAAAAATCTAGCCATATCTTCAGAATGAAATTTTGGACTCTGAAGTTGCTATTAAAACATCTGTTGGTTTAAGTGAGGCTATGGTTTCTTCAAGACTTCTCAAACAACAAAAGTTGCAATAGGCTCAGGTAATTAGAGCCTTGTTTTAAACTTCTGCTATGATTTAACTTCTGTAAGAGTATACCTTTTATCATCAGTAGTTGCTTGGCATCTTTTCATGCAAGTCAGGGAAGATGCTACTAAACAACTCTCAACTTTTATTGTCTTTTGGAGGATGACAGATAATGCCCTGATGAAACCTGAGCACTGAGCTCACAGGGCACTTTGCCAGCATAGCATAGCTATTTTTGTAGCTATCTGTTTCTAACATGACTCAGTATCAGCAATGGCAACTATAGACTAGAAAGACGTGCAGATGCATGCTTTGTGTTGGCTTTTTTTTTTTCCTGAGGTCCCTGAAGTCAGCTTAAACTTCAAATACATTTTCATCACTAATGCTCTCATTGGGTCTAACAGGAACCTTGATCAGTCTCTCTGAGAAATGTGTTTGTGTATTTTTGAATTTTAGTAAACAGAGTAGCTTTCCAATTTATTTTTTTAGGGAATTGGTACGTTCAAAAACAAATGCACTGAAAGGCAGTATCAAAGAGACCGGAGAATAAGAGCCCCACAATATGTACCACAATGACGCATGAGAAAAATGAAATTAACATCGTTAGGTGCCCTGAAAGCAAGTAGTGAAGAAAGCATGTTCAGGTGTGCTGCTTACATGATGCTGCTTCTGTGAGAAAGGTAAGACAGAGTTTTCATGCTGTTTGCCATCCAGACAGGACAGGCTTGGAGAGAAAAAATTGTTTTGGAATTGTTACTGCTGCTCTGTTTGAGGTCGTGGTGGCAGGTTGCAGCATGCTGTGATTTGGCTTTTGGTTTCCTTTTCTCCCTGTCTACCTGGGAGTTGTTATTTCTGTGTTGAAGGATCTATTCCAGTAGCATGAGAAAACCCCAGCTGCTTTGCAGGGATGCTTTCTGGGAGTTGGAAATAGCCAGTTAAATGACTAGTGTGTGGTTTAAAAAAAATTGCTGCAATTGAGTGGATAGCTATGAAGACCCTTGGCCTAAAAATATGCTTACAGGTCAATGCATGCACAGAAGGAAGTGACTAAACTGGTTTTGCAAAATGGGTTGCTAACCAGGCTGTGAATCCACCTTTCTGATAGAAAGGTTGGAAGTTTATCACACAGGTAAAACGGGTCCAGCGATGGAGTCCTGAAGCCCTGTTTCCTTGGGAATTGTTATGGGACAAATAGAATCTGAATCCAGAAAACATACGTGTCTGGAGACTGGAACACAGTGAGACATAGGGAAGCTTACAAATTACCTGCATTCTTGTGTGGAGACATTTTGCATTTTGAGTAAGGAATTCAACCAGGTCTGTGTCCATAGATATTCATGCTGGTAATATAAACTAATTTTAAGGGATCAGGTTTGACAGTGTACTGACCAATCAAACTTTCAGAATTAAAAAAAAAACCAACCAACCAAACCTTCCTTTTTCCCCCAGAAACCCCACCCCTTAATCTCACTTACATATGGTTTGGCTTTTGCTTGTGGTTTTTGGAGAGCTTCATTATTTGGAGGTTTTTGCTCTTGCACATATGCGTGTTCTATACTCTCTGTGCCTCTTGAACAGTAATGCCAGGCTTAAGTTTTCAGAGCTTGCTTGTAAGCCCTTTTAGCATTGGTAATGTTTTTTACATATTGACTAAACAGAAAGAATTTACTAAGGTTTTCCTAAGTGAATCTTAGCTGTGTAGCCCTTATATGAAGGGCTGCTCTTCCACTTTCACTTCTGTATTTATGACAGGTAAGATTAAACAAAAAAATTCTGCGTCAACAGTCCAACTCTGAGCTCTGAAATGGTCATACTGAGAATACCTGTGCAAATATTCCTGAACAGTGGATGTCCCAGATTTTAGTTTCATCTTTCCTATAGTTTATGATCAGTGTGTTTCAACTGATTCTGGAGAAGAGAGTAAGCTGCAAACATCCATATTGTGTTCAGAGCTTGAGGAAATTGATTTGTGCTCATACCTAGTATTTCTTTGCTTCCTCATCTTCTACAGACTGGTTCCAATCACATGGAACTGCTGAGAACTGGCTGTTGCTAGTAGTGCCTATAGACAAGATATTTACATGCTGTTAAAAATGAACAAAAACTTAGAGCACTTGCAAGTACTTAATATGTGTGGTATGCAAGCAACATCATTCTGTTGCCAAAAATTTTGGTGCTGAATGCTGTTACGACTTGATTTATGTGTGACTGTTCAAAGTTGAACTGTATGGTTTGGTATGTTCTGGTTAGACTAGCTATCCAATCTAGAAAGCTTTTTTTTTTTTTTTTCCAAAAGCAAGTAATATGAACTTGAAGCATGACTTCACTATCCTATTTATTTTCCATTTGAAATTATTGGTGGAAGTGGTAATGCAGTATTCTCCTGGAAGGACCTGTGTGTAATCTAAATCAGTTACTTTAATCAAACAGCAGATTGGGACTGGTGTGCTTGCAGCAAAACTCAATTTGCATTTTCCCTGTTGTGCCAGATAGTGTCCAGCACTTCTAAAAGAAGTTAAATTGTGAGCAGGCATATTGGTAAGTAGTTCTGTGTCAGTTTTTGGTGGTGTGGCATGGCATTGTGCCCTGTCCAGAGCTTAGCTCTTGGCAATGGAGGTGGTTTGTCTCTAGAATCAAGTGCTCAGATGTCCTGGAGCTTGCTGAAGTGTCTTCCCATCTGCACAACTGCCACCACCAGAATGTTCTCTGCTTTCAGATTCAAACTGATTCACTTTCCTTAATTGAAAGTAATTCACGTTTCTAATTGTATGTCATGTCTGTGTCCATGTAATGGAAAAGTGCTGTTACAGACATGATAATTAAAAAGAGCCTACATATTAATAGAGAACAGAAACTGTCCATTAAGGAAGGTAATTAAAACCCTTTGGAAATTATTAATATATATTAAATGTTTATTTTGAAGAGATCCAAGACATACTTTTTTGCTTCCCTAAAAATAAATGACTCATAAATGATCAAATTACTTTTAGTATGAGAAATGTATGGGTAAGAACTTCCTACTTTAAGAGCAGCCTGAAGTTCAGCATGTGTTGTTGTGACTTTATGGGGAGCTCCTACATATGTCCTAATTTTGGAAAGCTGTCCATGTAGGTAAGTACTGAACTGTAAGCCACCAGCAGTTGGAAGAAAAACCTCAAACCGTAAAAATCAGATCCAAATCCATCCTTGAAGGTAGAGGAATGCAGGTTCTGTGGGCACATGCCCAGTGGGATTCCCTACTCAGCCTCTGCTCGAGTGTGAAGTATAGTTCTGACTGCGCTGGCAAACCAGCCTAATGAGTGTGTAGGATTGGTAGGGGTATTCTCAATTAACTAGAATTCATAAGCCTCTAAAATACGATTTATCTAGACTAAATACATTTGGTTGTGCCAAGACAGGCAGAGCCCTTTAAGTTTGCTAGGGGAGGACTAATGATTTCAGCTGTCTTGGTTGCAAACTACAATTATAATCTTTGCCAGGAGCAAAAAGAGTAGATTTTATTACCTGCATTTTTGGAGAGAGAGAGAGAGAAAGGAAGTCAGTAGGTTCTCATCCTAGAATAAGTAATTGTTGAATTGCTGGCCAGGTTTCTCTATCCCATACAAAAATTGTGGGATTTGGGGTCCCTTGCTGGAGAGGAGATGAGCCCAGGTGGCCTGGGCCTCAGCCCCTCATTTTAATCACTGTCTCTGAACTGTGGAAGGATGCTCTGCAGAGCAGGTGTGGCTGGGAGCACGGGAGCACTGTGACCAGGAGGCCAGAGTAAAGAATCAATCACACATTTGAAGTTCCCAGGTAGTAGATGACATGAGATTTCACAGGTTGTATGTGGACCAGGACCAACCTATGTGTTTTGTAGATTGTTCCCAAAAGGAAGAAACTTCGTCCCATGGAGAATATAACGTAGGAAATATGCATGAGTTGTATCAATGGTCTGTTGAATCCAGTGTTCTGTGTCTGACTGCAGCAGAAAGCAATGCTGTGTAAATGCTGAGAATATGTGAACCTGGCCACTTTCTGATGCCCATTCTTCTCACAATCCATCAACATCTGGAACTGTTGTATTAGGCTGCATCCCTCTCTAGTCCTTTAAGTATTTGTTTTTAGGCTTGCTGACCAGAATCGGTTTTTGCATATAGTGATTTCTTTTTTTGAAAGGAAAAAGAAAACATAGGGGAATTGTGAATAGCCTTTGAAGAATATTTGTCCCGTAACTTGCCTGATTTCAAGACCATAGTAATACATTTTGCAAAATCCTCATTAGAGCACATCAGTTTGGAGTACAGTTGTACAACTGTATTGCAAATTCAAGAACAACATATATTTTTGCATAATTCATCATTTGATGATGTGCTTTCTGAATTGATCCCAATGAAGGGATGAGGTTTTCTGATTTGCTTTCATTTTAGATGTGGTGCATCAAGTCAAGAGATTAAGCGCTTTTTTTTAACATGCTCCCTTCCCCTTCAAGCCCCAAGCAAAAACCCAAACCCCATTTATAGGAAAGCTTGGATGTTCCCCTTAAGGGCAAAAGCAAATGATCCCCTTGGAATCATTCTAATACAACTAAGAATTAAAAAAGGTGCAGCCAAAATTTTATCGGAAACATCGATGTGTCGTCTGCTACTGAGGAAGAAACTGGCATGTGTATCTATGAGGTGGTCAGCTAGTGATACAAATTCCTTCTCCCTACTCCCAGAGCTACTGTGTGCCACTCTTCCTCTATACAAAGACAATTTGCTTTTCATGTAGTAATGAAGAACAATGTTTTAACAGACAAAGGCACTTCTAGTGTATTATTGTGCTGTCTTTTGAGTAGCGCTAGATGCTGGGAAAAATGGTAATTCACAGTGTGAATGCTTCTTGCCAGCAATGTGGGTTAGAACTGAGCATGTACAATCTATGTTGCATAAGGTACAATGGTGAACATTGTGAGAGGGAGAAAAGCCCAAATTATAGCTCTTGCTGATGGCCAAGAAACTAGCCTTTTGTATTTTCTTTAAGACTAAGGCAGCCCAAACAAAATCCAAAATATTGTCCTTCAAAGTGTGTATGTGGCTGAATTTAGAAACAATATGTTTGATTTTTAGTGTTTGCAAATTCATATAAAAATACATAGCTGTATTGTTGAAACACCTGTGTTCCTCTGTTTTTTCTTGTAAACTGATAGAAGGCACAGGTGGCTTCTCATTAACTTATTTCACACAAATATAAATATGCTGCACAGTTTCTGTTGCTGTAACCATATAATCCAAGAAACATGATTGCTACTGATTTAATGTAATCAGTGTTGTGAGGGGAACATTCTGAGCCCTTTGTGAATGGCTCTATTCTGAGGGGATTTACACCCCATGTAAATCTGATTTAAATGGGAGAGTGGTGGAATGTGGCTTTCCTATTTAACCTATGCAAAAATCTATATTCTCCCACCTAGGTTTCTCACTGTGTGATGGGATACTCAGCTGGTACGTGGTGGGGGAGGGGAAGAACACAAGTCCAATAAGGACAGAGAAAGTAGGTAAGGGACTATCTCAAACAGGCAAGTTATACATTTTGATTCAATATTCTGATATTCTTATCAAGGCTTTCCAGAATGTGACACTGACTCAAACTGCAAACAATAAGGAGAAAACAGCAAACATGTATCAATGTCTTCAGTGTTCTGCAATGATTTTTTTAAAGGACCAATGTTACAGCAGAAATAAAAAAACTAGAAGAAAAAAAGCGAGCCATCCTAACACGTAAAAGTAAATGCGTTTTTAAAAATTATTTTAGTAGTTTAAAGATATCTTTCTGTTTAAATTTATTGAACTATAGCCAGATTTATTCAATTAAGATAATACACTTCAAGGTTAACTACCATTTGCTGTTCACTTAGGCAAGCTATTGTACAGTTATGTAAATTTCATGAACAGACACGACTTGAGTGTCTTAATTACAAGCAAAAAGTGTCATTTAAATATGAATAAGTGAATAGTTGCCTGTATTTCCTGTTCACATTCTGCTGTCATCTTTAAGACCAAGAGCTAACTAGCCATCTATATTGTGCTTTCAGTTTTTCCTTCTGCCTCTAAAAGAAAGAAAAAAAAAAAAAGAAAGAAAAAAAAACCAACCAAACCCACCAAAACAAAGCCTGTCATATAAATGCATGTAAAGCAGATGATGCGGGAATGTCCTACTCTTACAGTTGTTATTAGCACAATGCATTTTAATTTACCCAGATCACAATGAATAGCAGTAAATATACAGCGTTTTTCTGCATTTCAACATGATATCTATCTTTAAATTGTACTATCTCTAACTTCTGTATAAGATCCTTTGGTAGTAACTTCCTGACAAGTCTGCTAAGGGCTTATTTTGTATGCTTCTATTTTCAGTGCTAAGAGCTATTACGAATTTCTCTCATTTATATACACAGTTGTGTTCAAAATAGTCTGTTTCGTTATTAATTTATAGTCAGTCTAAATTAAATTGTATCTAACAAGAAGTTTGGTAGCAATAGTCCTTCATCATCTTTAGGACCGAATTCCCTGTGTTCCTATCGTGTTGATAGTTCGGGCTATTTTTCCCATTGTTTTGAATTGTTTGTCTCTCCAAAAATGACCTAGAAAGAAATCTGTTGTTAATCACGTATCAACGAGGGAGGGATGATTAGTTAATAAAAACCATGCCTTGTTTCTGTGGACCAAATGGCTAACTCTCTGGTTCTCAGTACGTACAGAGTCTCTTGAAAGACTGTTCCCATCCTTCAGTGATGTAGCTGCAGCTCTCCCCGAGGAATGAGAAGTTCACTATTCACTCTGCTTGCATCACCCTTTCCAACATGTTCCCACTGATACATTAAAGGAATTAATTGCTCATAATGATCTCACCATCTGTTAACAGAGGTTCATACCTACAGGCTGGTGGCATGTGGTGGTCCTATTCAGAAATCAATAGGCAATGCTGGGGGAACGCTTTCCCACATTGCCTTCCATTGCACTCTGAAAAGGGGAGGAGAGCTCAGTGTTGGCCATCTGCTCCTTGTCTTTCTGTGCGAGAGACCTTGATGCAGTCCAGCCCGGCTCTGATCTGACTCCAGTCTGATTGGAATGTGGCTGATCTGAGAGCCTCTCAAAGCTGTGAAAGTGAGTCAAAAGGAGATCCCCATTGTCCGGCAGGGCTGAAAGAAAATGATCACTTTAAAATTCATAACTCCCAGGTGCCCGCCATCTATTCATGGGAAAAACTCTCTGAACTTCTCTTCATTAAAAAGAGAGGGAGTCCAGCTAAAAAGAGAGAAAAGGAAGTAGTTTGTGGGAAATGTGCAAGGGATTTCAGGCTAAACAAATGAGGAATTTGGAATTTTTACTTGTATTAAAGGAACCGTGTAAGGAAAGGGAAGCATTTGTAAAAGCAGGGCCTCTGCATCAGGGGCCCTTCCCTGGGGTCCTTTAGCAAAATAAAAAGGCTTTCCCCCACACACACCCCTTCCCCCACCCCCCGCCCCCCAGAGTTTTTCCTCCCTTTTCCTCTTTCTTACCTGTGTGAATGAGGGTAGGAATAGTACATGAATTAGGTTGTCCTTGCTTTATGTGATGAATTAGAATGCATTCAGTCTGCCCTCCTCCCCCTCTCCTGCATGTATTTTATTGTTTAGGCCGCATATAAAGCTGACCTGATAACAAATGTAAACTGAAGCTGAGTATCCTTGTGGAGAATTAGACTTTTGAGGAGGTGGAAGGGCTGTTCTGTCAGCTTGCTGCCTAAACTCTTCCCTGCCCCCATGTCTAGTAATCTGAGGATTTGCCATATCACAGGAGGAATTTTGGTTTTCGTCCCCTCCCCCACTTTCTTCATCCTTTACCTCCTCTGAATGTGAGATAGCGCCGAATCCTTCCTCATTCCTCAAGTGCATTACATGTGCTTCCCAATTCTGTGCTTTTTCACAGGGCCTCACAATATCTTAAGTGGATTTATGCTTGTTCCTACAATGTGAAATGTATTTTCCCTCTGATACTGTTTATGGGGCCAGAAGTGAGGAGGACTCCAGGGACCACATAGTAGATTTTAAGGCAAGAATGGACTATTTTGACCACTCTTTGTCCAACTATCTCTGCAACAATGGCTGTTGAACAGCTTCTGGTAATTACAGTTCAGAGCTTGTAACTGTAGGCTAACTACTGAATATCTTTCAGGAACATCCAATTTCAATTCAGTGATTTCCAGGGAATTTGTCCATTCGTAAACTGCATAGATACCCATCTGTGACCTACTTCCAGTCTAGGGTACCCATTTCAAGTCTTATCCTGCCCTTTGTGACTACTGGAGTTAGACATATTTGATGTCTGATAGCATAAAGTAAGCCACACAGTGCGTCTGATAGCATGTGTGTTTGCTGTCAGGATGTAGTCACTTATCTCCCACCAAAATGGTTTGTGTCGTTTTTGATGTGACACTGACCTGCCTCCCCTATTCTATGAGTCTTACCTTATGATTCACCAGTCTCCTTCATTTTCCCCTCTTATATCATTTGGTAAGAAGGGTAGTGGTGTATAGCATCTTTTTTTGTTTTGATTCAGAGTGGTTATGAGCCTTCCCAGTGGGATGTTGTTCTGTCCATCCCAACTTACCTTTTAGATATCTTTGAGATGGAGCCAGGTGCCTATGATCACTATTTCTTTTTTGTTTATTCAACAGTGTGGGATGATTGGTAAGAATTGTTTAGGCTCTCTTCTTCCCCAGAAATTGCTGAGGAAGTAGGCCGCCATCACCAAACAACTGAGAAGCAATGTCCTGTTAGACAAGAACGTTTGTCTTGTAATTTCATGATAACACGCTGCATCTCTGTTCTCTACTTCTAATCTCTGCTCCAGCTCTTCCTTAGTATCATTATCAGTTTCAATTATATTGTTTATGCCTCTTCTCTCTACATCTTCAGTGTCATTGCATGTATATTCATCAGGTGAAGCACTCTTCTCACCATAATCAGAGTCAGCATTTGCATAGTAATTTCTGGAAACAACTGAGCAGCACCTGACCCTGGCTTATCTTGTGGTGTTGGGAGGTTACATTGCAGTTCACACTTAACAGTCCACTTTAAAAAAACCAAAAAAAACCCCCAACAAACAAAAAAAACCCCCAAACAACCCCTCCCCCAACCACCCCAAAACCCCTACCCAAGAAAATAACACATACACACCCCAACCCCCCCACCCCCAACTCCACAAAAAAAGCCAACACAAATATTCAGACTTTGCTTGTTAAGTTGGCGTACTTAGTCTGAATTGTGCCTGCTATTTTATATCTGGTACTCCAGTCTTTAATTTTATGATCACTTTCTGTTCTTGAATGGCTGTCTTCTTTCTAGAAACTTTAGATGTATTTGTTTGGAATGAAATATTACAAGATACTATTTTTTTAAAAAGTCTTTTGTAGTTTGTACTGCAATATGCGGTGATCAATATAACTATCCAAATGATAACCATATCTTTTTTTCAGAGATAAGATTGTTTGGGGTTTTTTTGGTCTGTTTGTCTGCACTGAACTTTTTGTTTCCAACTAGTCTTACCAGAAATTCATGTCAGTCATTAGTATCAGAAACTTTAGTGATATAAACAAACCAGAAGATTTCCATTGGAAATAACTGGAAATGTTGTAAAATTGAGCAAATTATTGATTCTTATTATTTCTTTACCTTCAAAACTGATGAAAAGTGGGAGCTTCCAGTGCTTTACGCAATGTATGAACACTGTGTGTTAATGGTGCCTGCCCAACAGAGTTTATAGTCCAAATCAACAAGGCAGATGATCAGCATTTGGAAGAGGTATGAGGGCACTTAGGCAGACTGTTCAAAATGATCTCAGGCAATATATGCCAAATCGACAAAAAAAAAAAAAAATTATTTACTACTTCAGTTCTCTGATGTTGTGTAGTCCTATTGAGTTAGTGTAAAGCTGTGTGTGAATTAATGTTTGAAAAGTGATATGTTAAAGAGCTGTATGAGAAGTAGCATGTTAAAAGCTAGTTTTAGAACTGGGAGAGGGGACCACAGTTCCTGTAGGGAGGAGTTTGGCAGGAAAAGTGTGTGATGATCACAGATGGAGAGGAGAAAGCAAGGGACTTGTAATATCAAGGCTATGGTTCTATGCTAATGTTTTTTCAGGAGCAGATACGGTGTAGAGATTATACAACATACTACTGCTCAGCTTTATTCACTTCTAGAAGTTGCTTTATCTCTGTTGCACAATTCAAGTGTTGCACTGTGATACTTTAAGGAAGATCTGTTAAGATAATCTATTTGGGGGTTTGTTGGTTTTTTGGTTTTTTTGTTTTGGGTTTTTTTTTAATATTTTGCAAAGTTGTTTGTGGTGGTTTTGGGGTTTTGTTTGTTTTTAATTATTTGTTTGGGGTTTTTTTTTTGGTTTTTTGGGTTTGTTTGTTTTTTTTTTTTTTTAGTAATGTTAACAGAATCCTACCAAGAAGACAGGTAGGTAAACACTTGAGTCGGCACAATTGAAGGATAGTAGCATCCAACAGGGGTACAAACCTCAAAAGTAAAGGATATACAAACTTAAACCAGACCTGTCATTGGTGGAATAGTAATGTGCAGTCACAGCTAAAGATCATGCGTCTGTTGAGGAAGGTTGGGACACATGTGGTTAGTTCTGGTAACTTAAGTTTCAGCTTATGTTTGTTTAAATTTTTTTTTTTGGCAGTGTATCAGTAATAAATTTGAGGAGGCTTTTGAGTGAGGTTGACTTTCTTTGGGGCATATTATCTCATCCTGCCATTAACTATTTTTTCATAGTAAATACTTAATTTAAAAGGCAGAATAATGCTGTGATTGTGACACAAAATTTGAGAAGTGAATGTGCCATACCAGTATTTTAAACATAAAATCTTATGTATGGAGTTTTCTAATACTGTTTAAAGGAGAAGACATGGGAAGAACTACCAGATATGTCATTCCCAGAATGTGAGACACCTACCACTTTGAGAAAATGCCATGTGGTGATGCTTTATTGTCAGTGAACGCTGTACAGGTTGCCTTGGAGAATCTGCTTGTTGTCTTCTCTATAGTGCCCATGAGGTGTTTCTCTCTCTCTCTTTCTCGTTTATAGAACCTACACAAAGCACTCAGGCACAGTTCTCAAGTGTAGAAAGACACATAAGAATAAGCACTTATGGGGATTTTTCAAGGACACTGAAGTGGTTTAAGTGTTGTTGAATTCCCTTTGACTTCAGACTCCAGCTTGTAAAGCCAGCAAGACTGCTACCTGCAACTTTAGGTCTCCACCTTACTGCTCTGAATATGCTGACCTTTTGTATCAAATTCTTTCAGCTGGGTAGGATGGAGGGAGCATAATAATGTAGAAGAGTCCATGGTCAGGATACAGGCTTAAGATATTGTCATGTTTGGTGCCTTGCCTAACCCCAGGGAAGTGACCAAGCCTACCAAATTTTTTTTCCCTTTTTGTGGTACATTGCCTGTTACTAGAACAAGATATAACAGCTTGAAAGGGGAGATACTTGGTGGTCAGATCTTCTCATTGCTGTGAAACAGCTAGGCTGGGGAATTGAATTTGGATATCTACCCCAGGTGAGTTTTCTAATCGCTAGGCTCTCATGAGATTGGAGTGGGAGGGAAGATCACTGACTAGGAATGGCATCTGGACATGTGATACCTTCCAAGTGACTCCGCATTTTGTTGAATGAAAAATGTGAGTTTAGTAAGAAAATTTCACACAAGCTCTGTTCCAAGTCAGTTCACAGTAAAACTCTGTGTACATAACATACAACTTAAAGTGTGAACAGCAGTCAGGCTTGAGTTCCTTTCCATTCTTCTCTTCTTCCTTAGCTATGCACTTTGAATAGCAGAGAGGGGAAAAATGATGAAAATGTGCTGCTCAGTATTTGATATTTCAAAGGCTGTTAACTTAAATTTCTTTTGGAGCATACAAAGGTTATTCCATTTCAGCTTTAAACCTCTGCCATGTTCAGTGTTGCTGGTTCTCATTTTATTTTGATTTTTTTGATGTATCTGAGAGCAAGTGGTACCCTTCCTGTCTTTCCCCTGCTCTTAAAGTGTCAGCTCTCAGGTGACAGAGCCCAAGCTTTTTGCTTTAAAATAAAAAGGAACATTTTAAATATTAATGTTAAAGTTTTAAATATAGGAAAACTTGTAGTAATTAAAATGTAGTACTACTTTTAAAATCTTGAAATTCTTTACATTAATTTCCATGTATTTTGATGTCTGAGGATGTTTTTTGCATATATTCTTCATTCTGGATGTATATAGCAAGTGACCAGTATTGTCTTAATCTGAAATACTGCAATTCATTGGCAGGTGTCAGTAACTTCATAAACATCTCAATCTTTTCATAATGACTTGATGATCATAACAGTTTTTTAGGTTAGTTTAAAGTCAGAGTTACTATTTGGGAAAAGAGAGGCTGTAGGCTGAATTGTTCTACAAGATAATTCTCACAGTAACTAAACAAGGTTGCCAAATGTTTGGGGTTTTTTTTGCTCAAACCAAATCTGTGGCAGGGAATGACTTAACTTGTGTATAATATTTTTGTGGAAGTGAAGTATAAAACATGTAGTACATTTTATGTAAATAAAATGTGTAATTTTGCATTTATTTTATATAGATTTATTTCAGGAGTGTTCTTAAGGGAATAAATTGTCATTTTTAATCTGGTTTCTTCACATTCAAAAACAGCTCACCTGGTTTTGCTTGCAGTTGAGAGGAAACTTTTTCTTGGTCTACCCTCTGTATAGAATCCACCTAAATTCAGCTTGAAGGATCAAAGTTTTATTAAGATTTTCGACAAACAAAAAAAAGATTACAAAATCATGTCTCATGATTGCTACTGGAAATGAAGTTGTTAACTGTATTCATGCATTAGAACAATCATGACTGATCTAACCTCAGAACTGAGGCTCGAACAGTGCCCTCAAACTTCCCTTGGCGTTTTGGAGAATTTACTTAATTGCTCTGTGCCTCAGTTCCCCACTTGTAAAACCAGATTAATCGCATTTCTTCAGCTTACGTGAGTACAGAAATTTTGGATGTTGTCATGCTGGGAGCTCTATAAGCGTTTGAGAGTGGTGGTTTTTCTGTTTCAGAGTTCTGACATAAGAGTGTCTGAATGGCTGTCTTGCTCATTGCTAGTCTCCAGCAGTCACCAGCTGCAGATGTCTGCGGTATGAGAACAGGGCAGGCATGCAGTGACACGTTCCCAGAATACTCCCTTAGCCTTCAGTGATTTCATGCTCTTGGATAGTCCTGGCTATGGGTGATATCTTTCTGCTTAATAGGCCTTGCTGAAGTTTTCTTCCAGAGGCAACCTGAAGTCATGCACTGCTGTTGATCCTCTTATTTTGGGGAAAAGTGCAATGAAGTGAGTCATTCCAGATGGCAAAAACATGGAAGGTTATTAGGCTTCAGTAGATGTTTGTGGGTGTTTATTGGTGGGCTAGTTGTAGTTGATCATAATTCAAATTATTTAATTTTTATTTGATGTTCATGTCTATATACAGTTTGAATTGTGATAGTTCTTGATGCTATTCAAACATATAGTCAGATTTATGGCCTGTTTATGCCACAGGAGGTCCCAGTCCCATTGAATGATACCTTTCAGTTTGTGCTCCTTGTCTGAGTAGCCAAGTGTGTGGGACAGCAGCTTTTGCTGGACTGCTGTTGCTCACCTTCTGTGGACAGGCAAGAAATGCTGAAAGCTATTTTTTACTTTCAACAATTAAACTGTTGCTTAACTGTTTGAAGTAGTGCAGTGTAGAAAGCAGTTTGTGCCAAGTGTGAAGGTGAAATGAATCAGTTTTCTACTTCTCATCAAATTCCAGAGTACAGATAAAGTATCTGAATCCCAGGTTTCCAGTCTTGCCATGTTGTCAGGGCATGGCCAGCTCGTGTAAATATGGGAAAGTTGCAACTAGAAGCTCAAAGGTTCTGGAGTCTTTAGGACCCAGCCATTTCCAAACAGTTATTTGCTGGGGTCTGCCTTTGTTCTCCAAAAGGAAAGGTAATAGGAACTCAGTAAACTTGCCATCGGCAGGTTTTGAATGTGGGTGGTGCAGGAACCACCTCTTACTGGGAAGGTTTAGCACTGGATAGAGAATATGGTTGTCCAACTGGGGCACTTTGCCCTGCACGGAGTACCAGTAGACCTGTTACTTATTTTCAGAAGTGAGTGCTAATATGAAGAGGTAACTGTTGTAAAGCAGGAATATTTAAAGATGCTTGTGAAGTGTTTAGAAAGGGATGAACTGGCCTTTATGCAGATTCCTTGGTTGCATAGGTTAATGAAGTGGAATAGTTTTGTACAGGGAGGACTCTGCGTGCTGAATGAAGGGGCAGTTTGGAAGGAAGTGAGAAAATTAGGGAAGCTGTGGACAAGAAGGATGTGGCTGGTGGGACATGGCTAAAATGTGGGAGTAGGTATGTTTCAGGTGTGTTAAATACCAAATTTACGCATTACAGTGCAGAATTAAGGCTGAGTTTAGAGGGCAAAATTTTAAGCTGCTATTTTGAGTTGATCAGAATTGGGATTAAATGCCTCAGAGGTGCTGTCTCCTGACTGCCTGCAGATCCTTCCTCCATTGGGGTGATATGGCATGATTCACTACCTGGCTGGGGTTGACAAAAAGCAAAGGCAAAGGAAAGTAAAAGTATGCTTATACTATAAACTTTCAGATATGCTTCCTCGTGTAGGCCATTTTCTGATGAGTTAAATTAGTGTGATTGTATCCAGTGATTTTGGGGATATTAACACTGACAGAAAGTGGTTCTACTTCATTTTTGGGTGGAAACTAATGAAACCTTGTAGTGAAGTCTGGCAGGACGGTTACTTCTCTCAACTGTGTATAATAGACTCAGCAGATCAGGAAGGTAAGTATGCTGTGGGCTGTGAGCAAAATGATCAGAAATTAGTCTGTAATAATTCCCTACTTTCTAAACGAGTAAGATCTTTCATTAAGATTTGTAATACTAAAAGAGAAACAATAATAACTTGGTTTGATGTTTCTGGGGGAAAGGTATAAGAGAGGAAGCCACTACTTTAGCCTGTCATAATGAATGCTTTACTTACGCTAAAATATCATACTAGAAATAACAATCATAAAAACGAGGACTGTATTATTCTTTCTTGAATGTACACTGTTTTCTTAAAAATGCAAGATTAATTTTATACTTTAGTGGTATGCCCCTTCTTTCTTGCATATGGACTTCCTAAATGTTATAAAGATGCTCAAAAATTTCCGCAACTTATTCCACTTGTTTATACTACATATTTGTGCAATATGGTGTTGAAATAAAAAAAAAAAACAAAACAAAACAACCAACCGAAACCCCCCAGTTATTTTCATTTTTGGAGGCTTTTCAGAACTGCTTTTCAGAGATAAAAGTGAGAAACCAAAGTGCAATGCAGCAATGTATTTTGACTCCAATAATAGGTATACTGAAGCTTCAATGTTATGTTTAAGACAATGGGGATATTATCTAGTCAGACATTTCTTCAGAATCTTATTCTGTCTCTGATTATAAAGCCTTAATGATCACAGCAGCAGCCAGCTAAGTCTGCAGCAAAAAGAGTAAGGAAGTGTCCTACTGTTAGACTGTACCTTCACCACAGAGAAGACCTAATTTTTGTGGCATGTTCTGGGGTTCAGTAAGACTGGGTTATTTTGATTTGGTAGGAAGAACAAATTCCTAAGTCGAGGAATGTCCTCTTACTAGCTTCCTTTCTAATGATCTCTATTACTCTGTGTGTGTGCATGTGTGCTAATTAGCTGTCGAGACTGAAATGCATTGGAATACCTGCGTCTGCTCTATAAAACATGGTTTATAAATGGGTTCACTTTGGAGGGAGATCTGAGAGGGTACCAGTGGCAAAACAAGATATTTGCTTGTTGCTAAATGTATTTCTACTAAATGTAGTTTTGAATCTAATTTGTGGATATCTTATTCTTTAGTGATTTGGAATTTCCTTAAATCATATGTATTGTTTCAAATGAACAAACTGCACGCCTGTCCCCAGAGATACTCAGAGGTGGAACCAGATCTTCCTGATCTTATTGTTCTTTTTGTTCAAGAAACCATATTTTAAAAATGTTTTTCCAATAAATATTATTTGTCTTTGTAAGAATTTATATATAATTATTAGTTCTATATTTACTGGCATGTGCTTAGTGCTGTGTTTCTCTACTGAGTAGTGACTGTATTTTAGTATCAAAAATTTTAGCATAAAGGCTTGTTTTCAATAGGTTGTTTTTTTGGGGAGGGGAGGCTTTTTTATTTTTGAGTCATTGTTCCTCCTTTATATCATACACAGAAGGTGAGGAATTATTAAGAACCCTGTTTCAAATGTGTATTTTAATTTAAATGCAGTCTGGAATTGCTTGTATTTTCAAAGATGACAAGGAAATAATCATCAATGCCTTAGCTGGGATGTGAGTTAACATTTGCACCAGCCATAGTTTTTTTTTTTTTCAATTAGCACTCCCTTAGAAAACCCATTCCCCCAGCTTTTGTCAATGTGCTGCAGGAGAAGAAGAGCAAATAGATTGGAAATGCTCTGCAGCTCATGCTCCTGGGAAAATGTAACAGGTGTTACAGCTCAGCTGGGTATGAGCTTTATGAAAAAGACCCTCTCAGACTTTACCCATAGAATTCCCTTTCCTAGCCAGAGCTTCAAGTAGGAAGAAACTAATGACTTCATTACCATCTCAATTCTGGGAAATGCTTGGTCCAGACCTGAATCATTAAAGGAAAGGTATAGTACTCTGCGTGACCTTACAAGATCAAAATGTTATTTAGAGCAATTCCATTAGTCAAGGCTATAAACCTGAAAGAACACACCCTTTTGCGTTGGCTTTTAGACCATAAAATGTGTGTATCATGAGGAGGGGGGCAGGAGGTGGAGGCTTGGGGGGGGGGGGGGGGGGGGGGAGAAAAAACATATTCTGCACTCATTGTGCAGCACAATTTTGTATGCTTTCTTTGAAAAGCCTCTACTTCCAGCACTTCTTCCCTTCACCCTGTGTTGTGACACGTTTAATGGCTCTTGTCGTTCTCACTCTTCTAGGGGTTTCTAATTGGGGATGATACTGAAGCCAAGAATGATGTCAAAATTTCAAGCCGTACAAAATGATATATATTTCTTTAATGCTGTAGTAATTAAAAGCAACTTTTTATTTATTGCATCTTTTGCTAGCTTAAAAAAAGAGTAAGAGAGCAGCATGACATACAGAAGACTGACTTTGGGGTTATTTTCCTTTTCTCCATTACTGCTTTTGCACTTACAAGGAAAAGAAACCTCACTTGGTGAAACTATATTCTTGCTCTCTGTCTGGAATTTCTTTACATAATAATGCTTGATTTGAAACCTTGGCCTAACAATCTTTCAGTAGTAGAACAAAAAGTTCACCTTTTGGCTAATTTTAATTGACTTGGTCAATAGGGAAAACCTAAATGTGTTTTCCCACACAAGCTGCTAGGAAGTCTTTTCCTGCACAAACATACCTCCACAGGTAAAGGTGGGCATAAGCTAACATGGAGAAATGTGTTATACCTGCTTTAGGGAAAGATCTGCCAAGAGAGAATAGAGGCATGGTGCAGTGTTTTGTGAAAGGTTTGAAGCCTCGGTGTTATATAGGTATTTGCAATGCCTGAATCTAGTGCCCAGAGGGAAACTGTGTATGTCTTGTACACCAAGCTAGTAAGTTGGTTAGTCTGGTACTAATGGGCATGCAAAGAATGGTTGTTTTAGCAGACATGTGTCTGTGTTAGTATTTCTTGAAAGTGAAGTCTTTAAAAGGCAAGACTTGTCCATGCAGTGCAGGACAGTTCACTGGTGGTCTCATAGCTTAACTTCATCCAGATGTGTCTCTTTGAGGTTGTTGCAGTGGTTAAACAATGCATTCTGGCCTCTTCCCCAAAGTATTCTTGCCTTGTAGCAATCCATTTCTACAGTGAAATTTTTACAAGTCATTACCACAGTTGTTTTATTTTAACTCTCTTTTTTTGAACAGATTATATTGGAGATTGGAAGCTGGAGCTTGAGACTGGCATTTGAGGTGAGGTCTTGCTGTTGGTTTTGGGTTTTTTTTGTGGGGGTTTTTTTTTTTTTTTTCATTAATACACCCTACGGTTTCCTTTCCTTCTTGCTGCCCTGTGACATTGGTTGTTCACTTTCACCCAGCATTCGCCTAGTTTTCCTAGGTTCTCTTCCTTGTTCTTTTCTAGTGATAAACCTCTAGTCTCAAGAATGGCATTAGCCCTTAGATGTATGACCTTGCATTTCATACTACTGAGTTTCACTTCTATTTGATCCCTTTAATCCTCAGTGGATCCCATGCAGAGTCCACCCCAATGATCACATGAGCAAATGCAGCAGATACCTCTTTACTTCCCGTGAGAGTACTGTGTGTGGCATTTTTGTAGCCTCAGGTTTATGCATTTTTTTTAGGCCACAGTTCCTAGGCAGTTAAGTTGGCAAACACTGTACACTTACTAATGACAGTTTTGATATAAGAAAATGGGTCTTCGAGCCTGAGCCTTCTACAGCAGGTCTGAGCCGTACTGTGTTATGTAGGTTAGGTTAACCTGGGTATAGGAGAGGTACAGTTGCATTAGCAGGACATTGTTTTCTGAGCTATTACCTGCTATGATGCTGCACTTTTGATAGTCAGCTATAGCCTTGGTGTGTCTGTCTTCTTAATTTGACTTTGCTTACAAGCCCCTCTCATTCTGCAAGTATGATTCTGTGTTTTATCTCTTGGGTTACTGTGGGGGGTGGCAGGCTGTTGTGTTGAGATCTCAGAGAAGGACGAGAAGGTGTTAAGAGCTAACATCTATTGTCTCCCTGAAATATGCTGATGTGACAGCTTCTTGGACTGAAAATGCACGCTTCTGGTAGAAGTCTTCCAACAGGAAAAGCAAGCAGTTTTGTCACTTAAAACCAGCACAAAGCACACCACCCCCCCCACCCCCCCCACCCCCCGGATATTGATCGGTGATATTAATTTGTTCTGTGAAGAAAGTAGGCAGGTTATTGTGCACAAATGTTGAATGGACTATCTACTGTTGTTTGCAACTCAGAACAAAAATTCTGTTGCTTAGTTTAGCCTCTAAAATCCAGAAGTACCTTCAGAAGATCCACACTGCAAATATTTGCTGTTTAGAGCACTGCTGAAACAAAATATTCAAGGTGGAAGAGAATTAGAAAATTGCCAAGTACCTATTAAGAAGAAAATACTGGTAGACCCTTAATTATGGAACATCTATTGGCACCTCTGTGCTAGTTTGTACTTCACACTGCCCTTTATCCAGGCACCTAGGAGGACTATTCTAACAGGAATTACTTAACCATCTTGGTGCCTCTCTGTGGCAGAACAGTTCTTCAGCTAGTTCAAGCCCAGGTGGTCTCATCCAGGCATTTTCCAGTGAGTAAGTTTTGTGCACCTAAATAAAAGTAACTTGCTCCTTTGAGCTTTGTCATAGTTGTACATTTTGAATATATCCATTTTGTGCAGCCTTGTTGTGTTGAGTCCATTTTGCAGATGATTTGCCTTACAGGTCAAGGTAAAATTTTAGTTTTTGTGGTATTGATGTGAGTTTTGCCATGATCACTGTAGGCCTAAGATGAACAGAAAAGAAGGCTGGCATCAATAGTTTTTTCTGGATGGGAAAATGAGGGTGATATAAAAAAAAATCTTCAGTAATTCTGACCTATATTCTAGAAAGTGGATTCCTTTGTGAGAACCTTATCAAAATTGCATCTTCTAATTAAACAGCGTGATATAATATCTCAGACGTGATTAGGATGTTCTCCACCCTGTCTTTGTATTTATAAACTATTCTGCACCTATTTTCTGACTCCCTTATGGAGTCCACTCCCTGACCCATGTATAGCACTTAGAGGCTGCGTGCTTACCTGACCTTGCAAGGTGTGGTGAACTGGAACTATTCAGTAACTGCTCAGTGACTAGTGTGCTTTGCACAGAAGTAATTAACAAGATAGGCTGTTTGTTAATTGCCATCCTAGATTTGATTATGCCTATTGAAAGAACTGTTCTTCTGATATTGATAAATGTGTTGCTAATTCTCTTGCTCTGCTTTTTGCAGCTCATGTTCTTCATGTGGTTTCTCACAAACTGGGTGAAAGCACCATTCTCTTGTTCTAGGTGTTGCTTGTTAAAAATATTGGTACAGCATGCCTCAGACCATATCACTGCTTGAAAGGTCTAGAATGTCTGCATAAAAGACTAGTGCTGGAGTGCTTTAAAGGGTTTATTGTGCATTCTAGTATTGGTCTGAAGTCAGGACTTGCCTAACGGCTTCTTTTTTTCACTTGTGAAAAGATGACAACAGCAATATACAGCAGTATATTGTGATGTGTATTCAAAAATACCCCCAAACCAACCAACAACAAAATCACCCCACCCCCCACCCCCCGGTAACCCTGGTTAGGAGAGTCTAAGTATTGACAGTTTTTTTTTTTCTAATCAGGAGAAATTTATGTATCTATGTGTAGGATCGTTAAAGTAGTCTTTTTCCTTCACCTGATGGTGCTTGCAGTTTGTATTTCCTGACACCAGAAGTTCATTGTATTTAATAAGCAACTTCCTATTGCATTAGCAAATTTCCATCTGGTTGGAAAGGTACCTGATTCTATTACTATATTTGTCTTCACGGCTATGATGCAAAACATAATTTGCTTATAGCTTTGTAAATATGGCTAATGCAATGATATGTACATCATATTACCTGCAAAAGGGTTTTGCTTTGTGCAGGGTACTTCTGAATTTATGAATGAACAGAGAACATGAACAGAGAAGAGAGATAGCTTCTGCTTCTATAAGCCTGGTGATGTCCCAAAACTTTACAGAGGCTTTAGAAGGAACATTAGAGGAAAGGGTAAAAAGAGGAAATAAAATTACTGTCTGAAAATGTCAATGCTTTTTGTGTTTGTGTGTGAGAGAGGCGGTACTTAACATTTTACATGTGAGCAGGATTTTGGAGAGGTATCTGCCTCTTGGAAAATCAGAGAAAGCATGGGATGATAGGATGTCTCCCTGAAATCTTACTCTGTTACAGCTTGGCAACGCAGTCTAAAAACTAGAAACCTATAAGTAGCATTGTAAAAATCTGATTTGAAGCTTTAGAAAGGGCTGGGGAGGAACTATTGAGTGAAACATTAACAAGAATCGGATTTTATCATCTGAGTTTTACCAGTCTCCAAGAAGCCTCAGCAAACAAGTCATCTTTGTGAGTTCTGTTACTAATGGGACAATATGCACAGTATTACTCTATGTCCATTTTAGAGGTGTTCAAGGGAGGTGTGGATGGCTTTACTGACTTGCCTATTGTCACAAAAGAAGTCTGCAGCAGGCGGGGAAATTAAGCCAGGAGTTCCGAGCTGGCTCCCTGAGATGCTTACAACAAACTTCCTTGTGGGAAGTGCCATACAGAAACATTCCTTCTCCAAAGAACACACAGACTAGATGTGAGGAGAAGGGGGGAAATGCCTTGCCCAAAATAAAAGGAAAGTCAGTAGCAGAGTCTGGGGTTTTATGTTTTAAAGAAATGGACAAAAACCCCAGATAAACAAAGACAACAAGCTACTTGCAGGTACATCAGCACTTAGCCTTCTGCTGGTAAATACATGATAGCACAGGGTATTACAATATAGTAACCTGGCAGTAGGAGGGTGGGAAGGGTAGGAGGCCTTCCTTGGGAAGGCCATTCCACTGCCTTCTGCTTCTTTCAGCTCTTCCTGTAGCTGACCTTGCTGTCACTGCAGAGCTGTGGGTGACCCAATACTGACAGCAATGGGACCACTCTGTGGGACTTAACCATATTGATATTTAAATGGCATTTCCCAGTTTGACACAGCCAGCAGACATGTATCTCTTGCCACCTTACCTACAGTTTTGAATGGCACTCAGGTAGCACCATATTACAAAGTAGTCGTCATATCTCTTATGCTGATATTCTACCTTTCTATTCCAAGGGGGTACATGGCTGGTTTTAAATCTGATATGCAGGAAACAAAGCGGACCAAGCTATATGAAGTCATGTTAGCCCTTGCTATCAACAGATAATGCAGGGGTAGCTTGTGGCTTCCCCAGTGTATGGAAAGACCACAGAAATGCTGATAAATGATTTCTATGTGTTTTGCCACCACAAATTAGTGCATTGATGAGGCATCCTGCAAAAAAAGCACTGTTTGTCTTTCTGAAGATGTGCAAGTATATTTACCATCGAGTACTAATGAAGTGTGCTTGTGAAGGAAATGAAGCCTCAAGTGGGTGTAATTATGTCCCCTTCCTTCTATGATAGCTGCCAAGAGCTTGATAACAAGAGTCGGTCACCTATAACAGCAACAGGGATTTTGTCTGTTATCTGCTGTTTGCTCTGTACATTAAGAACTCAGTAGGAACCGTCTCTATAAAAGATGATGGTTATGAGGCTTAAATTCAAAAGTGCGTATGTGTTCTTTTCAGAAATGTGTGACTTTAAAGATACTAAGTCCTATTGGGCGTGTCATACCGCACTGAACATCTGGTATCAAGCATGTCGTAACTATTTCATCTCAAAGCTCTAAATACGTTCCAGAGTCTGTTGTTAACTTTGTTCTTAATTAGGATCTATGCAAGACTCTCATACTCTGGTTGCTTAAAAGGGGGACTGCAAAAGAAGTATATGATAGGGTCACTCATACTCTCTGGAAATTGAATGCCTGTTTTAGGTGTCAAGATAAAGAGCTTGGAGCCTAACTTGAGGCAGTAATGTTTGACAGCTTTGACTGGAGTTTCCTTGTTTCATCAGATGTTTCACAGAATAGCCTAACTTTATACGCTAATGAAATCCTGTAAGATGTCAGGTTGCAACTGTACAACATACCGAGAAAGAAAATAAAGAGCTACATGGGAAAGCATGTGATGCTTGATTTCAGAATTTGTCCAAATAGCTGCATGTGTTGGCTGCATGACTGATGCTCTGAAAAGAAATCAGTCCCAGAAACGGAGTAATGTTCCTTGACTCTTTGTTAGCAAGTAGATATTATATCAAGGGTATAGCTGTGCAGCAAAAATCTCTAGGAAAGAACTATGCAGGTAGTCTTTCTTTCCTGATGAGGACAGTTGTTTTTTTTGTTTTTGTTTTTTTTCCCTGAGGGAGATGATCCTTCTCTTGCTATTTGGAGAAAGAGGATGAGACAGTTTTGAAAATCAGACAGTTTTAAGCCTGTTACAGATTCAGGTTTCAACCATACATACCCCTGCGTGTTCAGCATCAGCATTTATCTAAGTGTGATTGTGTTCAACTATCTTGTTAAAAATTTTATTCTTTGCTGTTTAAGTTAAACTGCTGCTATTACATCTTTTGGGTTAAAACCAGTCAAACTGAGCATGTTATGTTTGTGAGCATCTGACTAGTGCATCTGGGAAAAACTGTCCCTGGATGTGGAGAGAGGTGGAGGATGGAATAGTTAACTGCCTGAGGAACAGCTCACTGCCACTGGGGAGGCTGGTCTCTGTCCAAAGCTGTACCATGGTGGGTTGGGTAAGAAGCCTGGTGGGCACAAAGAGGACAGTATAAAGTTGACTATGCTGACTGCCAGAGCTACTGCAGAAACATCTGGTTTTGGAGCCAATAGCCTTGCTTTTTGGCCAGTGACCATAGTTTCTGTATATATGTAGCCATGGGCTCATTACAGTACCTCCAATGGAAGAGAGATAAAGATTTTCTGTTTTGCCTGGAATTAGACACCGACAAATACAACAAAGGCTTTATTAATGACCAGGTGGGCAGTGAACAGCCAGCACCTTGACCTAGAACTGGTAAAAACTGTCAGAAACAGAGCTGGGAAGAAATGGGAATTGAGAACAAATGACGAGGAGTGAGTTATTAGTTTCCTTCTGGGCTTGTGATGGTTTAACAGTTTGGGAACCAAAAGCTCAATCATTCAGCTGATAAATACTGAATTAATTATAACTGGTTTCTAGGCTATTGTAAAAAATGGATAATACTTGTTAGCTTTTTTAGAATGTTTACCTTTTTGGAGGCATTGCTAGGATTTGTGTCAGTCTGAGGGAAATGGACATTTTGTGTAGAAAAGAAAGCTCATGTCATCCCCATAAACTCTGAAGATCAGGTGTATCAGAATTAGGTATTGGTGTTTGGTAGATCCCTACTGTTATGATGTGCATTTATTGTCTGCCTCCCTCCCCTGCTTCCCCTGGCAATAGGTTGGTGAAACATGAATGAGACGGAGCTGACTTTACATCCCTGCCTTATCCAAGAAAATGAAGGGCCTGCAGCTGATAGGGAGTACAACTGAAAAAAACAGTAGCTTGAGTGCATTTATATTGCTTAGTACAGGCAACACAAACTATATAAATGCAAACTATGTTTCTACATTCTGGTATTACACTCAGAATAAAATAAATACAAAAAATCGGGGTTTAAGTGTAATTTCTTATAAATTGTAAAATCTGCTGCTAGAGTCTAATGTATGCAGTAAAAATTATTAGAAGTTGTACTCTATCCCACAGTAAAGAAGAGTTTGGAGCTTGTTATGCACCCTCTTCAACATATCAGTAGGGAAAACATACATGGCAATTAAATCTAATCTAATGTCTTTTTTTTTCCATTTTGTTGTTCTATTTATTGGGAAGGAGGCAAGGAAATAGTTTACTTTTTGGTAAACAAAGAGGAGAACTTGTCCCAAGGCCTAGTGAATATGTCTGCATTTTTGTTTAGGATATATGATTCTTAGTCTTCCTAACATCTGTCCATCCTCCTGCTGACTGAAATTTTATGGGACACTGAGTACACAACCTGTACTTGTGCAGATGAAGGTAAGGCTTGGTCTTACCAGCTTTTTGTATCTTGTTTGACCTTGCTAATTGGAAGTGAAGCGAGTTTAAAGCCCACTGTGTACCTTAGCCTTTATGAGATGAATTTCACTTTGTGTACTCAGGCACAAAGGGGATTCTTATGAATGCAGGGCTACCGTTTTGGTCACTCTTGATTTCCTCTTGGGTTTAACTCATATTTACATTTACAAGTTTCAGGAAATTTCTATGGAGTCGTCCTGGTAGTTAGATCTCTTGTTTGGTACTGCACAGCCCAGGAATGAAACATGACAATTACTTTATCCCAGAATAAAATGGGCAAGCAGTATTTTGTAATTGTCCTCCCTCTAGAATCTGGAATATTTACTCAAATGCAGTCCTGAATGTTAATATGAAACAGAAAATATCAAGGGAATTCAGTCTATTTCTCATGTTACATATGACTAAGATGCAGTGAATCTTGCTTGCTGGTTCAACCATCAGTTTGCTCCTGATACTAGCAGAAAATGCAATGAGAATGTTGATCCATTGCTGTACAAGGAAATGGAGGGAAAATAAAAAGAAACCAGTAACACAGCTAACACAAACTCTGTTGTTCTGGCTGGTGATAATCTGGTAATCCTTGCTCAATTTCCTTCCAGTACAATTAATTATTTTTGTTTGTTTTTGTTATGAGAAAGTGTGTTGTGATAACTTCCTTTAGCAGCTCAAAATATTACACCAAACTCCCTACTGGCATGACTTCAAGAGCAGAGTTGTGCCAGCAGATAATTTGGCCTAGATTATTTTTAAGAAGGTTGTCAGTCTTGTTTTTCTCTATTACATGCTTACTGTGGTAATATCAAATATTTATTCTACTGATTACAGCTTTAACTCTAAACAGACTCAGAGGAGTAATCTCTTGACCTGTGCAGTGACAGAGACAGCTCCCCTCCTAGAGCTGTTTGAAAATGAGAATGATTCCTCTGGTGAAAACTTTTTTTTAAACCATATTACTAGAAATCTTGAAACTGCGGGGTTTTCGTGCAAGTATTGTCCTTTTTGCCCTTCCTGAAATACTTGATGACATTCCCTCATCACAAACCTGGGACTGAAATCCATGACTCTTCTCTCTCTTTTTTTCTTTTCTTTTTTTTTGGACATAATTATACTCACTCACCTGTATACATATGTGCATATGAGTACGCACATGCAGTCAAATACTCCTCTTAGCTTCAGCAGGGTGAAAGAGGAAACATTAACATCCCATTAGCTGCAGGGTTCACACGCGGGGTCTATAAAGAAATCTGGCTTTGAGTTCCAGAACATGTTGAGAGAAAAACATAATAAAACGTAGGTGCTTCTTACATCCCTCACTAGCTCACTGATGTATTTGTGTCCCTGTTCCCTCCCCCCTGCCTACAACCTCTTACATCTCCTTGGAACACAGACTCCCCTCCCCTATAGGAAGTCTCATTCATTCATGTTTTGAAGGAATTTCTTAATTCTCTTTCAGCAAGATTACCGCCATCCGTGCCCCTTTTCCTTCTCTCTGCCTTTGCCAGAGAGAGAGAGAGAGAGGAGCAGGGCCTGCCCAGATGGTTGAGGACCAAAAAGAAGGAACATTTTCTCATGCTTTTAAAAAGACCACTTTCTTTCCTGCCTAATATTTAGCTCCTTCAAATGCAAATGGAGAGGTTTCACTCCAAGGTTAGCATAACAATTATGGGAAAGCTTTAAATCTGAAGCATTTGTTTACACGATGAAAGGAGTCCACAGTCCAAAAGCTCGGAGGCCAGGGCTTTTCAGTAGCTATTTTCTGACTAAGTAGTGAACTGCAAGTCAATTTTAGACCACAAAGAAAACCAATTTATATCAGTGTGTAAGCTAATTTTTGGAGGGAGTTCTACATTATAAACTATGGTGGTTTTTTTTTTTTAAAGTGACTGTTACTGAAATAAACTCCTGATTTCCCCCTCTCCCAACCCTCTGCATCTTGCTGTTTAATGAGCCCCTAGATGTCTTGGATGCTAATGACTGCTCCCCAGAGCCCTCAGAAGAAGGGACATGCAGGATCTGGGGAATCAGTTTCTATAAATACCCAGGTGGGTGGTTGTCCAAAAACTTTTACTGATGCTCAGAAGTGAATTCCAGGTGGGCAGAACTCCTGTCAAATATGTGTTTTCCTATCTTGGTTTCTGTTTAACTTGCTTCTCTGGTTGCTTACTCTCTGAATGCAAGCTCTTCTTAGTGAACTCTTCATTGGTAAAATGCTCTGGAATGACAACCCCTGGGATACAGTCATTCCATGGAAGCTGTAAGACACTTCTATTGTGAGCAGATTCATATTTCTCCATTGCTGTGCTTTTAGTATGCTACAATCTTGAAATAATATTAATGCTGTATAATACTACTTGACAACTAGAGGTTTCCATTTCTTTTGTTGGTTAGAACCTTCCACAAGAAGCCTCTTTTGTCACTGTTCACATTGACTTTCAGTAGCATCAAAGTAGCTGTAAATCCCTTGGGTGTTTGCTGAATTTCCTCTTTATAAGGTTGGTATAGCAGCAATGTGACACTATTTCTCCTCATCACAGACAATATTGCAGTCAGATTATGTGCATCAGATGTAATTTTGGCCAGTGACAGTAAATGGAGGAGTATATTCTTGCCTATGTGCCAAGGTGATGTCTTCAGCTCAAACCAAATGACCTTATCTTTTGAGATACATTGCCTGGGGCAAACTCTATCTCAGGTTCATTCATGTGAATCCGGAAGGGGCTTCCACTGGTCCCAAGTACTTGGGGGCTTTAGCCTCTTCACTCTAGAAGAAGTGTTTCTTTGTGGAAAGCCTCAGAAAAGGTTTTCAGAATGGAGTTGTTTCCTGAGCAAGGTGGCTGCTTTCTCTCACAAGAAACTTTGCATATGTGCCACAGAATCCTGCAGTGCTGTTCTTAGTGCCATAAGCGATATATTGAGAAGCAAACGCTTTGTTGGTTTATTCTCCCTAAGCTTTCAAGAGCACAGAAAACATAGAACCCTAGAAAGCATAGCTGGAGAGGCCCTCAATAGGCTATCCAGTCCATCTCCCTATCCTCTGGCAAGATCACCTGTAGCGATGTCTTTCCTGACAAATGCTTGTCTAACCTGTCATCTGAACCCAAGAAATATTTTACAACTATAGAATCTGGCTCCTAAATGATCACCTGACTTGTCCTCTCCTGTGGAAACAGACCACAAAAAATAAGTGAGTCCCCTGATTGTTAACTAGAATTAATGCAACCGTATGCATCTTATATTTGCTGAGTTAATGAATTGCTTTGAAAACATTGTTTGAAACTGCAGCAAATACAGCAAGACTGATCAGTAGGAACAAAGTGAAAGAAACAAGTGCACAGCAGCAAACAGGCTCGAGTGAACCTCAGTGGAACCTCCCACTGAGAAAAACCTGCAAAGTATGGAATTAATACTAGGGCGTGAGAACCCTTGTTTTTTGTGAGGCCATTTCTGTGTGGTCCAGTATCTGTACTTAGTCTAATGAATCTGTTGATTCACTGAGCAGGTATATTGTTTAGCAGAGGAATGTGTATTTGGCTTCCAATACCACTTACTGGTTGATTGAAAGACTGTCATGGTGTATTTTAGTGTTGGTGATGGCTGAAACTTGATATTAGAATGACTGTTACTCAATTAATAACCACCAGATTGTTGTCCAGAAAATTGTCTAATATTATTTCTGAGGTAGCTGTAACTGGTATCATCTGTTGTTCATCCTTTGGAGTTGGTTAACTTCTGGGTGAAGGGACTTACTTTCTCTTCTGATTCCTATTATCGTAAGATCATATTAGTATGTGACAAAGAACACCTTGACTTTACAGTAGTAAAGATCCAGCTCTATAGGTAAAGCACTGTAATCCAGCTATATCTCTGTTTAGTTGTTTTAGCAGCAGAACTGACGCATAATATCTAAGCGTATCTGGTGTTTGATTGCTCACAGCAAGGCGTGTGTGGTGTAGTATTTCATATGACAGTTAGATCTGGTTTATTTTTTTTAATGAGCAAATTGTTTTTGTTGATCCTGTAGAGAAAAGAATGGGGCCAGCTCAGCTGCTGGCCCCAAAGTTTATAGGTGTGATAGGCATTCCTTTTTCTTCTTGCACCTAGAAGCCCCTGAAGTTTGCTCTGCCCACCGTGTAAGCTTGCCATATGCGAGTGAACTAGAATTTGGAAGTAATAAATTTTCATTAATGCAGTGCCATGCTGAAGCTTTTTTAAAGGATTTTCTTTGAAGTGATTGTAGGTCCAATGGAAAGAAAATAGGTAAACTTTGAATAATAAAAAAAGATATGCAACCTTATGATGTTATAAGACTTGAGACTCAAAAGATGTTATATCAGCATTGTATAATACATTGCATATAACTTGCACTCTCAAAGAATGATTGGATTAACCAAACAATTTCTCATGCAGCTAACAACAGCTAAGAATATACATTACACCACCTCATTTGTAGAAGTCACTGTCTTTTGCCTTGCTTTTCATCCCTTGATGCATTTATTGGACATCTAAGCTCCTAATACAGATGAGTTAAAGCATAACTCCACTATGGAAATTTTCACTACTTTGGTCCCTGATTGGGGTGCTTGGGGTACATTTATGATGTAAATGGCAAAAGAAGTTCTTCAAGAAGTGTGCTAAGGTCTTAAACTCTTAAACTCTCTTAAGACTGCTTATCCCACTTGTTGCTGTAGGGAAGATCCTCTTTCCTTTTACTGTGTTCAGTAGTTCTTTCCTGGATCTTCTCCAAAGTTTGCAGATTGTAATGACCCTATAGCAGTCATTGTAACTTGTCGTTGTGGCAATTTCTACTGTGAAGAGTTCGCACATGTGCTAGCCTGTTGCAGATCTGGAGGTTTATATAAAGTTTTCGTAAGTTTTATTTTGATCTGGCCAATGACAGCTTTAAAAAAACAAAACCAAAAAAGCACACCCTCAAAGCCAGAAGTTGCTAACCCACTGAGTGTACTTTGAAGAAATGCTTACAAAAGCAAGGATAGCCTTCCTGCCATTGTAATGCTCAAAGCTTGGTCTTTTAGACCTTTCTTTGTAGCAATGGATAGGTTATACAGCTATTTTTTAACCTCTTAACCTTTTAACCTTCTGAGTTGGAAAGTAAGCCTGCTATGAAAGCTTTAGCTGTGAAAGTGGCTATAAGTAAGCCCATTTGTACTGCTTTAATACAGGTTCTGTATGTTAATTCTCTAGTAATGTAATCAAGAAAGTGCTGGCATTCAGAACCAGCAAGTACCTAGTACTCGCTTCACCCCCTGACCATAATGAATGTAAAATGCTGGTAGTAATAAATCGAAATGAAAAACTCCTTCATCTTGGCATGCAAGAGATTTGCAATCACATTTTGATTCTCAGAGTGCTGCTTGATTGGGGATTAACGCATGGGTAGATTGACCTCTTGAAGGAGCGGTTGTTTTTGTATGAACTGTGTGAAAAACAAATTTTAAATAGATAGACTGTTGGACATTTCTTGCAATTCATATTATCACCCCTTTGGTTTCTCAATGGTAATACCTGCTCTGAACTCTTCAGGGTTGTGCCTTCTTTTCATGTCTTGCAGGGAGGAGGGTGAATTTTATTATCAACAAAAAGATCAGCTTCCTTTTGTTCCTTTTACTGTCATCAAATATGACACGCCCTGATTGACTTGGTTAATTTTAAAATTTATGATTTGTGCTTTTCAAAGCAAAATGAAGCTGTTGCTGTATTTTCCAACTAAGCTATTTCTACCTGAGAAATAACTTATGCTGTATGCATTGTATGCTGTATGCTGTCGTGGTTTAACCCCAGCTAGCACCTAAGCACCACGCAGCTGCTCACCTGCCCCCTCGCCCCATGGGATGGGGAAGAGAATTGAAAAAAACTAAAACTTGTGGGTTGAGATAAAGACAGTGTAATAAGACACAAAGGAAGAAAATAATAGTTATAAAATGACCATAATAACAGAATTGGAATATACAAAACAAGTGAAGCACAATGCAATTGCTCACCGCTTGCCGACTGATGCCCAGTTAGTTCCTGAGCAGCGAGCTGCCCTCCAGGCCAACTCCCCCCAATTTATATACTGGACATGACGTCACATGGTATGGAATATTCCTTTGGCCAGTTTGGGTCAGCTGCCCTGGCTGTGTCCCCTCCCAACTTCTTGTGCCCCTCCAGCCTTCTTGCTGGCTGGGCATGAGAAGCTGAAAAATCCTTGCCTTAGTCTAAACGCTACTCAGCAACAACTGAAAACATCAGTTATCAACATTATTCTCATAGTGAATCCAAAATATAACACTATGCCAGCTACTAGAAAGAAAATTAACTTTATCCCAGCCCAAATCAGGACATATGCAAAAAATAGCAAACTCACTTCAGATTAGATTTATATCCATTTACTTGTTCTTGACACATCAACTACCTTTAGTTTCTGGTATTGGTTTTATATTGAGAATATTGCTTGGACTATATTTTCCAGGATTGTCTAGATAATTGTAATATCAGCTTGTATACTGTAAAGTTTACCTGAGAGATAAGAATATGAGCCAAATTTTTATCTCATCCTGGTTTGTTAAATAAAATCATAAAAAGATGAATGTGCTTGGCCTGCTCAGGTGCTTATTTTGTCTTCATGCTCACTACTTAGTAACCAAAGGAAAAAAAAGGAGCAACAAACTCAGACCTATGTTTTGGTTGCATTTAGAAATTCCACAACAGACTTGCAAATTTGCACTTTTATGATCTTAGACAAAGTATAAATAGGTTCCAGGAGATAGCAATCCCAGCTTATTTTTCACCAGTTGAGGATTACAAATGATCCAGAAAATGTATTGTCCTTTCTCATCACATTACATCTTCCTGTCAGCTTTGTGGATATTAAGTAGGTGATGCTAACTGTTATACTAACTATGCCATGTTTTATATCCTTCTTTTCATTTGTCTTGACTTTAGACTTATTAATTTTGGAAAATTGTAGGTAGAGAGGTGAGCTTGTTATACTTTGAAAACCAGGTGATGTATATTTAAGGTTATAAGTGGTGATTCTTGTTACAGAGCTACTTTGTGCAGTGCAAAACAATTTTAATATGCTTAACAATCTGGGTCATAAACTGTAAACTGAGAGAGGGAAGAGGAGCTTTGAGTGTCATACTTGTCTTGCAATAGGTGGGTTTTATCAAACTGATCCTTAAGATGTTTTCATAATGTAGGGAAACATTTCCCAAAAAACTGCTATTGCAGACAAATCCTATTTGGAGTAATGAAAAAGTGAGGTTTGATATGTGATAGTAGAAATGACAAACATAACCAGCTACTTCTTTTATGTCTTTTGTTGTGTCAAAATAGTGGGAAATGGCTCTGTACTGCCTAACAGATAGATGAGAACGATATAGACCTCTTTGGCACACTGTAGTCTTTGGATCACGTTTCTTCCCATGCCAGCAAATACTGTTATGATATAATGTAGTGCCTGTCTTGTTAGCAGATATGTACTGTTTAGGAGTGTTCAGCTGTTGTCTATATTGAAGGGTCTCCAAAACTCCATTTGTTCTGCCTGTGGTTGTGAAATGTTAGGTCACACATAGTAATGTTTGACCTTTCTTGGTCTTTAATGTATTCCTGTAATTATCTGGGTTCCTTTAATTATAGCAACTTGATACTTCTTTTAATATAGGACATCTAGGGTTAAGATGTCTTGATCCAATGGCCTACAAGTCCTGTCTGTAGCAGCTCTGGTGTAGTCATTAAAAACCATGTTCTGCAGTATGCCATGTCTCCTGGCACAGAGGGATCAGAAGGTTGCTGGATCTGAGCCCCCGAGTGGCATAACAGGTTTCTCTTAGTAGGGAGACTGCAAAAAACTGTGTCTGGAGCACTGCTGTTGTACCAGTCCTTCTACCTGCTCTACTGCTCCATGCCGGGGGCTGTTCCCAGACTGGAAATGGAGCAATGGTGGTTCTCACTTTTGAGACGTGTGCAGTGCAGCTAGATGTGAAATGAGATCTCTGAATCATATGCCAAGAAGAGCTAGGGTCTGATCTGAAAACTGGCTCCTATAAATTTGTCCATTTCCTATTACAGGAACTACTGAGAGCAAATTGTCAATTTATGATGTCTAACCTACTGCTATCAGTATTAAATAGGGTAGTCGTTTTTGCTCAGTAGCCTTAAAGGCTGTAAGAGATGTTTATTGCAATTTTGGTAGGTAAATACCAATGCTGTTCTATGGTAAAGTTTTGTTTCTTCATGTATTTCCAAACTAACGTATCTTCAGAGCACCATGAATAGTGACTATAGTGACTACGTATAATCCCTCTACATCCTGCCAGTTAGTTAATGCTACAGAAAATATTAATCCCTCATCAGCTCCCACCTTTTAACGTGCATGGAAAGGTAGCCCGGTTCCCCCAAATCCTACTGCTGTTAAGATGAAAAAAGCTTAATCTGTTTACTCAAATAGCAACATATATTCCATGAGTAGCAGACAAAGTGAATTCCAGTTAGGAAAGAGTTGGGTGACAAATTCTGTCAGATGTTTTTCAAGGATATGGGAAATGTTAGAACAGAGAACACCAGCATGACCGATGTTGGTGTGTTCAAAAAAAACCCAAACAAAACCCACCAAAATGTGAAATGCATCAAAGGGGAAACATCTACCACTGAAGATGATTTCTCTTCACTTACAGTAACCTTTTCCTGTTGATCTGGCCAAATACTTGGTAATGTGAAACTTGCCATATTTGAGGCATTTGAGATGCCCACTAACAAAATATAGAAATAACAAGCATTAATGGTGCAGCAAATACACTTTCGTGCTTCAAATCTTGATGTTTTATAGTAGATAATAAAAAGAAAGCAACCAAAACACATAAGCCTCCAAAAGTGAATCACCAACTTGCTGACCAGTGCTTAAAATTGTAAATCTATAGCGTTAGTGCTTCTGCACTGGGTTTCTTGTTATTGGGCCTTTATGTATGAGGTGGGTGACTACTGACATTACTGTCATCTGTAACTCTGTTTACTCAGAGTTGTATTGCTGTCATTCAAAATACATCTTATTTTGGCCACTTTCATGAAAAAAGTTGCTTCTCATTTTGGATGATGTGTAGGTTGGCTAAGGAAAAGCTCTGTGTAGCGAAGAACAAGTATTTGCTTCTCCCTGTGCACTGTAGGTCTCTTATTTCTAAAATCCAGGAAAGAAGGACATAATCTGCTGTGGTGCAGCTTTGTACAGATTTAACTCCTTGCCTTGTACATAGTCAACTTGATAATATATCTGTGGAGACCCGAGACAATACACTGCCTATGCAGATTAGCTTCCTGTATGTGCATAAAGTGAGGCAATATGAGTTTTCATCCTCCATACTGAAGTCCACTAATAAATGATCTTCCATCAAACTTGCTGAATGTTTATGTTCCAGAGTAGTCAACATAGCTACTTTGTGAGTGAGCTGCGATAGCAGAATGAAACATTTATGTGCTTTTAAATATTTTTGATAACTCACGAAAATGGACAATGACATAATCTTCTTTAAGGACTTCTGCACCCAAAATACAGGTGGTGACATCAGGGAATTGGACACTGCAACTGGTAGACTGTCCATGTGTTGAACTCTGTTCTGAGACAATTCCCACTTTTAATCTTGAAGTCTAAGTTTATCTGTGAGGTTTGTTTTATTCTGGGTGAATGATGCCTTGTGGCAGGTTTTTAACATTCTGTAACAACATGCTACCAACTATTGTGACTGACTTGAAGTTAGTAGGATATGGGGCTAGTGCAAAATTGACATCTGCTCAGAATGATAAACAGATCAGGGAAGACTAAGTGAAGTAGAGCTAACTTAAGAGGTTAACTTTTGCATGCGAAGAGAGCTAGCCAGGATCACTTTCCTCACATCATTTCTTCAGATCATACACTGAAACACCTATTTGTCAAACACTGGGCTGTATTGTTAATCCTCTGCTCTGCTCTAATATTTAGTTGTTTCTCTTAAGTATGATTGTTGCTACTTTTTTTTTTTTCATTTCAGTGTCTTGCAGACTGATTTCCCCTTTGCAGCATCTTATATTCTGAGGAATTTCAGTATTGTCTTTTATGTCTGGAGGTGAAAGGTAAGAGATTGAGGGACTCAAGGTGACTGCAATTGTCATCAGAGAAGGAATTAAACTTCAAGGCTAAGATTTCAAACAGGAGAGTGGGTTGAAATTTTTCTTGGTGCTTTGAGTGTAATTTAGCAGTATACTGAGCATTATCTACTCTGGTGGGAGAAGTGGATTTCAGTATCTTGGAGTATGATGTTTTTATTTTTATATTTTAACCTTTTCTGAAGATTCCTAAACATGTATGAAAAAAAAAAAAAGCGTGCCTATCTTCCTTTTTGTTGAAGTTATGCATATTTGGGCCATACTAAATAAAAGGATAAGGAAAGAAAGGAGAGCAATCCCAGCATTTGTGCAATGTGGATTCCCACGGTGGTATTCAAAGCAGTGTAAGGATCTTCCCCTGTTCTCATTTGGTACTGTTATTGTTTTTTAAAGGTGAATCTGGCAGGTTGTCTGCATTCCAAGTGAAAGAGAGCCCCTGGAGACAAGTGGCTTGTTTTGAGAATGGAACTCCATGAAAGAGCTAGTTCCTTTCATAGCACTGCAACTTGCCTACAGCTTACTCCTCTAAATAGGAACTTCTGTATTTAAAAAGACAAAACAAAAAAAAACCCCAAACCAAAACCAACAAAAAAACAAAAAACCCCAAACAAACACCACCACCACCCCCCCCCCCCCCCCCCCAAACCCCTAAATGCCTCTACATCAGGGTGGGAAGTTTGTTCCCTGGTTCCATCCTGGAGAGATGTTTTGATGTCTACCTCCTTGCATCTGCCCTCTTATCTTCCCCCACTATTTTTGAAAGCAACCTTTTACTTTCTGCTTGCATAGCAGCATCTCTGATTCTTGGCCTTTTTCACTGAATTGGGACTTTGGTTTCATCCTGTCAGCAGGTAAATGGCCTTAAACCCTTCATGGTTTTGTCAGGGTAAAGTGGAGCTGAAAAGCATTACATATGTTCCAAGTTGAGAGGCAGCTCTTTTGCCATGTTCAAGTGGGTCTTTCCCCTCCCCCCTTCTCCTTCTATTAAAGGGCTCAGCCACAATGAAGCTTTAATCAGCTTCATTGATTTAAAGCTAATTTGCACTTGGCTTCAAGGCTAAGGTCTGTAGCACAAGCTGAAGACCTTTAAATCAGAAGTCGGAATGAAAAGCCTTAGGTATATCATATTGTCTGCTGTGCAAAAGAATAGCAGCTTCTGAAGACTGCAAATTAACTATAAGAAAAAAGCACAAAGCAGTGTTTTCTTCTGCGTTAATGTAACCTCAGCTTGCTGAGTTACACAAGCTTTGCTATCAACATTTCTGCTTCATCATGTAAATTAATAGAGTCGGCTGAATATGTTTTAGCTCTGTGATGTTTTCAGCACTCCAATTCTGGTCGGTTTCAGTTGGATTTAACCTAATTGCCAAACTGATTCCCATCAGTAATAACTTTTAACATTTATTTTTCCCAAAGGGAAAAAATTGTCTTGTCTGTATTCTGCAATTAAGAAGGTGATGAAATATTCAGTGTATGCCTCCACTCTGACTTAAATTCTTTTGTTAACTTTATCAGATAGACTATAAAATATTAACCAGCCTACTGTCTGAGCATGTGTGAGCTGTATACTGTTTATCAGACATTTTAAGGTACTTATTTTTAACATTGACTAGATCATGGAGGAGACTGCATTATCCTCCATTTTCAGAATCAATGCTTTTGATGGGGCTTGGTGTACCAGAATGTGTGTTTCCAATTTCTTTACAGCGTGATCAGAACACACAGGAAAGTGTCATTACTGCAAGCCTTTATTAACATTTAAACAGGTGGAGCAGAAATAACGTCCTTCCTTAATTTGTCCTTTCACAGTATTTTCTGATCATGCTGTGCTATACAGTGTTGGTTCCTGGAATTTTATAGCCAGTTGCAAGGCTGGGACAATCTAAGATATATGTGGATGTTGCATGCACCTGGTATATATAGATAGGTGCAAACTCGGCAACTAGATTAAAGCAGGGCTTTGGAGATTCTTGTTTGGGAGTAATGTCTGAAAATACCTTATTTTTTGCATGTACATGTCAACTTTTTGCAAGCCTGACATATATGTAAAAATATAAGGAGGATAAACTTGGGTTTGTGGCTGTGTTTTGTTATATCTATTAAGAAAGGCAACACAATTTTCTGAAAGGTTCTGGCCTCTTCTGTGTATGTGGTTTTGAAACAATTCATGAACTCGCTGCAGTGATGGAAGAATTTCAATGCATTCATTAAAAAAGTGACTCTGCTTTCTTGTCAGGTCTGTGAAGTGAGTGCAAGCCTGAGCCACGACAATAAAGTCAAAGCAGTATTTAACTTGTTAGCTTCTCCATAGAAATTAATTCATATGTTTACTTGCTCCTACCTTTTTTAATCTTTTTTTTAAAAAACAACACCCAAACTTTTATGTAAGTTTTCCAGTCAGAATCTGTGTGTTGATATTGAAAGCGCAGTAAATTAGCAGCATTTAAAAGCTGGTGAGCACAGATGCAGTAAGAAGAGGAAAAAATGGAACGTGTGGAACGCAGCAGGAGTGTTTCACACTGCCTGCTTAGGTATCTGCAGCAGGGAGGCGTAGCATTCCTCACCTACCCTGCACATTTACATGTGGCTGAGGGAGCCATATACAGGCCTCGGGATTTTTCTCACCTGACATGTGAAGCTCTGTATGCCGACTCATGTGACTGACTGTAAGAGGTCTTTCCCTGTCCCATCCCTTTCTCCCTGTTCTCCTGCACTAGATTGTGTGACACGAAAGAGTCTGCTTTTCGTCAAGGCTCCCTGTATGCGCAGAGTGCTGTCAGGAGGCTTGTGTTCCCCGGTACAGTGTCTTACTCCCACTGGAAGCCCCGTCCCAGAGCTAACTGCTCTGTGAGCCACACAGCTGCATCCAGCTGCCTGATTCGGGAGTGCCGTGGCATGGTGCTGTCGGAGGTAAAGCGGCGAGGTGTGTGATGGAGACGATAACAGTCTCATATGTAAGGAGTGAAACTAGATAGGTCTGTGTCTAGAATATGTGATGCTGTGGGTATTTAAAAGGCTTTTCATTGCCAGAAATTCGAGACGACAATTGCATGGGGAATAACAGGGGTCTGAGTGACAAGCATTTCTTTCCAGGCGAGTGGTAATGGACACTCCATCCCAGATTACATTTGTTTAAAATACGGATACCTGTTAGGTTTGGGGAGGTATTCTAAGGTTGTCTCCCTCTGCAAGTCAAGGGCAGTCCATGTGCCCTTGTGTTTGACAGTCTGGCCCATATGATCTTTTGGCCCCACATTGTCTGATAAAAATTCATTTTCTTAATCAAAAATGGCTGTTTTCACAAACGATGAATTGCTTTGTGAACAGGCTTATTGGATAGCCTTTTCAAATTAAAAATTTTTGAGTGTGTGTGAGGGGAAGGTTTTGAACTGTCAAAACATCTCATATTGACATTTTCATAACAAAGTTCCAGCTTTAGTTATAGAAACATAATCTTAGTGGAGGTTGAAAAAGAGTTAAAATGGTCAAAAACAAAAGAAAATTTGTTGACTATTAGTCAGGATTTTTCCTCATTATTCTGAATTTTTTGATTTCTACTTTTATCTTTACTGACGTCAGGAGCATTTATTGATTCTCAAATTTTCCTAGAACATGTTCTTTTTTGTGACTTCCTTGCTAGGTCAAAGCAGTTAGAATTATGCTGAAAATGTATATGGAGTTTATTCTTTTTTCAGACCAAATTGCAAAATTATGCAAGATACCAGAAAATAATAATAAGGGATAAACTAAACTGAGACAAGACTGCTTCAGAAGAGTAGAGCAGACCACCAAGAAGGTCCAAAATCTTGAATGGGCTTTGCATAAGTATCCCAAGTGTTCTTATCTGAAGTCCTGCTGCAGATATCCCGGTTAAGATACTTTTTTTTTTTTTTTTCCACTCCTCAAGTTATCTTTTCATGAGACTAGCTGCTGTTTGATCGGTTGCTTACAAGTTCATTTTTTAAAAAAAGAGTATGCTACAGAGCCAGTTGTTCCATTTGCAAGATAACTAATACGATATGACCTTATTAAACTCTGTATTGATTACTACGAGGCGACAAACATGTTAATGCAAAGGCATTGGGACAATAGTTTAAAAATGTGACTTCATTCAGGAGTTCTCTAACATGGTCCAGTGCCAATACATTACCAGAAAATTCTTTTTGCTTTTGGACTTAGAGATAAAGGACCAAATGCTGCAAACAAATGCATATTTAATTAGCCTCAATGCTGCCTCTAGTGTGTCCTCTGGGAGCAGAGTAACTCACATGTGGTAAGTGGCTGGTCTTAAATTTAACATGTGCTGGACTTCTGTGGAAATCTGCTGTAAAATTACATTTGGTATAAATTCAGTGATTTGTCTCCTTCATAAAATACCCAAAACACTTCTGAAAAAAATCTAACGCACTTCCTGGTATCATTAAAAAAAAAAAAAAAAAAATTGAGGAGGAGGAATAAGTAGTCCCAAGAGATTTGGTTTTAGTTAGCTGATTAGTAGCCTGGGGTACTGTTGATTTGGTTTGTGATGTTCAAGAATGTGTATGTGTCCCTTCATGTGTGTGAATTTTACCCAAGCTGTAATGACGTCACAACATAAAAGTTGAGAGAGAGAGGCAAACTGACTTCTAAATTTGACGTTAAAGCTCTTCTTCAAGAAGGTGATGTCAACTGTTGGTTACATTTGGCTGCTGCTGCCTTTGAACTTGTAGGGAAGGCTACGGAAAATGCTTTACTCTGTGGAAGAAGGAAGCTAACATTACTTGGAAAGGTCTCTTACAACTTGGGGAAGTCTGTAATTTGTTACGGCTTTTGATTGCAATGAACAGTGCTCACATTTAGGACCAGGAGTATTTATAAACCTGTGTCATTTAGCAACTGTAGCATACTTTTCTGGTAGGATGAAGGAGCTGCAACCAACAAAGGACAAATTTTAGGACACTCTTTACCCTCTTTTCACTACATTCTTGGAGTAAATAATTATTTCCTTTATTTTAACATGTACCAAATGCAAATGAGAAAATCAGATGCTTTAAGGCGTTTCTCAACACTTAACCTTAGCCTTGAAGTTTGTCATCTTCTGTAGTCAATAAACAAAGTTACAGGTTACATCAGGACACCTGACTTAATCATAGAATATCTCAAGTTGGAAGGGACCCATAAGGATCATCGCGTCCAACTCCCTGCTCCTCGCAGGACTACCTAAAACTAAATCGTATGACTAAGATGCTCCTTGAACTCTGACAGACTTGGTGCCATGGCCACTGCCCTGGGGAGCCTGTTCCAGTGACTGACCACCTTCTCCAAATGTCCAATCTAAACTTCCCCTGATGCAGCTTCATTCCATTTCCTCGTGTCCTATTGCTGGTCACCAGAGACAAATGCTATGCTTCTGCTTAGCATTTCTCTCCAGAGCCTGAAGGACTGCACGTCTCCCTCCTCCACTCACTGTAGCTGGACTGCAAGGAAAACACCGTCCAAGGGCTGGTGGTAGTGTTTGCGAGTAACTCAGTGCAGCCTTGCAGGCTGTAGAAGACCTGCAAATGAAAGCACTGCAAGGCTGAATCCCTTACTACAATACTGCATGCAAGACCAAGTGAAAATTAGGACACTGTACTTGGTTATATAAAATACTGAACTGGGTGCTGGTCTAGACTTACCTCATTTTAAGCATTATTGGAGTTTTGTGACTGAAGTACAAAGTCATTATTGAATGCTCCTTTAGGACCAATTCTAAGATCAAATCACGTGTGCATTGCAGTTTCCAGAGAAATATCTTGTGATGGCTTTCTGGATTAGTAAAAATGAGTTTCTTGTTGCTGGTGTGAAACGAGTGGGTGAGTTACTACGCTGCTAACACATTATTGCTCTTACCATTTAGCCAGATCACGATGACTGAAGTGACGTGTATCTTAATTGAAGCTAGAATAAGTCCTCTCATCATTAAGGACTTGAAACAACGCCACTGAAATTAATGAGAGAAATTCCCATTTGCTACAGTGTTTGTTGGCAAAGGCGTGGAATCCTTAGCTCTGCTTTGCAAGCTCCCCCCTCTAACATAGGAATTTGCCTATTAACAAACTGTTTTTTAATAAGTCATCCATTTTGCAAGGAAGGGATGGTTTTGGCACTGATGTAGGACACAGAGTAGAAGACCTGTGCAACAGCATGGTATTCCTTGGCTCTGAGTGCAACAGAACTTGTTCTGTATTAGTCACACATAGGCAGCCCAGCGTACTTCATGCTTATTGATTCACCTTGTTGGTAATTGCAGCATGCTGCTAATAAATGAACCTGCTGAAAACTAATCCACCTATATTGTATATGCATAGTTATGCTCATTGGTGTCAATTAAGTTCAAAGGGCACAGAAAGGCAGTTTGAGTTTCCTTGAATATTTATGATCTTAATATGTGCAAAAGGATGATAATCTTCTAAAAACTTTAGCTATTTTGTAAGGTTTACCTTCTTCACTAAGTATTTCCTACTTTCTTGTTTTTTACTTTGTAAATTATATAGGGGTAGGAGGGAGAGAGGGAAAAGAACATGAGACTCTTAATTTTATTAATTTCCCTTTTACCAGACTGTCCTGATTCATGCAGCATACTGTTGATCAGTGTTCTTTTTTATTGGAAATACCATGTTAATGCTTTCATGCTATTTGCTGTAATCACGTGCTGACAAGTTTTCTTTGGTTTTATAATTTGCTGTTACATTTGGAACAAAACTCTGCATGTGGTTTTTTGTTGTTGTTTTTTTTTTTTTTTAAAGAACCAGGGGCCAGACTTTCTCAGGTATGCTTAAAGCTTCAGTAACTTAAAGAGGAGATTCAAACTTGAGGCATTCCAGCCACAGCTGCTCAGTCCCACCCCCAAACCACAGCTTCTTGCCCTGTCAGTTGTGCTGATACAAGTATTTGTAGGGCCATGCACTGTTAATCTGTTCACTGAGCTGGTTTAAGTAGTCCTCTGAAAGTGAGTGTTTATTTTTAACCCTGATCTGACTTGCAGAACATGTCTACAAATCATTTGTCAGCACAAATGGGTGGCCAATAACCACTACTTCAGGAGGCCTGAGACTTCCAGAGCATCAAACACAGAACGATTTGGTATCTAAATACTTTGAAAAGATCTCCACCTTGATGTCTGTCTGCCTTTGTATTCTGAAAGAGTGAGAAAAGGTACAAAAGTTCTTGGTTACTACAGCCAAGGTCTACTGAAAATAAGATCTGGAGGAAATAATGGCACTAATATTTACCTGGTTCTTTTCTCCTTCAAAGGACTTAACAAGTGAGGCTTAAATAATGATTTGCAATGTAGTGTTAAAGAAGTGCTGTTTCACTTGCATCCCAAATAGGGAAAACAAGAGAATTGGTTATTTGCACATTACTAGAAGAGAGTCTGTAGGATCTCCCTCATAGTCTTCTGATGTACCTGTGTAGCAAATATTCCAGTAGTCTCTGTTGCCTAACCATGAAGGGCGAGTGCCATTTTAGCTGTCCAAGGGTTTCTGAGCCGTCTGCATGGGTCTGTGAAATACAACACTGGACGTATGGGATAGACGTGCTATCTGGGAGAGGTAGGTAAAAGCCATTTAAGATCCTGTATGACACCTAAAAATAGCACTTTGTACGACATCTAAAATAGCACTAGACACCTGTGCTTAGGCAGTTGAGTGACACCCTGTGTAACTCATGCTTAGAATATGAGACCTCTAAATCCCTTTAGGTTATCACAAGATCAGAGTGATTTCTGTCAGGCTCACACTTCATTCATACTGTTGATTTGTGTCAGAGGAAGGCTCAGAAAATGCTCAGATGAGCTATGGCTCCTTGGCCTGCATACCAGGAACCCAAACAAACAGGTGGTTCCTGCTTTGCGAAGCTCATAGTGAAATAGGCAGGCCAGAAGAGGAGTGAGCAGAAAAGGTACGAAGGTGGCCAAACAGCGAGTGAACAATTAAACCAGGGCAGAACTTAAGTCTCTGCATTTTGATTCTGCTGCTCCACCTATAAGATTGGAAGCTCCTAACCTTTTGTTCTGAACCCTAAAAAATTACGCTGCCCAGTATGCCAGTGATGTGTCTGGATCTGAATCTGCACAGATGTCTATAGGACATGTATTACATATGATATGCCCTGAATGTGTCAGATTTCTTGGGCACATGAACAGTTGGTCCACTCATGAGGTTTGTTGTACAGGTACTGTGCAGTTGAGAGGTGAATGCATAGTGGTAGTCTGTCAGTCATCGGGTCAGCTAGGTGTAAAAGATGTGTCTAGGGATAACTGGGCAGTTCAGTAACCTTAGTAAAATGAGGGTAACTCTATTGACCTTCTCTGTAAAGCATTTGCTCTTTTATTCCTAAAATGCTGAAAGTCTCTTTCAGGCCTCATTTTTCCCTCTGTAAAATGGGGACGCATTTCTCAGTCTTACTGCAACGAAGAAATGCTTCATTAGCCAGTGTTTATAGAGAGGGTTGCATTCTCAGAGGAAGTCAGTCAAGTATTCGTGATACTGCAATGTTGCGAAACACAGTCTGTCATGAAATTCTAGGGATCAAACTCAATTCTAGGGTGCTTGTCTTGATTCCCACCAAATCGCTGCACATTATGAATTATTACAGAGATGGTCTGTAGATTATGAACCCCATTAAGTGAATCTTCTTTTCATAGCATGCATTATGTTTGTCAGTAAGAGGCACAAAACATTTTAAAGCTATAAAAATAGCAACTGCTCTTCTGAGATCAAGATATGCCTTCATGTGAAAGCAAATATGCGTGCTGAGTAAACACACAAAAGCTATAAAGGCAGCATGTATGCCTTCTAACACTTGTGTTTTACCAAATTCTGTTTGAATGCTTGTGGTACCTGGATAAAATGGGGGGGGGGGGGGGGGGTTGATCCTGACCAAACTCTGTTACCTGCTTATCAGGTCAGCTACTAAGTAGCTTTGATAACTCCCGCTGCGAGTTACCACTAGATTGTTCCATGCTGCTTCCAACTCTTTCATTGTTTTATTCTTGTATAGTATGTCATGGCTTTAATAACAGGAATTTCTTTGAAGCCTGTATGCCTTATACTGAGAAGATGGGAAAGAGAGGTTACTTGTGCATAGTTATTATTGTTACTACTAACTAGCGAGATTAACGTCTCCTGCTGTGGCTGCTGTCTCACTCAGGCCTTGCAAAAGGGTAATGGGAGGAAAGCATGGAATTTGATGAGAAGCACTAGTTTCTCTACTTTGATGGGGTCTGATCTGGCTGATTATTGGGAACTGAACTGCTGATTACTTGCTTGCATGCTCTCTTTTTCTCAGCAGACACCACTGAAGCATGTGCAATTTGTAATAGTAAATTAGAGGTGACAAATAGAAACCCTTTGCATCCAGTGCTTTCAGAATTTGGGGAAATGAATTCAAATTTAATGGAAAGGTGATTCCATCCCCTAAACCCTATTCTGTTTATTTGTTCTGTGGTTTATGCCTTTACCTCATGATTAATTTTCCTGACTGGTAGATTGCAAATTTGCTGATGATAGGACAGGACCTTCATACAGTGCTAGAAGAGTACTTGCTTTTGTATCAGATGCAACTACTAATATGATTTCAAATATGATATAGATGACTTTGCTATCTAAATAAAATGAATGAATGAATAAATAACTGATCCTATTTATTTTATGGACTCTTTACATGGTTGTGGTCCAAAGAAGGACACAGACAGCTCAAGAAAGGCATTTTTCCTATGAGAGCACATTTGGCTATTCTTAGTTGAGGAATTCCTGCTGGTTTTGGTATGTCAGCATCTGTTTTGATAACAGTCATCTTGTGCAGCAGAAGCATTCCTGTCTTTTAGGAACCTAAGGCATGCCAGACCCATAACTGTAGCTTAATGGATATTGCAAACTGCTGGAAACCTGAAGGGTTCAAATTCAGTCTGAGGAAAATGTTCTGATGATGGTAAATTGCTCACCCTTCCTTTGCTTCAAGCATGTCAGCTGTAAAACTGGGAAGAAAAGACGACCACTGAACAAGAGTTTCTGTATCTGAGGATGAGAGTTATCTTACTTAAACACTTTATATAGAAATACTTATACTGGTTGGGAGTGTTTTTGTTGTTGTTGTTTTAAGCTTTTTAGAAGCATTTCCCAGGTGCAACAGGAAAATGACAAAATGTGGCTTTTGAAATAGTGAAAGTAGTAAAAGAATGGATGAAAATAAAGGCTAGCTCATGCTGGAAAAACTGATGAAACAAAATTTGCCTTGGCTTTGGAGTGGAGAGGATGAAAAGGAAAGAACAAACTCATGCTGTGGCACGTGTTCATGTGCTGCTTTCTGCACACGTACCCTGTGTTGCTCACATGGAAGTTTAAGGAGACTAGCGTGGTTCCATCAGCACGCTTAACACTGGGAGATTGTTTACTGCCAAGCAAAACGCCTCAAACTCATTGCAGGGCTATGCATTAGAATAGCATTAAAAGCTGAGCTGCCGTTGCATGTATTTTATTGGATCAAAGCCCTTAGATAGAAACATAGAGGCTCTGTATGCCACCTAAGGAATTTCTAAACCCAGATGTAAACCCACCTGGATTTCTGGCATGGAAAAAATCTCTAGAAGAGCGCTCTTTTTGCTGATGCCTTTGAAAAAGCTGTGGAAGTTTTTGCTGGTGGAGCCTGTGAGAGCTGGGAGTTAACTGAGGTCATCTGCTTCTTCTGCACTTGTGCTAGACACCAGGTTGTCAGCCTTGTTTCCACCTGTACTTGCAAAGGGGGCAAACCAGGGTAATCCATGTTTTTTGCCCTGTTCATTTCAACTGCAGATTTTACCAGTAATTCAAAAAGGTTAAATGAGTTTTAATACGAATTTTGATAACTGGTTCAGTAAAATGCCTCAAATGGTTCAAAATAAATGTTCATTTTTGGGAGGATGGGGCGAATCAAAACCCAAGAGGGCTGTAGTATAAGTCAACCCACCTCTAGACTCTATGAAGTGTTTTGAAACATCCTACTAGTTGTTTTAATAATATCTTTGACACCTGATATTCCTAACAGCAACTTATTAGATGAATTAGTTTTGTTTTACTGAACATGTTTGAGATATTGGGCCTGACTTAGCTGGTGGTAGACTGAGGTCACCCACTGTTGAGTGCTATGGGCTGAAAATGACTGGAGAGATTATGCTGTTACCATCATATTACATATGAAATCTCTCTATTCAATATGTCATATATTGTTGTGCCAGCAACACAAGTTAAACAAAGCCCATAAGTGTCTCTTAGAATATTGCCAATATGGTAAAAGACTAGGATTGACTTCTCTGATTTGCTGCATACAGTAGACTTAAAATATTCAGTCTTCAGCCTGCTGTATGGTAACTTAATAACACACTATTTTGAAGAGGGAGAGATGCTGTGAATCTTGTGGTACTGCTAATGGATTTGAAGAGGATGCTAATGCATTGTACCAGGAAGTGAATTGAGCTCTCGTGTGTAAAGGGGGATTAGAAAATATAATTATGAAAAAGCAACAGTCACAGGCTTGAAGAAGTTTCATTGATGTGTGGCTGCTACAAACAACGTTTTGTTGATGAGAAAGATGACTTTGATGGGTGTATGCTGCAATAGTAATCTTCTCTATGAAGTAACAAGGAATGAATTCTAGAAATAGCCGTTTTGTGAACTATGAAGGGAAAATTAAATATAAAGCTTAATATTGACAAAAACTCACGCAGCTTTTAATTTGAAATAACAGTTGTCTACAGAAAGCTAAGCTTTCACATCAAGAACTGCATTGAAGGCTTTGGGAGAGAAAAATACAACATGATGTAACTGTCAAGCCAAACGAAAACTAGGTCCCCCCCTACACACAAAGGCAACCAAGAAATTAAATAATTCATGGTCTCCAGCTGAGTATAGGAGAAGGATCTGAGCTTTTTTGAATATAATTCTCTAGTTCAGGAGAATGAATTGCATGTTGTTATGAGTTGTGAATATATTGATTTGGATGTCATAAATCAGCTGCCTTGTGTGTGAATGCTGCTGCTGGGTGCTGATGACCCTAAATACTAGCTGTTATCACACTTGCTGGTTCAGGTATCCATTTTGTTATTCACATTTTCTGTGCTTATTCCTGTGTATGGTAGTTGCAGTTCTGACCTTCTACAAATAAGCATTAAGGTATCTTCATCTGAACGAATTTCTCTTGTTGTGACTGAGGTGTCTTGGTATGGGAAGTTTATAAATGACTGAACTTGTCTCCAACTCCTTGGGAGAGCCCAGAATACCCGAGTCCTCTCAGTTTTTAATATGGATTTGACTGCATTACTCCCTGATGTTTGAAATCAGAAGTCATTAAGATGTTGGACATGCCCACAGCCCTTTTCAGGGGCTTGCAGCAGAAAATGAGAACTGGTTGGATGGTAACTCCCTTTTCCCTGGTGAGAGGAACTAATGCCCGTACCAGTGCCTGGTCTTATGCATGGAGAAGCATTTCTGACTTGGCAATGGCTACATTTAGCGATGTAGACAGAAATGTCGTGGGTCACAGGCCATGGCATACTTCCAGTTTTGAAACCTCTTTTTACTGCTGTGAGTAGCTGTGCCATTATGTAGTCCCTTTCTATGGCAAGGACATTTGGCTTCTAAAACTGGTACCTTAGGTGATGTATGGCCCCAAATTGTTTCTTAAGAGCAGGAGCATTTGACCATCTAAATACTAAACTTCTTTAGCAATAAGACATAAGACACAGAACCTGCCTGTAGAAAAGAAATATGCTTAAACGGGGGCAGAACTGAACAAGATAAAATTAGCTTACTGTCCTTACCCTCTCTTTTTCAACATATACCAGTAGATGGGAATTTCACTAAAATTTATATACAGAGAAGTGCATTTCTATACCAAAATATAATTCTTAACTCTTTTTCCATTAATATGAAACAGTTTGTCTCTTGTAGAATGTCCAGTGTAAGTGGTGTAAAAAACAACATGATCCCACTGTTTATTTTAGAAAGCCTGGTGTAACCATTGACGCCAGGGAAAGAATCAGCAGCAGTAATGACTCTTGTTTCAACTGTGGCATTGCACTGTTTTCCACCTGATGCAAGTATCTGGAGACAGTCAGATTCAGAAGCAAAGAAAAATACTGTAAATGGGGTCTCTGCTAAGTTTGGGTAGGCTGTTCTTTGTTCAGAATGTTTTGGACTGACACAAGTATTTGAATAACTGAGTTTCTCTTGTTTGTTCACTGTTCCAAAATTATTTTAGACTGGATTGAACAGGTTTTATGTTTGTCAGTCTAACTTTAAAATGGCTAAAACTCATATTTTGAACATGGTTCTTTGACTCACTGGAAATAAAACCTTCTATTTAGTTTTTGAAAAATATTAAGTGTTTATAAAAAGACTGAAACTGATGAAAAATAATTTACTTGATTGTTTTTAGCTTTTATGGCATTTTTTTAGATTTAAAACACAAAAGCATCCTGTTAAAATTTGAACAAGCTTGTAAAATTTCTTGCTGTTGCCCAATTTGGAGTATTTTTACTGAAAATACTGGTACTCACTTGTGTGTAATCCCACTAATAAAGAATAAAAGCATGAAAGTTGTTCCAGCTTGCACCAAAAAGTGCTGGACAAACTTTCCCGTTACAGTAGCCTAACTTGCTCACAGCATTAGTCAGTCTACCTTTCCTACACTTTTGTCCCCCATGTTCCTTCCTTTAATCACCAAAACTGTGTTTATAGGCAGCAGTGTAGTATGAGAGCGTAATTGTGACCATTACACATGGAGCAGTTCAGTTATCTAAATATGCAAAGCCTGTTATGTGGTGCAGTGTCTCTTTTTTTCAAAACTCACATGCAACAGTAAAATACATTTATTTGTGCTTTTTGATTTTAAATGACTTGAAAATGTAATCTAAGGTTGGTTATGGGAAGTGAACCACAATTACTGCTGATTATAATATGACTCATTAGTTTCAGAAGGTTGAATTGTTAATATCAGAGTTCATATTTGGTTGCTTGACCAAGCTATTGACTGAAACTTTTAAAGTTCCATATATTGTACAATGAAAAGCATGAATGAAGGACCTTATTCATGAAAGAAATTGGAGCTACATCTGCTCATTCCTCATGTTGCTTAAACAAAGAAAAATTGAGGCATGGATTTCCAAGAGGAATTCTTAAAGTACATTTGTCCCCGTGGAGATGGGAACACTTTTGCTATAGTATGCAAATAGGTGAAGATTTCAGGGGGGATGTTGGAAGCAGAAACATCTGTCCTCCTTTGCTTCCCATTTCTCTGTCAGACATGGAGAATGTTCAGCATAGAAAAGCACACATTTACAAAAATTAGATTGTAGAATTTTTCATAATGGAGGGAGCATAAATGCATGCAACCATGTGCTTTCTTCTTCCAGAGTACATGCTTAATTAAAACTCTATGATTCAGTAATTATAAGGTAATGATAAATTTAGCACATATATAATAAAATGTAATATGCAAGAAAACATAATCTGAAAAACAATCCACTTAAATTCATCCATAATGTTGATATAAAAATCACTTTGCTACCCTGTATTTTTGTCCAAGTCATTCCTTTCTCTGTATCTTTCCTCTGTCTCTCCTTTTCCTATTGTATCATATGTAAGCTATTTGTCTTCATTTCCAAGCTGTTTTGGGCTTCTGCCAGTTTTTTAACCATCTCTTATTCACTACTGAAATACAACTTTTGCTTTTCTATGGCCTACAATGTCAGCTTCTGCATCCTTCATATTAAAGATTCAATAAATGCCTGTGTTTCCTTCCACACTGTGCCATTTGGGAAGAGTTCAAAAACATATCCACTGTTTGTCTTCGTACTTTTTCCTTTTTCATGATGCCCATTAGGAAAAAAAAAAATTAAAATTGAGCAAGCCAACTTGTCAGCTGCTAGTCTGCGGGTGTCCTGACCTCTCCTCTCGTATTTACCAGAGTTATCTGCTGGTGCCTCTCTTTCTGTGTCACTCGGGTTTTGTTTCTTTCATTTATTTAGAATGAAAGGTCTTTGGGCTAAACCCCATCTTTTTTCCAGTATGTTTGTATAGTGCCTCAGTTGAGCAAAGCTCCTTCTAGAACTAAGACTCTGAAAGACTTAGGAAGTCCATGCAGTAGCTTCTATATAATTATTACCTTTGCAGTTTGATTTCTGAAATATTCTCTAAGCTTTTGTAGCTGGGACATTTGTCCTGGTGTTCATTCAGTTTTAAGAAATGTCCATTGATGATTGCAGCTGTCTGGCTACCTGATAGCTAAAGAACTTATGCATATGCCATTGCGGGTTCTAATAAGCAGATAATGGCAGGTGACCTTGGGTTACAAGGAGAACTAAAAGAGAAGGCAGGATCATCTAATGAGGCATATTCTGGTATTACTGCTACTATTCATGCACCTGTTTGTTGTCAGGATTCAATATTGTTCTTGCTTCCAATTTAGCTGGGTGCTTGAGGGTTCTGCATCCTTTTTGTGTAAAACAGGTTTGTTGCTCTGAAGATTGGGCTGGAGCACCTCTCCTATGAAGACAGGCTGAGAGAGTTGGGGCTGTTCAGCCTGGAGAAGAGAGGGCTCCAGGGAGACCTTCTAGCAGCCTTCCAGTACCTAAAGGGGGGGCCTACAAGAAAGTGGAGAGGGACTTTTTACAAGGGCATGTAGTGATAGGACAAGGGGTAATGGCTTTAAACTGAAAGAGGGAAGATTTAGATTAGATGTAAGGAAGAAGTTCTTCACTGTGAGGATGGTGAGGCACTGGAAGAGGTTGCCTAGAGAGGTTGTGGATGTCCTATCACTGGAATTGTTCAAGGCCAGGTTGGATGGGGCTTTGAACAACCTGATCAAGTGAAAGATGTTCCTGCCCATGGCAGGGGGATTGGAGATAGATGATCTTTAAAGGTCCCTTCCAACCCAAACCATTCTATGGTTATTTTCTTGAATTTCATTGAGAGTTGTGTCTGGTAGGCCATTCTTCAAATGCACTGGTTTGTCTGATTCTACATGTCAAAAGTAGTTTACCTTGAAGCCTGTGGATTCTTCATGGGATGGATCAATATGTAGGGTCCTCTTGCATGTATCACATGGTCAATATAGTGTATGGATGTAACGGTGCTTGCTATTGCTTTGATTTGGTGCTATTTGTATGCATGTAGTTTTATTTGTGTGAAGAAAAGTGCCATGATTCTATAGGATTTTCATTCTTTGGCATGCATCCTGTTTTGTTCAGGGCTCTGGAGGTCATATGGTCTTTTGGTAGAATAAGGAGAATGGAATCAAACTTTGTGCAACTGCATCTTTCTTGCTGGACTGCAAAGGGTTGGGCAAGGAAATAAACAAAAGCAACCTGGTTTTTTTTGTTTTTTTTTTATATTTCCCTCCAATTTCTCAAGGCTGTCAAAATTATTTCAAGAGTTGATTCCTAGTTTATTTTAGGGCCTAATCCAATTTTCCATCAGAATTAATGTGTGGACAACCCTTTGTTTTCAGTGGAAATTGGAGAACAGCCATAAGAAATGAGATACTTCACAAGTGCAACCAAGATCTCCCTTTGCTGAGTAGTACTTGGTGTTCACCTCAAAGGCTACCTTACTAGCTTCAAAAGATTTTCAATTTTGAATTTACAAATGGAAAAGAAAGTCATTGCTTCTCTCTGTGACATGAGTTCTTCTCTCTAAACCTTTTTCTTCCCATCGTCATCCCGCTTTTCTTTTTTCTCTTCCTCACAGAACATTGTAAACTAGACTAGGACATGGACATAGTCATTCAGGGCTTGTTACAGTGATAGAAATGGAAGTATTGTTCTGTCTATGCCATGTTTTCCCCTTGCATTACATTAGCAAGCATTTGGTTCAGTTTGGATTTTGATGTTCTGGAGTTAATGAGCTCATTACAGCGATACCTGAGCAAAAGCGTTGCAGGTAATGGGGTTCTGCTCCAGTTCCTGAGAGAGATTATCCCACAATGAAAGGACCTCATTATCAGGATGTGTGTTGTTTATTTGGCCTGATTCTACTCTGCTCCCTCTCAATTTCACACCTTTTCTTCTAGCTATGCTTTTCAAAATGGTTCATTTTCCCTACCCTTACTTATTTCTCCTTTCTTTTGCACTTTCCTAACTTTCCTATGGTTTTTCCCTTGTTGCTGAGGAGGTAAATATCTATATTCTGAATAGTCTCTAGCCATTCCAATCCACACATTTATTTGTCTTAGGCTGGTTTGCCAACTTTTGCTTGTCTTTAGCACTAGTAGCAAGCCTCATCCATTGTTCGTTCCTCTGGGATTTTATAATGACTATTTCTGGAATAAAACTTTCATAATATACATAATGTGTCTATTATGTGTACTAATGTCTTTCTCTTCCAGGAGGAGGTTTTGAGTACAGTCCACAGAAGGTTAAGCCTGGCTGGGACCCCTACAGTGGCATTTCAGAGGTGTTCTTATGATACTGATACTGGTACAGGCAGGATCTCATTAGCTCAAGACATGAGTCAGTGCCTTGAATGAACCATCAATAGAGTCTCTGGAAGCACTCAACTGCAACCCTGTTGAGAAAAGGGAATCACCTCAGTACTGGAGGGGAAAAAGTCTGAGGTATTAAGATCCTTGTCTGCAGTGATACCTTGACTTGGGAGTCCAAGCTGAGGAGAACCCTTAAATTATGTCAGACCATTCTTCAGCAAAGGACAGGTTAAGGTACAATATTTCATTTCTCTCTGCCTCCAGATTTTGTGATTGATTTCCATGTTCTGCTTCTCAGTGGAATAGGTTGTTTTACTTTAGCGTTTCTCTCTTATTAAAGAGCGGTTTCCAAGGGGCTGGCAGATTCCAGCTATTTCTTTCCTATTGCAGTGGGGCTCTTGAAACTGGTACGGGTTTGTTCTTGCAGTGTCCACACCCAAGATGCTTATGAACAGGGCTCGTGCACCCTGAGCTGCAAGACCAAGTTTGGAAGCTTACAAGGTAGAAGTGAGGGGCAGGAGCCTGTGGGTAAAGTGCTAGGCAGAGCAGCTGTCTCAAGCAGGATGATGAGGGGAATGTCTCTGAAACGCAGGAATCTTCTCAGCCCACTTCTACCCCAGTACACATCAAGCCTCTCTGTCAGGGATGGACGTGATAAATCTTCCTGAATATGCCAAGTGAATCTCTCCATCTTGGTGAATCTTGGCAACAATTTTGCTAAGTGTGGGAACTAATCTGTTACGTGCAACTTCAGAAATCATTCTGAAAGCATCATTTGTCTGGCAAATTTGCTTGAAACTTTCTCTTTGGTTCCTTTTCCTTCTGATCTTGGATTTCAACAACATGAAGAAAGAAGAGTCCCCTGAATATCAGAGCCTCAAACTCTGCTGCTGAGGCTGCAGGCCTTTCCTTGGCTTTCTGGAAGAGAGGTCTTGTGCTGATGAGGACTCATGGGAGCTTGCTCATACCAGATGTGTTGCTTATTACTGTGATGAGGCTGGCAGGTTGAGGGGGAGCTTAGATAAGAGCTAGAAAAATCGCTTGTCTGTGTTGGATCTGCAAGAGAGCTTGTAGATCAAAGCTCTCTGTACATTTGCTTGTAGAGCAAAGGTAGTGGGTTCCTTCTGATGTTTGGGTGGTCAGACATATGAATTGGCATTGTTCTGCATCACTACCATAAGCTCAACTTGGACATTTCTTGATTTTTGTGATTTGTTTTTTAGGAAATGTGCTTGGTCAGGCTTTATTGAAGGCATTTTTCTTAGTGAGGAAGGAAGCCTTGGGGAAGATGTAGGAGGGAGAGAGATAACAGGACTGAGGATTAGAACTGTAGTTATTTTTTTTTAAATTCTTTTATTAAAAATGCGTTATGGTACTGCACTACAATCCAAGGTCATTTACAAGGTGTTTCAAAATGACACAGCAGTGCACATAAAATTTTGCACCCCAAATTGTCACATGTAATAATAATATGAATGACCAGCAAAACATGTTAATGGACATGTGGAACAAGAATGGGAAAGGAAGCCACGTCACTGTATTCATATTTTACAATGAATTCTTCCAGTGACTGAAAACCTAAGTCATGATTCTCCTTCATTTGTAGCTATGAGCTGTCTGCCCATGCCTATGTGCTGAAAAGCATTGCTCCACTATTGAAAGAACACTACACTGCTCATTTAATCAGTGTTGGCTGTGTATTTTACATAGAGCAGATCAAATCTGACTGATTTATCACAGACTTTGAGATAAATTTTCCTGTCAGTGCAGGCATATTGCCCATTAATGAGAAAGGGAGTTAGACATGTCAGGCAAGAGCCTTCTGTTATCTGCTTACTGTAGTGCTTCTCCAGACATGGTGCCACCTATAAAGTCACGCTGTAGGTAGGGATTTTGGTTTGGAGGATTAAACTGGTGTAGAGCTCTACAGAAGTAATAGTGCAAATGAAGCTCTATGCATAGGTCAGAAGGGAAGACTTCTGCATGGATTTCAATGTGAATTTATAAATAATCAATGTAACAGTTTGTCTTGCCTGTGCCATTTCTTTATTAAAGAAACTTGCAGATTTTTTTTTTTTTAAGATGTGGGGAAAGAATATCAAAGTTACTTTTCTCCATTTAGCTTTCATAAAAACGCACAAGCTTGTTTGTGCCACGGTAGCACCAAGTACTCTGTCATTTATCATCACTTTGCCACTATGTGCAACATGGTCACTCTGCATTCCCTAAAATACAAGATATGCACATGATCAAAAACTGAAAAATGCTGCATACCCAGCCTGTAATTTGCTTAAATGTTTTAAGTGAACAGTAGCAGTGTGCTTATGTATTCACAGGTAATAAAGTCCATTTTGTCCTCTTGTGAATATTTGCAATTTAACATAGTCTCTAACACTTAAAGCTCTACAAGTGATGTTTTTTGTTGTATGTTCAGTTGGGTCCATCATCCAGGGAATGAGATTTGCCTAGAGCAAATGTCTTCTATCCTGTGCATACAACAAAGTAGATACAATCTGATCCTTGATAGACCGAGTCCCATAATTCTGACTGAGCATTTGGGAAATTACATGGTTATTAAGTGATGACAGCAAAAGAGATTTCTTCTGAATTTTGTCTATACTTGATGATGAAGAGAAGCTGCCATCACTTAAAGATTTCAGTGTATTCGTGTGGCTTGTGCTACATGGAGTACAGAGTAAGACATATGTTTAGCATGTGTCTGGAATACCCTAAGCCAAGGAAGGATTTTAAAATTTTGTATTGAATTCAACCCCCCCCCATCACATACTTTCTAATCAGTGCTATCTGCAGCGTATTTGATTGCTTAAAGCACTTCTGTGAAAAACTTTGGGTTCTGTTTGGGGCTTTGTCATTGGCCCGCCAACAACTTTAAGTCAGTAATTCACTGGGTTGTGCCTCGGTTTCTCTGTCTATAAAACTAAGATAATGTCTGCGACTACCTTCGTAAAAGATGCTGTGATCAACTCATTAAAAAAAACAGTAGATGAGAATGGGCTGGATGGTAAAGCTGTTAGTTTATTTTTTCCAGCTCTGTTTTAGTGTAGGTTATGTCTCAAGTTAGGATGGACTTCCTTTTAAAAGATGTTTGCATGAATCCCTTATTGCTTCCAGAACTCTCCATAAACTAAGTATCACTATCAGAATCAATATCAGACTTTGGATAGGTGACTTGCAGGGGAAATCTCAGAGCTATAAGTACTGTGGAGTCAGTGAAATACTGCTCTTAATCCAGGTCAGTGCTGAATTCATGCTTTAAAAGGCTAATGGTTAGTCTTTAGTAGGAAAAAAACTAATGAAAGCCAAAGCATCATTAACAGTCATGTAAAAGCAGAGCTGTTAGTCTTGCTATCCTCTTGCGTTCTCTCCTGGGAGACTAAATCACACCACTGTACGTTTTCTATATAAATGAATTGGCTAAAGCATAGATCTTCACTTTCTACTCTGAATGCCAGTGAAATTAAAACCCTACTCAGTCCATAAAATATTTTGGAACTATTCTGGATGAAAGGTGTCAAAATTGTAAGGTGATGTTTTCAATATATAACATTTCCATTACTTAACACAAACATACCCTAGTTTTAACTGCCGTTGGTATGCACATTCAGTGTCGCAAGTATTGAGAATTACCAGAATTATTTACTACCACTAGATAGTAAAGCAATCAGAATTAGGGACCTCCATCTAACAGCTTTTAGCCAAGGTACACCTACGTACCTACAACGCCTCTTGAAGAGGGTTATGCCTGTCCTCTGGAACATCCTCTCCTTAGGCACAATTACTTTTACAGTCTTGAGCAGGGGTGTACCGAAGGGTGCAATTGTGACAACATCCCAGGACTCTTAGAAGCCGTCTTCACTCCAGGGAAAAGAACGGACTCAGAACCAGGACACTGTGCAACACTTCACTAGTCAGGTGCTACGCAGGATCCCTGCAGTGGGCATTGCAACTCTGATACGCTGATATTTGGTACTCTGCAATTCCAGTGGAGACACGTTTTCTCTAATTCCTTTTACCAGAGGAGAGGAAATAAGTCTATTTCTGGATGCTCGAAGGAAACAGGACCCTGTAGGCTCCGCGCTGTCTTTGGAGAGCATTTCTGTGGTCAGTGCTTCAGTCACATTGCCAAATGACAAAAACAGTAGAAAGAGTACATTTAGGTTTATAGGTTTTGGAAGAAACTTGCATTATCTGCTAAATTGTTTTGTAGACTTCTGGCGTCAAAAGCTGAGGAATGTTGCCTTAGTTCACTATTGAAGTATCTCTGGTTGCAGGAAGCCTAGGTGAACAACACATGCAGCAAGTGTTATTCTCTTGCTATTTTTTTTTTCTGGTTTATGAAAAGACAAGTTGTAGTTCCCTTAGCAAAATCTGTGGATATTCTAAAGTACGTTTGATATTTTTCTTACAAAAAGTTGGTTTTTTTTAAAGTGCTTTTGGACTTGCTTGTCAGTAACATTCACTGAGCTGCACTAATTTTGAAAAATTCAGAATAGAGTTTTGCCACTTTAGAGATAATCCATGAAAGCTCTCTTCCTGCAGACTGCAATAAATCATCCCCTCCACTAAAAGCCTGGATGTCATTTGAAATTTATTGCATGGAGCTGGTAGTGGACTTAAAAGCCATTTCACATGTCTTATTACTCCAGTCATCTAATTTATGGGTTTCAGCCACAATTGTAGTTGGAAAAGTATTTTCCTTAAACTGATTAATATGATTTCTGTTTTTGCATTCATTTCCCCTTTTATAATTTTCTATAATCATTGCAAGAGACTTTGGCATCCAGCATTTAGATATGAAACTGAAAGAAAGGTGCCAAGACAGACTGATGCAGATTGACTAAGCTTTATTGGCTCTTAGCTGCACTTGTCAAAAGGTATCTTGGTTATTGTTAGTTAAGCAGTCCTGCCCTAGGAAAGAGAAAGCTGTCAGAAGCTTCCTTGTTTAACGTGAGAATCTATAGCTCTATGGAGGGAGTATGAAGGCAACCTATTAAATGGAGATGAGGTAACCATAAGTAACACAGCACAAAGAATAATAAGATATTGGTGCTTTTTTCTTTCCGCTTCTTAGTGTGAAAACTAGTTTGCATTTACTGGGCTAGGTAAGAGTGCCTTTTGATTCTCATCAGGCTGATCACCAGAACGAAAGACAGTATGAAGGACAGGTGTAAACCAAATAAAAAGAAGTACAGATATTAACCTCAAGATGGACCATGTTATCCATTTTAGGAATTTAGTCTTATGCTTAATTCCATTGATATGAGCGGTATGCGAATTAGTAATTCTGCAACACACATTACTGGTGTATGTGGTCTGCACATATGCGTGCACGAATAATTTATAATGTGTATTATGAAAGTATAAAAAATTCTATTGGCACCTTCCAGAAGAAGAAATACTGTGTAATTCTTGCCCTGACTAGCTTATGCTATTCTTAAATGTGGTCCAGCGTGTGCATGCGTGGTAACAGCTGGTGAGGAACAGCATCAGTAATACCACAGTTACTTCCTAGCATTAGAGCATGGTGTGAGGAATTAAATAATCTCACTGTACTTCATACATAAGTCAGTGCAACGGTGGCAGGTCAGGCACAGACCCATCCAGAAGTGCTTGAAGATGGTCCATGAGGCCTTGGATGGAGTTTGTCTGCAGCACAGATCTAGCAGTCTTTCCCCTGGCTGTTGCCTGTGGCCTGAATGCCCAAAGATAGGTGGCTGAGGGCAGAGTCAAGCTGTGCGTGGTACTACTTTGTCAGCTGGGCAAAATGATGATTACTGGCCAGACTGGTGACTTTACTACAGCAGTGAATATTGACATGTTACAAAGATATCTGAAACCAATATATGCTTTACTACATGTTTATATAAATACAGAGTCTAATGAGGAGGAGGAGGAAGTCATAGAGCTCTGACTCCCGAATACCCATTGTTCTCTGTTTCCTGAGAATTTTAAAAGATTAAAAACAAGAATGGTGTAAAGAGAATCCTACTGTGGTTTCTACAATGCATGTTTTCTGCTAATAACACCTGGGAGGCAGTGCGAAGTAACAGCTGAGGTGCTTAAGGGCACCTCTAGTGCCATCTACCTCCTGTGCACATCTGTGGATTTGGGCACGCATCCAAAAGGAGGCTGAGAAGAAAATCAGGCAATGATGAGACCATTGCAACAGGAGGAGGAGATAGTCCTCTGCTGCTGAATCTGTAAGTTTCTGGGTGTAACTTGGGCACTCCAAGGTTCAGGATATTTGCCAAGTGTTTGAGTAAGAGCAGACCTCAGAACATCAGTTTGGTGCAAGGGAGCTGAAATCGCTCCTTGTGCTACTAGGAGGAAATACTGCACCTGGGATGCCTCCTGTTCCCCTTGAAACAAGCAGCCACCAGGAGACAGATTCTGCAAGCCTCAGTAAGGTAGAAATGCTGCCTACCTCATGCCCCCATCTCTGCTGGGTGATGATGTGTGTGGAGCCTCAGTGTCCAGGTTCAGTACAAGTGGGTCTGGCAAGTCTGAATGGCAGTTTTGTAGGGAATTTGCTCTCAGATACCACTGCTGAATAGAAAGCTGATGCTGTAATAGAGAATACAGCGCTGGAAGTCCCAAGATGATGAAAGATTAATGAGAGGGGGTTAGGCTTGCAACAGCTGTTTCTTTCTTTCCTGCACATAGACAGTAATGTCATGCAAAGATAAACATATTAGCCAAATATTAACTCTTTTTTAAACACAACAAAAAGCAGCATGTGACAGATTCCTATATCTAAAACAGAATAATGCAGGTTGCCAGTTTCAAGCTGAACTCAATTGAGCTGCTACTGGAATTTCAAGAGAAGATTGTTTTGTATAGCACCATCAGTTTGTGTTAGGATTCAATAATGAAACAAAGACTTGTTTTCCATGCAGAAAAGTTTATCTAGGAACCAGATCTTGAGCAATTAATGCAGCTACTACAACCACAAGACCTAAGGTGATTTACCCAATTTGAGGCTTGCAAAGTAAGCACTGCATATTTTCTGTTGTTAATTTTTCACAGTTCGTACTTCAGCATAATGATCTGTCTGTAGCTGGACAATATTTTTGGGAATGTTCAATTTGAAAATTAATTTGCTTCATCTGTAGTGACGTCTTCTTTGTGTTTGCTTCCTGCGAATGTTCCTGCTGTCAAGTTTTGCTGGCACAAATATGTAAAGACACCATTTTTTTAAACTAAGTGCACAATTATTTGTGCTGGAAGTGCATGTGCTCTCTTTTATTTGGGAAACAAAAAAAGTGTAAATACTCTCAATTAACTGATAGAGCTTGAAAAGAAAATATTGAACTGTCTGTGCTTGCATTTGCAGAGAGTTGAAGTAAGAGTTTTGCCCTCAACTCAATTGGATACTTTAAAGTGAATTTTAAACTGCTTGGGGAGGGGGAAGCTGAATTAATCTAATAAATTCCTTATAGTGAATTATTTGTTCAACTGTTTAATAAGTAATCCAACCTATTACGTTTTAGTTATTTGCTTCTTCCATTTAGCTTTTGTTTTTTAAAGCAACATGGCCTTTTTATGAAATCTATGACTTTCATTATCTGGTCCCTTTATTTTTTGCTGTGAGATGATAGGTATCAAAGGCAAATGTACAATCATTGTGCTATTTCTTCACCTTGCCACACTGAAGGAGTCTTCCATACATTGCTTTCTGTGAGACAGAGACAAAAAAGACCAACTGGGAAGTGAGGCCCCAGAGCAGTGCAGCTCAGCAGACAGCAGATTGCTAATGGCACCTGTATTTCAGTTTACAGTAGTGACTGCTAACAACACACACACAGCGCACTCTGCTTGATTTTTTTTTTTTTAAGCCCCCCCCTGTTCTTTCCCTGACTCCCACACGCTTAATTAGAAAATCTGATGCAGCCAGAGACGTTATCTGCCATACCGTGTGTGTTAGTGAGGAATGCATTCTTTGATGTTGCTGATAAGCTTTTCTGTGTTGTGGGTAGTTAATTGGTAGTGGAAAGGAAATGTCTGGACTAGTGTAAAAGGAAGCTTCCTAATTGTCTCTCATGCAGCTGGTCTCACTGGTTGATGAGCCAAGGTGTGGTATTGATGTAGCAGTGGTGAGGACGTCCTGCCAATATTGCCCACCCCCCAGCAGAACTGTGCAGAGCACCTGCACCTTTGGAACCAGTTCTGAATTCTTCTCGTCTTTCATCTTTGTAAGGGAACAAAAATAGGAATAAAACACAGTTCTTCCCAAAACCTGGAGAGCCAAATTTCCTGCTGGTATAAATCAGCATGTGCACTGTAGTCTCTCCTCGGGTCATGCTAGTCCATCAGCCCTTTGAGAGCAGGGAATGTGGATGGTGAAGCATTTGTAAAATGGTGAACTAGTCAGTGGGTTAGGTCCTTGTAAAACTCAAAATGAGAACCTCGGTTTTATCTGAGGTTTGTTTTCCACAGCTTTCAAGCCTTATTTTGCCTTTCAGTCTTATTTTGCCTTTGCTGAATAGAAGACTTAGCTACTAAATTCTAGCTCCCCATTTACAAACTGTAGTCAAATCTTTCTTTGTTCTTCTATTTTAACTAGACAGTGGAAGGATCATGATCTTTCTCTGGAGGACATATTTTGAGATTTGGTTTTGGTTTGTTCAGCAGTATTAGATCATCTGACTTTTTCTTAGATTTCTGTCTTTTTGCTAGTATTGCTTGCAAGACAACTTTCTTCATCCAGTAATAGATTACTGTCATTGTGAAAGGTCCTTCTGTTCCTAATGAACTTTAAAATATCTGTCCTGGTTCTTTGGCTCTGTTGACTATAGGTTTGTTATGTCTTTTTGCTTCCCTTCTCCATTTTCTAGAATGTCTAGTTTCTGTTTTATACTTATCATTTTCACCTTTCTCTTTCTTCCATTTGTTATATGCATTTGAAAAACTACAGATGCTTTCGCTTCCATTGTAAGCCTGGCTGCATTTCTGTAACCAGCGTGATTCTTTTTTTGAATCATTCCACTGTGGCTTTTGGGGTACCTAATAATAAGATTTTCTTAAGCTCTTGCCAATCGTTGTTATCTTTCCATCATTTTTTTTTCTGCTGGCTAATTGTATTCATGTTTTTGAAACTGACCCCTGAAGAGCACCAAGTGGAAAGGTGACTGGTTTTGAACTTTGTGCTGTGCGAATGTAACAGATGTGATGGAGCCATGCTCACTTGTACATGAACAAAACTATAATTTTAATTCTGTTTCTATTCCTTCTCATCTGCCAAAATGATATGCAGTATAGGATGAAGGTCCTCAGTGAGACCCAGACACCTCTCCACTCCTTATTTTCACTACATTATGCTGACTGACATTGGTTGTTTTCCTACCCACTCACCCCAATATGGAACTGAGAGAATTAGCTAATAATTGATGCTTATCTTGCTGGGAGTTCCACAGTGGCTTGGGTTAGTCGAAGGGCTCTGGCAGAGCTGTCAGACCCAGTAGTGGTCTTCCTTGCTGTCTACTGTGTGTTGGTAGCACATGTGGTATGCAGACTGCTTCTTTCTCAGCTACCCTGGTGTGGTGAATGGATAGCAATTACATGAGAGTCCAGCTATTTAAAAGAGATCCAGAGCAGCTCAGAACAGATTTTCTGTGTTAAACAATTAGCTGAGTACTGAGACATTAACCAGATGTGCTACCCTTTGGGCCAATTTTTGCAGTCTGGTTCACAAATGTGTGGTAGGAGAGAAGATTCAACCTGTTTTCCCTCATACAACGGCAAGGGAAAACGGTGATACTGAGAATGCCAATGAGGAGAGCCAGATGGTTAGCTATTCTTGGTCATGCGCCTTTCACAGTGTTGTGCTGCCCTTCTTGCTTTGTTCCCATCTGTATCTGCAGTGCTACGTTCCACGTTGAAGGCATGCTGAAGCATCTAGAAAGCATGGGAACGCAACAGGGGAGAAAAATTTCATTTTGTCCAAAATACCAGATTTGGAATTAAGGCTGAAGAGGATTTAACTTCAGTGATATCTGGGAGGTTATAGTATCTGGGTGAGTTAGCGAAGTGTGAAGCATGATTTCCCTTATCACTGGCAGTAAGGCCCCCCAAGAGAGGTCACCAAACTCCCAGGCTCTGCCAAAGGGTAATAGAATATGTGAGAAAAGGGTTCATCCAAATTAATTTGTCTGAGAAGAGAGGTTGAGGAAAAGCTTTGCAGGGAAGGTCTTGGAAAGGACGGAAGAGAAGATAACACGGGAAGCATCTTATTCTTTCCAGTTCATCTGTCTGGTCTCTAGTTCAGGCAGAGGGATACTACAGTACTGATGAGCATGAATGTTCGATTCCACTTTTGCTCCTTAGTCTCTGTGAAATAGGAAACTAAGCAGCTCTGTTTGCAAGCATGTTACGGCCTCAGTTGTGATCAACCTCAGACTTTCCCGTGATGACAGAGTATTAGATCAGTGACTGCACACATAGTATGACAGGCCACACTGCTTGCAGGGTGTATGGTATGTGTATGGGATGGTGATTTTCAGTAGTTCGTTCAATGCACAACTTTTCAATTTGAAATACAAATTGAAAAGTTGTGCATTGCACAAACTATTAGTAATTTGTATTTCTGATTGCTAAGTACCTACACCTAGTAGCACACATACACCACAGATTGATAACTCTTGTTGGTGTTTGAAAAAAATCATAACTCTCTTACAGGTTTTGCAGTCACTTAGGTGGACATTTGAAGGCTGGAGTGGTGTGACAATCCCTGCCAGGGCTGACAGTGTATGAGGAGGTTTTTTGTATTTTATCTTTTTGTCTTTCCTGCTGCTACTGACTCATCCACTCTTTTTGTTGTCTGTTTATGCTCATTTATATGCACTTACTCAGCTGACTGGTTAAGTTCCACCACCCACTTACAACTGCAATGAATAATGTTTTAGGCCTGGTGTCTCACAAGTGCAGGCCCCTCACACATCAATGTCATTACTGGAATTGCTTTTACTGATAGCAGCCACGTGGCAGGTGTACAGAGAGCAGCCTGCAGAATGAGCAGCATGAAGAGCATCATTCATCAGGTTTGCTTACAAAAAGTCATTTTGTGTGTTAGCATTAAAATGTTGTGGTCCCCTTCCTCCTCCATTCTCTTCCTTCCACTGCCCATGATAGCAACATGTGCTTTTCTCTCCATCTTGATTTTTCACATCATGGTTTCAAGTCAGGACTCCAGATAGGACTAGGTTGTGTCTTGCTGTTGCGTAGAACCTTTGAAGAAGGTTCAAGGAGCCTCTTGTGCTTTTGGAGGAAGCTTCATTACTGCCACGTGCTCCAGACCAGTCTGATTCATCTCTAGTCAAAGATATACTTGTCTGTGTTACTTCAGGCCATTTGCTCAACTTTAGCACATGCTTAACTTTTGCCTGAGCTGGAACCTCACAAGACCCTCAAAGGGACAGACAGCAATAGGTTCGTAGTCCCATCCCTGCAATGCTACTCGTTGGAGGATGAAGTCTACTCCTTAAAAGAGCAGGGTAGCAGTAGCTTTGCTCTGGTAGAACTTCTTCTCAAGTGTATCATTCATCTCTGAGGAAGGAGCCTTAACCACGTGTGCTGCTGTGCCCAGAGACTTGATGGTGATGCGACTGATTGAATCCAGTCTGCACTTGCTTTATTCTGTATGACTTTAAGTTCCTTCTGGGTATTGATGATTTATTTGGACTTTTATTTTATTTTAACAAAGTGCCTCTGCTTGCTTGGAATAATCGCCACACTGAATCCAGGAAGCTTTCGTGACCTTAAAAAGGGTAACTGAACATTGGCATTAGATTTAAAAGGCGGGGGGGGGAGGTTGTGGTGACTGTTCTTAATTGAATCTGAAAGACAAAAATTACTTTAAAGATCTCAGATGGCATATGAAAGAATGCCCTCTTCTTGTTCTAGGTTGTATTGTCTCATTAAAATGCCCCCTTCCCTGTAATCACTATTTCACAGTTCAGCCATCTCCAGATACTGTGAAACAGCTGTGCAAAGGTCAAGTACAAGAGGGCAATGGGAAAAGAAAATGACACCACAGCTCCCAGGGTTTCCAACCACCCTGTTAACAAATTTACTGACACAGGGCATAATTTTTACTGACGCTGCCCATTTTTTACTGACACTGACTCTTAAGACTCCATAGGGAGCAGATGCTGACATCTCTCTTGACTTTGAAAAGCTCATTGCTGAAACAAAATGGTTTTATGCAAAGATTTACATACAGTGTCTAAACATTAAGCAGGGGATCAATAGTTCTTCAAGTCTGAGTAATGATCCCACGTGGCAAAGCTACGTTTTAATTAATAACAATGCATCCATACTTCATCTTTTTCTCTGTCTTGGAGGGAACCAGTGCAATCCAGGGTTTGTTCAAGCACATCCCTGTTTCTTATCACACACTAGCCCAAGTCTCGTTGGGCTCTTATTCTGCTTTGAGACTTGTGCAGACGGACCTGACACCTTTATGACTTTTTAGTGAGGCCAGTGGGGCTTGGTGCAGGTATCTGTATATCCTTGCAGATCTTACTGTAAGATCAAGCCCTTGGTTAAGAGGTAAGGGTGACTGGTAGATCTCAAATAGCTTGTCACCTTCTGGTAGATTTAATTTAAAGTCGACCTCATTGTTCAGAAATAAGAGTTGTCTGTTTTAGCACCATGCTTAGCTTTTGTCTCCTTCATCTCTCCAGTTGTTTGCTGTTGACTTTTCAGTCCTACATAAACATGGTTTTGTCTGGTTCATCTCTTAAACCTGACCGTTAAACTGCTCTGTGTGGTGCACTTGCAATTTTTTCCCCTTTCGCTGCTCGTGTTCCCTCTCAGTTGTTGACTGTGACTGGAAAATAGGCGTACAAAGCATTTTGCATTCTCTGAATGTACCACACAGTAATTCTGCTGTCTGAAAACTCTGTAATGTCAATAATTGATGCACTTGAGAAGTGGTAATTAAATTAGTTAATTATGCTGGTAAAATTACATGCAATTATGTGACTGCAGGGTATGTTTAGTAAATTAGGCTTTCCCATACTCACTACATATTGTGGTGCCAATTTTGTTCCTTGATGATTAGGTAGCTTTTGATACTTCTTAATTGATTTAATACCTGGATCTTCATTAGCCCTCGATTGCTATGCAATGTATGTCTGACATTTTTCTCTCTGATATTTCACAAAGTATCGTTCATCAAAAAAAATCAATCTATACATATATACATATTCCTGTCAGATGTTAAAGCATCAAGACTTTAGGGAAAATGCTCTCTTCTACAAGTGTCTTGCAGTGACTTGCCCACTAGTGTGAGATGCCAATCAACTAACTGTCCCTGGGAACCCTCTAATATAGAATGACTGATTTCATTTATGTTTCTCTTGAAAGATCCAAATAAATAGGTGTCTCAGAGAAGATTGGCACGGCGACAGCTGTTTTAATGACACCTGCTATCTTTGCAGAGAGCAGTGAAAGGTTATTAAAAGGTAACATTAATTCAAATAAAAATTTCAAGGGGGTCAGATTTGATTGTGTTTGGTGTATGAATGGGGTTTGCTGTTCTTCATTCATGCTTGCTCAATATTTTACATGTCAGAATCACCTCCTAGCAGATGGTTACCTTCATGCTGGCTGTGTTTACTGTCACAAACCTTTTCCAGATCTGCTTGTCTCCACACCCTGTATTTCCCCCCACCAGCACATGCTCTATGCTGTCAAAAATGATGCTTCTGAGTATGATCCCTGTTTGGGGATGTTAGTGACAAACTGCACAAAAAGCTAAAAGCCAGATTGTGTAGACTGAGCTACAGCCTTTTATTTCTGTTCATAGGGCAGAATCTCTGTGGGAGAAAGGAAAGGGTAGGGTGGAGCAATCGCTCGTTCTTTGGCTTTGGAGTCACGAAGCATATAACATTGTCTCTACCTGAGCCTGGTCCAGCAATGTGCCAGTATCACAAGCAGTGGGATCTGAATGACAGAGTAGTTAAGTAACTGGACTGAACTGACCTGAGAAGAAAAGGTCCCACTACTGTGACGACTTTAGAAAATGATGGATGACTGTATCCTGTTGATGTAATGTTTCTGGGAACTTGATAGAAATAGAGGCAGGCAGGACCCTTGGTTTGTCAGTCAACTGTTCCGAGACACACACACACCTTTCTTTGTCCCTGTCCCAGTGCTTGTGCCAGAACGTGAAAGGTGCCCACGCTAATGATGTGCTTATCAGTGAACCAAGCATGCACTGCTCAGAGAAATAACTCCTGAGGAAAGGCTTTTGGAGGCATGCGGGTAGCCTTGTCTGAGTTTTGTTTCTTAAAGCAAACCCAACTTTCCTGTATTTATTTATTTATTTCTTCTCCTGTATTTATTTATCTGTAGCTGCTGTGGCAGCTTTATGGTGGCCTTTAATATTAACCCAGGGGGAGTCAGTCCATGTTGGTTCTGTTTGCTTTGTTTAGGCCTTTACTCTCTTTTCCATCTTCCTGCTTCCTCTCAACAATGGTTATTACATAAATTCTTTTTCTTCCCCCACCCCCAACTGTAGTTTTGGCCGACTCTTTTTATACGGCAAGTGTGCAGCTTAGGCTTAAAACATTACAGGAGAGAATTTTCAGCATTTCCAGAGTGCTCAATAATGTCTAGAGCTGGCAAGCTGGCTGGCTTCTTAAACCTTATATATCATGGCTTTTCAGAGTTGTTGGTCTTGAGGACTGAGGCTGTGTAGTTTGTAAGCACAGGGAAACTTTTGAAAAGAGGGAGTCTGTGTTTCTCCAGACTTAAACATTAATGCTTATACGGAAGTTCCTGCCTTTATAAACACAACGTTATCACACATTCTTGAGCCAGTTCTGTATTTTTCAAGCTCACAGTAAAATTGAAGTTAACTGGGTACTACTGGATGCGAAGGGTTTCCTATATACTTGCTTCAGCACCAAGAACTGTGGTTCTATTTAAGAAGCTAACGGGTATTTTGATAAACTATAGTTTTGTTCTATGAGAAGACCTGCTCTTAAAATATGAAGGAGTAGAGTCAATTAGAAGGAAAACAGTGAAGAAATGTGCAGATTTAGATGGCAAAGCTCTCTCCTAAGGATATTAGCAGGATGGAGAGAGAGAGAGAGAAGACCTCCTGCAGGCATGTAATGGTCTTACCAGTGAGTCTGTTAAAATACCACCTGCTTTGCCTGACAATCTCTGATATCCAACAACTTTGTTCAGATTTCCATGTTTGGGAAAGTGATTGAATATTGAAAATGAAGGGGAGATCAATCCTAAAATAACTGTAGGAGACCTGGGGATATGCAGAAGTTTCTTGTTGTTTTTCTTTTTTTCTTTAGTGGGGACAACTTCTACCTGGCTTTTGCAGTCTTCTGAAAGCAGTGCATTCAAAACAACCTATCTTTATTTGGCACATTTGTGCTAGTGAAGCTGGCATGCTACCTTGTTAGCTGGCGTAATGCCATCCCAACAGATGGACAGGAGTATAGACAGCCAGGAGACCATGTACAAGCATCAGTATGTGTGTTGAGGGCAAGATCCCCTAGCCAGAAGTGTTGAAATGCTTGTCTGTCCTGTGTTTCTGTGCTTGTGGCTAAGATGATGTACCGGCCCTGAGTGGAATTAGCTGCACCTGTATAAGCTATTCCTTCACCTCCAAGGCAGGAGTTGCTCTGGCCGTGCAGAATTTGGGTTACCATCCCACTAGGTATTCCTGTGGGATCTCCAGAGATTCCTGAAAAATACTAATGCTTTCTACATATCAAATAGTTTAAAGTGTGGTGGGGCCAACTTTTAAAGTCGTATGTGCAATAGGTCATACTAGTAACAGTCTCGGAGAGCAAACAGAGCTCCATCAACGGTGACAAAATCAGAGGGGTAAATGATCGAGTCCAGTTCTGCAAAATTCATTGTGCCAAGATTTCTGCTCATTTTGGAAAGTGGGCAGAGCTTGTTTGTGGATTACCACAGAAATTAATTGTTAGAGTTCTCTGGGCATCTTTCATGCTGTTTGTCTTTGCCTGAAGAGACAGCGTTTTCCCAGTGGGGGACACAAAACCACATTTGTTAACATTAGGTGCTTTTGTAAATTCAAGTAGTTACTTGACTGTATTTATGGAATCAAAGACAAACAGATTCATCTAACGTGTAATCCAAGGGGCAGAAGGAAAGCCGTGCCTTCATAAGATGATGGCACTTGTTGAACTCTAATCAGCTTTAAATTTGCGATTCAGGTAGTGGATGTTTAGTTTGGGAATGGCCACTTCTGTTTTAGTTTGAATTTGTTTCAGGGTGCTATAGGGTAAACTGAAAAAAAAATCCCTGCTCATAACTGAAATGAGCACTTATTTGTAAATGTCTTGCTAACTAAATTGGTTTAAATTTACCAGGGTTAAACTGTAATCAAACTCTAAATATAGACTCTTTCCAGACTCTGGCTTGAATTTACTTCATTTAAAGAACTGGCAACCATTTCAGAAGAGTTGTATGGTGTTTTTAAAACCATACAGAAGACACTGATAGAATGCTATGAGGCTGCCTGCAAGGGATTGAGATCTGCAGTTCAGAGGCCTGCACAATTGTGAGTAATGGCAGACAGTGGTATTAGCAATAGATTTATGAAGTCAGTGCTGTATTTCATATTTGGAAAATTATTTTTGCAAGCATAAAGACTGTGTGCTTAGATTTTCTCTTCCACCAACAAAGTTTTAGAGTCAGCTTTTAGCTGAAATATTTTCACATGGAAAAGTCCATCTTGCCATAGGTGACTAGACGAGCATTTTTGTCCCAGGCCTGCTGGGGTCAAGGTCTGCTTTAGTATGTACCCACCATGTGATATCTCTTCCTCACCATGTACTAACAGATATTTTAGAATAACTTTGCATGAAAGACCTGTAATTATAGTCTGCTAATTTTAGCAGGTAGAACTAGTGTTGAAATGGCAATATTCACATTTGCACATAAGCAATCCAACAAATGAAGTTGCTCCCTTTAAACGTGTTTAAATGTAACACCCAAGATCTCCTGTATTAAATAGCCATTGGCAGTCTGAATTGCAAAGAGACCTGCAGATAAGCTGGCGAAGTCACCGATCTGGGTCAGGATCATGTTTGTTAGATGAAATATTAAATGAATTAGTGCCAGTTTACTTCCAAATAGGTATATGTGCATAGGTAGCGGAAATGTCTGTTGGCCTGCACCTAGCCTTGCTTTGCTTGGAAGAAAGATTGTTGAGACATCTGTTAGACTGGAGAAGAGAAGGCTCAGGGGGGATCACATCAATGTATGTAAATACCTGAAGGGAGGGTGCGAAGAGAATGGAGCCAGGCTCTTTTCAGTGGTGCCCAATGGCAGGACCAGAGGCAACTGCACAGACTAGAACACAGGAGGTTCCCTCTGAACATCAGGAAATGCTTTTTTACTGTGAGGGTGACCAAGCACTGGCACAGCTTGCCCAGGGAGGTTGTGGAGTCTCCCTCCTTAGAGATACTGAGAAGCCGTCTGGATGTGGTCCTGAGCAACTGGCTCTTGGTAGCCCTGCTTGAGCAGGGGGGTTGGACAAGATGACCTCCAGAGGTCCCTTCCAACCTCAGCCCTTCTGTGACATGAAGCTAATTGCTATTGAAATTGAATTCAGATCATTTGTGCCAGACCTCTCAGCCAAAGGGAATTTAGTTCTCTCTTCCCCCCCGCCATGCATCTTGGTTATCTGTAACAGGTAGTGAGCCGTATCTGTATTCATCTTATCAACATACTTCCTTTTTTCTGCAGGCAAAGCATTGGAGAGCAGTTGAGATGTACTCAGCAGGTCCTTGGTTCTCTATTAGTGCTGTTAGCAATTTTTTATAAAGCAGGTCCTTGTGTGAAGGCACAGGAGAAAGCTATACCTGTGATCTCTCTGATCACTCTTTCCAAGTGTCACAGCTCCCAGTATGGGGCTATTTGGGTGTATTCCAGTGAGAGGTTTGGATCTTCATATGGTAATAGCCTCTGTTCCAGTCTCTTGCCATGGAGAGGAGTGCCTTGCTCCCTACTCCACACTCCCTACTCCTACTGCACATATCCACGCAGATTTTGCTGCTTTCACTCTTCGGACGCAGCTTCACATTCTCCATATCACAGGTTAATCAGTCTCCCTCCCTCATCCCACCACCATGTGGAACTGAGTTACAGTGATAGGCTTAACTATACTTGAGAGCTGCTAGAAGCTTTCTTTGGGAGCCTGCAACGTGTGCCTGATGAAGTTTGTAAGGACATGATAGTGGTCACACTGGCTTCAAGCAAAGGTCTGCCTATCTGAGTAGACTCTCTCCAGCTGTGGCTGCAGGTGGGTTGTGTAACGAAGAGTAAGAGGAGTGCAGGGATGTGTGTATGATACTTCACCATAATACTCCCCCATCTCTGTCTGGCTCTCCCTTAGGTGGAAATGTTTCCCGTGGCCTTACTGATCCTCATTGGATTTATCTTCCAGAAACTTCCCAAGCTTCCCAGCCAGCTTTTAGTATCTGCAGAATCCTTTGTCAAGGGCTTGTATGTGTTTCCTCTCCATGTTGCGGAGAACCACATCTTCATGTGTTGAACCTAGCTTTTATTAACTCTTTTTTTCCTACCTGTATTTTTCTAAAGAGGGAGGGAATGAGAGAGAAAGAAAACATCAGTGATTCCTGTCCCTTCTGTAGTGCTTGTGATTTTACAGGTCCGTGTTATCTTATCCTCCCTCAGTTTGTTTTGGTTTTTTTTTTCCTAGATTGAGTTACTCTCAGTAGCACTTTCCAAATGGAACTATCCTCTATTTGTCAAGTTTCTTATAAGAAATGGGCAGAAAAAGGTTGAAAATGTAGAAGAGTTTAATATACCCAGGAATCTGACATGTCTGAAGTGTTAGTCATCTGTCCTGATGCAAACAGGACAGGGAACGTAGTGGTAGGAAGAGGGGTAACTGTTCTAAACTGAAAGAGGGTAGCTTTAAATTAGATATTAGGAAAAAAATTCTTCACTGTGAGGATGGTGAGGCACTGGAACAGGTTGTCCAGAGAGGATGCCCCATCCAACCTGGCCTTGAACTCTAGTGGAAGGTGTCCCTGCCCATGGCAGGGGGGTTGGAACTAGATGATCTTTAAGGTCCCTTCCAACCCAAACCATTCTATGATTCTGTGAAACAAACACTCTTTTTGTTCCTTTCTTTTCTGTCTCACCCCCTTCCTCTTCTTCAGGAGATCTTTTTTGATGCCTTGGATAACTTCTCTGTGTGCAATTTCTGACTGAGGCTTGGGCAGAGCATCTTCCCAATTAATGATATAGCCACTATTGTTCTAATTGCTTTTGTATTGTTAACCCACAAATGTCTTATCCCTGGATGTATTTTAATTTCCACTGAGTCTTTTTAACAGGGAGAGTTCAACTTTGCTTTATCTGGCCAGATAGAAATTCAATGTCATGCAAATAAATTCAAAGTGTAAATAGTAATGCACCCCACTTTTTACAGTCTTGTCCTTTTCTGGGTGCATGATTTGCCATGCTGATGAAGTAGGCAGGAATACTTTTTCCCTACAGTATACTCTACACCATTACTTGCACTGATAATACGATCACCTGTATATCCTTGAACCAAAAAGAGAAACCACTTAAGTATAATCTTCTGTACATACCTGTGGGGTACCAAATGGATTTCACAGGCTCATCCCAAGACCACTTAGATTCATAAAGCCCCACATACAGTGCGACCAAATATGCAGTAGAGTACTAGTGCATATTACTTTGCACTAGTATGTGTATAGTACATACTAAATCTTAACAGTAGGCTTACCAGTAGGCTTTCTACCAATATATTCTTATCCTCCTTGCTTTTTACATTTGAAATTATAATTAGTAGCAACAGGTGCAGACTAGATTCTCCCTGCAGAAAAATAAAATGCAATTGGAGAGCTAGCAAGGAAAAAAACCGCAGATATCGCAACAGTACATGGAGCAGCTAAAGTACAGTTGTATGCTGGATTGGCTGTGGCTTTCCTGAGCCATCACAGCTTGCCCATTATTTGTATTGAGTTCAAAGATGGTTCCATTAGAAAGATGGAGTGCAAGTCTTCCGCACAAACCAAAGATGCTTGTTTACTCTTACAGCTCTCCTTTCATCTCTGTTACTTAATGATTCTCAGCTTTTCTCTCTTTTCTGTCTTCACTGTCATGTTAATGCAGCTGATATTGAATGCTGTCCTCCTTTTAACCCCAGTCATTTTAGGTTTGGGTTATCAAGTACCCAACTCATAGTGACTCCAGGATCAGACATTTAGCTGTTCAGTACCAATGTGGGTGCATTGCAGGAGCTTTGATACACTGGCTGGCTGTTTCATCATTTAGATAACCTTTCGTCTGCTTGCTGCTGCTCTAATATATGTGTTTAGCCTGTTGGAGACCTGTAAATATGCTTTACTACTTTTTTTTTTTTTTTTTTTTGGTCTGAGATTTGGTACAACTGGTTTTCTGTCACATAAGACTCCTTACATGAGTCCTGTCTACTGTATTGATTTCTGATGGGAGATATAGCAGGGAAGCCTAGGCGGAGGGTTTTGAGTAGATTGAGATTATACAGTCCAGAGCAAGTATAATGTCTGTTTGCCAGTGCAGTGGAACAAATGGCAGAATTGTTTGCATGAAATTATGGTGTCTATGGCAACTATATATTTGAGGCTCAATCTAGTGCTATACCAGAGGCTCTGGAAACTGGAATTTGGATGCTGCCGCTGTGTTAATACATTACAGTGATACCTGTGTAACTTGGTGGCTCAGATTACAAGTACTTTGGAGTCTGTTGGCTTTGACAAGGAGAGAGGAAAGGTGGAAATCTTGCAGGGTGAGGTCTCTAGGTAGGGTCACTAGGCTGGTATTTAATGTCTTGTCTGGGTTCTGGTGCCACCAGTCCCAGATATTTAAAAGGTCTTAAGTTAATTTTCCAAAAGGTTTATGTTGTGAGATGCAGAAAAACAAAGCAAATTATTAAGTGATAAGGGGGTTTTATGTTCTCTTTTAAAGTCTCTTCTGGTTTTTGAGTTTCAAGGTGCCAGTTGGGTCATGATTTTAAGTGGTATGGTGTTTGTTTCTCCCCCCCCCCCCCCCCCCCCCCCAATACACCTGTTAGTTTTAAAGAGAACTTTGGGATCTCACATAACTGCTAACTTTTGGGAGCTGGAATTTTAATCAAAGCATCAAATATTGTAACACTTATGATTGAAATCATCACAGCTGGCAAGACTGGGCTTTCTGATTGCCAGTTTATTTTATAGGCATGATCGATTGTAGTAGGTCATCTAAAATGCTGTAAAAAATAAAATTAAGTGATATGTTCCTTCAGTTTGTTACAAAACAGTTGAGAACATGCTGTCAGTCTTCTACACCTATTGACCATGTCCAGCCAAACCCCAAATGTGTTATACATGTTAATCTGTTTGTAACTGCAAGGAGCGTGTATATATACAGAGTATTAGAGTGTGAGCTCTCTGTGCGTATTTGAAAAGATTTTTGTTTCTTTGCATAAGGAATACTTTTATTTTACAGTGCATCAAAAGTAACCCTAACTAAGCCATATAAAGGCATATCACATCCTTCGACTTTGTGACTCACTTATTTCTTGATTATATGCCAAACACAAATTCCAGTTCCTTGTGTTTTACTTACAATAACATTAGTGTTTAATTCTACAGACTCAATCAAAGCTACACTTAATATAAAGAAAACAAATTCTCTGTTTTATAGCTGCATTAAATACTTTCCCCTAAAATGGTTTAGGGGGGTGGTTTTTTTTATTTATGGATTTTTTTTCACAAAGCTAGAGACTTTGTTTTGGTTTTAGTACTCTGTATTTATAGTTGTGGAATGATCATTTTCTGGTTGATTTCACATTGAGCTCTCTCAAAACTAGTTGTAATAGTTCCATGCTCTTCCAATCTTTTTCTTTCTATCACTGCTGTTACAATATATTATGCTTTATATTCTTAAGCTATTAACTCTGAGCTCAGTTAATGATTTGTTGGTGGTTTAAGGGAGAGTATCTGGGTCGTTTGTGTTGGTATTAGCTTTTATTTTTTTAAGAAGAGCAAATAAATAATTCCAATAGTGGAAAAAAAAAGCAAGAGGTTTGTTTCATGGGGCTTAGATAAGATGGGCCAACACAAAATGTAGTGACCTTGACCTATTTTTGGTTTTGTTTTCTAACTTTTTTTTTTTTCCAAATGCTTGCATGGTATTTGGTAGTTAATGATGATTTGCTTTTTTCTTGGAGACATGCAAAGGACGAATAGGACTTTTTCTTTTTTCCCCTTGATACCTGGTCTCCAGTGTTTAAGGAAGTTTGCAAGTTACTTGTGGGTTGTTTTCATTGATCTTTGCACCCAATTCAATTTAAAGGTGCAAAATCAGAGGCTCTGAGCATCTCTGCAGGCTGGGGAAGTAGGATCTGCTTCCCAGCAAGCACTGAAATATCTTAAGTCCCTGCTCAGCACAGGAACAACTGAGCAAGCCAGGCATCCCACTGCAGAAGCAGAGTGCTTTTGGGTCCATGGGCATGACAATCAGGAGGAAGAAAACTATTTCCTCTTAATACCTGAAACCCTAGTCTGGATTTTGCATCAGGTTTTGAAGGGCGGGTGGTGGGGGTGGTGTGGTGGCCAAAAGTCACCGCTTTCCTTTGCCCTTCCTTTACCCAACACATACACACACATGCACACTGACTTATAGGAACAGAGAGTGGACAGAAGCTGTGTGGCCATAGCCTCTCTGGAAGCATGGAGCATGATTATACTAGAGTGCCAGTTGGGTTTGGTCTGTGGGATGATCTCTAAGCAGATGATGGAGAGGGAGAAAAATAAAGTGGGGAGGGGAAGAAGGGGAATGGAAGGAGGTCTGCTTCCCCATCCTTATATTGTACTTGTTCATGAAGCTTCACTTTGTAAGGAACAATCTCTTTGCGGTTCCTAGACTCCCAAAATGATGTGATCATGTATGACAACATTACGCCTGAATGGTGCAGGACCCAATGTCCTCTAAGCATCCTCAATTCATCCATTGTATCCTAGGTTGGGACAGCACTGAGATGCTGCCTTGAGGCTCGCTGAAGTTTATCGTGACTTGACTATGGGTAGCAGCAAGTGCCTCATATGGAGTTCCTTTGTTAAATATGGACCTAAATGCACTTCTGTGTCCAGTGCCTCATTTACCAGGTGCTATTTAAGTTTCCTTCTTAGCTCCACTTTTGTTGCAGGACAAAATACAATCTATCCTTTCTTGCTCTGGGACTGACCATTACTTTAGTGCCTTAACTAAGTGCTGGTCTTCCTTGTTTGTTGGCAGAGCTCCTGTTTTCTAAAGTCTAGTTTCTTCCTTCTCTTTAGCAACTGTATATGCACAGACAAGTGTCACAACTTTGGGATGAAGAAAAGCAATTTTGGATAGACCAAACTGAGGGCAGAGCTGCACTGAGCCACAGACTTGCCTTTGCTTTCTGCTTGCCGAGTTAGATGCGGAGGGTCTTGTTCAGGCTTGTGCTAATTGGTACTTGCTGAGTATGTGCCTCCATGCAACAACATAACCCAAATAGTTATATTTATTGAAAGTTTCTACTTTATTTTACTTACACTGAACTGGTCCTCATGTGAAAGTCATATAAAAGCACAGGTGATCAAATCAAATATTTCATCTCAGACTACCTGTTACTGAGGATACTATTCAGAGGAGTGTGGTCTGAAGGGCAAAACCCCTGAGTTGTGGCACAAACTGAAAGAGGAGAATGGGCTGCTGAAAGGTCTGATTTTTGGCTGATGGATTTACAAGCAGGCAGAGCAAATGAGCAAAACCTCACAGGGCAAGAGAAAGAAGACAGTGTCCTTTACTGCAGCCTGTGTTTTGGCGCTCCTCTTTCTCCTCATTACCAGAAGAATAATTCCATGAAATGCAGGTTTTCTGCTGAATTCCTCTGGATCTAAGTACATCTGGGTAGGATTCTTACCACTGCCTACCATACCCTGCTGCCTTTGAAGAGACATGCTCTTCCTCTCCACCTGCTGCAAGTATCCCATATGCGATGAACATGCACCTGAAGTATGTACATGGAGTTACTGTCTATTGGCTTCCCACTGTGAGCAATCCAAGAAAACGTTACAGCTTTTTACCAGTATGGATTTTTTCATCCTCCAGGTGGCTACAGAGGTGTTGGTGGTGCAGGTCTTCCTTTGAGTCAAAATCTGTCAACTCAAATGTTCTTTTGGTGTGTTGGTTTTTTTTTTTTTAATTAAAAAAACCCATAATGCTGTCATAAAAGAACCTTTGCAATGAAATGTTTTGAATTGGGAAACAGTTGAGATATCTGGCCCTGTCTTCCATAGTCACTAAAGTGTATAAGTTATTTTCATGTTAGATATGTGTAGATATGGATCTAGTCCTTGTTGTGCTCTTCCAGGGCTTTGTTAAACTGCTAAACATAAGTGTGCTCAGGGAGGATTTAAAGTCTAGTGGTGTTTCCAAAGCAGAGCCACCAAGGGTTTACAACTCCCGTACAAAAATGTTGCTGTAGGTGATGTTTTGTCAATTTGAGAAGATATTACAATGCTGTTTCCTGGAAGCACTGAAATCTATTCTCTTATAACTATACTTTCCCCACCTTAGCAGTCTCTAGTCTTAGCATCAAGGTTTTTTGGTTTTTTAATTCTATTATTACAGCTGGATGATACCTTTTATTTTGTAAAGCATCCCTCACATAGTATGTGCCATCACTCCAGGGATAAATAGGATAGCATATGCAGTCTGGTGTAGATGTAGAGGTAACTACATCGAGTAGGAAATGGAAAGTGGAGTGGAAGTGGAGCACTTCATGCTTCCCTGTCCGAGTAGCCTTTTGCAGTCAGGACATCAGCAGCGGTACCAAGGCAAATAGCAAACAATAGTAGAAGAGGAGAGAAACTGAGGGGAAAATAAGGTGGACAAAAGAGATTTTGTGGGAGTAGGAGTTCGCTTTTTGTTGCTGTTGTTGAGTTCTGTTTGTGTGGGTGAATTGGTGAATCACAAAGCAGGTGTAGGGAGTTGAGGGAGAGAAAGAGTTTTTGCACTGTTAGGGGTGAGAATGTGTGAAAGGATGGAAAGTAAGCCAGTACTTGTTGAATACAGGGTCCACAGTTCACAGGTTGGCAAGAGTAAGCCCGTGAAGGGTTTTTAAAACACGGAAGTCAGTTTTGGTCTGAATCCCATAATGAAGTGAAAGCCAGTGGAATTGTCCAGCACTGCCAAATCCAAGTATTCAAAGCTCAGGAGTTTTCTCTCCCTGTTCTAGTACGATATCTTGAAATTGGCCTAAATGTCACAAAACTTTCAAAAATAATCTTGAGTGATTTTTACTTCTTTAAAAAAAAACCAACTTTATTCTTTCTTTTCATCCATGTTTGTCAAATTTCAGCTTTCTCTGAGACCTTACAGAGCACCAAAGCCAGCAGAAATACTTATCCTCACGTAGTCTGTGGCATCTTAATTCAGTCTGGCAGATTCAGCTCAGATATTACACTGATGATTTTCTAAATATGTCATGTCATAAATTATTTGCCAAAGGTATTACTTTTGTTTCTCTCTTCAATATATACAGAATTTTTCATCCTCCATGATGAAGGCAGTTATGATTTATTCTTTTTTTAAATATATTGAGAGAATAGTCTACAGCACAAATTTGTTCATGGTCTATTTTTAATAGTCAGCCTCTGCAGATTCAGTGTGAGACTATGGAAGTGTGCAATGGTCTGATGGTTCCTAAGCTATCATCAATAATGCTGATCTATGCTTGGTTTATTTTTTTTTTAATAACATTAGTGCAGGCAGCATACTGACAGAATCTAGACCCCTTCACAAGCTGTCCAGGTAGTGAATCTTTTTATAAATGGGACTGGCATGTGGTTACAGAGTTCTGTAGCAGTACGTCTGGAGAGAGGGGCAATTCGAATGCAAAGCACTTCTGACTTTTTTCAGCAAAGATGTCTCTATGCAGTGCATCAGACTGTCTGCAGCAAGTTTTTAACTAGCACATCAAAGTCAGCTTGCTGCCTTTAATTGTCTCTGAAACAGTAGTGATAACAAATCACAGTGAGGATAAACCTTTCCTTTGCGTACGTTGCATCACATAGCATCTGTTGTCCCTGGTTTCCCATTTTGACCTGTATTTTGACAGAAAGCCTCCCAAAATCCATGTACAAAAACCCGGCTGTAGCTGCATTTCTTAGGGCAAGCTTTGTGCACCTTTCATTTATCCAGTACTCACTACAGGAACGATTGTATGAATTCCAAATGTACGTTTGGCACAGGTGCAAAACTTTTGATTGTGAAAAGAAGTTAAAACCCTTGCTCCATTTAAGGGCAGGGGGTGGTGGTGGTGGGGAAGATATTTTCCATGGTAACTTGAAAATTAAGTACTTTGCTCTTGGTCTGTTTTGATTTCACTTTGAAATAAAGCCTTAGAGCCCAAGCTGTAAGTCTCCTGGTTCAGCAGCAGCTCTATTTCTCAAGTACAGGCTGCTTGCCAGCCTTGCAAACTAAAGAGGATTTGGGAACCCAGAAGTCCTGGATCATCTGTGCCAGTTGTGAGATGTCATAGAGCTTTGGGTTCTAATGCAGCGCCAAGTATGGGGGCAGAAATATAATGTGCAGGGCAGGCAGCAAAACTAGCTCTGACTGAGTTAATTTGGGGGCCAGAAGCCAATCTCTGCCTTGGTTTTTGCTCCTTGCTTCCCAGCAGGGCTGGTGAAACCGCATTGCTTCTGGTACTTCATTGTGCCCTGTAGGCAATGAGTCCTAGCTAGCGCTGAGCTATGTTACCAGCTCCATGGCAGCAAGCCTGCAAGCTCCGAAGTCCCTGACTATGGATGTGATTTGACTGTGAAAACGGTTGCCATAAGGCATTGCTGAGGCCAGAGGATTTAGCAGGATTAAACAAGGGATTGAATGCTTTTGTATAAATAACCAGAATATCCAGAATTATGGTTGTTAATGCTAACAAACGTTTTAGGTGGATATAAAAACCTCAAGCTTTAGGGTTTAACTTTTAGGGATCATGACAAAAAACCCTTCTAAGGGGTGAAGAATCCCAAATCTCACCTCTAACTGGTTTTCTTGTTTCTTTTTCTGAGACACTCGGTGCATGGCTCAGGGCAGAGGCAGGATGTTAGAATAAATGGGTCACAGGTAAGATTCTGTGTGTCAGTGTTTATTTGTCTCCAATGGCTTCCTCTGCTTTTACTCACCATGAAGCCTTTATTTATTTGCAAAGCATTATCCAGCATTACTAAGGAGACATGCATGTGAGTAAAGTGTATGTTGGCATGAGCCCCTCTCGTTAGTTGGACAGCACCAGCGGATGCTCACTGGCTGTACTTGTTGTTCCAGTAATGTGGCATCTTCACAGAAACATGTCAAAGGGTGGCAAGGAAAATAAAAATCTCACCTTTCATTAGGTTTGCTTCTGTGGGCTGAAGTTATGACTCAGCTTTCAGGCATGAAAAACACCCGTAGTACCACACCTCCCTGGCAAAGCCAGGTGCATGAGCACTCCAGAGGCTTATTCTTGAGGGAAACACTGGAAAGGCACTCGTTCTCCATGCCTGAATAACATCTAGTGTTGTTACCTCAGGCATTTTTCTGTCCAGCCCTGTTAGTAAAAAAGAGTCATACAGAACTGTTGCTTTGCTTGCAATAGCATTGCAGCACATAAAATAAAGGTCAGTAGCTGTGACCTAAAGAGCTTAACAAGACAACACACAGATTTTGAAAGCAAATGGCCTTTAGTCAGTAGTGCCCAGTTCTTATCTCTTTAGTGCAACTGAAAACTTTCTATCATCCCTTTCCCAATTTATGGGTGGGAAAGTGAACACACTCAGGGAAAGGAAATACGGGAGACCCCTGCATAGTCTAGAAATGGAGTCATTAGTAGGGCTGTGCCTGTTATGACCTGCTGCCCTTGAAAGAAACAAGCAATGTTCTTCAGGATTTCATATGTGCAGATGGGCTTCCAGTTCTATTTCTTCATGTTTTGCTTGTTTCTGATGATTTTCTTTTGAGCTAGGGTTCATTGTGGAAGTACTAAAGTATCATGAAAACATCCACTTTATAGGATTGCCAGACAGGTTTTGTGCTTTTAATCAGTTAAAGTAAACATCTGGTTCTTTGAGGGATGGTTCTGCTAGCTCCTGAACTGTGAACATGGGCCAAATGTCCTCAAACTGGGTGGAAAAAGACTCATAAAAGGCAGAATTAATGAGATCCTGTAGTCTGAGCAAGGCTCATTGACTTGCCAGATCCTACATAACCAATGATTTAAGCAACATGAATTACAGAGGCACTATCAGTGCAAGTTGCAACTTTATTATGCCTGGTATGAGTTGCTGCATTTCTTCATCCTTCATTTAATGAAGGATGCTTTGAGGTTAGAAAGTGCTCTAGAAAGTGCTAAGCAAGGGAAATGCTGTGATTCCTGCTAAGACTCTGACTTCAGACAAAACTTTTTCTGTGTAGGACAGAAGAATGGGTCCAGGCACATTTTTTCATCCTCTTCTGTTCTTGTGAATAAGAAAGAAAGGATATTGTGATATTTAATACATATGCAAGACTTCTACCTGCCTGCAAGAACAGGGAGGTGACTTACAGCGCTGCTTGTTCTGCTACACCACAACTGCAAATGTTACACTCCTTTCTTTGTCTTCTGTCCACTGAGATCTGTGCTTAGGTGTCCGTGACAGTTGGGTAGTTAAGCAACACTCAGATAAAAAGTTCCAAAGCAGAATCTTCTCTTTATTGTAATTCCTTCAGCTATTCCTGCTCGCAGCAAAAGCTCGGGGAACTTTAGCAAGACTTTTATTTTTTTTTATTTTGCTACAGTGTGTGCTACTCTACATTAAAGTGTATCTTCAGTGCCAAAAGGGACATCCATTGAGATCTAAGCATATTTCCTTCAAAGTGGCTCTTTGTAAGCATACCTCCTTATTTCTGTCATCTTTATCTGCTCCCTCTGCATGAGCAGGGAATGCAGACTTCCCTCCTTTTACAGATCAGGAATTTTAAACCCTGTGGGACAGCACACAAATGCACTCTCTGGGAAGGTAATGACTTTGTTCTGTTGCTCACATGAAAAGCTATTTTGCCTTGATTTCAGACTTTGTTCTAGGAGACGCTCATTCTAGTAAAAATGGCAAATAATGGAAACGTATTTCTTCTGTGCAGATTCATTAACGGGCCCAGGGCTCCCAGTTAACTGCACTGCTGGAAGTAAGGGGGGTATCCCACTTGCAGAAAGATGCTGGGACTAGCAGCTAAAAGATAACTCCCAAGTACGCAGTTTCTTCTGTCCAGTTGAACTGCTTCTGAAGTAGGAAATCAAGTATTGATTTTATTTCATATGCAAACATGTCTAGGAGGATTCTACCTCAAGCACATTTTGTGCTCATTTTCTAATTGCCCATGTAGTTGGTGATGTTAACCAATAAAAGGGTACAAATAGTTTCCTAATTGGACAGTTGGACTCTAATGCATCAGAGTCACCTTTTGTCTCTGTTGCTGATGTCCAGTGCCATTCCCAGTTCCACGTTCATTTCAGATTTCACAGGCTGTAGCTTTCTGAAAACCTCTGTTGTCCAGAAGTGTCTGCAAGAGTTCTGCTAAGGGGTTGATTTGCTGGATCCAGGTCACACTGATGTGACGCGTCTGTGTTTATAGACTTCCAAGAGAACCCCTCCAGTGAGGCGATGCAGGCAGGTGAGAGTCAGGGCGGCAGCTCCTTAGACCTTTCTCCTGCGTGAACTGGCCTGTCTAGTGCAGGTGTGGTTCAGTGTGACCTGGCTGTCACACTTACAGTTTCAGAAGTCACCTACCTGCAAGGATCTCTGTCCTGGTCTTTCCTGAGCAGTGTGCACATATGCTAAGCCAAAACACCAGCAGCTCTTTCATTATAGAATATGATACTAAGTCCATTGGCTAGTTTTATGCTTTTACAACCATTCATTAGGTTATATCATAAGTAATAAACTTTTCTGCTTGGTTGAATACTTAAGCAGATATGTTCTTTTGTAGTTTATGATGCTAAAATTGCTGGCCAGTTTTCACGAGCCTTGTGTACAGTATCAGAGTTCTGTGGGTAACACATCCTGTAGTTCAAATAGTATAGTCTACTGGTATGAATGGTATTCCAAGGTGCATGAGCTGGTATCAAGTGTTCTCTGCTGAGAAAATATACATATTCTCTTTTGAAAATATATGCACAGCTATGACATCTTTGACCATTATTGCTAAGTGGGGCGGAATGAGGCTCCCTCACACATTTGTGCAGGATACCAGCAGTGATAGAACTGGAACTCAGAGAGCTAGAATCTTGTTGTTGTGTATTCCAATTCAAAGCATCTTGGTTAAATTAGGTGGGGACTAAGACAGACATATCAAAACTGAATTAAGTCTTTGAAAGATTAGAAGTAGTAATTATAATCAGAAGAACATTTAATCATATGCAACTTAAAATAACGCCTGTGTACTTCTTTAGCTTGTGATATATTAAATCTTATGGTATGTTATGCCAGTTCAGAACATATTTGTTTTGTTCAAGGCTTCAAATTAAAAATTAAAGGCTTCCAAAAGCTTTCTTTTTGTGAACTATCCTGTGAAGTTTATGATGACAAATAGCAATTCGTAATTGATTCTTCTCACATTAATATGTAGATCCATTTGAGCATAACCAGGGAAGCTGGGAACTTGCTGCTGTCAAACTTCCTTGAGAGCCTTCTGGAGGCATAATGTGCTTTATGTTACCATGATCTCTAATCTAGAGGGCAAAAAAGGAATGGGAGGAAGGATGTGTTTAGTCAGAAAGTCCTCAGAACTGACTGCTTGAAGTGATTAAGAAAGCTGACAACATAATTGCTGTGGGGACTTCTCTTCTGAGCTTCATGGCCAAGACAGTGTTCATTGGCAGGGCTGAGAGTAGTAGTCCATGTCAAGTAGGTACAGAGAAAAAGGATAAAATCCTGCCTGTAAGGTGGGTTTAATGCATAACAGGCACTGTAGAGTGGGGGCAAATTTAGCATGCCAGGAAGCAGACATGAAGCTTGAGAAACATATAGCCACAGAGACAGTGGCCTTGCCATCATGAGATCCAACAGAATTGCAGTCTTCGTCCACAGCGACTGCTGCTTTGGCCAACTCTCTTGCCTTGTGCTCCCGATGTTAAAGGAAGGGAATGAAAGGGAAGAGTATAGCTGTCACCTTCCATTTGTTGGTGTGCCTAAAGGTTGTAGAGGTGAGTGCCTGGAGGCTGGACAGCTGGGGATTCAAGAAGAGACAATATTGGGTTTGCTGCTGCCCTTGGGGCATGTCTCATTGTGCATGTCTGTGCCTCACTGGTCTGCCAAGACCTTTTTGCTTTATCTGCCTTACAGAAGTCTGCAATGGAGGCAGGCCGCTTCCTAGCATGTCTTACATGATAGCTTGGTGGACCTAGAGAAAGGTTTGAGGCTGAAAATTTGTGCTTTCTTTTAGGGCCCTATACACTAAGGGATACTTCGTTTTCTTGGCTCTAGCTCATATTTGCCATAAATACTCCTCTTCAACATTCTTCTTCACTTCTGATCATTTTCCAGATGCGGCCCTGAAACGCTGGTCTCCAGGTATAGTGTATTTCTTCACCTTACTGCCTTATTCATGACTTTTTAGTTCCTGAGGACATAACTAAGTGGGGGATTTACCTCTGGTCCCTTTTAGTTATAAAATAGAGAGCAAGCTTTCAGGTGCTTACACTTACCCTGCTTGTAGTAGATTCTCAGAGGTCAGTGACTTATCTGATATGATGGAGGAGACCGTATAAAATGTGATGTATAATCTCTTCATCTGTCCATTGAGTTTAGACCCTATCTTTTACACTGGCAAGTGAAAACCACTCATCCATTAATCACAATGCTGATAAATACAGGGAGCTTTGCAGGGATGGTGGGTTTAAATACCAAATGCCTGTCCTAAATTATTTGCCCTGATAATGAAGTTTTCTCTGCGCTTTGACGCATATACCCAGCAGGTATTAGCATTTAACCCAGGACTGAGTATTTGGAGTTTGTCTACAAGCCAGATATGTAAAAAACATGGAAACGGGTGAATGCTTCCAACTAAGAGTTGGAGATCTGGTAAGACACGGAGATGGGGTAAGAGGTGAATGTGCATATTGGAACACTTTTTATATTGACTGTTTCTTGTGCTCATATTCTTCAAGTGTTTTATCAAATTTTATTAATATTAGTGTCACTGTTCTCTTCAAAAATAGATTTTTAAATATAGTATATCTTATGCTTTTAGTCTCATTTCCCTGTGTTTAAATGATCTCTGAACAGTGTAGGGTTTTCATTAATTTATTAATCATTTGAAATTGTCTTGATCTGTAGATTGTTCTCAAGCAGCTTGTTATGACTACACGGGATACAAAGTTTGAGCAGTATTGTTACTTTGATTGGATTAAACTAGTGCTTGGAATCAAGATTTGGGTGCAGATACTTACAATTTCAAGTCCCAAATTTGATTTCCACAAACATTTCCTAACATTCAGATCGTTCCTGCCAGTGGGTTTGCTTGCTTAACTCCTCACAGAAGCAGCTGAAAATATTTGCTAGTTGTTACTACTGTAGTTATTTTGGAGATATTACACTATTTCACTTAATCATAGTCCTGGTTTTACATGAATAATTAGAAAAAGAAAAACAGTCACTATACCTGGTCTAGTGTCTGTGAAGCATATTGAGAACCTTCTTCTGGAAAAGGAAGAATAAACAGCAAGTGGAAGATAGCACCGCTTTGGTGGCATTGCAGTAAACACCCTCATTCATATGAGTAGGGATTTCTAGAAAAAATAAACTTATACATAAGGTGATTAAGACAAGTAAACCCAGCATTGCTTCTTTGTTGTTAAACAAAGATGTTATTCTCGCACTTGTAAGATTTAGTAAGACATTAAGCATGTGTGCATGATGTCAAGATATTGGCTCTAGCATGTGTTCTTACAGCCTTTATAGTTTGTGATGACATAATTAGGTACATTCTGTGAAAGTAACTTAAAACGTTACTGTCTGTTCCAATGAATTGAATGCATTTGGTCCAGGATATCTTGCTGGAACATTTGCACAGCCTTTTGTCTGGAGGCTCAGGGAGTTCAGAAGTGAAACCATCTTTCTTTTGTTCAGTGCAGTCACATGTCTGCAGGTTTCCATATGTTTCCAGTGTCCAGAGATGCTGTCACCACTGAGTGCCTAATAAAAACCCAAGATCCCTGGCTAGAATCATCCCTTGGATTTCCTGGCCCAATGAACAGCTGTACCTCATTGCAGTTTGCAGGCAAACTGGTGCTCAGCCTGGAACTGAAACTGCTGGCTTAGATATTTAGTCAGAGGTACAGATCACCAAGCAGTACTTAGCTTGCTAAGCCCAAGCTCTCTTTTTGTTTTTCCCGCTTGTCCTCTCTTACAAATGTCTGTGCAACTCTTGTAATTAGTTTACCCTTCTGTTTCTGGCTCCTAGTTATTAAATACTTTACACTTGGTACCTTGCCATTCTTCTCAGGATCTCAAAGCACTTGGAGAACTTAGTTCACAACGCCTTCTGAAACAGATACTTAGGGCATCTATTTTAGAAGTAGCTCAGCTGGAGAGCAATAGGCTAGCTCACCCAAGGTAAGACAAGCAAGTCTTTCCACAGCCAAGAATAGGCTGCAAGTGTCCAGGCTCCAACTTCTGCTATTGTATTTTTATCCTCTGTTTTTGTAATAATATACACAACAAATGTATTATAACTTAAAATAAAAAAAGAAGAAGAAAAAAAAAGCGAAGCATACAGTCAATGAGCTGTTGTTAAATTCCTACTGTTCACTGTCCATTGCCACCAGGAAAAAAAGGTGAGTTGGGTTTTGGTTTGAAATCCAAGCTGAGTTTGTGTATGTATATTAAATCATGCTGAGAACATATATAAAAGAACAAGACACCCTGCCCCCCAAAAGCTGTCCCTGTAAGAGCTGCATTTCTGGAAACCAGCAGTTTTTGAGACAGGGTGGACAAAACAGAAGTAATTTGCAGCTGAGGTCCTTCATCAGTCTGGAATTATTCTGGCTGTATCAACTCCTTGGTTGCTATAAATCAGTTCTTACTCCTGCTCTGTGGTTGTGCTCAAAATGAGCAAGACTAGTTGTAAATGTTCTTTTTTTAAAATTTCAGACTTGGGACTCAGCAGGATCTTGACACTGCACTATTTATAAAAGAGTAATTGTGGTTAGATTTCATAATATAAGAGCTTGCGTTGGGAGGGGAACTCAAGTGAGGTATGTGTGTGTGGTGCTCCCTGGATCCCAGAATAACGACTGGTTCAAGCTGCTTTTTCAAATATGTTGCCACTCAGCGGAGAATGGAAAAAACGCTGGAACGTGCTCCAGTCTGGACTTGGCCACAGTCTCCCCCTCTCTCTCTCTCAGGAACTCAGCTGGCTTTGCACATGTCTTCAGGGTGGAGGCTTACAGGTTTTGCTGGGCACTCCAAAAAGCTGCAGCGGGGTTGCACTGGTGGGTTTTTAAAAGCCGTGGTCGTTGTACCAAAACAGCTGGGCCCCGCATGCAGAAGTTTCCATCTCGAGTCTTGAGCTGATCCGTTCAGAGCTCCGCGGATGAATCACTTGTTGCCTGCCCTGCCCGGGAAGGGGAGGGACTCACAGGACTGAGCGGGAGTCATCCAAGATGGGTGATGACACCTGGAGGGTGGTCTCTCTCTGTGGGTTGTGGTGAGAGGCAGTGAGTCAGGCTCCGGCGTCAAGTCACCTGCTGGAGGAACTGCCCTCTCTCTCTCTCTCTCCCCCGCCTAAAGCATATTTGATCACCCAGGTTAGGCACCTCTAACACACCTTGTGTGGATCTCCCTACCAGAGCTACTTTGGAAATAGGCAGGATTCAGTGCCAATGTCCAGTTTTTACATGCGTGGAGACAGATGAATGGTCAGAGTCAAAGTTCGAATGTGGCTCTGCAACCTAGGATAATAAACAGATATACAAAGAGGAACATAATTGTTGGGGAAGTGAGAAGAAGGGGTGAGTAATATAATGTGGCTGCTCTGAGAGACAGACACATGCCCTGGCAGTGTGCTGGTATTTAATTCTCTTTCAGTTAACAGTAATGCACCTGGTAAAAGGCAAAGAGAGGTAAATAACAGCTCGTGGAGGGGCATGCCACAAACTCTACCTGGCCCCCAGTCAGCCCTTCTTCATCTTCTGAAACCTGTTGTGCTGTGCTCAAAACAGTTTCATTGCTCCACTGACTACAGTGCGGTTACTGGCTGAGGTCCTGGTCTTGGATCCAGAGAGAGCTTCAGAGAAGTTTGCATCTGGATGTCTGTGGCTTGGGGTCATCTCTAATTATAAGTAATGACTCTTCTTTCTGGTCCTCAGCTGCAATAGCAAACTGATTTAAACTCAGTTACAGCAGAAAATAGTTTCTAAACTATCTCTTGTTTCTCTGCTCCTGACGTAACGGTCAGCATGTGCCTGACTGCTTGATGAGTGTGTGACTTTCTCCTTTCCTTGACTCCTAACATAGCATTAAAACACAGTTGGGGTTCTTCTTTGCCTTCCCCAAGCCCCACAGGCAAGGAGAGCAGATCAGAGAAAGACCTATGGGCCAGCATAACTAACCAGAGGATGAGGAGGGAGATTTCCACATCCTTTGAGAATATGTGGTATGGAGTTCGCTCCTCCTGGCAGTTCCCTATGTGACAGGGCTAGGCAACATGGTCCTGAATGCAGACCTGTGCCTTAACAGCCTGGCTGAGGCCACAGTGGTTTGTTTTAAGAATGGTTGTTCCATCTACTCCATGTTTACTTGAATGTGGAATGATGCTTGCACAGGAAGAAAAGTTTTTGGTGTTTTAAAATAGTACGGCATCAAATTCTGGTTTTATAAAAGACAGGTAGAGAGAAGAGGAGGGGTAACTTTGGCATCTTAGAAGCAATAACTTGCATGCAGCTGGTGTGTTTATATTTGTGCAAGGAGCTATTCCCTGAGGTGCCTGCCTTGTCTGACTGTATGTCTACTATAATTCCCCTAAGGCTGACCTCTGCTTTCAGCACAGAATGCTGTGGGATTACTGCTGCAGCTGAAATATTCTATGCATCTAAGTGTCCCGCTCACAGAGAAATTTGCTAAGCATGTTCTCATTGTGGGAACATTCCCAACTCTTTCAATTGTTAAAAAGATATATTGCTTCCCTCATCCTTAGATCATCCTTTGGCCCATGTAGGACTGCTATTACTTGCCTTTCTAAATTTAGCAATGTTCGACACCTCAAATTATGAATTTAGTGCCCAACAAAACTGCCACTCAGAAGGAGAAAAAAAAATATTTTTCTCTCCTTCATAATAGATTCTGTTCAAAGTGCTTTCATTTGATGAAAAATGTTTTCTTTAAACCATTAAAAAGAATGGAGAAGTATGCCAGACAGCATCACTAAGGCATGTTGGCATGGAACAGGGCATGAGGAGAGGGGAGGGAAAAAAAACATGTGGAGCATTACTACTACTGGGCTGAGAAACAGTACCACTTCACACCAAGAAACTAACTGGACCTTGACCAAGGACACAGAAAATTGGCAGCATTTTAGGTCTTAATACAGAGTTGGTGCTTTAATGATGGCTGACTGAAACATGAGCATTGATGTAGAGGTGATATATGAACAGGAAGTTTGGGGGTCTACTTTTAAAATAATATAGCCTTAAATCCAAAAGAAAGTATGAAACACACAATAGGACTTAGACATTTAAGCTACAATCTTCTCTTTTGTAACTAGTGATGGTGTGACAAGTGAGGCTTTTTAATCTGTGTCTATGTAAGCAAACTTCATATCTTTCTGGCTAATAAAATACTGCATGTGAGGTGCAATGGCATTACTTCATGGCTCTTACCTCCATTCTTTGGTTTATGCATTTACAGCACAATATCCTCTAGAACTATGATAAATGTGGGGTGTTTTTTCTACTTTGGTACCCACCTCTGCTGTGTCTGCTAGGCTCTTGGAATGCCCTGGAAACATTCTGCCATGCAAAATGTAGTAGGGTGAACATGAATCACTTCCCTTGTACTGGTTTCCTGATACTTTGTTGTGAGTCCCCAGGCACTGGTTTTGAGACCTTCCTGGTAGACATTGTTATTTCTGAATTAGTTGGAGTCTGGCTGTACTTCGTGTCCTGGGAGACTGCTCCAGACTTTTCTTAATTCACTGGTTATCCGCACTGTGTACAAGTCGGTAGGTGCCAGGGCATCCATGTGAAGCACATGTGCTGCTCCCTCCATGGGAAATCCTGGGCATTGAGCGTGGAGACCTGCGTGTACTGGCCATGCTATTCCCTGCACTGTGGGTGAGTGATACGTGCTGGTGGATCTGTCCTCTGTGTAACGTGCATGTAACAGGGTCGTGCCCTCAGGCTGAGGAACTGATGTGCATTGTGAGTGTGTCCCTGTGCCAGAAAATCCTTCTTTCCCGGAAAGGTAACACCTTTTTCTGAATATGTATTTTTTTTCCTCTAATTACCCCTCAGCTCTTTCAACAGTACTAATGGAAGCCTTTCCTTGCCTTTGGACCAGCACTTAGTAGGGAAGCAATTTAAACCATCCAAGCATGAGATGCAGCATAATCAGCATCTGCTCTCTCCCATTTTGCCACCTGCAACGTATCCGCAGTAGCCCAAGGGGCTGCGTTCACGTAGCCGTGCTGCGATAGGGGAAGACCAATTCTCCTCTGAGTGGTTGTCCACATGCATCTCACGTGTTCTTGTCCCAGTAGCAATGTTCCAGTGCGACCTCCAGCTACCCTCTTCCCACCTAGCTTCTGGGAATTAATTTGGCTTCTTTACCTAGTGTTTCCAGTCCTGGAGTTGAATCTTCAAATCATGGCACTTGAATTTGCTGTGTGGCCTGGATTTTTCTCCTACTTCTCCCACATGTGCTTGCTAGGGCTTTGCATTTAACATGACAATAATACATGACTTCTACAGTGCTTTCCATCTTTTAGAGTCTAAGCATCTTAGAAAAGGTGATGTTTGGGTAGCATGCTAAGCATGTGAAGTGCTAGGAATAACTATTAAATAGGGCTATAATGCTTAGCTCTGGTTAAATGACTAATTTACAGATGATCCCTCAAAATATTCCGGTTATGAATACAGGAGCTTAGGAGGTGCCCAGAGACAGTGGAGTTACAAATGGCTCTTACATTTCTCTGCAGACATGCAAATGGTTAATTCCTAATTGCCAGTAGATGGCTCCCAAGAGCATTGTCTATAGGATATTTTCCCAATGCACATGAAGCAGAGTTTTGGCGGACTGATAACCTCCATTGCGCCGTGACGTACCAACTGAAGTTTCCACAGCATCAGGACATCTGTCGCCAGGCTCCTGGCATTGTCCCGTGGCAATGAGGCAATACAGATGATGCATGCTGTATGGTAAGAAGTCTGGTCTCCTGGTTACGTGGTGATGGTGGCATGGAAGAGTCGCATTAACGCATGCGAGCGAGGCAATAGGTAGAGATCCTGAAATAGCAGCTGTGTTGTGGAATGACTCAGCTGGTTATACATCAGTAATGCTGACTGAGTGGAGGTGATAAGAGAGGGTGCAAACCCTTCAGAGTGTTTCTGTGCTGGCAGGCAGAACCTGACTGCTCGTTACATTTGTTGAATGCCTCCAAGAATGAGGCCCCTGACTTCTCTTCCAGAAATAGAGATGATAAATAATTGTTATAACTGCCTCCTTTTTATAATTACCTCCAAATGGATTTCTTTTTTTTCCCAGAGATTCTAATTAAGTTTTACATTAATTATAAGTGTGCAGCATCCTTTTACCAGCAGAAGAGCCTTCTGGGAATTTCTGCTGTGTTGCGGGTTTGAGGGCCTGGTTTTAGTCCATTTGCTGAGGCCTGTACTCCTTGGGGCTACTATTCTGTTTGACTCCCTCATTAAATATCTTGAGAAGTTTTTTCTTTCTCCAGGATTTGAAATCGTTAATAAGATTTGTATTTTCAAAGGCAAACGTGGTTCCCTAGGAAAGCTGGGCAGATATTTTCTTTTGGCATTAGGGGAATTCTCCATCAACTGAAGTCAGTCAGGAATACTGGCAGAAGAGGTTTTATTTGTGCATGGGAAATCTGCCATTATTAAGAGAGCAGAGATAGACTGAGATTCATGAACTGGAGAACAGTTTTCTCAAGGGTGGCTCTCTTTCAGTCTGATTCCTGTGTCCAAAACTGCCAGAGATGCCAGCTCTGAGCATACAACTACTCGGTCAGAATGAACAGAGGGGACAAGGGAAGAAGTTGAGGCTGAAGCACAGGCAGTTAGTTCATGGCAAGAGTGCTGTGGCTGCCAGATCTGTAGAGGAGGATTTTTCTATTTGTTCTGAAAATGATGGGCAGATTGGCATGGGCAAACTGCCTGGGGCAGTTTTAGTTCTGGGACTGTGCAGTGCTTGGAACAGTAGGGTCCTTCTCTTTGCCTGCAGTTCCTAAACACTACGATAATATGATGCAAATCTGAAAATAGTATGGAGAGGAAGAGGGGACCCAGAAATGAGCTGTTCTTGGAGGAGAACCCCAGGCCCTTATTACTACAGTTCTCCCTCAGAAGATGTCATAGCTGTGCTGATGTGCTCATATTGATGCTTTTTTCTGTTGCACCATCATCATGGCTGAGGATGGGTTACCAGCAAGGAGCATCACGAAGCCATGCCACACCGCACACACATCTTTAGGATGGCGTCATAAGATACACACATCTCTCTGGGACTTAGGCAATGCTGTATTAGGTGAGCAAGCTTCTGAAATGTATTAGTGATGTATAAGTGTGTATGCACAGCAGCACTTTAATGTTATGGATACAATGCATGTGGGTGAAGATCAGTGTCCTGTTTTATGGAGGCTGTCAGGTTAGAAACTCTCAGATGCTCCTCTGGCCGTCTAAGTGAGGAATTTTTCCACTCTTGATGTGTACTTGGCGGGGCATATTTACATCTTCATGTTCTTATATGTGTATTTGTACATACATACATCTTGGGTGTTTAAGAATACAGACAGTGCAGCCAGTGTGAAGAAGCTTTATTTCCTGTTTCAATGCACCTAGCTGGATGAATAAAAGGTATTACTTACCTTGTTCAGTGGTAAGTAGTGGCTGGAAATCTCTGATAGGTCTATATAATGGTTTAATGAGTTTGTGTGTAATGCATTAACCTTCAGTAAAAGTTTGGCTGCTGTTGACTTACAGGACTGCAGTCCAATGTGTGTTTTAGGTACGTTATTTCTGAAATAAACCAGCCACCTGAGGGTAATTATCTTGTGTGCAGTGTCTTTTTACATAATGGCATTTTAACCACAATATGGGCAGTGAAACTGAAGATAGGAGTTAAAGAGAAATAATAATAAGCGCCAGGTAAACCAACACCTAGGTAGTCTTCCTCGAATGGGTTTACTTGCTTTTCAGTATGTCTGAACAGCTTCCTGGTGGTTGTAGCACTTCCCTTTGGCAAGTAGTCTGGTCCCAAGGAGTGAAGCAGTCCCAAGACTTCCTGCCAACTTCTGTCACTGCCAAGAGTTGTGGGGTAGAGACTGTGAATGCTGCTGTTCTGGGATCCACAGGAAGGCTGAGAAATTCACTGTAGGTCCAGCGATTCAACTCTCTTACTATTCTGATGCATCTTCCTTCAGCAAGAATAGGATCAAGGGAGCTTGCTGGATTGCTCTGGGTGCTTTGCTGTTGATTTTATTGTTTCATTCTCAAGTTTGATGGTGGCACTGACTGTCAAAGAGGAGTGCTGTTCCTCAAACACTGTTGAAGTGGTGGGAGCATGAGTGAAGTTCTTAGTGTAATCCTTAGATACCTCCACTAGAGCATGGTGCATGAAAACTCAGTCTGTTCTACGCTGGAACACCTGCCTATTTGGTGGCAGTGTTATACAATAGTTGAGAACATTGCCATAATTAACCAAAAATGTCTGAAAAAAAACCCAGATAAGTGGAATAAGTTGGGGGGGGTGTTTTGGTTTAGTTTGTTTGTTTGTTTTTTACAGAAATACAGCATTGATACCTCTGCTCATTTAAATAAATAACCTCACCACATGTTATACTCACTGGATACCAAATTATTAATTGAACATCTCATCTGAAAAAAAATTGTTCTCCAATGGTAGGGTTTTACAGTAATAAGTTCTGTGGCTGTCTTGGAGACAGGTGTGTAAGTAAGTTGATTTAGTTTGTGGTCATTATGGCTCATTGGTTTAGTAAGCACAGTGTATGCATCTATGTTTTGTTCAGCTCTTGGCTTTAGTGTAAGCTGCTTTTAAAATTCTTTACAGATATGGAGATGGCACATAATAAATTAATATTTCAATTATTTATCTGCCATGAAGACAAGCTGTAAATGTTGCTTATTTCTGACTTAGTATGTCTGATATCAACTCTAAACAAAAATAGACCAAGTCCTGGATCTTTGAGAAACTGTTTTGATGAATAGCTCAGGATACAATCATAAAACCATCAGACTTGATGTACTACTCTTTGTTATATAAATCATCTAGTTGCTATAGCGAAAAGGTTATGGTTGATTGCTGGCTCTTGCAGATCACTGAATTAATAACCTATATCCAAGTCCACCTTACAAGTTGAGATCTAAGACTACAAAAGTACACTTCAGTCATCTATTCATTGCCATATATATGAATTGGATGCATTAATGAGAGATCAAGCCTATAAAGTAGAAGTCAGTGCTAATGTTGCCCAGTTGAGGATTTTGGACCTAGTAGTAGTGTTCTCTGCTAAGCTAGAGAATAAATGCCTAATTTCTAAATCTTTTTCTTTCATTGAATTGTTCCGATTAAAACATTTGTTTGAACTCTTGCACGGGAATAGATATGTATGTATAAATGAAACTCCTGACCTAATGCGGGTCTCAAAAGGATAATTCCTGTTGCCTTGTGGTTCTGCAAGTCTGGGATTTGTTGCCAGAGGGAATTCTTGCAGGGGAAGGCACCACTTGGTGTGGGGCTGGGCCAAGGATAGATTTGGAGAGCAGGCAGTGGGCTGGAATAAGTTACCTTTCATTTGGGATGCAGGGATTTCTGGGAATGACCCTGACTGGGAAGAGTAACCTGCCAGTCTAAGCACATGTGCACAACTCCCAGAGGAGAGGGTAGCAGTGACAGAAGACCTGGTTAGAGGAAAATCAGCATAAGCCTTCTTGACATAGCACTGCTGCAAGTTATCAGTGGCATATTAATGAATAAGCACTCTGAACTTGGTTACAGTCATTATCTTTATAGAGCTGTTGTTTTCCTTCACTCATGTTTGGATGGGTATCCCCATTAGACAGAGAGAGGAACTAAAGAGTAGAGAAAAAGTAGCTTACAAAACTCACAGTTCTGATGCTATGGTTTTTGTAATTTGTGAAATTCAGTAATCTCTGAAGATTACTGGGAGAGGGCTGAACTATGCCTGATACGCATTTTTAAATTTGTGGGCCTGCATTGTTTTAGCAGAAATGATCTCAATAATGCAGGAGTAAAAAGCTAAGTGGTCAGAATTACCCTGATTGACCTTAGGATGGAAGAATCTTCCTAAATCTGATTCTCATTCATTAATACCAAGTCATCAAGCAGCACAAATATGATCTGGATCAAGTGTCAAATTAAGCAGAACCCAGTGTGGAATTTATGCTGCGGGAGGACAGACAATACCTAATCCAGCATAAAGTATGCTAGAAATGAGATACCCCTTCAATTTTTTTTCTTTTTGAACAAACTTGTGGGGAATTGAGTTTGCCATAGCTCAGCACTTTGCTGATGGGTTTGATCCAGCAAGGTTGCCTGAAACCCAAATTTTCTTCTGTGTGGAAGAGTGGCCTTGGTCAGAAGCTCTGACTGAGTCTTGTTAGTCATAGGAATTAAAGCTTGTGGGAAGAGCTGTACTCTCTGCAGTTTTCACAGGGGTTTTCCACTTCTCTTGCCAGCTGTGGAAGTGCAGGAAGTCAGGGGGTTTGTGAGCAGGGTTGTACCACTCGTGTTCTTTAAACTGGATTTCTTGCAGTTAGCTATGGCTGGTTCCACTCCCTGCATAAGAGTGTTGGGAAAGCATTGCCTGTGGATTATTTTGCTTACAGTGATAGTACTAGCCTGTGGTCTTGCAGGCACATCTAAGTGCTTGCAGGAGCCATGAATACAGTTTGGTTGTCCCTCCCTCAAACATGATTTTCACACTGAGTGTATGTGGCTAAACTTAATAAATTAAATTAAATTGTCAGCCTTGCAAACTTGGAATTGGAGATCAGGGAGTGCTGGAAAAGAGCTAAATGATTTTACAAGTACTTGTCATCATCATGCACTCCGAGCTTCTGTGTGAACATAAAACTGAAAGCCATTGCTCAATACTGCTGGCCTTATCCTCACGAATTGTGCCACTGAAGTAGATCCTGGACTACTGTTGCTGCTGGAACAGAAAATATGGAGTTGTGTTGCTGGGCCTGCCTCTTGCTTTGCAATTGCAAGCATGCAGCTTACAGACAAAAGTCCTCTCAAATCAATAATCTTTTGAAAATATGGATTGTGCACCCTTACGAATCTGTACTGTGCCTGTCATGCCCTGTTTCCTGAAGCCTTCCCTGCCATTAAAGAAAAATGTATTATTTTTAACGTGGCAAAGGCATGGATCAACTTTTCCAAGACAAAAGCACTATGAAAACAAGCTGCTTTCATTTTACTGTGGCGTAAATTTACAAGCAACACATTCAGGCAGGTATGAGATGTTGAATTTGCTTTATTTTAGGCTGAAAATAAAAGCATTTTTTTGCCAAGCTTTTATCTGAGGGATAGCTTCTGTATCTTAATCTCTGCAAGGTTAAAATTACTGCTGGTTTTAGCGGTAAAGGCAAACTGTACATCTAATGATAGAAGGGGCATTTTATGTTGCTTTTGTTTCTCAAAAAGCTTGTCCTTTTCCAAATTGCAGGAATACACACATTGCTGAAGTTCAGTTTCCAAAATAGGCTCTTGTCTTACATTTGGAGAGATGAAGTTTGGCTGAGAGTGGGGAGAAACAGCAACTATATGCTGTTTCTATGGGAAGTATTTATAGCTGTTTATGAATGCAACTGCATTCCAATAGTTTAAAAAAGGCATGCTGAACAGGATATACAATGTATCTCCTTATTTGAACTAGCTTTGAAAAAACCACCACCATACTCCTTTTTTTAGCTTGATTTCCTGAGGAAGCTTGGCTTAAAAGATCATGCTCTGTGTGTGTGTGTGCACATGTCTCCTTTTGCTCTTAACTTCTCAGTGCTTTCACCGGTTTTAACCAAATTTGGCAAGAGTTCTAAAGATAATTAGTTCCTACAGAGCTTACAAAACTGTATGACTCACGACATTAAGTAGAGAAGATATATCATTGATGCCCACATTGACATAAAGGCAGAAACATAAATGTACTACTGGTCAGTAGAGATTAGCAGAGGAGAGCGATGTTATGAACATCCTGAACATGGAGGAAAATCTGTACCTCGAGCATGAACAGTATTAGCCATAGAGAATCGAGCTGTGGAATCCTGATTGACAGGAAACCAACCAGTTTTCATTAGTTTTGCTTCTCAAGGAACTTTTGTACTGATGAGAGTTAGTAGTAAAAATATGTCAACAGATCCCATGGCCATCTATTCAGCAAATTAATGTTTTTATGTCTGCATAGCTCTGGAAAAATTAGCATTGTATTTAAAATACATTTATATTTTTAGCTCATGTGTTCTGATGAAGTCTTGTATGTTTGTCCTCAAAAAAGAGCTGTATAGCTCCCTATGTGAAAGTGCAATATATATGACTTTCCAGAATAATTGCACACTAAATAAAACCAATTTAGCTAAAAAAGCAGACAACTTTTATGAAAAATATCATTTACTTTTCCTCTGGAAAAGCAGTATAGTTAAAAAAATCTGAATTGTCTTTAATCTGCTCAGTAAAATTCCATATGGAGCAGAGAGATACGTCCAGACATTAGTAGTAGGTTTCCATGACCCAGTGGGTTGCTTCTTCCCTTCCCAGGGAAGAGTCATCTGCAACTCTTCAAATAAAAACAAGCGTCGCCTCTAAGCAGTGGATCTGAAAAGCTAGGCTTTTAAATAAGCATCAGATACCCTGAGACCAGGGATAAGATTGCAAGAACCGGAGAAGCTGTACGGCAGACAACCCAGTTTCTAGTTTCCTCCTGTGATTTGGCATAGCCAGCACAGAGACATAAGAAGATGGATTGTTCTCCCAGTCTTCCTTTCAGTGCTGTAACTGAAATTGTAGTTACCTACTGCTAATTTGGGCAACATGGAGTTCAATCGTTTCTTGCTGCCTGACCAAGAAATCTGGAAAGCTGCATTTTACTACCTTTTAAGAGTTACTAGGAAACCAATGAGGTTCTCATAGTTTTAAATTTTATAACCAAAAAGGTAAAAACTTGGTCCAGAAATAGAAATCTGACAGTGTGCAAATCTACCTCCAGCTGAACTCCCCAGTCTTTCCTGGTTTCGTTTCCTTGAATTCCTTTAATATGAAAGTGTTTGCCGCCTTTGCACGTACAATGGCATCCCATTTTCATCTTGCTGGGTGCTGACACTGCATTCCTGTCTGTCTTCTGAGTTATTGTCTGGATTAATATTCATTAATTATGTTGGTTGAATGAGGCTGTGCTTGGTAAACAGCTTCTTGAGGACGTTACATGTTTTCCTGAGAGTGGTGTTTAGCATCCAGAAGATTAAAGTGTAAGGCTGTGAGTATAATCCAAATCCAACAAATGCTAACCTTCCTTAGGGTGTTTTAGAGGAGAGAGGATGGATAAGGTGAAGGGAAATGGAAGAAGAGAGGAAGAAACTGTAGAATTGCTCTCGCATCAGTAGCAGGGGCTGCCCTGTCATTGTGTTGAGCGGCCAGTGCTGACAAGCCCGCAGTATCTGGTTATTGCTCAGCTACGGATAAAGGGAATTGTACTAAACCAACGTTTTTCTGCTGCAACTCAGAACTCTAAGGTATGTTTCTTAATGCTATTCATCTTAATTTGCATAATCAGTTTTTCTGAAAATGATTCAGGCATTAAGATGCATCTGAACAGGCCTCTTTCCTGCCTGCAAAGGTAAATCCCTCTGGTGAGCTGAGCATTATAAATTTAAATCCAGGATGTGGGCTTGGTTGACGTACTGTACTTAGCAAGACAGGTACAAATGATTGGGAAGAAAAACTTGCTCTGAATCTCTATGTGTTCCTATACCCAAAGGGTTTTGCTTTAAAGAAGATTACTAATGTTTTAAGATTATCTTAAGGTAATATGTAAGTAATTAAGGAACCATGAGGAGAGGAAAGTTTTTTGGGGCACAAACATTGCTTGACAGTAATCTTTAATAAGAATAAAAGGTCCTGAGGATGATGAAAGTTCAAGCTGAACTTTTCTTCTCAAACAGAAGATAATTCAGTAGCCACCACTTGTTGGTATGAGTATGACTTCTTGCATGATGGTAAAAGTTAACTTTGTAGCAGCTGAAATCAAGAGATTTTAATGTCTACAGGTATTCTAATGGCCATTAGAGGTATGTTATTTACATTGTTTATAGAGAGGGAATTGTGCCAAGATCTTGCCTGGTTAAATTGACTTTGTCCACTCAGCAAACAGAGCTTTTTTTTTTTTTTTTTTTTTTGAACATGGAAAGGGTATTTCTCTATTTGTTTAAGAGCAAGCCCAGCTCTGAGCTCAGTTGTACTTTTAAGATTCTTGTCTTTTTCGAATGGATCTCTTTTTAAAGGCAGTTACTGCTGGGATGTTGCAGCTTACACTCTTACAAAAGTTAGTACCTTACTCCACACTTAAAAGTGTTGGTTTATTGCTTGACACTGTGCCAGCTGGCCACTTTCCACATAGCAATAGTCATAACTCTGTAAAATTCACTGGAAATTAAGCAAGCATTTCAAGCTGTGCTTAAGGATTCTGTAGTGTCGTTAGTTGTATTTGATGCTTCAAGTGTACTAAAAGCATGACTATGCCTGGTACAAACCTTTTGTCAATAGCTGGCCTGAGGAAATGGGTTACTGTAAGAGAAAGGATCTTCTGAACAGGCCACCTCACCATTCCTTCATGCACAAGCTCTGGGTAAGAAAGGTTAGATATCAAAAGCTCTCTGCTTGCTCTGAAGAAGAAAGGGCAAAAGCTAACTATTGACAATCTTCATTTACATACAGTATCTACATACAGTATTATTTATATACAGTATGTATGTGCAGCAACATCATCTTTGAGCTTTGTTCTGTGGAGTGGTGCATGTTGTGTAATCTTTCTTTGTGTTCTGATTTTAGGAAAAAATAGCAACCTCTTTCAGTTAAACTGTGAAAGAGATGCTCAGCAGAATGCAGGTTAGCTTGACTTAACAGCTAGTGTGTTCATGTTAATTAGGGTTTAAGGAAACAAGATAAGACAAGTAGGGCCGTACAAGTAGGGTGAGTATTTCTGCTGGTCAGTAGGTCTTGTGCTAGAGCAGTGGCTTCTGGGGAATGCGAACATTCATTCCGAACAGCTGGCACTGGGGAAAACCTGCTTTGGTGAATTAGCCTGTATTTGCAAGAGATTATTTGTTTCCTTGGACTTGGTTTCATTCTACATTTTTCTATAGGTGCTGAAATTGCTTCCCCAGTTTGGTACCACTGGGATTTTTAAAAGGAAATGATCTTGTTCCATAGCTTTAGACATCCATCATGCTGCTTAACTGAGAGAGTGGGATCTTACATGTTGTTATTTAGTTTTCACTAAATAATTACCGTTTACTTCAGTTAAAAACCCCTTTCTTCCATATTTCCAATATCTCCTAGGAACTTGGTGAATAAGGAAGAGTCTATGGAAAAAATAACCAGGAAGTTTCACATTTGTTTTTTTAAACCTGGAAATGAATAATGTTTCAGGTGGAACTTTGCACACAAAAGTTACTCAAAGCGACTTACTCAATGAAGCTGCTGAAGACACTAAAGGATTTCACCTGTAGAACCCTGGCATAGTTATTGCTGTTGACGTCAAGAGTGTGCTTCATAGGTATTACGAGGCCTGCCATAAATGTCCAATCTAAGCTTTCCTTAAAGAAAGGCTAAACTTAATGTTCATTTTGTGTTAACAGTTAAATCCCTCAGGAAACTGTGAGCTCAATTACTGATATGTGGGGGAGTTTAAAGTCCTTTTTACTAGTAACAAAAGACTGAACTTCAAAAAAAATTTATTTGTTTTCATTTATTTCTTTATAATTTCTATTTATTTCAGTTTGATCAACAAAGTAAAAACATATCAGGAGAGTTATGATGGATTATTGTTCTGAGAAGCCCGGTGCCAGTTGGGAAATAGCAAAATAGCAGCAGGAACCTAAGCTACAGTTTTGCTGAAAGTAACGTTCTGGTGCCTTTTTTTTTTTTTTTTTTTTTTTTTTTTTTTAAACTCCATTTATGAGCTCATCATGACAGGAACTTGTTATCCATGTGTTAATCTTCTGAAGAAGTAGTGTTTACATAGCTAAGATGCTCCATAGTTTAGGCAAACGATGCTAAAGAGCCTTTTGCAGCTACAATTTGGGGTATAACAAATCTTCACAGTTTGTGTTTGAAGTGGCTAAAACTGTTTAGCTTTTATGGGCAGATCCGTTAACCCACACACAGTTCTGCCCAAGTAACAACTACAGTAACTAAAACTTCCCTCTGACAATAAAATTTTTTTGTCTAATGCAAGAAAAACAAGACCATTTATAAATAAATTGAATGTAACCAAAGTCTTGAATATTCTGTACACAGTAGTCCGTACACTTGATCAAAAACCCTAGAGAAAATTAACAAATATTATGCTACTGATGCTGTTGCGTAGTTGCAAATAATATTCTGCTTGTAACCCGTTTTGCTGACACTCAGAAAGCCAGATCTCAGTTCAGTTAGACTACCAGGATAAAAGTCTATCTGGATGATCTCATCTTCTCAAAATAATGCGGAGGAAAAGCTTAAGTAATGATGAGGGTGGGGGCATGTATCCATTGGGATTCTTTTGAGAATAAAACACTCGTTGCTTTTTGCCTTTGAATAGAGTTTCAGTAATGAACAGTAATCTTCAGTAATAGTGTGAGTGCCTGCATAGAGTAAGTATCAGAAGATAACCGAGTCCGTGGCTGAAGCAGATGGAAACTTTTATAACACCAGCTGAGACAATGTGGGAGCTGAGGGTAACACCGCTTTCTCAGGCCTAGAAAAGAGGAAAGCACTCTTCTTTTGCTTCTGCAGAAGAGGGAGTATTGTGTTCTCTACCATGTCCCTCTCAGTCTCCACTCGAACTCCCCAAAGGACTGTTTGGCAGTGCAGAAGCTTTGGTTTATTTAATACAGAAGGACCTTTCTTTTTCTTCACCAATAATGTTTTGATCTTAGCTGGGATTGAGAAGTGCTTCATTCATTGCAACTGCTTGGCAGTGACATAAAGGCATCCAGTGTTTAGCAGGTCTTCTGAATGTACATTGCTTGGAAAGAAAGCTGAGCTTCTTCACGTGTAAGCATCTGTTTTAGTCCTGTAATGCCTGGACAGCTGGAAAAGATGCAGTGCATGGTGAGTGTGCTCAAAACTTCATCCCGTAATGTGTATCTTCACAAAACTCAGATTGTTCCACTTCTTGAGGGTGGAATTGCTTTTCTTTGACCATGACACTTGAAGGGATCTGCTGTGTGTGTTCCACAAGCTTAGATCTTGTACTAAGTTTTGTTCTATCTTTTCTGTTTGTGATGGTGTCAGGTATTGCAAAGGGCACTGAGAATGGTGAGGAACATATCTCCTGTGGTTCCTGGATTTAGAACTGAGCTCAATAGAGCAGGCTATTTTTGGTGAGGTCCATAAACCATTTAGTCTATTTGGGCCATGGTCTAAAGTAGATCAGCTTATGGTCTGAGCAGAAGAATAAAAAATACGATAAAGTGTGTATGTGTGTTGTTTTCACGTGCAGAGGGACAGATCTATACAGTGCTACTGTTGGCTTTTGTCAGTCCAGGCAGCAGCATGTTTGTGCATCTGTTACTGTGCATTATGGTGCGGTCACTTTGCAGTCATTTGTAGACACAGGTATCAACTAGCCCTAATAATATTATCATTAGTATGATTCCATTTCTGGAAACCTTTGTCTATCCTTGATCAGGGCTTGTTGGAGGTTAAAAGACATCACCTCAGCAAGGGACATTAAGTAGCTGTGCCACCTCCTGAGAAGCTGCAGTTATTTATTGCTGCTGAGTGGTGCATCCTGTCAACACGTGTTGCTTCTTTCTTCCTGTTCTACTGATACTGGCAGCTCTCAAACATCCTAAACATCAGGGACTTTCTCTGAGCCTACTACCTTCACGGCATTACAAAAGAGAGGGTATTGCAATTGCCCTCCCTGCACTTACGAGCATGTATGAATCAGACTAGCCATTTATGATTTATAAATGGGTGAAAATACTTGATTTGTCACACTTCTTCCAAGGCTGCATTTAATGTGAATGGAATTGCAGATCTAACCCAAGAGAGTGAATGTGATACAGTGTCTTTTGCAAGAGAATTACATGGAATTACCTGGAGGTTACCTATACAAGTACCTGCATGAAGCACTGCTGTCTGCATCTTGGCCAGGGCATGCACTTTGGAGGTGTCGTGCTCCACCCTGCAAGGTGCCTGATCCTGTGGATGCGTAGGTGAATTTTTAGCATGCCTGCTGGGTTGGACTTCTCAAACGGCTTGGGTTTAATCGTGTGAGGCAGAAGATACTGACAGCCTAGGTAACTTTTGACAGTGAGGTACTTGATCAGCTTCTGCAGCAGCTGAGCAGTGGTTCATAGGGCACTGCTTGATTGCAGGTGCCTAAAAAAGGACATGGTGTCATGGGTGCCTAAAGTCTGCTGACTTTGTTTGGGTTTTCGGCTAAATCGTCTTTGCTTTTTCCAGCTTCTTAAGGCATACTAACACCCACTTTGTAGAATATTCCAAGGTTTTTCTCTTCCTGCCTTAGATCCTTTGTGTGACACTATTTTAGAAAAATTGGGGATTAAGTGGCATTTCCTTGAATTTGCAAGTTCTAAAATAGTAGGTATTTCCTTGGAAGGAATGATCTTAGTTTGTTTGACAGAAATTGGTAAATCTAATGACCTTTGATTAAAGCCTGTAGCTGTACGATAATATAGACAAAGAGAACTTTTGAAGACAGATTCAGAAGCCAGGAATTTAGAAACCGTTTTCAACATTTCAGCCTACACAGATTACTAAATAAAGGTTTTCAACAACTGAGGCAATGTTTTTGTTTGTAAAAGTGGGCGCTTAGTACAGTCGGATGATGAATTAAGGACAGCCGGAATATATCAGAATATACTTTCCCACACATCCAGTACGATTGAGCATTAATACATTTTCATCCCTTTGTAATTATTTTCTCTTTGCAGCTATTTCCAGATTGTTACCATCTGTAATTGTGACACTTTTACAAGAAAATTGATTTAGTCAATTCAGTTTCTGTGATTTTTATTATTGTTGTCATTGTTTCAAATCCAGAACCTTCTAACTTGGCTTGAATTCTTCAAACCTCTCTTACATTGTGCAACCAATAACCAGCTTTTTTTTTTTTGTCAGAAACCTGCCTTTTTTGTTTGTTTGCTCTTACAACTTTAGATAGAGTTAGAGACTCCCTAACAGACAATGGTCAAGTGCTCTGGTGACATTCCAGTAAAGAGATAAGCAGTTTTGCAAATTAAAGAGATTGTGGACTAAGGAGGCAGCCATTTAATAGCTGTTTTTGAAAGTTGTGCACTGGACAATGGGAGAAATAGCTTTATTGTAAACATGTATTGTGTGAATGAGACAGGCTTCAGGGCTGACTAAATTGAATTCTTTCAGGACAAAGGTAGTTTGAGAAACTCTGTCCTTTGAAAATCCAGTCATGTGGTGCCAGTTACCTCCTGTGAGATGCTGAAGTGTGTTGCTCCCATTGAAGTCAAGGGAATTGAACACATTCAGGAGCTCTTGATAGAAATTATCATAGGTTTAATGAGACAATCAGAAAGTACAGGAGAGATTTTCTTGTGTGTGTGTGTTTGGAACAACCCAAACCACACCATCTGAAATGGATCCATCTCCAATCAACTTTTCTGTGCTGTGTTTCACTGAAAACTAGATTAAAAACAATTTTTGAATAATTTTCAAAATAACTTTTGAAAATGCCAATTCACAGAAAACAGCAGGGGTTACATTCTTGTTTAGTGAAGGCTAAGAAAAGACTGCTTCTGGTGAAATAAAAATGTCAGCGATTTTGAAAATTGCTTCAAAGTGATGTGAACATTTTAAATAAAATAATGGGGGAAGTATTTCTTCTGAAAGATGAAAAAAGAATTAGTGACAATTTTCCAGTAATGCTGTTTCAGTGACAAAAATGTTGTGGGGACTATTTTAATGATAAATGTGTACTGCGTGTGCGGAGAGGGAAAACCTCCTCTGTGACGCAGAGTTGAATTGTGCGATTGCTTTGCTTGCTGATGCATGTAGCATAATACCTTAAAAGAAATATGCTTGTATATCTGAGTCACATGGATCTAGCTGCCTGCTGTCCAGTTGTTTTCCAAGTCTGTCTAAGCCACTATCCGGAATAAGTAGCTCACGTACAAGCTCTGGATTGTAGTGAACCCCAGGCTTTTGTGAACTTCTAGATTTGGCCTGGACCACGATGCTTGTACGTTTGCAATTTCTCACGAGAGCTTTCCTGTACAAGCTGGTGCCTGTTGGAGGAGGTAGTGGTCAATTGACCCTTATTCCAGCAGTAACGTATGAGCACCAGAAGATTTTTCAGCCTCTGAAATCAGCAGTCTGATGGGTAAAGCAAAGCAAGACCTTCTCTTACAGAAAGATATGATACAGCAGATGTCATCTGCTATGATGACAGATAGGTGATGTATTTTATATATTGCCTATGATGTACTATCCTTCTACTAAGTTGGCTTCCTGGTGGAAGTGTGTGTTATTTTTACTCTGTTGTGCTATTCAAAGTAGTGATTTTAGTGGCAGGTGAACATTAAGTGCGTATGTTCAGATCAGACCTTACATTTATAGTCGCTGCAGATGTGAAAGTCAAACATAAGAGCAAATAGTGAAGTGATATACAGAGAAAACCTTGTGATGTTCTCAGCAGCTTCAGTGATGAAGCAATTGCTGTAGGTTAAAATGGTGGCTAAAAAGGTGAGTGTACAGATGTCATGATGAAAAAAAACAAATCAAAAAGAAGAGGCCTAGGAGGTAATTTATTTGCAAGTGTAGGAAAGATGAGGGGGTAGCTCATCAGCTGCCATGAAGGGGCATATATCTGGCAAAATGGGTATGGTTCCTGTAAAAGTTAGTGGAAGTTGTTGTCTTGTTGACATCAGTGGGAAGAGAGATCAGCCCCAAGATCAGGCAATTAACATTGGCACTAAAAATGGTTTGAATGATGAGCCTTCCTGTAAGTGATGAATGTAGAATGGCTTGCTAATGATTAATGCATATTTTGTATTAATAAATCATATTAATTGTTCTCTTCCTCTTTCCCTTTGCATTTTATTTCTCCCCGTGTATAAAAAGCACTGTATATGGGTCCAAAACCAGAAGGATGACTAAGAAGAGATGATTACACTTGGGGTCCAGACAACATTAGAGGAGGTTTAGACCAAAATCTTATATTCCTTGTAAAACTACCAATCTGATTTAGGTAGCTGTTTGAGAATATTGTCATGTTTTACTAAATTCTGGCTGTTTCCAAGTACAGTTTTCTAACGTGTGGCTTTCATATTTTCATGGTGTTACATGACATTGCATTATTTACAGCCATTAATTGCTATGGATTTGACTTGTATATCCCAAGGGGACAGAGCATGGAGGGAAATATGAAAAAGTGAACTTGGAAAAAAAAAACAAACCAAAAAGTAGAAGGCAAGCACATTTTCCAGAATTTTTCTGAAACTGTAAAAAGATACAGGCTAACAGCAGAAGCTAGGCCAAAAGTAGAAGGGGTACTTACGAGCACATAATGCAAAACGTAATGTACATAACGTGATTTAAGTCACTGAGTATTTTGGAGTCAGAGCAGAGTAATAAGAGATTTGAAAAAAGTCTGAAGATTTGTCTATTCATCCAAGTCCTGAACCAGGGAAATGCTTTAGCATGTCCTTGTCCCCTAACTTTTCAGGTTTGCATGTGAGCAAACCCTTGACATAAGCCTTTATTTTGGATGTTAAGCATCTGGCTGAGTACTCTTCTGAAACTCATAAAGGCACAAGGGACACCCCTTGGGAAAAAGAAGGATAAGGTAATTGCAGTGTTAGCCTGCAGTGACCTCAGATTTGTTTCTCAGTTTGTCCTCAACATCCTCAAGGAAGTTATGCAAAGTGATTAAACTCTCTTCCTTGTACCTTTTGAAGATGATTGTTGTACACCAGGCTCTTATTTGCCACTTCTGTCCTTGAAAATTATTGTCCATTATTAACTACAGTGAAAACACCCAAAAGACAATTTGCACACTTGGTTTTAATCAGAAAACATTCCAGAGCACTGCAAAATATGCATAGAGTCTTGCAAGCTGTTCCTCACGTGAAATTTCACATGAAGTTAAGATACATTATTAAGAACTGCTTACCTGAATAAGACGATGCGGAATTAAGTGTTCAGTCCACTCCTAACATTTTCAGCTGCTTGGTTTTAGTTTAGTACAGCTCCCTTTAACGGTCATCCCAACTGCCCCCAAGTTTCAGACAGGAAGTTTAACAGATTTTGTAAATTGAGATACTAAGAAAAAACAGAGAGAAGCAGATTAGAATGATCTGATTTGGAATTTACTTCCACCGTATTTTTTTACTCCTTATATTGAGGAAAAGTGTTTTAGTGGAACCTAAAGTCCAGGCCATATTGTAAGTTTTAAGGTGGCAGGGGGGTTTGCCACCTCCATGATGCTGGAGATTCCAGCAACCTTGTTAATTCCCATTCCAAAAAAAATTAAGAAAGCTTTTTAAGGAGGTACTTGATGATAAACCAGATGAAAATAAGCAAACTGTGGCCATTTTCTAGGCAGCCGGATCATTAAGACAAGACCCAGATTTGGAACTCAAGTGGAAAAATTTCAGAGTGATAAGAATTCCATGGAGAATATGTCTCAATCATTTGCCCTGTGTCCTTTAAGCTCATATTTCTCACAATTCAATGACCGATGACACCTAATTCTGACTAATCTTTGGCATTTGAGGAGATTACAACTGGAGATGGCAAAAATACATCCTTAGAAGAGTAAAGCCCTATTTTATTATTGCATGCAGTAATTTAGATTTTTCACTACTGTCTTTTCCCTGATACTGTCTCTTGATAACATATTAACTACTGAAACTACCTTACTGAAGGTAGTACTCAGGATGCTCTCGTGCATGTAGCAAAGTGCCTGATGATGTCTTGAGGCTGATGGAGAGTAGTGGGCTATTTTTTTTCATCAGCAATAATTATTTTCTCAGCAAATTTATGAGTTTATTGTCACTGTGTTGAATATCACTTCTCTATCATCCAGAAGAAGGAGCAATATAGAATCATTAACAGAATTTTTGTTAATCTTACACTTTTTCCTTGGTAGCTCTGAAGTAAACCTTCAAGTTGTTTGAGTTGTTATAAAATATATCTAATTAATTCGTGTGTTTAATTTTTTATGGTTTTGCTATTATCAAAATAGACATTATTTTAAACGTGTTCTAGGAAAGAGATCAGCACCCTGAATTATTTGTTGCAAATAAATTATACAATAAACAACCTACTTTCTATTGTTTGCAAACCAAGCCCGTTATCTCTTACTGTGTTGGTTTTAAGCATTAGGTGCATCTATTTTGGTCTATGGATTATTCATGACAGGTTCACTTCAGCTAGACAATGCTTGTGATATATAATGGATTATCCAGTTCATATGTTAGGGGTTTTTTTTCCTCTGTTTCCTCATTGGGTGACTGAAGCTTTTTTTGAAGAAAGGAATTATGGTTAAAACTTGTGAAATCATCATGAGCCAAAAGTATTTTGCAAATGACCTGGCAATTATCTGCATACAATGAATAATGCAACTCAGTGAATAATATCAGAGCTAACTCATTTAATGACATAATTCTGAATTAGTTCACTGTTTGACCAGCTCTACTTATTTTATCCATCTAGTATGGGACGCAGGCTGATTCTCTTTTCTTCCTCACTGTGGCTATATGTTGGTCTGACTCCACTGACGTTGACAGAATTCTAATTCCCTTGCAGAGATGTAAATGATGAGAGAGGCACGCTCTCTGCATGTAACTGTCAAACAAATGTGATCAGACTCCGTACTGGGTATTGTGTTTATGCTACTCTAGTGCAGTAATAACAGTTGAGACTGGCTCAAATCTTGCCCTAATATCACAATGGTATCCCAGAGCTCCATTAGGTAGAATGGTTTACATGCAATGTTAATTTAAAAGAACATGAACAAACATCCCAAATGTTTTTGGTCCATTAGGTACTACTTCTTATTGACTAGAGTGGTGACGTGGTACACGGATGACCCACTAGATTCTATTTGACCCACCAGTTAACACTTGAGATTTGGAAGACTTTGAAGTTGTCTACTTTCTTGGCAATTACCCCACAAGACTGAGATTTGAGAAAGCTTCTTGACAAGAAAAACGTAAGCAATGGTTATATGAGAAATGCCTGTCATGAAAAATCTTAAAGATTTTGGCTCGGTGGTCAGAAAACAAACCCATTTCCTGTGAGTTTAGCAACTCTGTCATGAATTATCTCAGTTTGTTTAACACAGTTTTCAAAGGTGTGTTTTTTGTTAATACTGTGTATGGTAAGTGCTACAATTTTCCTGACAGCTTGGATAAGAAGTGATGAACACAGTGAATAAGCTCCATCAAATAGGGCCAGGAATTATAACTGTTCTAGTAATGTCAGCTCATCTTCATACTGCATTACTTGGCACTATACCTTTATCACATTTTATAGCTTTTTTTTCCCCCTCTCACCCTTCACTCTCCAACTCCTCCCCGCCCCCCCCCCCCCCCCCCCCCAAAAAAAAAGAAGTCATGTTGTCTTCTGATGCTTACACTTCTGTCACATTTCTGTATTCCTTTTGGTAGAACCCAAAGGAATAGCAGGACTCTTGAGGTATGAGATAGATGATCAAGTTACAGTGTTTCTCAAGTTTGTTCCTTGACAAAGCTTCATCTTTTGGAGATTTGCAATAGATCTGTTTTTCCTCCTTTTTTTTTTTTTTTTAAAATAATTTCTTGGCAAGTTACTTGTTTTCCAGAGAAAGCTGTTGCCTTTACTGTAAATGACCATTCAGAACTTTGAGCACAGCAAGAATAATGTGTCTGTTTGGCTAGAAGACGTGAGCTTAGGGATAATCTTCTACCTCTTCTTGTACAAAGAGATCTGTTAATGAGCCAGCACATTACTCAGATGCTGGCAGCAGAGAGCCTGCATTTTAGAATGAGATCTAACTTAAAAAATATCCATCAGCTTGATAATATGTCAGGTATAACTGTCCCTTATTACAAATAAAAGTCCGATTTGCTAGGTCCTGAAGACTTAGTTCTTTTAACATAGATTGTTCTGAAGTTTCAATAGCCATATTTTTTTTTTCTTAAACACAAATTAAAATCTCTTGCAGGTGCCCTGTGTTACTGGTAAAAATACTATTGGTAGGAAGGAGAAAACTCAGGGTTTTTTCTGTCTTTCATGAACTAAAATAGAACTGTTTTATCTCCCAAATGGACTAAGTCTGGACACCTGGATATTAGCAGAATCAAGCATGGTCTCAGCCTAGCTTCACTGCTTATTTTCTTATGTGTGTGTGGCAGGGGCAGGGGATGTGATAGAAAACTGAAGAAACTTTCCACAGTTTATATGATCCCCCCAGCTCTGAGCTAATTTCACTTTCTAGTTTTCATGTGTTAATGCTGAGCTGTTTTGAGGTCCCTGTCAGTGCAGGGAGCTATTTAAATAAATGCATCTGTTTGTTTAGGCAAATCACAGAGCAGTAGTAGCTTACAAAGTTTGGTATATATTTCAGAAGTAGGCTCTTCATTTGATTCATATCCACAGTTGCACATGAACATAACTTCTCTGTGTGGCTGTCCCTGCTGACTGGGAGAAGGACTGTAGAGAAGTCTGCAGGAATTACAGTGGTTGTGTTTTGGAATTTGGAGAAAATTTGTACTAATTTAAGTAAACTGTCTTCATTTTTGCTGCTTTTAATAATGGGTATTGTATTCCACATACGTTGCCTAGCTGAGGTGCATTCTACGTCTAGAAGGCAAGGAGCATTTTCCTTTTGTCAGGACCCGCATTAGGGGCAGAAGAGTCATGGAGGGATCCTCATGGAGGGAGAGATGGTCTTTAGCCATCGTTCATCTGCTCCCGTTCTGAGTATGACCATACATAGGGGCGTAGCTGTGCAGGTGATTTACTTTTCTGAAAACGACTCAGGTAAATTCTCATTTTCAGATAAGGCACTGAATGAGATGGTGCTCTCATTAAGGTACTAAGTGAGATGGTGATCCAGGCAAGGCTGAAAGAAGCAGTCCTGGAAATCAAGAAGTCACTTTACTGTTAATGGCATGTTGTGCAGCTTTTCCTTCAGTTTACCCCATCACCTTGTGTTAGGAAGATAAAGCCAGAAGTGCCTCTGTAGCTGAAAATAAAGTTCCTCTTCCCCTACCTCTGTGCTGTAGGTAGCACGACCATGTAGCAGAGATTCTGCCACCCAGAAAGAGATTCAACATTTGTGTTAGCTGCCAGAGAGAGTCCAGACCTCCACTGACAATTCAAATCGATCTTCTGGTTGGAGAACCTTCTAACACGGCTGAAACAGTCATCTTTTGTCTGAGCTGAAGTCCTATTCTCTTTGAATAGGACTGTTCTCTGACTGCTACAAAGTCATTGCTGTTTTGGCATTTTTCCTGATGTTTTTATGATACTCGTTTTAATGTACTGCACATTTTTCATTTTGGGACAGTGCTCAAAAATTTGCCCATAAATGCCACTTCAGCTGGGTGAATGCTGCTTTTTATCACTGCATTGCTAAAGGCTTTTCTGTTGTTTTCCCAGACCACTGCTTTCGTTCGTTGATGTTGAAACCAGTTTCAGCACAGGTACAATGGGTTAATGTTTTCCTGCTTGTTTGTGTAGGGATTGCAGCTCTGAGACTAACCTGTAGCAGGCAACGGAATACAGGTATTTTACAAGAGAGAAAATAGATAGACCTGCACATATTTTTGAGAAGAAAATTTTAGGGACAGAGGGAGGCAAGATGGGAAGGATGAAAAACTGTGGATGTTGTCTAATGAAATACAATGGAACAGGAGAAACAGGAATTTTCCCGTTTCATGCCCTACACCAGTTTTCAATGTGCAGCTTCTTGTTATACGGGAAAGGCCTCTGTTTCAAGGTGCTTCGATAAGGAGTGCACAACCCTCAATGGACTTGGCTGGGATATGCAGCGCAGGGACCTTGAGGAGGGGGTGATAGGAAAGGAGGCAATGCCTACCCACGTTGTCTGGTGAACAGAGTAACACTGAAACATCGCATAGCCCATTGCTATTTCTGCTTTTCCAAATGGAAATCAGATGACAACAGCCTCCTTGTTGGTCCCTCTGATTTCATCTCCTTTCCGGATTAGCTGTACTGAACAGTGGGAGAAAGGAGACAACATTGTCTCCTCTGACCTACCTCAGTTAGATGCTTATGTGGGTAGCACAGGAGAATCAATCCCCTTGCTTCACTGTGGGAGCCTGTCAGTGAGATTAGTCCAGTGAGATTAAGAATAGCAAGACTGGTCCCTGACAGCTTTAGTCCATGTTGAGGTTGTCTCCAGCCCCAGGGGCTGCTGAGATTTTCTTTACGAGCTTCTACATAAAAAGCCTCATCGCAAAAATCCCTCTTTGTTTTTAAAACTAGCTTGAGAAGATATTTTAATTAAAAACTACCAGTGGCAGTACATAGCAGGGCACTGGAAATCCTTTCTCTGTGGCAGTTTCTCAGCACAAATGCTTCTGTGTGGTTGTGGTCACATGTTTGATTGACTTGGTTCCCAAGCTGATGTTCACAGTGCTGTATTCATCTTGTTCAGATGACTGTGACATGCTGCCTGAATGCACTGATGCTGACAGTGAATGTGAGGAGAACCAGACAGTTGACAGCATCTCCATTTTTCAGAGCTGATGTAGGATGATCTGTCACATGATGCTAGGCCGCAGCCTGTCATTTATACAGCTACAGCTGTAATGTGGGTAAAACGAGCAGAAATGAGAGAGAAGTGACAAGAGGGGGAAAAAAGGGGGGGGGGGCATGACTATTTATGCCCACCTCCTCTCACAAAATTGCACAAGCGTTTTTGATTTCAGTGAACGCTATATGGATCCCGCATCTCAGATCTCCCTGTGATTTCTACGGGTTGGAACAGCACGGGCAGCCCATCCATGCCTGCCGTTCAGGGGAATGTGTCTGCCTAGGGCAGGTGTCAGAGATCCTTTGGGCTGATCCTGTGCCACATCCATTATGGGTGTTAGGGAAGGCTTTCTCGTTGTTGCTTGGAGTGCACAAGCAACAGCAGCCAGAAACGCGGAAGATTAAAAAAATCACTTTATCTTGAGCTAAATAGCCATACTCTCAAGCTGGGATACGAACAGCCTTGTATATTTTGTAGGAGGCACAGAAGAAGGAATCCCCTAAGGATGTATTCAATGCTGCCATTCAGCACCTAAGATGGATTAAGGGACCTTTTCTGGCAGGAGATCAATAGGTGATTCAAGCCACCCCTCCAGGTCAGGCAGCCTGTGGTCTCTACAGTTACTGGGAAGACGAGTGTGGGGAACATGTAACTCTGTAAGCAGTTTTTTACCTGGATTTTTTCCCCCATGCATTGATTAATGCTGTTCCTTGTTTGGCTAGTCTTCCCTGTAATTTGGGAATAATAGTTCTTGTAGCACTGGACTGTTCAGATCTGTGTAAGGGAAATGCAGCTACATCATGAGGGCAGTATTCAAAAACTCGTCTTCTACTTGCTGTCTGCTTGTTTCCCCACCTGGTCCCATATGACCCCAAAACAGAAGGTTGGATGCAGTGGTAGAGGGGTGAGGCATGAGCTGCGCTGTCCCAGGCTTTGCGCTAGTAGTTGTGAGCCTGAGTGATGTCTTGTGAGTCCCAGCTGCCTCCCTGCTTCACTTTTTCTCTAGGATATGCATAATAAATTGCTGGTGGCCTAAAAGTGCAGGGGATGTGACGTGCACTGGCTACCACGCTGGGGGCTTAGGAGAGAAAAAGAGCAAGGCTCCTGTCCATTCCTCTCATTTTCTGTTCACCTTCTCACAAGTGAATGGAAAGTCGGTGCCATTCAGCCTACTCCTCTCTGGGTATGAGGGTCAGCCAGCTTGCACCGGGGGGGTGTGTGTAAGGAAGGTTGTTCTTGTGCATCCTTGAAGCCTTGCTTGACTGTAAATCATATTCTTGTGCCTAACTTGGGTTAAAAAGAAAGCCCCATGATGTATGTGGTACTTCTGTGACAAATGCTACATTTTTCTTAGTATCATATACTTATGTTGAGATGACTAGGGCACCACACTTGACAATGATGAATTATTTACAGCAGACCGACAGCCATTTATCCTGTGGTACCATCTGCCATAAAGATCACATTTTGTCTTAGCAGTTTCCTCCCTTTGTTATTCTTTGAAACAATATTTGAAGATGTGGAAGCAGTGAGGAATGGATAACCACCTCTGGGCCGTGGTTTCAGTGGTACGTTCAGATGCTCCTGGACAACAGTGTTAAAGGTTAAACACTCTTGGCATTTGATGGGAAAAACTCTAACAAAGGTGAAGTGAATGATGCAAGCCTAGCATGAGCTTTAACTGTTTAGGATGTTTCCCATGTGCATCCTTTGCTGGTCTCCTTGGTATAAGGGTCATGTTGTGGGCAAGGAGGAGGTGTGACTGGAGCAGAACTGGCAGATGGTCCCTTGAAGGTCGTTTCTTGTTGCTATCTCCTGTAGTGATGCCATATGCTGTGCAGGGGGATGTTTCCTTCCTCTTCATGGAGTGTAAACTCATCAAAACAGTAAGTGCAGCATACCATCAACTCTCAGCTCTTCAAGTTTCTGTTTAGGTCTGTAGCTTTAAGATATTTTTTAGTATGTTGTCAAAATATAGAATAAGTATGTCTGAAAAGAAATTAAAAAACATCTGTCCATGATGAAGGTGGAGGTTTTCTCTTTAGTGATTTAACTTTTTTCCCCTGAAATTTTCTTTCTGCCTATAAGATTTTGTATTTTTCTTTTTATTTTTTTCCCTAAGATCTTTCCTTGTAACCTGTGAACATCCAGTGTATGGACAGGGCTGCATAAGAGATTTGGGGGAATTGAATGCCACCACTACTTCTGGATTCATAGCTGCTCCTCTTAGCTGTTGTTAATGGCAAGTATTTCCAACAGAAAATACCTGAAGCAAATGCCTGCAGCAACTGGGGGGCAAGCAGTGTCTCAAATGTAGTTAGTGTTTCTGAGCTGCTTGTGCAAATTTTACTCTGTCTCACAGTGGAGTCTTTCTAAAACTGAGTCCCGTAGTGAAAGCACATGAAAACCATTGTTGCTCTATATAATATGTGATCTTTAGAAAGATCCTGCCCCCCGTCCTTTTTTTTGTTAATTGTGATTAATAACATGAGGAGAAGATTTTTATCCTGAAAGACTAAACGGAGGCATAAAAGAGTTTATAGTGGTACAAATCCTGGCGTACTTTTTCAAGCAAATTCATTATCAAACTAAAAGGGAACAATGTCTGAGCAAAGCAGTAGAGCAGGATGTGTTTGCCCGTTCAGGTGACTTGAGCCCTTTTAGAAAGGGCTTGGCTGTCTTAGCATTATACCACCTTATGCCACTGGCACTGGTGTTTAATATCACTTACTCGTCAGTGCTGGCTCTGACCTGGTTGGCCCAGACAATAACTATAACTTTACAACTCTTTAGAGGGAGGAAAAGTTTTTGTGAAGTGCTTCAAGCCACTCTTCCAGGGCTAAGATAAAGATCCAGGAGTTTCTAGTAGCCAGGCCACCAAGGCTCAAAGTGGTATAACTTTTTTTGTTTTACTCTTCTTTTTTGCTCTTTAGGTTTCATTGACATTTCTCCGTCAGCCTGTTTACGATTCGCTATTAAAGCTATTCTTTGAACACAGTATTTCATGGGCCGTATAGCCAATAGGTGGGTTTAGGATTGCAAGGGCTGCACATGAAATTAACAAATCAGCTATTAAAACAGTGATATTTGGTACTACTATTTAAGGTCTTAATATTTACCTGTGGGTCATAATTGAATATTGACAGTGTGTACAGTTATAAAACTTCTCTTAACATTAGATATTTACAATTAGCTTATTCTTTGTGTAAATGATGATTGAGTGATCGATATCATCTCATTTTGCCTAATTACTAACAGACACCTTGTTAAATATCTACAGTTTTGGTTTGGGGGGGGGTGGTGTATTTAACAAATTACATAGCTTATGTTGCTGAATTGACCCCTTCTCTATCAGCCTTTCCTTCTTTGTATTCTGAAAAACATATCCAATGTTCATGCAGCTTCCTTGGTCACTTCTGCCTCTGTAGCAGGGCAATACTTTCATACCTTGATAAGATCAGATATGTGGAAACTGTAAAGATTAAAGGAAAACAATGGTCAAGCTAAATTTTGCTTTTTTTCTTTGACCTTGAAAGATAATTGTCAAGCAGATTCAGGTAAATGCAATGGGCAAAAACATAGAAGGTGTGGAAATTTAGAAATCATAATCTGACTTATGTTTGTTTAATTTTCTTACAATGGCAATTTGAAGCACTGATGTGCTGGCATTGCTGACCACTGAAAGTACTATTTTAGCTACTACATGAGTGAAGAATAGGAGAGTAGTAGAGTTAACGTGCCTCAGCATTGCCTGGTCATAGGCTTTCTTGGTCTCCAAAACTGCTTCCATAGACAGAGACTTCTTGATTTTGGAAAGGAAGCAGTTCTGACAGAGGAAAAAAAAGGTGATCAGGACATTTTTGCAGGAAGCGAGATGAGATTGGTAAGTTAATGCTGTCATCGTAATGGTTAGATTTTAGGAAGCAAAGTAACTAGCTTATACTTGCAGTAGAATCAGCACTGTAGTGCTGAATCGTGTAGCGTGTCCTGTGAGATATTTCATTTAGTATTGGCAAAAAGCCAAAAGACACACCTTAAAATGCCCTTTTTCAGTTCTTCTAACCCAGGTGAGCTTTGTTCTTGTCTGTTGTGAATATGGACAGTGAATGGTTTGCATATTTATCTGCTTGTTAGGCGTGAGTTCAATTCAGTTTAATTACTATTTTGTATGGGTTGATGCAGAGCTCTATTACTGTGTTGCACTAATTTTTCAAGTGATACTGGATATAGAAGTCAGAGGAAGAATCAACAAGATTGTGTCTAAATAACAGCATAATTAATCTCCTATTATGTAGCAACTTTGTCTCATCCCACAGGATGCACAAAGAATTTAAAGAGCTGGTGTAAGAGCGATGTGAAGAGGGTTCATGCATGCGTGATGACTGCTTCCAGGATAGAGTGTGGCAACTGTGTAATATCATATGTCACTAGTGCACAATAGTAAAAAACAATTTATTCAACAGAATCAGCAGCAAGATTTCCCCCGAATAGAGCTACCTGGGTTGGTATTTGGCTAGTATACTGGAGTTGATGTGTAAATTCTGGAGCAAAAATTACTGTTGGATATTCTGATTCTACTGGTCAGACCTTTGTTAACTCATCTAAAAAGTGAGGTCTTCGTCAGTACAGCATCTACTTCTGACATGGCTTACTTTGTAGTGTTTTTGCTGAGGGGAAAAGTGATGTCCTTCCTATGAAGGAAATATGACATGGCCTGGCCTTCCTCTATTTAGGGAATAGGGTTGTAGCCAATAGTTCAAGATACGTTGCTGAGTTTTCCTTATGTTTTAGAAGTTTTGTTGTTTGTTGGAAGCAACTCCTGTGTTTAATTTGGCTGGAAATGTTGTAAGTAGTAGATAGATGCACGGGATAGGGTGGCGGTGGAAAAGAAAGTTAGAAAGATCTGGAATACACAGGTACAAAGCCCTGTGCAGAAGACAGGTGCTGAAAGCTGGGGAAATCCAATTCATCTTCAGTGGAAACACTACTTCCCTGGCTGAGCATGTCGGTGGAGCATCTCAACGTGAAATGGGCACCTGTAGCACCTGCTCCCTATGCCCGTCTTCCAGAGCAGCCAGTTTCTTCACGACGCGAAGGTCTTTGTGTTTATGGGAGTGTATGACAATGTAATGTGACTTTTGGAAGCGTTACAGCAAGTTCTGAATGATACATGAAATGAAAAATCCCTGCCTGGTGCAGAGAAAGCATGTACAGCGCTGGATGATACACTGCCAACAGTTCTAACAAGGGGCTCCTTCACAGATTTTCCACCTCAATCAGCAATGCAGTTGACATCCCCTGAGCAAAATCTCTCTACTTTTTTTTTTCTCTGTACGAGCGAAGAAAAATTCTTCAGCTTTATAGCTTACCCACTGCCTAAAATACTCATTCAATAATCTTTCTCTGCTTCCAGTTGTGACAGTCTCTATAGGCAAGCATCCTTTCCCCATAATTCATGCAGGCTCTTTCAGGTACTTTTTACTGTAAATTTATTCTCCATACACTGGGAGGGTGGGGCAGGCAAATCTTGATCAGCGATCTAGTCAGTGATGTATAACATTTGCTTGTCAAGTCCAATGCAAAACTTAGTGAGGAAATAAACAATAAGGCTGGGTAAAGAGTGATCACCTAGTTTAATATTTCTGTTTCAACAAAACACTGTTTTTTAATACAGTTGAGCCCTGTATTGGGATGGAGAACGGAGTAAATCACATTTTGGAAGGCAGTGGCTTGTGGAAGAACTTAAGTGGCATCACAGATAACTTCTTTAACTTGATTTTTTGCTGTTGTGCTATGGCAAAAAAGAGCTGATGTGATCCATGAAAAAGAGAAACGCTTAGTACTGTTTGTAAGCTTCCTCCTAGGACAACGCGTCCTGTTCTGCCCAAGCTCGCCTATAAAATGGGTTAAAGACTGGAAAACAAGCATCGGGATGAGGATCTTAAAGAACTCAGAGCATTCAGCTAATTGAAGAGCAGGCTGAGAGGCCACTCTGAAGAAGATACCTGATAGCAGAGGCTTTTCCACCTGGCTGACAGAAGCTGAAGTTCAGCTAATTCAGTCTTGAAATAAGAAGTTACTTTCTGGCTGCGAGGTCTGTTGAACATGAGAGTGTCTCTCTGGGGAAGAGACAGAGTTGTGATCGCTTCAAGCCTTTTGATAAGCCTGGGCTGGATGGCTGTGTCCCTGTGCAGCTAGCCTTGCTTGTCCCTTTCCTTTAGGGGAAAGCATTGCACTCAAAAGCTTATAGCCAGCAACTCCTTATTAAGACAATTAACAGACCCGAATGTCATGGCTCAGGTTTTCAGTGAGCTGTCTGAAGATGATCAGGGCAGATTTCTTTTCATCTCTTCCCTTGCACAATGAACAAAGATTTCTGTATGCTGCTTCTTTTCATTGTTATTAATTGCTTTCCCCTGCAGCATTAGAGATTGGCCACAGCAGGAGATCTCTTTGTAGGTGGTATAGAGAGTGATTACGGATTGCCTTAGTTGGTTTGGGAGGGAATTTTCCCTGGGTCAGGTTGGCAGGCTCTGTGGATCTTTCACCTCATATAGCATGAGGTGTGGTTCGTCTGCTAGGATCATTTGTGTACCTCTCACATGATTAATTCCTTGCCATCGCAGGGCTTCCTCAGGTCTTGCCAACCCTGTGTCTGTGGCAGATAGTTTTCTAAGCATAGAAGTGCTTTCTCCTTGCTGAAGTCTTCAGGCATCAACTAGGATGCTTTGGTTAAAGTTAATGGTCTGTGAATATACAGTAGGTGCATCTGGTATCCTTTTCGGCGTTAATTTTTAGGGAATGATATCTATATTCTATCTGATTGGTTAAGGCTGGGGTGGTTATTTAGGAAAGCATGCTCTTCTGTTCTGAAAAATGGCCTGACTCCTTCAGATGGCTTGTCCTGGCAGCCTGAGAAAAGCTTGATCTCTATTGAGCAGAAGTGCGGCTTGCTTTAGTTTAATTGCAGGGACCAGTCAACACCGTTCAGGTTGTGCGTTTCCATGTGTAAAAACATGCAATTCTATAGATTTATCTTGATTAGGTATCTGTACTGTCCTAAAGGATATCCCATTCGATTAGCTTTCTGGCTCTGTACAGAAACAACCAGTGTGAAATAAAAGATAACTCAGTGTTCTTCTTATAGTTAAAGTAGGTAGACAGCCAATGAATTCCTGTCTTACTGTGTGCTGGTACTGTAGGAGTATCATTTCTACAGTGACTTTTCAATGTCAGTGAAGTCAATGAGGTATTCCTGAGTTCAAATCCTTTTTCAAAAAAGCATACAATTTAGCCCTTAAGTCTGTCTACTTCAGCAAAATAACAAAGCCTGCCTTCAAAATACAGGCTTTGCTGCCTCAGGGACCCTGTGATATACGTGACACAGAGTCTGACCTGCTCTATATGCAGGCAAGTATTTGTGAGTGTTTGTGTGCATAATATTATGGTATAGTATGCATTTTAAGAAAACTTCCGTTTCACTGGAGCTAGAATTTCACCATACAGGTATATGCAGGAGTGCAAAGACATGTGCATGAAATGCTAAGTTGAAGTTCTGCTATTTATAGAATGTGTAGCAGCACAATAGAAAGAGACATCATATAAGCAGGAGTGTTTGATAGTTGTCTTTCACTTCCCGATCAAAGAGAAAGAGATTTGTATTTTTCATGAAATGGCCTTTGCAGGAATGCCGTAAGCAATCAAGATTCACCCTGTGCATATCAGGAGAAACCATGCCACTTGCACGTGTCTGGCTTCATCCTGTAAAGTAGAAAACAGCAGCTATTGTGTGACTTCATTCAAATGCTATCTGCTGTTCTACATCTTTTTTCTTTGCACACTAAACTAAAAACTTTAAAATAAAAATAATTGAAAAACAGAATACTGTATTTCTAAGCTGAGTTGTCCTTAAAAATTCGAATGAGTCATTTAGATAACATTCACAATACCAGCAGCTCCAGGGCACTTTAGAGAATACATTTCAGCACAGAGACATTTGAAACAAAAATTGTAATGTTCTAAATGGAATTAGATGAGCAAACCCGTGTCATACAGAGATGAAATATAAATAAGTCCTTTAGGCCCACTCCATGAAAAATGTATACACTTTTTAAAAAGCCTTTTTTCTTCTGCAATGGTGTCATTTCTGTAGAAACCAGTGGTTGGTTGTGGGTTGTTTTTGTTGGGTTTTTTTGTTTGTTTGTTTTTTGGTGTTGTTTTTTTTCCTCCTAGTGCATTCTCCTAGAATGTGCTTTTGCCACTCAATAAACCCTTCTTTCCACTAAATGTCTGTCTCTGTATTAAGCCCCCAAGGAACTGTACAAGCCAAAGGCAGATGGAAACAATAGGCATTCCGTGTTCAAACGTACAACCTACAGAAAGTTCATTTGTCAAGTCTGAAGAACATTTCCAAGGAGGCTGCTTCATAAACAACATCCACATGGGGCAGATCTGACTTGTGCTACTGCTTTTCATGCACGTATTCCATAAGAATTTAATAGGCTCTTTACTCTTCAATTAATAGTTAAAGCAACATTTACAGAAACTTGTTCCAAATCCCAGTCTCAGTTCTCTCCTTCCCCTCTCGCCCTACTCATTAAATATTTTCATTTTTACATGCCCCAACTACTTTCCTTCTTTTTACAGAAGCCTTATCCTAGCCCCTCTGTTAAGACCAAAGCACTCTCAGACTTTTTTGAACTCTTTATTTTTCTCAGACTTTATTGAACTCTACTTTTGTACCTACTGGAGTTGTGTTCCTTCATTGGTAAGTATGCAAACTCCACTATGGTACCAGTCTTTGAGATATCAATCATTAATGCCAGTATGGTAGTATTGAAAGTTAATATAACCTTCTGACTCATGCCTGGAAGACAAAAGTTACTCTGGTTGGTACTGTCTAGCAGACAGCATACTTGCTTTTTAAAGTTCTAATTACTTGTGGTGTTTGCCTTCATTCCTTGGCTTTGTATTAATGAAAAAATTTTAATGTGATTAAGTTGTAGATTCTGTAAAGTTGTGAAATCACTTTGGCTCCCATGGACTTCAACACCTTCCCTGATCAGACCCCAGATTAGTGACAAGGAAAACAGGGAAGACTTTGTCAATACCTGGATGCTGCATGCATGATTCTGAGCTTGTTCTGATGTAATGTAGAGCTGAGACCAGCAGAGCTGAAGAGCTATCAGCCAGCTACTCATAGGTCATACATATGTGTGTAGGACACGTGTTCTTATACCAGGCCACATCTGTGCACATTCTACCCAAACACCTTCTGAATTGAATATATGGACTGTCAAAATAGGCAGCTGATTCAGAGTGCTCTCATCATATAAATGGAACTAGCTAGCTTCTGGATTAGGCCAATTTGAATTTACCTAGGACACCCAAATTCTGTATCTGGTGCTTAAAAGCCCAGGTAGTAGTTTCTGGTGCCCAAGGAAGATGATTAAATCGTGTCATTAGAAAATTAGTCACCCACAAATGCAAGATTCAGTTTTGATCTGTAGTTAATCAATGACCATGTATCGCTCTTCAAAATTCTAAAACGTTGGAAGGTGGCGTGAAACCAGAGGTATATTACATACATTTCTATATATAATCTCCTAGCACTAAAAAATGTATAGCCAATTCTTAGTCTCTGACTGGATTTCAAAAGCAGCAGTTGTGAATAATAGATACAGAAGAGTGAAAACTACTCAGTGGCAGTTTTTCATGTGCCACAGGACATCATAATTCCTCCCAAGCAACATCAAATTCATCTGAATGAGCTGCTCCCCAGCTGGCAGGGCTCAGGCAGAACTTGGATCTCCCCCTCACCTGAGCTGCATGGAGGTGCACGGGTGTGAATGAGCGTGAGGCGTATTGACAGCTTTGGGTAAGGTTTCTCCAGTATAAGTGTGGCCCTCAGACTCTAAGGTCACCAGTGAATTTTTGTCTGCTATGACTATGGAAGCTGCTAGCTTTGACCAGTACAAGAAGAGAAGTTGCAGCCTGATCCTCTTCTTGAAATGTTGGACAGGAGCACAGACCGCATGTGGTCTTAAAATGGACCCGGGTCTCCTCATGGCAGCTGCTAACTGTGTTTAAGCCTAACACAGGAGCTTTTCACCTCCCAGACTTGGGGCCAAAAAGCTCCATCTAGGAGATGCTGACACAGTCCATGTGTTTCATTGCCCTCTGGTGGCATGTCCACCAGAGTATAAGCTATTGCTGTTACCAGTTGCAATATATGCTGCTTGTGTAAGAGAAGGAGGTACTACAGAAAGCAGAGAAAAAACGGGTTCATATTGGTCAGGGCCTTATTTTGTAAGAACTGTTGTCTGCTGTTGCTCTAGTTTATTATGAAAATTGTAAAACAAAAACAATGGGCCGAGGTCTGCTATCAGTTATCCCCATGTGAATCCAGAGATTTCTGCTGGAGCCAGACTCATTACTCTGGATTTATACCTGTGCAAAAAAAGTTGGAAAGTGGCTTGGACGGACAGGGCAACCTTTAAACTGCTTGACTATTAATCTATGGTAAAGTTATGAGTTTGCCCTTGCAGCATATGGGCAGCCTCTTAGAGCACAAAGAAGAAAAAAAAACTCAGTGAAAATCCAAGTGCTTTCAGTACTGTATAGTCACTGAAGGCAAAATTCAAGTGGACTGAAGCTACAACCCTCTTCTCTAACAGTCACCATCTGCTCTCTGAGGTTGGGCACCTCACCTCACGGGTGCTGTAGCCTTAAATCACTTACAGCCTTTGACATGGTACATTGGATTTTAGCAGTTGAGGCCAGCTGCTGCTTTTAGTTGTGTTGGTACTAGTAGAGTAAACCTGTATTTACACTTGTGGGTCTGCTGTCTGAGATGTGGAAGAATACGAATGTTTTAGCATAAGCGACTCACTATAGACCATTATTTTTCATTCCTGCTAGAAATGGTTCCCAGGAGAAAGATACTGTGAAAGGGAGTGACAACCTTGGAATCAGATGCTTTCATTTTTGTTTATGTTAGTTTGTTGTCTTCAGTGGCTGTCTACATATATGTTAATGATCATTTGCATGTCTGTGGTATTTTTCTAGGTAGGGAAGAAGTCTCAAATCTATTTAACAGTGTGCTTCCAGAAATAGGTCTTTACAAGTCACGGCAAAAGCATGGTAGGAAGTGAGCCAGAGAAACAACGCTTTTTCCATTTATGCTGGAAGAGTTTTGGCTCCACAAGGTTATCTGTTATCACAAAGAAGTCCAGATCAGGAGAGCCAATGGAGAATTTTCTTTGTGGATTGTTTGTATCCCAGCTACTTTTGCTTGCATTTGTCATGGAATATATTAAAATAGTCATATTCCACAGTCCACACAGCATGTCAGCTTTGAGACAAGTACTCTGAAATGTGCTCACAGATGATAAATTGCACACTATGTCAACTACATCTTTGTCATGAGATTCTATTTTCTATTTATAGTTGAAATGAAACACTTGAGAAAAATTCTAAACCAAAGCAATTTCACAGAAATCTCGTAAATTTTTCCTTATGTGTGTATCAGTGAAAAGACCCTCCTGTGCTATCTTTTTGCTCTGTGGGGCTCCAACAATCAACTTCCGAGATCAAAGTAGGATGCTCTCAAGATTGTGAAACTTATAATGTGTCCATGTAATCTAGCTGGTGTGCCTTTGGAGTATGTTCCCTTTCAAACGTTAAGGGGAAAGAGCACTTAACCATAACACAGTGCAAATACGTGCAAAATTTGATACAGTTTTGGGGAATCAAAACCCATTATCTCCATAACAGAAGAGATTTAGTTACTTCTTTGGCTTGTTGTACTAGTTTTGTTTGAAGCTGTCAGTGATGTCTGTGATGTACTTTGCAGTACTTTGCCTAATTTTTTTTCTCTCCTTCTAAGACGGCTTCCTTTTCACTTATGCATCTTAAACACGTAATCTGCTGCAACAGAGTTGTGGGTAGCAAAAACTGGAAAAAGGTACATATTTGGAGATAGCACTAGGTATGATTTGAAGCTAGAAATGCAGCTGTGGTTGTTTGGTTGTTTTTGGTTTTTTTTCTTTTTCCTCTGATTTACAGCAGCCTACTTTAGGAAAAGCATGTCTGGATAGCAGTAATGATGCACTCTGATGGGAGATCTCCCAGCTCACACTCGCCTAGATACGACAGGACGTTCTGCAATGTGCTGAATGAATATTTAAGATAAGTAGGCCTTGTGATGGCTTCCTTCTGCTTTGGGCACCCAAGTCTTAATGGGATGCACAAGGAAATTTTCTTGCCTCAGAAAGAATCATGCAAGCAAGGATCTAAGATTAGTGAAGTAGGTGCAGGAGAGAGGCACTGCTGTCTCGTCAGCATCCTCTGTATGGGATTCAGACAAGAGCTTGCCTGAGAAAGGACTTGTAGCTGTCCACATGGTGAGCAAGGCATTTGTCCAGGAGGGTTCAGATCTCTGGAACCCATGTCCGGGGGAAACCTGGAGCAAAAGCAAGCTACAGCTTTCTTGCAGTTGTGGAAGTGGCTTTTTATGTGCTACCGATAGAAGTGTTATACTTTCTGTGGCTTTTGTGGCTTTCCTCTACTACTTCTGGGCTTCTCAAAGTATACTTTCTACCCAGCTCTCCCTTCTTGAATCTAAGAGGAGATTTGGTGGTTTATTCCCAATTTACCTACATGTAACTGATCTTAAAGCCAACTCTTAACTTGAACACTAGAATAGCTGGCTTGTGAACCTGAAGGTATAGACACTTCTTCAAAATGATGTGTTCCTGCATCTGACTCTACTCTAAAGCTGTAGTGGAAGTAGGAAGGTCCTGGATTTAAATTCTCTTCAACTCTATAACCTTAGCCATCCATTGATCTGAGTGCCATGATCTAGCTTAGAAGTGTATATGCAGGGCATTAACTGCAAAAGAAACCATTGCAACATCAGTGCATTGGAAAGGTTGAGATAATTACTGCAACTCAGTTGGACTAGAAAGGTAATTGATCATACTTAGCAGCATTTTTACAAATAGCGAGCTAATAACTTGTGCCCAGTCTTGCAAAATAGCTGCATCAACTGCCTTTTCTTTGAAAATTGTTTTATGGAGGAAGGGATCTCTAAAAGCTACATATAAAAAAATCCTGATGTTCTTTGTTTAAGTTAATAAAGAACACCGAAGAGAACATGAAATCCACTCTCCTTGTTTGGAGACAGCACCATAAAAACAGTTTGCCTTTTTTTTTTTTTCCTTTTCTCTCTTCCATCTCTCCTCAGACATCTCCGGCTCCTTCCTTCTGTTCTTATTCAAGGCACTTTTTCTAGGCACTATTCTACCAAATTTTGGATGACATTAGGAAGTGAACCTCCTTCTGCTGCAAGTTTGGTCTGCTCATACTGCCAGCTTTCTGCCAGTACTGTGTTTAATCAGGCAGCTTCCTCCTCTGCAACTTGTCTGTCCTGTTTAACTAAATCTTTTCACCCAGAGCAGCAATAGTGTTTTGCTTAACCGGTGTGCTAGCAGAGATTACTAAAGATATTTGTCTGGATGCTGATGTGATATGCACTTGGGTCAGTATCATTAACTTTTACCATACTGCTTTGTTGTTTGCTTATTTGTTTAAAATACTTGACTGTTATATTTGCAGTGATGAAAAGTAAACTAACTAGCATCCGGCTCCAACACCGTTGGTGGGGGAGGGCTGCCCACTTGAAAACAAGCAAGAAGTCTTACAAATATTTGGACTGATTAATTCACCAGCTTTTCTTTACAGAGCTCTTTTGTGGTATAAAGCCATTCAATGACCAAGAGAGTACATTGTCCATTTAGTTACTGTTTTGTATCTTGTGTCAAACAAAAGCCACTGCCTCCTACAACAGTAACAGCTGAATATTTTCACTGCTCATGCAGTTTCCTCTTCTAGCTGCTGGATCATCAAAAATTCTAATCAGCTCTGATCTAACGCAAAGTACTACGTGGCATTCATCATCTGTTTTAGCCTTTAATGCACCATGCAGGTTTTAATCAAAGGTATGCAACCATTAGCAAAAAAGAAAGACAAGAATTATGATGGTGTCCTAAGCAGAGCTCTTAAGCCCACATCACAGGCAGCAGATAAGTTCACCTCCCCCTGCCGAGTACAAATACAGGAGAGTAAGATGGGTCTCGTTTGAAATAATTGCAGGGGAGCACCACTGAGGTTTCAGGGCCATGACTTCTGTTGTTTTGTTTTAGTACTAAACACTAAGACTTATTTGCTTGGCTTTCCTGAATATTGAAAACAAATGTTGGCACCGTTGCCTTGGTGTGTGGGGGCTGCTGGATCATCTACTCGGTTCGGTGTACGCCTGTGTCTTCCACTGTTGTCAGAGGGAGCGAAGGGGATTGGCAGTGACTGGCAAAACTGAGCCCAGCACCCTGCTTGTGGCAGCCAGGCCTTTTGGTCTCTCACCTCCTCCTAAATGGAACTCCGTTAGTCACCTCCCCTCTTTTGCTTAAGTGCAGGACTGCTGGCTTGTGAGTAGAATTAGATCCATGTGCCCTGCTTGCATGCAAGCAGCAGACTTACGCTGTTTCTCCCGAGTTTGGCCTCTATTCCAGCACCTCTTACTTCCCTGCCTATTTAATCAGAGACATCCATCCCTAACAGGATGGCAAGCAGCCCCCTCCTGCCTTTCCCTGACTCACTACAGTTGCATTTGACTGTAAGGATGCATATTCAATACTGGGTCAAGAAGTTCCTCCTCCTGCTTACCCACCCACCCCAGCCCAGTAAATCAAAGCCAAGCAGCGACAAGCCACGAACATGGTATCAGGCTTTGAATCCAGTTTGGCATGGGGAAGAGGTACTGGTCCATGCTGCAGAACTGTTTCATTTATGCCTAGCTGAGGGAAGGGCGAAAGCAGACTTTTTAGAGAGGGGAGCGGGCTGTGGATGCAGTAGTGTGATCTCTCTCCTGCCACATGAACTCATGAGTGTACCTTGCTGGAAGTGGCTCGTTTGAGGGTGAAGGACCTCATGCTCCTTCATGTGTCCTGAGCAAAGCTCCCCTTCATGGGATTTGAAGGTTGGCTGCCTCTAAGACAACTGCAGTTGTTTGCTCAGCCTTCCCCCTTGCCCTCTTCTTCCTTCTCCTCAGTTTTGGTATTGGCAGAACTGTTTCAGGTCCTGGCTTAAGAATAAATGGTTGTGACCTCTGCCAGCTCGTAGCATTTCCTTGAAGCTGTGATAGCAACAGGGAATGAATCCATGCATCGCGCTCTGGCTGTGCCCCACACAGCTGATAAGGGCAGGGTGGGGAGCTGACAGTCACCCAGGGAGCCCGATGTGAGCGGGGAGTCACTGTTCGAATGAGTGATCTGGAGGTCTTTGGGCTTGTGAAGCCACGTGAATGGTGCATGAGTGGATTTCATCACCAGGCCAGCTCACACAGAGCATGAACCTGGTGAATTATGTTGATTTTGGGGTACGCAGCGGAATTTCCCCGTGTCGTGGCAAATGTAGAGGACAGCGCTGTGGGCTCAATTCCCCCTTATAAATTTTTACCGCTAGCAGGACCTGGCCCTGGACAGACATTAAAAATTGGTCTTTCTCATGTGTTGTCTGGGGGCTGAACCCTGATTTTGCTTATGTGCTTTGTTCAGTGCCGGTGGGGAATGGCGTTCAGTCGGAGTGCACGCGTACCTGCCCACATCAGCTCCTGTGCTCAGCCCCCCCGCCAGACTGAGGTCCCAGGCACGCCTGGGCTTTCGCACCACACTCTGTCGCTCTTGTAGCAGAAACCCTATGGAAATGGTTGTCTTTTATTTTGACGTGGCCTTTAATGTGCAACATGTGGGTCTTTTAATGATCACCTCTGGCAAAAGCTTAATTTGGTTGGGGGTGAGGGGAATGGATGCTTTAAATCTACCTGCGCTTCCTGTGTCCGGCCTCTGCCCAGCTATGCGTGGAAGCCAGAGATTTTCCACAGCACCTAGGGCCCAAACAGTGGGATTATATTTTCAATTTCCTATTTAATGAGGCTAAAAAATAAACAGATTCCTGTTGTTTTAACCCAGGTAGGTCATTTGCTTTACCCCATTTGTAGGTATTGGTTCATCGTTGCAGTGCATTGTTGTGGGTTCCAGAGGTGGATAATCAGCAGTACAGTGTCGCAAAGATTTAGTTCCAGGTCACAGACGAGTAATGAAAAAACAGCAGTCACTGAGGATTTGATTTACACACTGCAATGACTATGCGATAGCCCCTTTTGTGAGAAGGAAAGTCTCCCTCTGGAGACCACATTCTAACCAGTAGCAAACATTCAAGCTCCCCGGTGCTTCAGATGTCAATTATACCAAAGCCTCTTATTGTATAATGCAAGTCTGTTATAATAATACTGTCTGGAACAGCAATAATAATGTGAATGAATTTCCAAACAGTGGAGATGGGAGGGGGAGATTGATCAATACGGTACTAATGATGGCCTTGTCTTTCACTGGAATAATTGTGATAGGGTTTATAGCACTTCCTTCCTACACCATGCTGTGCAGCAGTGTTGGTTTACTACCTGCTGTTATTGCTTTTGTATAAAAAGGTGTTAAAAAGAAATGTCTGTCAAGTTTTAAGGCTGAGAGTCTTTTTTAATGCAGTGGGGTTGTTCTAGTCAAGATGGTCTGAGGATAGGAGAGACACAAGGTTCACAGGGAGAAGTGAAATCTTTTATTAGACATGCTGACACAGTTAGGAAAAAAAGCAGCTTTTGGGCTCACAAACCAGTAGCAAGGTCCCCATTTTTATAGGGAATTACTCATACTTTATCATAAAGATGCCATTCGAAGGCCAGAGTTCTTCCAAGTGGAGTCATCCTGCTTGCTTGGACATATAAAAGTCTCTCCTTTGAGAGAGAGCATAAGCACTCGAACACATAAGGGTTCAAAAAAAAAAAAAAAAAAAGCTCTCTGGCACGTTAAGCATGTTTTCCATTTGTGTGACCCCCTTTCTTGTCTGATAATGATGTGGGGTTTTCTCTGTTACTCCTCCAAGTGTATAGCATGCATACTGAGACCCATTGGAAGAAATATCCATTGAATTTTCTGATTAAAAAAGAGGTTATTTCTTTTAAGAGAGTCAAATTTTTGCATCAACTTTTGTATTCATCCAATGGGAAGCCATATCCTCATAATGTGTTCCTGAATGTTGGTGGAGAAAGCAGGGAAAAGCCTGTTAAGGAGCAAGATAACAACATATTGGAAGTTATTTGTTTGTTATATATAAAGTCCTAAAATTTTCTGCAGTATCTCAGAGTTACTTTATTTCTCAATATGCTGGAATGATGGATTCCATACATTTTCTTTTGTGAAGTGAAAGAAATTGAAAGAAAACATAGCCTGAGTCTAATGATAAAAATCCCCTCTGTTGAAGCTCTTCATTACGATACTTTTCAGAACAGAAAAGACAAACTGCTTTTGCAGTGGCACAGGTCCAATCTCAAACTAGAATCAATTGCTTTGCCAACGCTGAACACAAAGGATGTTCATTGTTTGCAAACTGAATTTTTCTTAGTGCGTGCAAAACTGATGATCAGATTTTTATTTTTTTTTCTGTAGAGAAACCCCTGCAGTGAAAAAACTGCAGCTGATTCTGTGCTTCCCATCCTGGTTTGCAGGAAGGCTTCTTGCTTCACAGTGTGATTTCTTCATAATAGCTGCATGACAACAGCATGCCAATGTTTTGAAAAAGCAATGGCCAATGTTATAACGCAGTTGTTTATGTTAGCTACTTACTGCTGGTTTGGGTTTTTTTCCTTGAGAAAATAAATCTGCCTTTGTGATCTTACTCTTCTGAGGCTCACCTTGCTATATATAACAAACCTGTATCTATGTCTGTCTGTCTATGTATATAAGTTTTGGCAGGAGTAGAAGGACCTTCCCAGGCCTGTCCCCTCCTGTCCCAAGTAACTGCATTGTATCATGCTTGGTATCAACTGATGAAATTCCATGTTAAAAAATGAGGAAAGGTTTTTTCCCTTGTTATTTTTATGCAAAGTCTGCCTCAGAGTCACTTTTGCTGAAGCTTATGACCTTGTTTTCTGATATCGAGTCACATATCTGTCTGACTTCTCCCTATTGCTGTGCCAGCTTTGTCTTTACATTCTTCTTTCCTCCCCTCATATAATTCCTCCTTGGTATATGTGCAGAGAGTAATCACATCTCTCTCCGTGTCTTTTGCTGCTGAGCCAGCATCTTACAATATAAGGTCATTATGGGGTGGCGCAAACTCACCCAAACATTCACATTTAACGCCTGGGACATAGTGGATATGGCGTCTACTTGGAGTCATCCTGACTGTGACTGCAGTATTTTGTACTTTGAGGACTGGATTCTGAGTGGAGGCTGGTGATGCTAATTTTGCAAAGTTGTATTTATTTATTGGCCATACACCCCTGCAGAGCATTGCATAGGATTCCCTGGTACAGAAGGCTGCTCCATACCAGAGCATGGGCTGTACGTGTTCCATGGAAAACAGTCCCACTTGCTGACAGAAGAGTGAAAGTAATCTAGATGCTGCATTAGCTATGTATGTATTAAAGCTGAATCAATTGCTTATTTGAATCTTGCCTACATGTCTTTTTATGCAACATCTCCTGGTTGGCTGCAGTTTCCTCAAAAGTCTTTGCAGCTGAATGACGTGTTGTAAATTACTCTGTGGTTTGTGGAGGTGTTCAATATTGGTAATTCAAGCCGTGCTGCCTGTTTGTTATTGGTCACGTGGCACAGTTTGTCTTCCCTGACTGAATAAGCTTAGCGAGTCAAAATTTTCTCTTGAATCCTCACAGGAAGTTATTTGAAAACTTTCTGCAGAACATGCAGGGTTAAAGATTTGCTTGCTCTTGCACATATGCACTGGTTTAACATGACCACGGAAATGCTGGTAGAAAACTTAACAAGGGGTTGTGTATATAGTAGCACTGATTTGTGTTAGGGGGTCCTGCAGAAACTTGTTTGCAGTATTCCTGAGTAATCATGTCAATATATCAGCATAAAAACTCCCTCATTTGCCATTTGTTAATATGTATCTCTTCACAGGTCTCTTCTGAAAATCTTTGCTAAATATGTAACAAAGTGCTGTAATGAGGATTTCTTTCCTATATGTTATATATTCTTACATATTTTCTAATATCTAGTATTACAGGGTGTTCATTGGTTCTCTTGGTAAGATGCTATACAGTATCAGTTATGACATTTATCAAATATAAGAAATGGCATACATTTTATGAAGCGTTCTGCTTTACTTCTATTTGCAGATTATTTTTTTTCCCTGCTTGTTCACTAATTGGCAGCACTAAGTAATTTGTAATCTGTCTTCCCAACTGAACCAGTGAGTGTTCTGTGTGCATATGCATATGTTTATAAAGTCTTAGGATTAGTCTACGTGGTAACTAGAACCAAAGGAAATAACTGCATTCTAATTCATAATATTTTGATTAAGGTCTATTTGTAGACCCTGGTTTTGATGTAATTTAAGCTGATAAAAGAAATCACATTAAGCTATACTGAAATGGCTCTGAAATCTGTGTCTCATGCTAACTACTGAAATGCTAAGGGTGTGATTTACAACTGATTTAATTGGATTGGTTCCATTTACCATCTAAACAAGCCCTTAAATGTTGGAGTGTTTACCACCTGTTGTGACTCTTACCTTACAGAGATCTTTGTTCACAGGCAGGAGGGTGTGCACTATAATGAGAGAGGAAAAGGAGGGCTATAAACATGCATCTCGGCTTATGCCTGCTATTTAAGCTTGCCCCTGGAAAAATAAGAAGTTTTTTCTAAAATTTGCAATAAATTTCTTCAGGATGTTGATGGCGATTTCTGTCTAGCTTCTGACAAATACTGCATTTCCTTCTCATCAGCTCTGATAGTTAATGTGGAAAAAGGTGTCTTTGTTGTAGTATATAATGCTAGCTCCTCTTATGCTGCTGCTGTACTAATCTATGTCTTTTAATAGTTTGTGAGCAACTCTGATAAACAATTCTGAAAAATATGAAGGATTTCTTAAAACTTAGTTGGGATGTTGCTTTTTGTAGCTGAGTCTTTGCCATAGTCAGTGGGAAAGATATTTAAGACAGAATGGTCTATACTGGAGAAACCCTGTGAGATTATTTTGATCCAACCAGGTTGGACTGTTGACACAGCATAGTCACCCTGCTCCCCTCGCAGTCTTCTCTGCAAATGTAATAGGCTGAGTCTTCCTTTGCTGATCTTCTGCAATAGTTCTGTTGTCTTTGCTGTCCTGGAGAAGGGATGGTAATTGGAGCTTGAAAAGAAAAACTGCAATGGGACCCTCTTTGAGGATCAAGGACTGCTAAGAAGTTGCATGATCCACCTAAGTGGGGCAAAAGCATCCTTGCCAACAGGCTGGCCAAGCTGGTGAGGAGATCTTTAAGCTAGGAATGACAGGGGAGAGACAGGGTGACCCACAGTCAGGTGAGGAATTGGTCATCCAGGCTGGTAAGGAAGGGGTACAGGGTGATGTGGACAAGACAGACCTGTTGAGACCAACAAAACAGAATCGAAGGAGGCTCACCACCCCAAATGTATGCACACAGATGAGGAAGTGCCTATAGGATAGCATGAGGGGCGAAGCACTTGTACCTTATCTTGAAAATCTGCACAAATGGGTGCTTGCCTGAAATGCCTCTACATTAACACAAACAGCCAGGGGACTGAACAGGAAGAGTTACAGGTCTGCATGCAGTTATATGTCAGTGATCTGCTTTGGGATCACAGAGATGTGGTGGGATAACTCTCCCAATGGAACGTTGCCATGGCTGGATACAGGCTTTTTTGTAAGGATAGGTCCAGACAGCAAGGAGGGGAGTTATCTTTTATTTATATGTGGGAGAGCAGCAAGAACACATGGAGCTATGCCTAGGGATGGACAAAGCCAGCTGAGAGCTTGTGGATCAGAACTGGAGAGCTGAACAATGTGGGTGACATTGTGGTGGGTGTCTGCTACTGACTTGTCTGATCAGGAGGAAGTAGTAGATGAGGCCTTCTTCAGACAGTTGGAAGAATCATCATGTTTGCAAGCCGTGGTCCTCATGAGGGACTTTAGTCGCTCTGATATCTGCTGGAAGGACAACACAGCAAAGCAAAAGCAATCCAGGAGGTTTCTGGAGTGCATTGACGGGAAGGATCCAGGGGAGCTGGCTGATTTTCAAGGATCATTTCTGCAAGCTTGAGATGGGTCCATCCAAATGTGCAGGAAGTCAGTCAAAGGTGCCAGGAGGCTGGTATGGATGAACAAGGATCTTCTGACTCAAAGATAAAAAGGAAGAATGTGAGAGGTGTAAGCAGGTACAGGTGACCCAGGAATAGACACACTGTCTGAGCCAGCAGAGATGGGGTTAGGAAAGCCAAATACCTCCTATTGAATATGGTAAAGGATGTGAAGGGCAACTAGAAGAGCTTCTACAGGTATATGAGGTGCAAAAGAAAGACTAGGGAAAATGCGGGCCCACTGCTGAATGGGGCGGGGGACCTGATGACAAAGGACATGGAGAAGGCCGAGGTACTGAATGTCTTCATTGCTTCAGTCCTTACTGGTAAGATTTGCCTCAAGAAATCCCAGATCTCTGAGACCAGTAGGAAAGTCTGGAGCAAGGAGGACTTGCCCTCTGTGAAGGAGGATCAGCTTGGGGAACATTTAAACAAACTGGATATACACAAGTCCATGGGGCCTGATGGGATGCACCCATGAGTGCTGAAGTTGCTGGCCAGTGTCACTGTGAGGCCACTCTCAATAGTAAGTGAAAGATCATGAAGACTGTGGGATGTTCCTGAAGACTGGAAGAAAGCAAATGTTGCTGGTATCATCAATGAGGACAAGGAGGATCCAGGGAACTACAGGCCAGTCAGCCTCATCTCAGTCCCTGAGAAGGTGGTGCAGCAAATAATCCTGGAAACCATTTCCAAACATATGATGGACAGCAAGTTGGTGGGGAGTAGTCAGCATGAATTTATGAAGGGGTAGTCATGCTTAAGCAACCTAATGGCCTTCTACAGTGAGGTGATTGGTTCAGCGAATGCAAGAAGAGCAGTTAATGTTGTTTGCCTTGTCTTCAGTAAGTCTTTTGATAGCATCTCCCATTACTTCCTCATAAACAAACTCAAGACGTACAGGCTAGATGAGTAGACAGTGAGGTGGACTGAAAACTAGCTGAACTGCTGGGTTGTGATCAGCAGCTGGACACCAGTCACTAGTGGTATACCCTAGGGAAAGATACCAGAGCCAACACTCTTGAACATTTTCATTAATAATCCCATTGATGTTACAAAGGGCATCCTCAGCAAGACTGCAAATGATACAAATTTGGGAGGAGTGGTTGATAGTCCAGATGGGTGTGCTGCCATTCAGAGGGACCTCAGCAGGCTGGGGAAATGGGCCAAAGAGAACTTTATAAAGTTCAACAAAGGCAAATGATAATTCCTGCCCCTGGTGAGGAACAGCACCATGCACCAGGATAGGCTGAGAGTCAATCATTTGGAAAGCAGCTTTGAAGAGAGTTTGTTGGCCAGGACAAGTTGACCAAGAGCCCTTGCAGCAAAGAAGGTCAACGGCCTCCTGGGCTGCACTCGGTAGAGCATCACCAGTAGGGCGAAGGAGATGACCCTTCCCCTTTGCTCAGTCGTGGTGACACCCATCTGGAGTTGTGGATCCAGTTCTGGGCTCCCCAGTGCAAGAGACATGGACATACTGAAATGGGTCCAGCAGAGGGCCATGAAGATGATTAAAATACTGGAGCATCTGAATTTGAGGAGAGGCTGAGAGAGCTGGGACTCTCACCCTAGACAAGAAAGGACTCAGGGCAGGTCTTTTCAATGTGTACAAATACCTGGTGGGGCAGGGGTAAAGAAGATAGAGCCAGACTCTTCTCAGTAGTGCCCAGTGAAAGGACAAGAGGTAGTGGGCACAAACTGTAATACAGGAAATTCCCTTTAAACATAAAAGATAACTTTTTTACTGTACCGGTGCTCAAACACTGGAACAAGTTGCACAGAGAGGTTGATGAGCCTCCATCCTTGGAGTTACTCAAAACCTTACTGGACCAACCTGCTCTAGTTGCCCCTGCTTTGAGCAGAGATGTTAGATGATCTCCAGAGGTCTCTTCACACCTCAGCAATTCTTTGAATCAGTAATTTTTGCACTATTCCCTACTTAAGGTAAATTTGATTGTGGATTCTGCTAGATATATGCCTCTATATGGAAACTAAACTGAAGCCAAAAAATCACTCTGAACTTAACCTGAGATAGTTCCGGTCACAACACCACCAACAGATTGGGGAAATATATTTAAGAGAACCCAACAGCCCAAAAGTAGGAAGTCAGTCTCCTCCTCCAAGGCGTGTTTACCCCTGCTTCTACCAGCAACTTCCTTCCTCTTTGACCCCAGGTAACTTATTACTTTGTCACTTCTTTTCCTCTTTGGTGTTCCACACTGCTCTGCATGTTCTCTCTCTTCGATGACTTGACTTAAATATTAGCAGCCCATTAGGCTCACCATTTCCTGCTGGCCCAGCAATCACAATTAAAATGTCTCACATTAGAGTCTGATTCAAGCAGAATGCCCTACTGGGACATGCGCTCAGTGGCAAAAACAATAATCAAGGTTTCAATAGGATTTGCTTACAACCTTATTGCTTTCCTGAGATACTGAGAAATTGGATGCCTTTAGGCACCAAATTCTGTCATCTTACTCATTCAGACTTTCACTTCTTTCTTTGCTCCTTCCATTTTCCCCACTGTTTAGCCCCAATTTCCCTGTGATCTCTAGGATGCCATAATCTAATAGGCGCTTTCTTTGTAATTTCCCAGAGTTCATCAGAATTATGGATCTTTCTGCCTACAGATTACTGGAATTATTAATGTTCAGCTCTTAGCCACCTCCTCACTCCATCCAGCCTAATGATATAAAAATGGAACATTATTTGGGTGGAGGTCTCTGTTGTTCATATGCCGTCATCAGTGAACATCTCTAGTTGCTTCATACATTGGTTTTCAAAGCATTCTTCTTTAATGGCCTCCAGCATCTCTGTTTTCAAGCTTTAGAGAATTCAAAATGCTGGATTAAATCAGCAAATGAGTCTCTAAGACCCATGTGTTTTTTGACCTTCATATGCTCCCTCTCATTAAGGCCACTGTCATCTTTCTCTACTCAGAAACGTTCCGATTCATCTATAAGGTGAAGGGTAACCTAGATCATTTCTACCCACCTTGGACACATTCTTTGTTCTCCCAGTCTAGCCCTCCTTTCCTTTTCCATTCTTTCTAACTCTGGATGTGCATGTCATATGTCTTCATTTGCATTTATATATATATTTTATTGTGCTATATAGTTTATATTTGGTAGCTTCTTTAAAATGCCTTATCATTTGGGTTTTTTTCATCCAGAACTGACCCTCATAATTTCAGAAAGCCAGACACATCTTTTAGGGTGCCAAATGGAGTCCTTAACAGCATGCCCAATTTGTGCCTGCAAGTAAGCAGGCTGATTCTCCATACAAGCAGGTACCCCTCTTACACGTGGAGCCTGCCAAGCCATTAGTAGCATCATTCAGCAGTTTCACTGTTTCTTGCTGGTCCAGGAACCATAATCAACAAACCAATTCAACTTATAGATTATTAATTCTACTAAAAAATAACCTGTCCATGTCCTCCTCATTCTCAGAACACTTAAGTTTTGTGTTGGTGTTAAAAAAAAAAAAAACCTAATTAAAAAAAATAATCCCCAAACTTTTGGGGAGCAAGACCACATTATGTTTGTAAAAGTGTGTGTATACTGCTGGGTTTAAGTACTGTCCAGTGTGCCTACAGTCGTGTGTTCTTTCTGCAAGAGAAAATGTTCATATTTTCATGTTTTTAAAGGGTTTAGTAATATTAGATGAGATATTGTGCCTGGCAGTGTTGTCTCTATTTTGTGAACCCGACCACCACCAGAATTCCTGGAACGTTCTCAGAGTTGATGGGTAGCTTCCCTCTACAGCAAAAGCCCATCATCAAAGACTCCCTTTGCTATGAATTCTCTAGAGCCATCTAGAAATAAGTATATAAATTTTCCAAGGATTTTACTTTAATAGCTCAATCTTACTGAGAGCCAAAAATGCCCCTTGTCCTGTCAAGGTAATAATATATTAGTCTTTGACATACTTTTAACTTCTTGTACACTTTGGCAAAGAGGAGGCAGGAAAAGTGAGTTTTTTCTGATATTTCTAGAAACAGTTTCATTTCATTTGGTTGCAGCTAGGATTTCTGCTTCTGAAAGTTACACTTTGGGGACCATGCCCCTTGTCTGAATTGGTGATAAATCTGTATCTCTTCTTCTTTGGATTAGGTTTTGCTACAGTAAGTCATGCAGTTAAAAGTCATGGGGAGAATCATGTTGTCTCGGAGACACAGGTAGAGCATGCAGGTATTAGAGCACTGGAGGTAACACCCTAAGAGCAAACAAATCTTAGTGATAAAGCTCACAGAAACAAAGGATAAAGTTTCCTTAGACTTACATAGGGTTTTGCATCAGGCTGCTGGTAGCAATTGGATTTTGCACACCTACCACTTTATAGCAGATTAATCTGCTTTTTTCTTCTTTTAAATGGAAGGTGTAGTGTATTGAATTGAAATCAAATACTATAAATCTCAGTAGGACTGAAGACCCTGGAGACAGAAGAGCACAATCATGGCGTAGCATATGTAGTTAGGTAAACTTGTTCTTTCTGCAGGCTTCTTTCTGAGATCCCTCTTGGCTTTTAGTTCTCCTCTACAGGCATCTTGTAAACATTTCAGCAGAGATTATGTTGCAGTGAATCTCCTGCAAATTAAGTCTGATTTGTCTAAGTTAAATTCTGTTTCCACTACTGTTTTAGATTTAGGACAATTAACTGCAGTAATGGTAAAATCAAGGGAAGTTGCATGCAGAATGGGAATACTAGAGCAAAGAAATGAACGCTATTGCAAATATTGGAGGAAATCATTGCCTGGCGTATGTAGTCAGAACTCCCCTGGACTAGGATTTATCCTGAGCAATGTACTTAAGTTCCCTAAACCTTTGTTAAATCAACATATTTTGAAATTGCAGGAGGATTTGAATGTTCATGTCATCTTTGTAGCCAATTTGTTGTAACTGACTTTTCTCAGAAAAAAACATATTGTATCTGTCTAAAAGCTGCTCCCCTCCTCAGAACATGTGTAATTCTTTTGTTCTTAAAGCTATTTAATAACTTTTGCAAAATCAACATAGGAAAATGAACAAGGTCTGTGAATGGAAAGATGACTTAGCAGGAACTGATCTATAGAGAATCCTTTTGTAAGAAGTATTATTTGCCTCCTGCCTTTTGTCCTCTGCTAAAAAAAAATACTTATTTAAAATTTGGTTCAAAAGCTGAATAGAAATAAGATAACAAAAACAACCAGTGCTGTCTGGCATGGTTCTGTTTGTCTGTCTCATAATTATAGCATCATTATCTGGATTTTAGTAAACGTCTGCCCAGTGCTGAAATTATCTTAAATGCACAGACAACACAAATCTGTGTACAGGGAAAATGGCATTATCCAAGGGACATCTATACCTTGTGGGTTTAAATACCAGGTTAAAGGGAATAGGCAAAATACTGCCTGTGACTGTATGCCTCTTCAGATGTCAGTATGGTTGCTGATGAATATTCTGTTGGTATTTTCCCTAACAGCTGTTGCTGCATTGCCAAGTTACACAGAAACAAGTGTACATGGAGTCCTACACATAAGATGCAAAGAAAAGTATCTAGGTTTTTTTGCTGCAGGGTATCTTCTGCTAAATCAGTATGGTGGTTGCTCTGGGCTGATGGTGTTGAAAACCTCTGAAAAATCATTCCCATGGCTCTACTTCTTCCCTTTGTTGGATTTGAAGGTAGAAGGAACAAAGTCACTCATGTCTCTGGTGAGAGGATTTATTGCTAAACATTCTTTCAGGCTGGAATTTGGCACATTAGACTCCCATCCACTTGCATATGGATGAGAGCAATGAACTACCTTTAATACAGGGTGGTCTTTGGACTTTCAGAGGTCTACAAAACAAACCCAAATTGCTTGTTGATTGGAGTGAAACTGTGGATGGTAAGGCTCTGTGTATTTTTACTGTTGCTCTTAGTGGGGTGGTTGTGGCCAGATAAAGAAATACTACTCCTTCGGGAACACTTTTAAATGATCTACTCCTCTGTGGAAGCTGCCAATTGTATACTCAGTCTTGCGCTCCCTGTACATCTAAATGCTTCATTGACTTGTACCAAGAGGTGGAAACTGGCCTGCTTGTTTTAATACATTCCTGATGATTTGGGTGAAAAATCTAAATGTGTAAAGAATACAAGATCCTGCCCACTAGCAGCCAAAAGGACAAAATTGCAAATTTGCTACTCTGGGGAATCAGGAAAAAAAAACCAAACAGTAAGAGCAAGCTCTTGAAGTTAGAAGGAAACCAAGGAGGAAAAGCTGTGATTAAGCTGAAAGCCATCTATCAGAGCAGACCTTCCCATCTTATAGAATCACAGAACAGCCCAGGTTGGAAGGGACCTCGAAAGGTCATCTGGTCCAACCTTTCATGGGAGAGGGATCCTAGATGAGCTTATCTAGTGCACTGTCCAGCTTCTCACATGGCAAAGGATTCTGGTTCCCCATACACTGTAAGGGGAGAGCTGAGTAGAGCTTCCTAGCCTACCTCATCAGATTGCCGTGTTGGTGGCTTTCGATCTGATTGTTAATTATTCTTTTTTATTGCATGTTTTTGTATTAGACACTTAGCTCTTCTTTGTAATTAGACATAGTGATTATAGTATCTTTTTATATTACACTGGAGTGTTCCTTTAATGCAGACATCAGATAAAACAAAACACATTAAAAAAAAAATAAAAAGGAAGGACTGCAACAGTAATGCTTGGGTCCGAAGGAGTGAAGAAGCAGGAGGAAGCAAGTTGCAGTTATTGCTTTTGGCTCCAGCAATGCAGTTGGTTTTGGTTTGTTTTTTTTTTTTTTTTTTATTCCTCTCCAAATTATGTTTATTCACTTATTACAACCCACTGAATGAATTAAATATAAAACCAATCCAGATTTTTAAAGACAGACATTATGTGTTGTATCTAAATGCAACTTTTTTGTTGTTGTTCAATTGCTGGGAAACATTTTTCTTCTTAGTGTAAATGTTTCCTGAAGAAAGGGTTACATGGGGTGAGGAGAGAACACTCAGGATGGAAGAAGTAGTAGTAGAGTATCTAATAGCACAGGGCGGATTCATGCTGTTCCTTCATGGCAGCATCCACACAGCGATCAGCAGTCTGACAGCTTCCCTTTATCTGAGGAAGAACACGTGTATTCCAGGAGTACTGTTCCACATGGCCCCATCTGGGAGTTTGTTTCAGAACAGAATTACCTTCCCCATGATAAGAATCTTTGCTTGAGGAATTATTTTGGAAAAAGTTCAACTGCTAGTGAAAAAAAAATTTAAAAGTGCATGATTCAGAGCATAAAGCTTTGATTACTGCTCTCTTAGGAGGATGGACGAGGAAGCAAGGGTCCAAGGAGCTGACCCTGGAACACATTTTAGAACAAGCTGTTGGGATTGACTGTAATGTCATGCAGAGGCTTGTTGTGTGAGATACACCAGTCATTTGGCTCCCAGTGAATGAAGCAAGTTTCCTTCACCACCCTTGGCTCTGAGTGGTTCCTGAACAGTGCATGAGTAGTGAGGAAGGAGATTTCTTTCTGGTATAAGCATCATCAGCTTGGTGGCATCTAGTGAGACTGGCATGAAAGAGTGGGATAGAACTGCCCTGAGGAGGCAGCTGGTGGGATGTGGTGTGAGGTGTTTGCTGAACCCAAGACACTTCAAACTAAGATGGTTTTACAGTAGTTCAGTAGCTAATTCATGAGTGTCTCAACGGAGACAATAGTGGAGAGATGACACCTTAGCAGTCAGATATTAGTCATACCTTCTACAAAATCCCTGATCCCGTTCCACATAGAGTTCCATGTAATATAAGAGAAGTCCAAGAAACACTAAAGTTTGAGTGAAGTCTCTTATTTTTACATGATTTTAAAGACTGCTTTGATTCCTTCAGTTGCTTATACAAGTATAAATCAGGAATAACTTTTGGAGTGACTGCATTCCAGAGGAAGGTCTGCAAATGAAATAAATCCTCCACTTAGTTGGAGACCTGGGTGGAGGAGGACAACCATCCTTTGTAAGAGCTGTGTTTGAAAGTGCTCAGAAGATAAGATACACCAGCTGTGTTAAAACAAGCCATTTTCATCTCACGCATACACCCTGCAATTCTACTTTTTAATTTCTAGGCAATCACACTGCTGGAATCTTATTCAGCCATTGAGTAAAATATATGTTTGTCTTGCAATTATGTAAATAAGGTAAGTGGTTAAGATTTAGACCTAGAATAATAATGTTAACATCATTGTCCCTTCAATAAACAGCAAGCTTTGGATGTAATGTTGGTTTTGCTATATATGTTCCATGCCACAGACAAACACAGGCTGACACAGAGATGATGTGGTATTCTTATTGTATTTAAAACAATATTTAGGCAGGGTAACTCCTACAGCCATTTACATGTGTTTGAAAGAAAGGCCTGTTTCATCAATGGGAATGTGTCAGAATTTTGTAATAAAGCATGCTGTGTAATATATTTAAACACAGTCCAAATTAATTAAAGTGTAGTGGACGTGAAAGATACATACTCAATGTGACATTTCAAATAGGGAGAAAATATGATAATGAGCTATTTCCATGTGTTGCCATCCTTCTGGTTAAATAATACTTCTGTTTTCAATGAAGCCACTGAGCAATAACATTCATTTTTGGAGTTCCACAGTGGTTAGAGCTGATTGTGTACAGGCTGTAATCATTATCCTAATTCTGCCCAGGAAACCCTCTCTCCCCACCATGGAGAAATTTGGAATAAAAAGTCTCGTTCCAGGAAAAAGAATTTCCAAATAATCCTGGGCACCAGATCAAAATATGAGCTCCAAATCCGTTCCTTTTTCTTAATAAGAATCAGCACTTTGAAAAATGCTGCTTCACAAGGAAATAATTGCATTAGTCAGCCTCTTGGCACTGGTGTGGGCTGGAGCCTTCTCTTAAAATGAGGTCCAGCCTCGCCCTGCAGTGCATCCAAATCCCCCAAAGATGCAAATAGCCCCAAGACCCTTCATTAACAGGGACATTCGTTCACTGCTGGAATTCCTATAGCTCTGGTGTTGCAAATGGCTGTGTTCTTACAGGCAGAAAACTAAAACATGGGACAACAGGACAGAAAGGGGTCTGGAGACATAGCCTGTCTGTACTGATGCTTGAGGCAGCCTTGGGTGAGAGAGACATCATCTTGCGTGCTTAAGAGTAGAAGCCAAAGAAGGAGCTAGATATAAGAGGTGACTATTTCCACAGTGTCCTTTGCTTACAAAGGATCTGATCACACAGATGTCAAATTTAGCTCTGCCTTAGATGCAGGGCCTTTGGCTAACTGTATAGCCCAAAGGGTTGGTGACATGTGATTACATATTTGCCTCTTGCTAGGTCTGTTCTTTATAGTGCTTATAATCAGGACAACTCCAACGTTCAGGACCTGACAAGCCCTAGCAAGATTCTGCAAGACTACTTTGATTGCTCTAGACTGGAGAGATACTGCATTTAGTCCAGAGAGTGAACCTGTGCACCTTTCACTTGAGTGATTTTTAGAACCATGTCAAAATATTCCTTTTTATTAATCCTCTGATTATCTGATTTTTCAACAGTGAAAAGGTTGCATATCATTGGTGAAGGACAAAAGGCAAGCTGTGCGCATTATTGGACATCAAAGCGCGATGCTGGAGCCTTGATCTACAGGAATAGAAACAAGCCTTGCCTAGCACTGAGACCTTAAACCCTCCAAGGAACCATCCAAGCTGGGCAACACCCCTGAATTCACTAGGAGGTAGGTGTTGAAGTACTTTTCACATGCTTACGTTGTCCTTATGTTATTCCAATTTGTCCCTTTGAGCCTTTCATCCCATCACCAACAGAACTATTTCTTTCACAGCTGCCCTTCAATTAGACAAATAATCAGTACCAGTTTTAAGTAATGTAGTAGAGCCTGTAGTGGAAACTATTAAGATTGGTGTGGTACAGAATGGGCAACTCATCTCTTTTGTTCAAAGACTAAGAAAGGGAACCCTTTCCTAAAGTGCGGGGAGAGCAATTTATTTCTAAGATAGTTGCATGCACAACTTCGCAGCTAGTGCTGCTGAGTGCTATTGAATACATGGGAACCGACTCCCTCCATGAGGTCGATGAACAGGGCAGGCAGGCAGGTGCCCACCCCATCCCTGCTGATGATCACTTCGTTGGCAGTACTGTTTCAGGTTCTCTACATTCTTCCCTCTTTGGGCTAATATTGTACGTGTTGTTGTTTGCTCTATCCAGCTAAATAACCAGTAGTAAGTGCTCCTTTATTGGCTGCTGTTGACCTAATGGGAAAACACTATGCAGATGTAGTTTTCAGTCATCATTTGAATATAGACAGAGAAGAAAGATTCGTTAACCTGTTAGTGTTAAAACTAAACATAGGAATGTGCATGTGTCAGTAGGGAAAGCATGTAACCCCACCTGTGCCAAATCAGAGCTTGCCAGAACCCTTACCACCTGGTAAAGCGATGGATGGAGCCAGACTCTGTGTGGTAGATACAGCTTTACCCCTGTGTCACAGAAAGAGCTCTGGGGCAGAGAAAGGGGGAGGCTTCCAAAGGTGCAAGTTAGCTGCAACACTTTTACAGGCTTTTGTGCATCTGTGGGAGGGGGGAACTGCTACTGGATAGTTTACTTTGTGCCCTTGCCAAGGTACTACAGAAATGCCCTGTCAAAGACAACAGAGGAATCCAGACCGTGTGCTCTGTGCTTTAACTAGTAGGCTGTGCTGGTTCATCTGCATTTAGATTCAGCTCTTCTGTTGCTGGAGTATTCTAGCATTGTGGTCTCAAGGCACTTCGAGGTGTCTGAACAAAGAGAAAGATTCTTCTGCTGCCTTGGAGATGGTTTTCTGAAAAAAGAAACACAATGGATAAAGTTCAGACCTGTAGGATCTAAGCTAGACTTACTGCTCTGGTGTGCGCTGGTCTGCCTGCACTGCTGCTTTGGCAGAGTGGCAGTGCCCAGCAACCCCACCGAGGGGTAGGGGTGGTGCTGGGCAAGGGGCTGTCATGTTATGTCCTGTCCTGAAGAAGATGGGGTTATCCTCAGATAAAATACACCTGTGTGTGTTTGGGAGGAAAGAGTGGGAGAATGAAGCAATAACAAAGCTAATGTCTTCTATCACCAAAGATAGGGTAAGTCAGGAAGAATTTGGAAGGGGGCAGTGGCATTACAGCTGTCAGTGTGGGATGTTTATGGCGTTGAAGTAGGTGAGAGATTACTACTGGTTAGAAATTTTCCACCAAAATGTTTTTTCTTAGGGGAAGACTACCTATTAGTTTTAAAAGGGATGGGGTTTTGTGTGAGAGAGACTCTCATCCTCAGATTCAGAATGTGCTGAATGTGAGAAGGACATGTGTGTACCTGTCCATCCCAGTCTTCTCCTGCTTCCCAGCACCTGCACCGTAAATCTGAGATTTAAGTGCTGCATATTCAAGTATTCCCCTTTGCCTGCTGCAGATCAGACATTAAGTATTGACTCCAGCATCTTCTGGATGATTGTCCTAGTGAACAGGAGCTACGCTGTCTCAGGCTGAATATGGACAGTTGTCCCTCTGGTTTTGCTAGTTCAGAGATCTCTGTTCTTTACCAAATGGAGAATAAGAAAAAATTGTGAAACTGCGAAATCTGTTATGGATTATAGGGAAAACCAGACTTGCTTGTGATCAGTGCAGTTATCACTGGCAGAGGGATGGTGGGAGTTGATTGTCTGAACAGCAAGAAGGGAAGATAGTGGGCTGGAAGGCAAAAACAAGAAAGCTGTTTGCAGCGAAGGAGGGAGAGCTGGTAGAATGATGCATGGAGGGAACAGTGCGCAAGAGTGGAAATAACACATTGGGCAGCAACATTGATTTGAGGGAAGCCCCGAAGTGCCAGCTCTACAGATCAACAGCTCGGACAAATTAGAGAAACTAGTCCAGGATAGGTTTAGACAGAAGCAACCCAGTTCTCTTGCATTATGCTCCCAGACTGTGCAAGAATGGCACTGAATTGAATATGGCCTGTGAGACCCCAGAGGACAGCTGTTGATTAAAAACCTGTGCAAGAGAGAGAGACAAGGACCGGGGCAGGGCTGCGGGGTTCAGAAAAAGGAGGGTTGAAGCGGGTGCGAGGGCATCAGTTAGTCTGGAGCATTCTGCATGTGGGGTAAGATATAGACTGCTGTAAGGGCGTAAAATGGGTGAGACTTTAAGAAAATAAATCTGGTTAGGAAGGGAATGGAAATGAAATAGCACATGACCTCTGGTAAGTAAGGGAGTGAGAGGACATGATATCTAGAGAGCAGGCAGAAACGAGACAGAAGGAGGGGGATTGCCTTTCTAATTATGGGTATCTGTAACTTTCCTGAGATATAATGGGCAGAGGATGACTAACAAATGGCTGAGTCACAGAAACCGTGTGACTGAGAGTCTAAATTCAGCTGCCGAGGGGCCTGAATATTCACATGAAACTTGGAAATTTTCCTCTAATACTATTCTGGTGCAGGTGATCCTAAACCTCCTATGGCAAAAAAAACTTTCCAGCTGCTGTTTGGAAACATCTAGCTCAGTAAATAGGTCAATATTCATGCTGACAGGCAAGTTTATTACCCGATTCACCCATTCCTAGTGGAGAACACCAATTTTGGCCAACTAAACAATTGTTTGTCCATTTTTTACCCATAGAACCATTTGCAGGAAACTTTAATCAAATGTTGTTTGAGCCTTCGCTGTAGCCATTTGGTGAATGATGTTGCTCAGAGTCAGAACAATGCTCTGGCAGTCTTTGTAAGCCAACTTATTACATTAACCATCTACTACTTGTAGATCTTTCAAATACTTGATGCTTCAGGAAATAAGGAGAACACATGTCCTCTGTTTTAAGGTGCTGACTATTGAAAGTCTTTGTTTCATGCATCGTTAATGCTGGCATAAATTGGTAGTGCTACCAAAAGAAGTGACCCGTGCCTTCCATGGGAACTCATGTAGGTTAGAATTACCTGTTGTCCTGGTCACCAGCTGATTGATCAGGTACAATCATGGTTGTCTGAAGTATTTCAGATAGTACGTTTAGGGAAAAGATATAAATGTGAAATACCCCCCACCCCTCAAGAATGGGATAATTTATTTTCCTGATAGCAATTACGGAAGAAATGCAAGCTGATGGAAACCAGGATTAATGTCCCTCCCCAGCTGAGCTGGAGTTTCTGTGTGCGCAGTAGGGAGATTTGGGCAGCAGTGGGCTTTTGTGGGTAGTGTAGATTAATGAAGTTTACCACCTTCTGACTTGGCAATCTGTAGTTTACTTGAGATAAGTGAGTTGACCCACTTCTCCCTTACCTTTTTGTCACTGGGAAAGGGCAATAAAACAAGCAAGCTGGCTACTGAGGACGAATGTAGAGTAAGCAGGCTTTTAGCCTCAGGTCTCAGACATTAGTCATAAGCAAATCAGTGATAAATCAGTGCCACCTGGCTCATGAAGCTGCCTAGGAAATTGCCAACTGAAAACATGATTTTTAAAAGTACACAACTAATCCTTCTCTCCATAAAGAAACAGTTCTGACCTCCCTGCTCAGCAGCATTTTTCAGAGCAGGAGCTGGACTTTTTCCACAAGGTTTCCCTGAAGTTCCACATGGGGAGAAGGGAGTCAAGGAGTTACCCGACTCCTAACCCTTCCTTAGTGCTCTTCCATCCCTTCTTCATAATAGCCAGAGGGTCTCAGCAGCTGATGCTTTTATGAAACAGCAGAGAGGAGGTGGTTCTGATTTTGTTTCTTTGTGAAAAGTTTCACTGTCACAATTCCCTGGGTTTTACGCAGTGCTCTGGGCTTCTGTCTGCACAATAGCTAGTTTTAAACATTTCTGTTTAATCAAGAGTGAAGTAAATGTCAGAAATTCAATGTTCTAGATCAGCAGTTTCCAACACTGATACATCTTAATCAAGCAATTAGGTGCCTTTTTTGTTATTGTTTGGTGTTTTCCACATTGGAGAAGGGAACAGATTTGCTGCTTTGCTCTGATGACTGCTAGCAGCAGTGTTTGTTGTTAACAGAGACATTTACACCTAACCACCAGTTGGCAGGTGTTAACACTTTGTTACTTGCTATTCCCACATGCTGAGGATTGTGGGAAAGCTGTCAAGCTCTCTGTCTTGTGTAACACTTAGCTTTTACAATAACAACAACAACAACAAGAAGCTCCGAACAAATGCAGAAGCTCTGTAAGAATGCAGCGCTAGCAAGGGAAACAATAGGACGGATTCTCAGGCCTCCGGCTTGGATGGGAGGTAATATGAGGCTTTGTGGAAAGTTTGAGATATTTCCTTATCTTGATTTGGAAGCGGGTAGATGGAGGTTGAGTGCCTTTTTTTTTTTTTTTTTTTTTTTTTTAATTAGTGATATGGTCTGATCTTTAGAAGAAACCAAGAATGTACTGTGTGTGCCCCAACATTTCTAGTCTGCCTCTGACATTTGTACTTGTTTGTATTCAGGCAAAAAAAGGTATGAATACAGCATACAATCTGAGAAAATAACACAGAAAGAGGATAGGAATGCTTTGATTTGTTTGGGGGTGACTGGCAAGCAAGAAATGAGAATTTCTATTAGTACAGCCCTTCTGGAGAGCTCAGATGTGGCCAGAAAAAAAAGACTCTCTGTGAACTATAGCAAATAGATATATAAAAATACTTTTTTTCTCTTTTGCTTGCTGTCATCCACATGCTCACACATACTCTGCTTTTGCAGCCACAAGGTCATTGTTTTATAGTCGAGTGATCCAAGTGATTGATTTATTACTGATGAAATGAGGTTTGATTGATTTTTTTGATTTACATGAAGACATTAAAGAAAGAAGAGTGGGAGGTGCAAGGCAGCTGCAGAGCTGAGTACAAAGCAGAAACTCGCTAGAGCAAGTGGGCCAAACACTGCAATGACTTGTATCAGTGATCAGTTTATATGGCTGATTTTAATAGGGCTGCACTGCATAACTGCACCCTTTCCCCTGAAACAGTGTTATACTGATCATTTCTTTAACCTGCAGAATTATGCCATCAGTGAGGAGGGATTTCATGCATTTGCTTTTTGATGGGAGTGCTCCAGATGAAGGGAATGTGATAAAAGGAGTGATGGTGGATTTTCTTGCATGTGGACTATGGCTTGGCTGCCTTTTGAGCATGATTCCAAGTTTGGAGTCGTTCTCCAGTTCATCTTATGTCCAAACCAAACACTAGCTTTGGATCAGCTTTACGATGTGGTAGGAAAGAATCTTATCCTTGCACTATGAATAGGCTGGGTTCAGGATAGGGCATTTCTTGAGATACACCCATGCTGGCTTGAATCCACCAATGCCCATCCTGTCAAACCTGAGGAGATGTCCCTTTACAGGTGGGTTGGCCAAGTTCTTTCCTGGAAAGGTTCCTACTGTATGCCAAGAAGCCCTGTGGGATTTGGAGGCAGCTGAGCAGCAGGTTTTTAACGATATGGTTGCACAGTCATGCTTTAGTGGCCTGCCCCCAGGTCTGCATTACATAAGGCAGTGTCAACTTAGCCTTGAAGTCTCTGAATTTGAGGTGATTTCAATTCTGGAAGACAGGTTTGAGATTAGTCAAAAGTTAGGGGCTTAATGGAGGAATCACTGGATGAAATCCCCTGGTCCATATTTTGCACTGGGTGAGATCACAGTGGTCTCTTCTGACTTCACAGGTCTGCAAACCACTACAGTAATCAGGTTTTTTTAATGCAGGTAGCATTATTTTCTTGACATGAAAATCATCCCTGTACCTGTGCATCACTTTAAAAAGTCTTCATGTTTGCAGAGCCACCTCCTGCAAGCTGGTTCTGAAAGATCTGCCTGCTAAACTTGGGTGTGTGGAGGAGGTACCGGCTTGCATGCATCTGCACGATATATTTCCTAACTTCAGACTTCTCTTAAAAAATTATTCGCTCTTGCTTGGCCACAGGAAGCAAGTCAGGGGAGTCACTAATATTGGTAAAATCAATATGTGGAACAAATATTCATAAACACATATTGTGTGTAGGCATGGTCCTGAATTTGTTCCTGTGCATATTAAGTGATATTTGTGTCTTTTGAAAACCCTAGGTAGAAAAATCTTGTAGCTTAGGGAAGCCACAGTGAAAGTGAGAGGAGGGAATACCAGTCATTTCATAAATGGGCCTCAGAAAGTGGGTTTGACTTCTGCCACACACCCTCTGTTGACTTAATTTTTTTGTGTGCTACTTGGTTTTTTTATAAGTGGGGACACGTAGTGTGATACGTAGATTTTGTAGGGCTTGAAAAGCATGCGCTGATTGTTTTTGAGGTGCTCAGGTGAAAAATAGGTGTTTTAATGCAATGAATTTGTAGATTTGATTTGAGGGTGTGGCTACAGGCTGACAAAAGACAAAGTTAACAGCCAATAAGAAGGTCCTTTCCTGAGACTGGAAGTCCATCCTCCCACCTGAAGGCCCAGGCATAGCTGTGAGCACAGTCTCGTCCACTGCAGCTCTGAGCAAAGTGCGTTATCCCATTTACTTTGGAGTGCAACATGTTGGGAAAGATGTTAGCAACCCTCTGTGTGTTCCTTTGTTGGGGGGGTGAGATCTCCCTGAAACATGGCAGCGGCTTTGCTGTGGTCATATGATCTCATCTGCAGTTGCTATTTTCTGCTTGTACTGTGGAGGTGCCTAGAGGACTACAGTGAGGACTTGGATATAGCTGGTTTGGGCCATGGGTATACACAAGAGTCAGTTCCTCCTTCAGGGACTGTCTGTCTGGAGTGCTGATCCTGAAGACACGAGACCAATCACTTAATCTACTTGCTTATACGAATATCTGAAGGACTGGAGCTAAGCTTCGTGGCTTCTCAGCACCTTAGCTGCCCTAGTTTGAGTAGAGTCATCAGCATTTTCCAAGGGCATTCATGTTTAATTTGGATTATTTGATCTCCATAAGCAAAACAAGGAAGGAAAGATTTCCTGAACTACTGGCAGGATTTCTGTTCTTTTTTTCCCTTCTTTATAAACTTCATTTGTTTCTTTTTTTTCTTCTTTCTTTTTCCCACCCCACCCAGGCCTAAACAGTGCCGGGAAATTCTGTACTTACCCAGCTGTACTATCTGAGGAAAGCCAAGTGGTTTTTTTTTCCATGCATCAAAATCATAATAGTTTGAAATGACTTACTAACTCACTGAGTTTCCCAGAGAGAAGACATCAGCTACTTAACTGATATGCCCCTTGTACTTAGCCAAAAGGCCAAACAAAGGTTAGGGCAAGTGGATACACACGACTTCTTTATCCAAGTCCTTGAGGATTTCCCATTAGCTAAGTCAGAGTTTCTTCCTTTTTTTTTTTTTTTTTCCAAGCAAAAATAATTAACATGGATTAAGTAAAATCGGGTAATTTTTTTTCATTGCAGCCCTCTTCCTGGTGCACACTCTGCAGTCTGTGGACAGAGAAGCTATAGTTGGTTACTCAAATGGCTGTCTTGCCTGAAAAAATACAGTGATACCCTCAAATAGCTTGCCTCAAATTGGGTCATTGCTTGAGAATGCGTATTATGAAATAGTTTTAGATCACTTAGCAAATAGATCAAATAAACATTTCCTTGTATATAACCACTGCTTCTGTGTTGATGACAAAATTGTGTTATGCATGTTTCTTTGTCACTTCACAGCAGTGTGACTTTTTTCTTGGTACTATTAAATGAAGTCCTAAAACACTGCAGTTCTGTGGGTTAGTACCGTCTTGCCCTGCTAGCAATAGAAAAACGTTTGTTTGGACTGGCAAGAAATACTGTTCTGTTATTTACTGTGCTTTTTGGTGGGCGCATTGTATGTTCTGGGCCATGGCATACACAATCTATAATACCGCAATGTTCACAAGCATTCGCACCCAAATCAGGATGGAGAAACCTGTATCAGTAAAAACATTGTGACCTACAGCAAAGTGTTATCTGTGTCTGGAGTTCCCAAAATGCCCAGGGTGTGCTCACGCGACAAGAAGTGGTGCACCAAAATAGAACCCTGCATGAGAAAGCGTCCAGGCTGCAATAATATTTCCTCAGCCGCACTGGCTGTTGTTGGGCCCTTCCTGGCAGAGCTGGACCGCGTCCACAGGTCATGTTGACTTTGTCTGGATTGATGGGGTTTCAGCAGCTGTCCCCTGCTGCTTTCGGGAAGCCAGGTTGGGAGCCGTTAGGTGAAACAGCGCTGTAAGATTAAGAAGGAGTGCCAGTGCCTGGCTGTGAGCGGTGGTGTGATTGGTGTCCGAAAGAATCGTATCCAGCAACACGCACTGTGTCCAAACCCGTGTCTGGGTGTGTCAGAGGACTCCATAGGAAGAAGTGTGGAATCTGGGGGCAAATTTGGGGTAAACAGGTCTCTAGTTCCCTTGCTCTTCTGACCCCATAGAGATCTCCAGCCGATGCGGTACGTAACTCCTGCGTCACTGTCCAGCTGTTGCCGTGTGACTGCGCGGGTCCCCTGCTGGGATGAGATCCATGTCCACCCTTGCTAACTCTCGTGGCACAAAAGCTGTCCTCTCTAATGCACCGTTTGCTGCGTTGTAGGTTTCAGGAAGGTATCAGAGAAGAAGAAATGGAAAAGGGGTCCGGATGTCCCCAGAATAGGCAAATTAGTGAAACCTGCTGAACCTACAAAAATGCCTAAGAAATGTCTCCCTTTTTCCTGGGTGTGTTTATATCTTACCTGCACTTCACTGCCAAACTGGTGGGACTTGGAGCTGATAAGAGGCATCTCATGGGAAATAGTTTTTTCAAGCAGCAAGTCTGAGCTGTAGGACTTGGGGAGTCAAGGACTGGTCTTCTCCCATCAGAAGGTCACTCCTGGAGTACAGATGTTTTGCAGACCTTTGGTTTCATACTAATTAATTATGTGGATTTTTGAATACTTGGATCTTAGGTGGCAAATAGTTGGATCCAGGTGGTAACTGGTACAGATAGCAGAAAGTGAACAGCAACTTTGCTTCTGTTTTGTTTTTGTTTTGTTTTTTTTTTCTCCTTGGGAACTTAAAAATTCCAATCTTGCTGCATTAAACTAAGTCATGCAGAAATGCTCCAGCTGTTCTTTGCATTGTGGAAGCCAAATTCAGCATTTTGATGGGGTTTTTTCCGTTGTTTTTGAGAGACCAGTTGTGAAACTATTTGATGTGTTAGGTAACAAAATCTTACCTGTACTCTCCTTCCAGTTATTTGGATTTTCCTAGCTATCTTATTTAAGGTGGACTCCTTCCAGGTCATTGTGTAAAATACCGAGGAGGTAAAACTGGCCAGCCTTTTTGTGAACTGGGATGTCTAGCGGTGCTGGTGAACTATTAGCCTTTTAGGGTCCCTCTTTTCCTTCACTAGTATTCTGATGGCAAATGAACTCACAGGAATTTTGGTCAAAAGCAGTAGAACACATCAATAAATAACTTCTGTGGTAAAAAAAATTTCTGTTTTTAAAAAAAAGCTTTATTTGCTATGATGTGTGGTGAACCTTTCTCAGCTCCTCCATTTGCAGGAAGATCCAATCCTTCCTTTAATACTCCTAAGGGAGAATCCATTGAAGTTTGGGGTTGGTTTTTGTTTGTTTTTGAAAATAAGATTTGTGTCCCGTTTTTCCTAATAATTTTCAGGTGTGAGCTTTCTCTGAAATGTAGATGATCTTCATTATGGTGTTTTAATGAAGGCCTATGTCTCTGCGTAAAAGTGAATTGCCTGCCCTCACTTCACATTCGGCGTATGAAGGAACAGGAATGCTGAGTTTGGGAGCGCTCACCTCATGGCATTAATCCCTAGAGCAGTGGGACCCGTGTCCATTTTGGGATGCTCATGACATATTTCATTTCAGAGTCCTGCTTGTGACCTTCTGCTTATGCTGTGGTTTCTGGATGCATGATCAGGAGAACAGTATGTACTTGCACTAAGCAGCTCCAGGGATTGATAGGGACACTGGGTAACCTCATGCTTACATGCAACATGGGATAGTCTCCCATCCCTCAAGTAAGCATGGACTTTCAGCGGTCTGTTCCTTGTGGTTTAATGGAGAAGAAAATAACTTCTGTCCATTATCAAATTATGCAGAGTCCTTTCCACAGGACTTGTGATTTCAAATTTGTTCCTCTTGTTGTTTTCAGTGAAGCTGAGGATTTCCAGGGTTACTAATATTTTTAATCTAAGTATTTTTTAATTTAAAAGTTAGTCAGCTCTCATAAGGCTAGAGCCAGGTGACTGGTGAAGGTCATGGCCAAGTGATAGGTGCAGTGTTAACTAGCCTGTTATCAGTGATTGCACCAGGTACAGTTCTGTACCTGACCATATGACAGTACGTAGCCTGTTTTCATCTTCATTTTCTCCCTTTAATTGGGTGGCCTTTCTTGTGTGTCTCCGTGCCTGTAGTCTTGTTAACTTGTGAGCACAGAATGGACTGGCCAGGATATCAAAAGACTGGGTACTTAAAATGAACAAAACCATACATCAGTTTATAGCAAGTCAAAGAATATGGCAGCGTTTGCACTTCTGATACCACCTGCTTTGTGTGTCAAAGATTGTAATGGGAACAAAAAACTTACAAGGTTTGGGGAAAAAAAGCCTTTTTGTGGGAAAAAAAAAAAAAAGCAACAGAAGTTGTCTTGGGATGTAAGTGAAGCAGAAATATTTGTCATGAACTGAGTGAATGAGGTGGATCTAATTACTGTGTAACAAAACAAAGGAAGATGGCTTAGCAGCCATTTAAATTTCAGATACTTGGTGCTACTGAAGTGCTACAGATTCGACAGCTGTAGGTAAATGTTGAAAATGTCAGTCCAGTCCATTTTCTGAGGTTTGCCAGGATCACAGAGGTACTCATATAGAAATCCATCAAATACTATTACCTCCATATATGTGTTAATAATATTCTTAATCTTCTTTATATTTTTCTCCTGGGCCTGTATGCTGCATGAATATTTCCTGGCATGCCTACAGATCTCTAATTGTTTGTATATTTGGCTTGCCTCAAGCCAACTTTAAATGAATGTGTACAGGAATCTTTGCTGTGTATGGGATTATTTAAGTACCATCACTATACCTGTGTGGTATTGTTGATCATGTGTCATCCCATTCAAAAAAAACCCAAAGAAAATGCAGAAGGGGAATCCTGATTAATTTTTGATCAAAGTGATATATTGGAGAATCCAGTCAGTGATATTCAAAGGTGTTAGGGCTCCTTCTGCACATTTCAAACTTCTGTTGGTAGAAGTAATTGTTTATATTTTTTTCAGGGTAGCCTAGAGGGGATAAGGCTGCGCTTGCAACTCATCTAGAAATGCCTGAAGTAGCTTTACGCTACCTTGTCTGATAGCACAGAGTTTGGTGTGGGCAGATGTCTTACCTCTGACACTTGATAAATACACGGGGGACGCTTCCTCTCAGGTGAGTTTGGTTCTTAGTCTGAACCAGAACTGAGCTATCTTTTGGTTTTGTCTCCCTCAGCAGCCCTTCCTTTGGATCCCAGCACTAAGCATGTTGCATGAAGCCCTCTGTTTTACGTGCACCAGCTGAAGTAGTTGCCTCTGGGGATGGGCAGCCAGCAACTTGAATATACCCATGGCAGTGGTGACAGTGAGTTTCTGAGTAAATGCCAGTGAATGGGGAGGCAGAGGCAGACAAAGGTCAGGAAGTTGGGCCCACAAGATAGCAAAAGAAGTTAGGAAATATGGTGCTGTAAAAAAATCTTCTGTGGGGTCCTCAACCATTGGCATGTCTCTGTTGTGGTTTATCACATTTCTGGCATGACAGAGAATGACATCCCTGTCTTTCAGTGTTCGAGGTTGTTGTGGTTTAACCCCAGCCAGCAACTAAGCACCACGCAGCTGCTTGCTCACTCATCACCCACCCAGTGGGATGGGGGAGAGAATCAGGGGAAAAAAAAGTAAAACTCATAGGTTGAGATAAAGACATTTTAATAGGACAGAAAGGAAGAAAATAATAATGATGATGATAATAAAATGACAATAATAATAATAATAATAGAATTGGAATATACAAAACAAGTGATGCACAATGTAATTACCACTCGATGACTGATGCCCAGTTAGTTCCTGGGCAGTGATCCCCCCCGGCCTATTCCCTCCCAGTTTATATACTGGGTATGATGTCACATGGTATGGAATACCCCTATGGCCAGTTGGGGTCAGCTGTCCTGGCTGTGTCCCCTCCCAACTCCTTGTGCCCCTCCAGCTTTCTCGCTGGCTGGGCATCAGAAGCTGAAAAGTCCTTGACTTATGAGCAACAGCTCAGTGTGTTATCAACATTCTTCTCATACTGAACCCAAAACATAACACTATGCCAGCTACTAGAAAGAAAATTAACTCTATCCCAGCCAAAACCAGCACAAGGGTTATTTATTAGGTGTCATTGCCTTTGAGCCGGCTGTTCCCAACAGGTACTCTCATGTCCTTTCCTTATTCCTACACTGTTGCTCTGCTTTGCTGTTTCTGTGTGGTGTTATCTACTGCATGAGGAAAAAAAGACAGGGTGAGAAAAATGCCTGGTGTATTTGCTTGAATAGCACACTGTAGGGTCCAGATTTCTCGAAGAACTTTTGTGCCTGTATGGCACTGACACTTGAAGCAGGGCAATTAGGTGTGCAGAACAGAGTGTGCAAATGCCTGCAGAAATCTGGCTGATCACGGCCAACACACTCTGATGCGGGTACAAATGCTGATTATGAGGCTCAGTGCTACGCCAGTGGCACACTCAGAAGTGTTTGGCAATGGTCCTGACAGTGTTGGGGTTGAGGCTTTGGCAAAAAAGGTACTGAGCTACATGGATTTGCCCCATAGACCATATGTGGCCCTTGGGCCACCAGCTGATACGCCTGAATGAAATCATACCATGTGTAGTATCCCTGACTCAGGGTATTCTCTCTGGTGGTTCAGTTTGGACAGATTTCCAAACTGCTCCAAGCGGTTTGAGTGCCGTGATGTGGTGAGTGGCCTGGTCTCAGTCATGCTGAAGGGCTTTCATAGTTCAGTCCTTCTGCAAATAGGAGTCTCCAGCCCTAAAGCAAAGAGCAGACTTTCCCAAAGGCAGGGAGGCAAGCTAGAAGAGTGGCTGCTCACAGTTTCCGTTTGGTGCATTCAGGTTAAAAAAATCAGCTTTGCATGTGGAGAAAGAGCAGAGGCCTCTGTTGGCTGCCTTTCAAGAGACTTGCACCTTCCTTTTCCTCACTTCTGGAGCAGGGAGTTGTGATTTCTTTTCCCTTTCACATACTCTTACCCCACCACAGACCTACCTTGTGTCTAAAGCTATCGCAAGGAACTTGTCACCTCTCTCTCTGCACTCACCCCAGCATCTTAACCCACTCTGCCTGTGCTCCCTCACTTTTTGTTTTCCTCGTGTCTCTCTCCGTTTCACCTCCCGTCAGGCAAAATCTCCCCTGCAGAGCAGTGCTGGAGTAGAGGCTGCATGTGGGCCGAGAGAGGAGAAAGGATTTAGACACCTCCAAGCATAGTGCGTCTTCTTGACAAATAGCCTGGTTATTCTGGGTGAAGAAAGAGAAACAGATCTGACTCTTAGCCATCACCACTGAAGCCTGTGCTGCTGCTACGCTCCAGGCAGCGCTCAGTTCCCGTAAGAGGAGCAGGTCGATGGGAAGGTTTCTGCGGCTGAGCTCCAAAATGCTCCCCAAGAGTCTCTGGGAGTGTCAGCAGATTTCTAACCAAGCCAAAAGAAGGGCCTCAGCGGATCGCCTGGCTAGCTGACAGCACCTCTGAACTATGCGTAGGATTAGCTGTTGTCACACGTGCAGCCTTCCTGTAAACTTGGGGTGTTCGGCTCCGTCCGTTCCCTCAGAGCATTGCGAAGGACAGGGGCTGCGGAGGCGTTTGATCTGCAGGAGGTTGGTGCAGCACGGTGGTTAATGCGGTTATCTCTGGGTGGTGAAAGAGAAGGGGAGAAGCTGTTGTGAAAGAGGCTTTTTGATTTCATTACTTTCTTCCCGCACCCTGTATCCTGTCTGTAGAGAGCACTTAACGGATTCATGGACCTGGACTGCCATGTGTATTGAAAAAAAGAAAAAGTGAGGGAGAGTGAGAGAAAACCAAGGGAATCCATTAAAAATTGCCTCTGCTACCTCATTAATCTTTTGCAGCAAATAATACATGCAAAACTTGGGCTAGCGAAGTCTCCAAAGGATAAAATTATTTTGGTGAGGTTTTAACAAATTAAAGAAATAAATTAAGTCACTAGCACAGCAGGAAAGTGCTTGAGGCCTCCAGGGTTTGTATGTTTTACCATTGTTCTAAAAATAAACTGGGGGAAAAAAATTTAAAAGTCTTTCAGTTGAAAAATAATATTTGCTTTAAGTAGCCATGTTTGGGTTTTGCTCCCGCACGGCGCTTCACCACCTTCCCCGGCCCTGCGGCTGACTTTTGGAAACAGAAGCTGGAAAATGGTCAGAGTAGAGGTAGCAAAGCCATGCGGTGAAGGGAGAGGCATGCTGGGTGTTAGCAGGAAGGATGTAAAGCAGAAATTAAAACCCCTGTGCCTCACCCCACTACAAATGATGAGACAACGCATGTGTTAGAGATTAACAATCAGCTTTCTGCCCCCACAGGCCCAAACCAGTGGGAATATCTCTGACAGCTTTTGTGAGTTTCAGAAGAGAGGTGGCTGGTGCCTCCCAAAAAATGGCCAGGCTGGTCCCCTCCTCTCTCACTATATTATAGGCTGGTCATTTTTTTAATGAGCAGTACAAGGCTTACCAGGTTTCCAGAAATCAGAGGAACAAGGGCTGCCTTCTGATTTCCCGTTTCCATGCTCCTTTTTGTAATTTGCAGTAAAGCACCTAGAGAGAACAGCATTCCCTCTCTATTTTCTCTTCTCCTCTAAAATTGACTGCTTTCCCTCTCATCCCAGCTGCTACCTCAGTACTTGCTTCCACTGCTGGGCTACCTTCACTTCCCATTCACTGCCTGCTGTCATTTCTTCCAGCTCCACCCCGGCCTTGCCTTGGGGAAGAATAACTACGCTCACTCTTTCTAGCCTGTCCCAGAAATTGGAACAACTGTTTTTTGTCAAAGCCAGCTGAGCTGCATGATCTGCAGGCAAACAGCATTCTGGAGGAGGTTTTTTTTTTAAAGGTATAAATGACGGGTAGGTGCCTAGCTTCCCACTAAAGATTATCACTAGAAGTTAGGTATCATGAATTTCTCCTACTCCAGCCATTGCTCACACTGAAGCTGAATGCATACACATTAAAAAAGAAATTAGTTAAAGGATGCCTTCAGAGTTGCAAAAGCAAGGCTGCTGTTTTCTGGCAGGTAATCTGCAAATTGAGTGTAATTCTGCAGTAGTAGGAATTATATATATGCACGAGCAGTATAAGGAAACACTCTGACATTCTGCATAGTTTTTTGCTGCTGGAGCTCTGACACTTGTTCCTCCAACCTCAATTCCCTTCCCTGTAGAAGCCTCTCAAGGGACTTGGCCGCTGATTTTGTGTGGATTACCTGTGCGTGGGGTAATCAAATGTGCACAGCATGCATACACACATGCACTCATACACGCATGTGCGTGATGCTTCCAAGTCAGTGAATGCCAGAACTCTAGTTACCCCTGGTGTCTTCAGTTAGGCCCCTTGTGAATGTTTTTCTGCTGTAGCCTTTAATTACATATGCTTCTGCTATTTCCCCCCTCTTTCATCCCTGCCTTATTTCGTGCACAGAATGGGCTGTGCTCAATTACTGAGCAGCAACTTAATATTTCGTTTTCTCCTTGCTGCTCAGTGTGTGGCCCCTAGCCTTATTTACTGCACAATATTCAAGCCCTGCTCTGATGACAAAATGGTTGATTTCCTCATGGGCTTTTCTCTGTCCTCATCATTGTATGTGTATCTGTGGCTACACAAGTGATTTATGGTGGAACTTGTTCTGGTACTTGTCCCCAGTCTCCTGATGGTGCCCACTTATTGCTTTCATTCTTGGGATGGTTTTAGAGTGGAAAAGTATGCTAGGAAAAGCTGTATATTCACTGCGAAGGGAGGTAGCTACTTATTTCATTCATTTGAAGTTAGTGGATGTTCTGTTTTGTTATAAAAGCTGTGGGTGAGCAGCAAGAGGGAGGCTGTTTTATTCTGCCTGCTTCAATTCTGTAAAGAGGGGAAAACTGCCCCGTCTCAGAAGGCTATGGGGAGGGCAGAACAGCTTTTACAGAGTGCAGTGTGGGGCATCCCGTTCTCCCCCACACACCCCCCCAGACATGGAGCAGAGCTTACGGGAAGCTCCTGAGCGTGACACTGAGCTGTGACAGCCCCACATGGACCTCGTAGAGGGTCTCCCGGGAGCCAGTGGGAATGGTGCAGGGCTTGGAGCTGAGCAGAACGCGCTGAAAACTGTTGGACTGAGAGAAGGATTGGGAGCTCGCTAGTGTGTGAACACACAGCAGCCAGGAAGGTGCAGTGGGGAAGGAGTGGAGGGGACTGGGGTTTTTTTTCTGTTCTAAGATCTGTGTTCTCTCTGTTTTGAGTAGCCTGGATTCACATCTCTGCAGATCCTGACCCCTTTGGCAGGCTTGGGCTGCTCACGTTAAGGAAAAGATGTGAGAAGACCACCTCAAAGCACTGGCCAGCCTGAAGACCCAGTTGCACCCAAAATACAAGCAGCTTGGCAGCAGCTGGATTTCTTTGGCTGTATCTGCCTGTGTTGTACACTGTTAAAACCTAGTGGCAGTCCTGGCTCTGGGACTCCATAGAAAGCTTCTGGCTCTTGCTGATTGCTGTATTAACTCCCGAGTGGTTTGGGAGGGTAGGCTCTTTGTGTTGCTGGCATTTTCCCCTGAAGGGAGAGGGAATACATTTGGTTCCTGTAGGGCTGTAAGAGCAACTACTGCCTATAAGGAAGACCTGAGATGTTGTATGGTGTTGGACTTGTGTGACTAACAAGGATGGTGTTTTCTGGGCTGAGGATGACAAGGAATAATCCCCCTTTCCCTGCAGTTAGCAAGTCAGCAAGGTGTTTAAAGGTATTGATGGTTGGTTGGATGGGACTAAGGCAAGGTCAGTATTTAGCGTAAGCCTCTAGCAGGCTGAGGAGAAGGTCCCTGAGACAGCGATGGACTGCTGTAAGAGTGGGGCTTACATGTGATGATGGATGAAACTAGTGAGAAGGCTGCCGGGTGCTAATTGAAGGAGGAGAAGAAATGTTTTTCCATCTGTGATGTTTTATTGAGGTTCTCCTTTACATAATCTCAGGAGAACTTTGTTTCGTGTTTTAAAGGCCAGCTGGGTATCTGAACCAAGAGATTGCTGGAGGTACGTGACCTGATCAGAGTTTTCCCGAACAGGTGACTTGACAAAGAGACACTCTCGGCTTCCTGAAGTGTGGGGGACATCCTTTAACAACTGTCATTTAAAACACTGGGAAACATATCTACATGAATGATGTCTCAATTCCACCGCTGTGGGAAAAAATAAATTCTTAGTCACTGCCCCCGTCACTGTGGTGTGAGGCCCAGGCTTGGCAGGAATCGTGGTTCAGTCTCCTCTGAATTGCCAGCTCTCTAAACAAACTGTATGTTATTGAAACGGAAGAATCTGTTTTCCACTGGGACTTAAAGTAATTTGTATTGAGCCCTGGGAGTTTCCAAGCTACCAGATTTTGAAATTGTCTTTGTTAAAACAGGAAAGGGATCCTAGAGCATGGAGATTTTGAGTCAGTGGTCTGGATCCGTTCATCATGGGAGCGAAGGGGAGATCTGCAACTGGTTTCAATATCTGGACAGCGATGTTTATTGAGGTAGGGACAGAGATGCCAGTAGCCTCCCCTTTAGCACTTGCCATGTGAGCGGAGAGCAGCTGTGTTGCTGCGTACCCCCTCATCACTCTGATGGTCAACTCCAGCCTTGAGTACCAAAAATTTGTAGCAACAGGTTTCTGGCCTTACAGGGAGAAAGGGGAGGAGATGGGCTTGCAAGCAACTTATAAGGTCATGTCACACTAGAAAACTAGTGTTTGCTTTTGTTTCCTGAACAGCACATACTAATTCCAGGAGGCAGAATGTGTGGACCAATAGGACAGGTTCTCCTGAAGTGACTGTGGGATGGCCTGCAGGGAGCCAGGCTAAATTGAAGCTAAGGAATGCTTTATGGGGAGCAAGTTTAGAAAGAGATTTAATTTATTTTTTTTTAAAGAGGGCAGCCCAGAAGCTGTGGCTGGTTCTGAACCGGGGTTTAAGCACTGTAATGGGCAGGAGTGGAGTTAAAAGGGGCTGACACAGGTGGACCATATTCCACATCTAGCCTTGGATTTGAGTCCGATTTCTGTGATAAGAACCATCTTTAATGTAAAGCTGAAAAGATAGTATGAAGATGAAAGAGTTGGAAATAAAAGAAGTCTGGCCAAAATTTTCATTTACATGGGCTATGTAAACCTCTCTCTCAAGCTGTAGTTACTGATCTATTTTTATTTTCTTTGCTTCCCAGAGGCAAAAGTAATAACTCCATGCCAAAAAGGCCAATTTTCCCAGCATTTACCAAACCCAGCATGAATTCCTCAATGGCCAATGTCACAGAAGGTGCTTGTCTAAAAATTTAGAGAGTTTTGTAAACATCGATATCGTGGACAGAAAGGGACCAATTAAACACCAGGCCCTAGATAAGTTTGGATCTTTATTCGCACTTGATAGGTCATTATTGTGATCCAGGTTCCTCTCTGCTTGATGTCTTTCCAAGATTCCCCTGCATTCGTTTTATCCTTGACAGGCTAGTGAAGATCTACTGGCACTTGTACCAAAAGGTTTGGAAAGGGAACAGCTGAGTGTAATCTTCAGATAAATACCGCATACCATGACCACAGATAAACGGTCTCTCCCATGAACAGAAAAGTGAGGCCTGTAGTTCTGCAAAGCTTTTGATTAGAATTCTCCCTAGAGAATAGTGAAGACCATGTTATCACCGTTGTGATCCTGCAGCGTGGTGAGCTGGGCTGTGGAAACTCTCGGGTATATACCTGTAGCTTGGCTACCCAGAGGATTTTGTGGCTTGGGTCAGGAATGCCCTGTCGGGTGGTATGCTACTAGGGCTTAGTGGCTTGAGCCTTCCCCAAATTAACCAAAAGAGAAGAAATGAAATGCATATTCCACCCCAGATGCAGTAGAAGTATACAAACAAATGTATCCATCTCTGCTGGGCCACATTCACATGCACGTGTTGGTTCATCAGTGCCAGATCCTGCTATGAACTCTAGCACTGCATGCTGTTAGAAATGGCAGAAGGAGATAGATATCTGTATCTCTACACACACTCGTACTTTTTTTTTTTTTTTTTTTTGGACCTGCAGCATAGGGTGATGTTTGCTTAATCCACAGAAAACTTACGTGCCCATACATGATGTGACATGTATTTTCTCCACAAAATGCAACCTATAGTTTCACACTGGGCTGTATTTGTTACTGGATCCTCAAGTCCATTTCTGCTGCATGGCTAGGCAGGTATGTTTGGCATTTCTGGTTTTTTTTTTTTTTCTTTTCTGTTCCAGTTTAAAAAAAAAAAGCCAAACAAAAAAAAACCAACTCCACCAGGAAACACATAAATAATTCAGAACACATGCTTTATGTCAACTGTTTCACTGTTACTATTTTATCTCTATAAACAGGGCAGAGGCAAATCCCATCCAAACAAGGAAGGGGAGGAAGATGCATTGCAAAATTATGGCTGGGTCACGTGAGTCAAGAATACATGCACAGATACATTTTTGACTGGAAGGCCCAGCTCAGAAATGTGATGCCTGCATTTTAGTGCTTATGCACTGTGAGTTGCTCAGTGCACGTACAGCAAGTTGTGCGCACTCTGGCTGCATCTGACTTGTTGCATGTGTGCAGTCACTATTTGTCCATGACTTTGGGTGTCCAGGCTTCCAGACGTTCAGAATTCCCACACCAATGTGCTCTAACAAAAGACTCCATTGGAGGGTGCTAAACTTCTTGGCATTCCGTAGGAATTCAGCCCCTTATAAAATATGAAGTTTGGGTCACTTTTTGTTAAGGGGGAAGCCAAGTCAAAGCTACTGAAGTCAGATGGAAGTGCTCTGTTGAATTAAAAAAGGAGTTGGGCTGGACCCGTAACAGATCTCATCTTCCATGCAGATGTGGCAGTTTCATTTGCTTTTTCATCTTGTGGGTTCTTGACTGATCAGCTGCTGACAGAATTCCTGAAGGTTGCTTTAATTTTCAGCGCACCTTACATACTATCTATAGTCCATGCCGAAACCCTAGTCTCTTTATATGGAGATGTTCCCTCACACTCCACTTACTGTGGTTCAACACTGCTGAGAGTGCCTGTCTCTGGTCCTTTGTAGCTGCTTGATTTGTTTTAATGACTTGAAGAGGTATATTATTTTGTATATCTTCTGATGCACTAAAATTAGACCCATCCTTATTTTACTGTGGTGATAATGTCTCCATTACTTGTCTACTGCTCAAGTTCTGATATGCACTGCAAAGCTAATGATAGCGCAACAAACTAGGTAATATTCTAGGCTGTCATGTCCACAGTGTAGAACACAACAGGCTGGTTCAATCTTTCAAAAGACCCATTCCTGAGAATTATTTATCAGCCCTTTTTAAAAACCTGTACGAAGGACATGCCACAGCATCGCTGTGAATATCCTGTCCCAGTACCTCATTTCTCTGCAGTTAGAAGATTGCCCTGATGTCCAACAGTTGTCTTTGATGCAAATCTTGTTCCCTCCCCAGTGGCCACAGAGGCAATCAGTAACAACCTTTTATGTACCAGATAGATGGGGGACCCTATAACATAGATGCTTCTGCTGTGGTTATGAGGAACCAGAATTCTGGGGCCTTTCTCCGCCACATGTTTCCCTCCCATCTGACCTCAGACAAGTCTGTTAATCTCTGTATTTTGCTACCTCAAAGGGATGCTATGAGGGTAACTTTGCTGCTGTTTCCAGGGGTGTTCAGATACTGCACTGACGGGCTACATAGGTGAATAGAGAGAGAGAGCAGACATACATTTATTAATCTGGTAAAGGACTGATATTTAACTCAGCAATGCTCCCAAACAAATGTCAAAGGCTATATTATCAGCAAGTCTCTTATCTCTGGAATTTTGTTTTGTGCTGTGCTACTTTACTTGTTGGTTTGTGGTTTGTTTTGCAGCTTCCTGGAAGAGAGAACTTGAAAAACATGAACAGAAAACGCCTGGTAAAAGTCGTAACCGGCTCTGACTGTCCATGGTATAACAGCCAACAAATATCACCTGCTGATGATTTACAGATTCCTGGGAGATGTGGTGTTGAGTTCTCAAAGAACTGGAACAAGAACAACTCACCCAATATGCTTCTCGGGAAACAGTGTAATGTATCCACCTGCTTCATGCTCTCCTAATTTAGGACATGTGTAGTATGTAATGATGAACTGGCCAACTGGTTATGTTCCTGTAAATCTCATTCCCCACCTTGCAAAACACCCTTGATTGACCCCTTCTTTCATGAAAGCTCAGCCCAAGGTTTCTAATTCACCTCTTGGGAGGGAGACACATCACCCTGTTTGTGAACGCACTTCTCCAGAGAGAAAAATGCAATGTTTTGTTATTTTTATTTCATTGCGCAGCCTTTTCAAGTTCTGTGACCCACTTTTGCTTCCCTTTAAACTGTGACCAGTATTTATTTATCCCTTTTTAAACACAATAATTTAATTAAGAAACTAATCAGCAGTGTTGAGATGATCTTTGAACTACACCCCTATCACTGAAGGATATTTATGAATGCATTACACAAGAAAGATCCTATTATCTAAAAAGCTTTCTACTAAAAGGATTTGGCATCTGAAAAGCAAGACTTGAAATTCTGTGCTAAATTTATAATGTAGAGATGTGAACATTATTTATAGAGTCTGAAAGGTATTCCAACTGAATCTGACAAGTTTGCCTGGATTGTTTACTAAAAATACAACTGTTTCAAGTTCAAAGGATTTCAGAAGTGAGTTGGATATTTAGGAGTCCAAAGGACAGATTGTAAAGGTAGCTGTGTAGCAGATAGAGGTTTAATGATCTAGGCTGCCTCTTCAGTCAGTGGAGAGAGATTGGCATGATCCAGTTATGTTCCATATTCTTAGGCACTTATCTTCAGATGGGAATTTATTGGCTGATCATCTCAGCAGGGCATTAACAGGGCATCTGTAGTTAATCATTATCATCATTGGCCAATTCCAGTTGCCTCAGCTTCAGATCAAGAGAACGTTTCTGAAAGCTATCTGGGATGTAGGCACTTTGGGCAGAAAGTGACCAGATCCAAAAAAGAGAGTCCCACCTGTGCAGTCTTGTTCAACTCTAGGAACTGAGCTGTTGCTGGTTGTGTAACAGGACAGATTCAACAGAACTGTTGATTCAACAGTTCAGATTCAACAGAACTCAACTATCTCCTCCCCACCAGCCGTGTGCTAAGTGAACATCAGCACTAGAGGACCTAATTCGTAAGTCCCAAATGGCTTCTGGGGTATGAAGGCTCCAGGATATTTGGCCCAACATAGTCAAGACAGCAGAAGAATTAAAGGTGCCTCAGTGAGTGGTCTGGAGGAGGACCCAGTGGTTAGGGGAGGGACGGAAGATCACTTACTTGCTGTCAGGCCTCTCTGCTCCATCTGATTGGCACTGTGGGCACCTAACTGGAGGCTTAGATCCAGTCCTTTGTCCTCTATGGGCTTGAACTGACAGGTGGAGGTAACCAATTGGTTCTATCCAAATGCAGGTCTGGAGTCAGGGTCTGATAGGTGGAATTAATGAGCGGCACGTGTGAAGCCTGGTTTTCTATGGCTTTGGATCTTGTGATGGAATTATCCTGTGTCTAAGAAGGTACGAGCTCTATTCCAAGGTTTGGCTGTGCTTGGGAAATTCCTCAAAGTGCTTGCCTCTGGGGATTCTCTGGTGACTAATAAATACAATAAAAGAGTTCTTCTTAGAGGTCTCTTTCGTTAAGAGTACTATAATTATTTCCTGTATTGCCTTCTTACTTTCACAATATTTGTGGAATTTCATCTTTTATCTCTTAGTCCTCTAGTAGGTTGACTTGAAATGTGCCAACAGGTTCAAAAGGCTTTGGTGTGGGGTGAGAATATAGATAGGTAAAGGCTGACATGTAGCGCTTTCCCAAGAAAAGTAAAATGAAAAGGGCATAGTGTCTGTCCTATGAAGCTTACTGTATCTCTAAAGGATGGGCAAAACACAAGAGTATGGACTGAGAGGGGTATAGTATATTAAGGACTCATGTCAGAAAGACTGGGGAATTTTTTTAGCAACTTGATGAGACCCCCAGCTAAGTTTGCCGCTATCTACACTTCTGGGGTCTATTGACATGAGCTTGCTCAGAGGTATGATGCAGTAATTAATATCTTCGCACTTTCCATTGCCTCATTTGCTTAGTTATGTATTATATACTCCACATGGGTTCTGTAGGGAAAAGAGAAATAAAGATGAGAATTAAGATTAAAAGAAAGGACTGCCATTTTTTCCATGAAGAGCAGATTGCAAGAGTGTGGCATTTTTCCCACACATCTTGAATAGTTTTGGGCTTGGGCTTTTTGAGGAGTTTTTAATTAATTTATTGTTTAAGTAACTGTAATGAGAAGAGCCCCTGCCACACTGATTCTAATGAGGATTGCATGTGCTCTGTGTCTTTCTCATTGTGGCCTGTATCATTTAAATATCTTAACCAACATGTGCTGTGGCAGATTTCACTTATATCTGCTTAAATTAAAGCTTGTCAGTTTAGGAGCTAAGAAACATACAAATATTTGAGAGTGATTTGACATTCACTGCTGAAATCATTGCACTAAGTATCTGGCATCAATGACATTACTTGAGAAGGGTTAGAAATTCTTGCTGTGTTGTACAGGCTGGACATTCTGGACTTGAAGAAAAATGTACTTCACCTTCTGTGTTCATAATTAAGGTCCTCACCAAAATTTCGGCTTGTTTTTCTTCTGTATTTTCTCTGAGCAATATGTGACTTCCTCAAAGTTGCTGCTAGGAGAACAAACAGTACCAGTATCTCAGAAGTAGTTGGAGTAATAGCACGATCTAGCTGTAAAAGGAATGGCATTTCCTTATGTTCTCATCCCCCAGAAATGCAAGGGAAGATGGCGCTGTGCTGGAAGAGTCTGATGGAACCTTGGATATTTGAACAGCCTCAGCCGCAGGAGATGAAGCTTAATTTCCCATGTGCATGTATTTTTAATTCTTATGGATCACTGTAGCAAAACACCATGCTGTATGTAGTATGTACGGCAGTGTATGGCACGCAAACTTTTCTGAGCTGGAAATGACTTGCTTTTTGACACACCGAAGTCAAACTTGGGTATTAATACAGAGGTATTACATGTCTAAATTTAATCTCAATTGTAAGGTAATTGTAGTGGTACTTAATTGGCCATTACAAAAGGGACCAGAACCCAAATATTCCAATACCAGGAGAGAGTCCTTGCTACCAAATGTAGAGTTGCTTTCTTTTCTCATACAGGATCAGTGAATATGCGGTAGGCAAACAATTTCAGTGCAGGTAGGATCATAGGATAATTCAGGCTGGAAAACATCTCAGGAGGTCTCTAGTCCAACGTCCTGCTCTAAGCAGGATCAGCCATGAGATGAGACCAGGTTGCTCAGGGCTTTATCTAGGTGGGCCTTGAAAACCTCCCAGGAGGCTGCACAACCTTTGGGCAACACTCATTTTCCTCGGGGGGGGGGATAAATATCCATATAGCCAGTATGAACTTCTCTTGTTTCAATTTATGCCTTGTCTTCCCACCACACACCACTGTGAAGATCTTGGCTCTGTCTTCTTGATGACCTCCTCATTCAGCAGCGGGGTGCTCTGCTGACTGCCAGCTTCTGGTGACTGAGATGCAGAGAGGAGGCCCAGTCAGTGTTCTCACATCTTAGACGGTATAAAGGCAAGTAATGGATGTTAAATACAGTGTTTCCTTTTCCAAAGTCTGTGTATTGGCCTATTCCCTCAGTTGCATCATTCCTTTCAAAGCATTTTTTTTGTTCAACCTCAGACTGCTGGGTCTCCTACTGTTCAAAGATTCTGAGAGTTGGGGGGAGGCAACATTTTGTTTGATCTATATTGGTTTATCTTGTTTGCAACTAGGCACAGGAAAAAACACTACTTCCCACAGAGGAAGTAGTCCCCAAAAAGCATTGTCCCATTTTCCATAGTTTAGTCCCCATTTCCTTTAGGATCTGACTTCTAGCCATAATCATCTGTGGTTATAACTTGGCTGTTTCAGGCTGTATTCCTTTAATATTTCTTATTTATTGTCAAACTTTGCGTAAGCAGTGGTACAACCCCTGAGCACATCCTGCTCTGCATACTCTCGTCAGAGCCATGGGAGAAGAGTCACAAACTCAGGTCCTGGCTCTGCTACCTGTTCACTCTCAGTTGTGTTGGCTCCAAGTATTGTCCCTTGCGAGTGACATACAGCCCACTGTCACCTCCAGGTCACTAGCTTTGAAGGAGCAGCAACCTGCCCCTCCACCAACTAAGCTCAACCTAGGTGAAGGTCAGATCTGTCATGCAGAGCTATTTATAATTAGAGTGAAGCTGCAAAGTAAGTGGTGGGCAGAACACCGGTGGGGAAGCTGGAGTTGACAAAGCTGAACCAGTTTTTGTAGCACTTGAGCTTTCCTGTAGGGGAATTTTGCTTTGTGTTTGAACTCGGGATAGGTCCAAGCAGAGGTGTTGTTTAATTCAGCAGAAACCATATAGAGAGGAGTGGGTTCCTTCACCCCAAAACGTTGTGCAACTCTACCTCTTCGAATGCACTCCTCCATGCTGTGGACTCACCTCTGTGATCCTCTCCCTTTACTCCAGCTCGCCCAGTTTCAGGCCTAGAATAATCCGTGTTGGCAGCCTCCTGTAGCACCGGAGTGCTGAGTGTTTCAGGCTGACTGCTAAATCTTCACTTTCTGGATAAGAAAACTGATATATAGAATGATGAAATTATACGGCTCCCTGTGCTTTGCAGAACTGCTATTTACTGTTGCCTGGGCCCCTGTTGACGGAAAAGCTTAGGAGGGGTTCAGGAACTTTGTACATTCAGGGTTCCTCTGAATTTTGTTCTCACTGATTTTATTCAATTAATTAGTTTCCTCTGAAGAGTTGGATAGGCTTTCTCCTGCTTTAGTGCTGCACATTAATACTTATGCATATAATATGGCTTTAAGAAAAGATGAATTGGTGAGTAGTCTGGAAACCTGAGGCACATTGCCCTTTTGAGTAATGATTCTGCATATGGAAGGGGGAGGAAAATATTGCTATAGGGCCTCTGTGACCTGTTCATGGGTAAATAATTATTTAGAAAACATTGATTTGGAATGAAAAGTCAGCTCAGAGGCCTGACGGTTATACAGCAGTCCACAGGGTTAATCTGGGAAGATTTTGAAGTCAGTCAAAAAGCAAATTCATCCCTGAACAAAACTGCCCTGGTTAAGTTTTTATTTTGGGAAATAGAGAGAAAAACAAAGCAATGTTGATTGCTGTAGGTGGAGAAAAGCATCCTCCAGGCTTGTGACATTTTTAAGACACAAAATTTTGTACATCAGATGGATCAAGCCCAATGCTCTGTATATGCATGTGAACAATATCCTTTTGAGTGACGAGTGTGTAAGCTTTGCTAGAGTTTCCAGCACATGGAAGACTTTAAAATGGACTCATCTGAGTTTTTATGGCATGCTGTGTAAGCCAACAAAGTGGGGTTAGAGGGTCAGGCAAGGCACACCTGGGAAGGCAGAAGTCTCCCAGTAATCTTCATTATCTTTGATGTCTCCCTTTCTCAGCTCCTATTTCCCAAATGGAAAATGGGGGGATAATGCCAAGGTCCAATGGACAGTGTCTGCTTTATTTGTTCTCAGTTTATAGGTTAGATTTCTTTTTAAAAAGACATGGTTGGCTCAGCTGCAGCTCTTGTGAGAGGAAGGTGGGTACTCCTACCCTTTATATCCATGCAGTAGTGCCAAGGAGGAGGTGATTTCACACAAGAGGCAGGAAGGATATGGCAGACAGAGGAGTAACCACTCAGTAAGAGAGGCCTCCAGTCCAGTGGGCAGGTTGTGAGGCAGCAGAGAAGTAAGAAGCAGTATCACAATCAAGTGTCTTTGGGATGGGAAGAAGAAGCTTCATAGGGACCAGAAGGGACTATTCATGGCTTGCTGCAGTCCAAATATTGACTGAACTGAATGAAACCATGCTTGAACGCATTCTTGTAAGGATGCAGTGGGCAGGGAAAAACTGATTTATGTTATTCATTTTATGGTGATTGTGTTTGACCCAGCCAGTGCAGTTTACACTGCTTTGAGAAGTTAAGGATTCTAATTTATATTCTAGTAAAATCCAGTTGGTTTATGTTCAAAAGCCTTTCTTATTTCTTTTGAGGGGCTCTGGATAATGGAGGTTTACCTGCCAAATTGGGATCTCATAACACAAGGATGCTTTTCTTTGCAAGATGATTTGGTGTTCTTGGAGTGAAAAGTACCATAGAAGAGTGAAATCATAGTTATTGAACTGCTGAATACTCACTCAGGTCTAGAAGCCCATTTTCTGCACTCTTGTGCAGCTTCTCCCTGCTGATGAGAGCCTTGCCGAATTCTGCAGAGATTGTAAGAAGTTAGTCCTTGAAGGTATGCTATTCCCTGCTGATACTCAATACAAGCAAAAGCAATGAAGATTCTGCTTGTCTTGGCTGAAGTGGAAACATCTTCAGTCAATTAAACCATTAAAATTATCTTTTGTTCTTTGATCCCTTTTTGTTCCCATCTGTCCCTTTGTTATATCCTTTCTGATGCTGAAGTGAAGGTTCTTTGGAGACAGGGCCACCTCTGCTTCTGTGCCTCTGGAGGTGGGCAGATCACCGCATGGTGCTGCTACGGAATGGTTTCCATCAACTCCAGGTCCCAGTGAGGTGTATAATTCTCCATAAATGGAGAAGCAACTTTCCAGGCTTTACCCAAAAGAAACACACAAAAGAAAATGTGCAATATATGGTTTTCTTTCTTTTGATCCCTTTTTCCGTAGATGGTGCATGTCAAATTTAACTCACATAGTCCCAGTGAGATCCAGTTTATTAGCTGTAATAATTTATATGTCTCACAGACTTAAACCTCCCTTCTTGCCCATTCCTGCAGAAGTCACTATACTAAATTCCCAAAATATAGTCTGAGCCTACGCAGACATCAAGATCCCAGTGATTGGAATATGTTAAATCAGTGGGAATTCTGGAAGTATCTTATCACTCAAAGTCAGCTATTTATTGTAAGTAGTAATATTCATTCTTATTAATTATGGCCATAGAATTATGTTGGGCCTTCTCCATTTTTTAATGTTTTAGGCAGTGCTCCATGACACTTTGACCAACATTTAGAAAAATGGCCTGTATGTCTTTTTCTCAGAGCAAATAAATTAATTTTTATGGAATGGAAGTGGAGGGTAGAACTGAATAAGCTAGTTGCAATGGAAATAGTCTTTCAAAACATTGGAAAAGTTAGACACTCGCAATAGCATGTGGTCTAATTTCCTGAACCTGTGAGAAAGGACATGAATTATTATATAGCTTACTGCTGAACATATGCTTACTTCCTCATGTATGTAGAAGGCAAGGGTGGAATATGTGCGTGAGTCAGGTCCAGCATTCCTCATTCTGTCTCTTACAAGTTCAAGACCAAAGCAGACACTGTGAATGACAAAAAGGCATGCCAAGAAGTGAGCCAGAGCAACTTAGAATAGTCTAGGTGCTTCTAAACTGGACTGGACAAGAAGAAAAGTAACTTTTGCTAGCAGATACCTTTCTAATTTATCAATAGCTTTTATTTTGTTTTAAAAAATCTTGTCAGAAGCTTTGGAGTTATATTTTTTTCAGTCTGTACCAAAATGGTCAATGCTGTAATTTTGTGTAAGAACCATACTCATCCGCTGCTCCTCTGGCACGGCAGTCTTTCTCCAGTATTCCTGTACTTTTTTCACAACATTTCCAAATAAGTTTACTGAATCTTGAAGTAGGGGTGGGGACAAAGAGGGTTTGGGGGGGCGGTGGTTTGGTTTTGTTTCTTTGTTTGTTTTATTTTAAGAAAGAAACATATCCCTGAGTTTAAAACTCAGAAGGGATCTTGGCTCCTTTGAGGCAGCATCAAGGTGGGATCCTGCAAACATATGTTTGGTTGCCATCTAGGGAACGTAGTGCATTCACAATTCATATTCAATTTACTGCCTTTACGTGAAAGGATTCTGGATTTCAGAGCCTGAAGGTGGGGTGACATTGAATACAAGATTGTGTAGCACTTTATAGAACTTTTCTTTTATTAGCAGCTCTATAATCACATTAAGTTAGACTGAAAATTTGAACTAATTCTTTCCCTTGAGGCCCAGGCTCTAATAATGGTAAAAATCTGTGAAATAGGATAAATACAATTCAATAATTATATTGATAAATAAAATGAAAATCAACTAATTGTGTCATTCAGTCAGTTGCCTGCCTCCGTTGTTGCTGCCTTTCTGCATCAGCGACTGCTAAACTTTTTCTGTCACACTTCAATAAATTTAATTGTGCAGAATAAATGAGCTAATTTTTGAAGTCACAGGCTCTGTTTGCAAGATAAGGATGGTGATTTATTGACCTCCTCTAACTCTGTAAGAGTGTCACCCTCCTTTTTACTGACAACCGTAAGAATGTTTTTTGTCCCTCTTCACCCAGCACCTTGCTAAATCCTACTTTGTATATTTACCTTCCCATCTCATTTTCTTGAAGTCACATAATACACCACAATAGACCAAAGATTCCTTCTTCAGCTGGTGGCTATACAGACTATTCCAAGTGATTAGCAGAACTGTGGGGTTTTTATCTTTCTTTTTAATGCTATTTTCTTCTGATGATCATTTAATTCCCTGGATTTTGGAAGGATGGGTGCTAAGGGGAAGTACAAGAAAAGGGGCATAGATTAATACCTGTTTTTTCTGGAAGCTCTGGTCTAATCTTATTCAGGAATCATGAGCTCATCCACCCTACCAGGATGCACGCTCATTTCAGTGCTCTTTCACATTGATAGTTTGACCATGAACACAGGGAAAAGGCAGATATTAGGTATTGGATGGGCCTCATGAAAAAATTGCCTCCTTTTCAAACTTTTGTTTCTATTTCTTGGGTTTTGTGTTTAGATGCTGAGAAGACGAGGAGAAGATACTGGCTATCTTGTCTGTTGCATTACTGCTGCATTTTTGACAGCAATTGGTTTGTTAAACTGACATAAAATGGTAGGAGTGCATAAGCTGCACCCTTTCTTTTGCACCTCTGATTTACTTTGATTGCGAGTCAGGGTTTTTTTAGCAAAACATCTGTATGACAGCCACAACTACCCTTTTTCATGAGGCTGGATCTTTTGCTCTATTCTTTAAATTAAAGCCATAAAACAACCTATATGCATATGAAAAGGGATGATTAGATACTGTGGTACAACTCCTCTCTGTTATAGCAGACAAATCAGTTGTCATGCTGTAGCAATATGATCCCTGAATCAAAACTCTTAGTATTTTGTTGAGTCAATAAAACTCTTCAGAGAAAAATAAAATCAGCACCAACACATCAACTATGTAAAAAAATGGTCTCAAAGTTCTGCCTCCCTGCTCTGGCAAATAAATCCAATAAATGAGAATAGGATGGGGACACCTTCTTCATATCACTAAATGGCTGCCTGCTGAGGTGCATAGGGCTATGCAAACCAAAGAGTTTTCCATCTCAGTGTACGCTATATTTGTTCTTCGCAGTGAGATTGAATCTACTCTTCTTTGACTATGATGCTAGGCAACATAGCAAGTCAAATATATATGAAAGCTAGCTAGACTTTGACAAACTTGGCCTCCTAGAAATGCACAGCAAAAGTCTTTTTATGGAGCCAGGATTTCAGCTGGGCACCTGGAACACAAACTGTGAGAAACCTTTTTCTCATGTTTAGTTGTTATATTGGACGTCTTTCTGCTGTAATTTTCTTCTAAAGAAGACTTATAACCTCCTAAATACTGCCTGTCAGGTGTTGGCTAGGTGAAATGCATCCTAGGGACTCGCAGCTGGAAGAATCACAACATCCCACATACAGAGCAGTCCAAATTTCTGCCAAACTCTTCACTGTGTCTTTAACTCAAACCACTTGCACTCTTTGTGATTGATGCTTGTAGCAAAAGGCAGACCTAACCCAGGAAAGCCTTCTGCATCATGGCTCTGCCTTCCTTCAAACAAAAACTTTTGTCCAATTTCAAAGCTTGCCCTGGGAGCTCTACGCAAACCTAACACAGACAGCCTTTGCATGAGATGATAATTGCTGTTCCTCCTCATTTTCACTGGGCAGTTGATGTTTGTGCCTTGGTTGCTGTGGGTCACTTAATTTAGGCTACCTCTGGAACTTTTCAACCTGTACCTGAGCAATTACATTGATTTTGGGGGAGTATGAAAGTAGATTAAACCTGACCAAAACTTACTCTTTGGTGAAGAAACCTTTGCCAACTTTAACAGGATAAAATTCTGCCAGCATGTAAGTTTTATTGGACTGTTGCAAAATACTTTGGAGAAAGATTTCCAGTTCATAGAATACTTCCAAAACACTTGACCTTACGTTTTGTGGGCCATTATAATTTTTCTCTTTGCAAACCAAGTTCCAGTTGTTCTGTAGATGCCTTGCACCAAGAACAAGAAGATAAAGTTTGTATTGAAGAGCTGGACCTTGTGGGAGGTACAGGAGATTTCTGAAAATGCTAAGTCTGATTCAGATCAACATTTCTAAAACAGTCACTTCCACTGAAGGAGGACTGTGTACTTCCTCTGAAAGAGGAAGTCAGCAAACTCTTATGATAAAAATAATGCTCCTTTTCCAGCTCAGATTTTTTTTCTGCTGTGATCTTTGCCAGATCTTAAATTGTAAGTAGAGGAGTAGAACATATTTCCTAATTAATCTGAATAGAACATGTTCATCATACTCTGTAAATCATAATGCAGTTCTGCCCTTTATCCATTTTCATTGGTGCTCTGGTTATGTGGGTATGACTGAGAGTTGCTGGTCTGATCTGGAAGCGACTTGGCAAAATGCCACACACTTGTCACTCCAAGTCTGATTTACAGACTAGCTGAAGGGTACAAGCTTTGGTGAAATATGCAGTCTGTAGATGAAACCAAAGTTAGGCAAATGAGGGCTTTTCATGAAAGAAAGCCTACTTTCCCTATCGCTGAATGCAGAAGCTGAACTGCCCAGGTGTGGAGATAAATCAGAACTGAGTACAGAGAGAAGACTCCATACTGCTTGGTAGAATTTAGCTATCTTCCTAAAATACCAGGCTTTTGGTTCATTCTGCTGAAGAAAAGGAAGCCATCCCCATTATTGGGGCAATGCACAGCCAAGGTCAGGGTTAAGATGTGAGATCTTTCTGTGCTCTCTGATGTTTGAAAACTAAGGTGGCAATAACAAAACCATTCAAGTGTGTAAAAATAGGAGCTTGAGGGTGTAATGAAGCCCGAGTTAATACACATGGAGAACAATGTCTGGGGACAGGAGCCATTCTCTGTCCATGGCTCACTTGGGTCCCTGTGTTGCCGGACCTCTTCCAGTCCCCAGGACAGACCTAATACAATTAGATCAGAGCATCTCCTACTTCACAAAATATGCTTACTGCAAGACACTTGTTTCCAATTGGGATTTTTTTTAATGTTGTAGTTTTGAGACTGCCTTGGAATATTTTATATAACATCAGCCACTGTGCAGATTTGTGTATTGTACTGTAATTACTTAAATAGGGGATTTTGTATGCTACAGCCAGTGATTCATGAACTGCAGGGTATCTGCAAAAACAGGCTTTCATTGGGATTATGGGATGTAAAATGCCTGAAGGTTTTTGCCTTTGATAGCAGACCTGCCATTGCATCCACACAGGGTTTGTCTAATAAATTGTATTAGTGCTTTCCAGCATCCTGATAACTTCCCTCCCCCAACTCCTTGCTATTCTGAAGTGTTTTGAAAGCAAACTGGTTCTCTGTGAATTATTGCTGTGGCAATCATTAAAGCATATGTTTGGCATGCTGCTTGTTGACCGTGCAGTATAACAGAGAAGAAAGTTGAAAAGGTTCTTCAAGAAGGACTTAATATTGTGATATTTGCAATTACATGATTTCTAACTAGAAATAAGGGAGTTGTGGAGGGTGTGGGGAAAAGACCATGGTTGGATGTTCTCAATGTCTTCAAGGGGATGTAGTCACTTATCTTCTATCAGTTTGGGTTTATGTAGCTAAATCCCTTACCTGCTTCTGGAAATAGTCTCAGCCACTGAAGAAAATGGAGCTACTGTTTGATTTAAGGCATTGTCGAACTTGGCATGTCAAATTATTCCAAGCCCACGAGAAGGAGGAGGACACGCAGATGACAGCGTGTTCATGCCTGTGTATCCAACCAATGCATTAGACTAGGAATCCTTGCAGACACAGGTAAGTCTAAAGCTTTTTCCTTTTGTAAGATCCAGCAGGAACGGGGCAAGGGGAATCATAAAGATATGATAATGGCTTGCTGCCTGATAAAAAGCCCTAATTCATCCAGGGGATAGCAGGTTTCTGGTGAAATTTCCTTGCTGACTTTTCTGTCAGCCCATTTCTAAATGTCTGCAGGTTTCATGCCGTAAAGCCAGAAACAGAGTTGTTTTGTAGTTGCTTGTGAGTTTTAATTATAGCAGGCACAGTATTTCAGACATGCCAATGCTTGTTTTTATGTTGGGATCCACTTGGCTGCATTTTCTTTCCAGAGGTTGGGAAAGATCATTTTCTTAGTCATATTTCTCTCAGATCTAGAGCTGTGCAGATAAAAAAAAAAACAAAACAAAAAAACCCTTACTCCTACTAAGTCCCTTCCTTCTGAAGTCATCACAGCTCAGGTAAGGAAGTTCAGTAGATAGCAAGTACAAGTCAGGGTAAGTAGAATTACGGTGTGTGTTTGGTTCCCATGAGAGTCTTCACTGACTTTTATTCCCATGCATAAGGGTCATGTCAGCCATTAGCAGCGAGAAAATCCAAGGCCTCCCAATCTCCACCCTTGCCTGTTTCAAGCTGCCTAGTGTGCAGCAGGTTGCTCGCCATTTTAAAAACTCACTAAAAATATAAGGGCATCAAGCAGCATATAGCTGTGTATATACTGTGTATATACAGACAGAGCTGTGTGTTCTTGGCTGAAATCCTCTGTTCAGCAGAGGTCCTTTGGGGTTAGGTGCTTTGTAAAGGTTTGGGTTTGTTTTTTAAAGCCCTGCGTGCTTCCGCTCTCGCTATTCGCAGCTCTGTTTTACAGCGCTTGGCCATGCAAAGCGATGCTCCCAAACAGGGCATCAGAGGAGACTCAGCCCAGCAAAGCTGCAGGTAGAGCAGAACTCCCTGCCACTGTATTTCCATATGTTCCTCTCTATGGGGGCCTGACTGGACCTCGACCGGAGGAGGAAGCAGAATGGAAACTTAACGGAGAAGTGAGTCCCACACCAGGTATATGAAACAGCCAAACCCTTTTGTTCTCGTTCTCTCCGGTTTTAGCATGTTTCTGTCCTGGGGAGGGTGTGTGGGGGGATGTGTGTGCGTGCAAATAGTAAAGCCAGCACATGTTCATCCCCTGCTCTGCCTAAGTCCACAAAAACATGTCCTAGTGCTCAGCCTTAATTTGCAGCCCTTCAAAAGAACCTTCCCCTATTTCCTCTTCTTTTTTTTTTTTTTTTTTCTTTTTGTTTTAAGTTAGTTCACATTGATTAATCATTTTAGAAATGTTTAGGGCTGGGATTGTGAAACCTTTGCTGGCAAGAATTTTTCCCCTGGAGTCAAGGAGACTACTCATTAGCATGACTCCTTGCCAGCGTGAGGGAGGGATTCACAATCTGGACGTTTGTAGTTTTAAAAATATGTCTCTATTTAGCTGATTTGAGCAGCTGAACAGGGCTGGTTATGGAAATCAGACTAACAGGCTGTCACACTCGGGTGTTTTACTTCAGAACGCATCTATGGTGAAATAATGTGGTTTTAGGTAACACACACATTTAAACAGTGTTTCAGTTGCCTGATTGGTGTCTTCAGTCTTACTTAACAAGCATTGTGTGATACCCTTTCAGCATAAAGCAAACCAAACCCTTTGTTGTTAAATCCCCTCTCTATACCCCTCTTAGCTTACACACAGTGTAAAAATGTACGTGGGTCAGTATTGACAGGAAAGCCATTGTGGGCCAATTACACAAATCTCTCGGAAGCGGCCAGCGCTGGCAGGACACCTGGTTTTGAGCCCAGTGGGTGGAGGGGGTAGAAGGTGAGGAGCTGGGTAAGGTTGTGTCCGCAGGACATGAAGGTGGCATGGCTGTACCTCTTGTTCCTGCTTGCAAGAAACAAAACTCCAAGGAAGGAAGTCTGGCTCTCTGACAGAAAAGGCTGTGTTTTATATTACACCGATTCCCTACTGTGAGTCAGTCACTCCCCCTTTTTTTTCTGAGGACAAGTGAAACAATTCTGCCGCTGCTCTGCATGGTTAACAGCAGCAGTGACCTTCAGGCTTGCCACTTAAAACCGGTGTGGGATCATCCCAGTGAAAATTCAACAACGCTATCTTTCCCTTTCCCCCACGCTCCTCCACCCCACTCTGCTGCGTTTACTCCTCTGCATGCAGCGTGCCCACCCAGCCTGGGTGCTGGGCTGCTGGAGCACCGGAGTTCCCTCTTCTTTCTGCGTCTCCCTCCACCTTGCACAAAGCTGACAGGGGGATTTTTCACCTCCTCACTTTCCTTTTTCCTCTTTGATTAACTTTGGACCAGATGGCCAGTCCCCAATCTCTCAGCATGCATTTGACTGACAGGAGCCTTTGATAAACCTCATAAGAATGAAGTCATCTTCAGGTCACCTCCTCTGCCTGGCCTTTAGCATCCCGCACATACCACCATTATCTGCTGAATAGGAGACAAAGGAAATTAGCTCCAATTCCCTATCATCCCCATTATTTCCACACTGATTTAAACAATGAGGCAATGAGATGCCCTTCACTTTCCTTCGAAAGGTACAAATGTCAGCTGTTAAGAAATGCAAACAAGAGGGTTCCCATGTTAATGGATGGGCTTCTTTGTAAAGCCATGAAGTGGTAAAGTGGATTTATTCACCGCCTGCCTGCAAAATGCTTAACACACTTCTAAACAAATTCTTTAACCACTTTTATTTTATACACAGTGCAGAGTGCTTGAGAAGCCTCATTGTTTTGGTCTGGATATATATAATGAGGTGAAATACCACTCTGTTGTTTTTTCCATATGCAGTTATCAGAGCTTCATTTGAGACAGTCCTGAAGTGAAGCCTTGGAATCCAAATTCCTTGATATACAAAAAAGGTTTAGCTGTGTATGAATCCAAGTACTGAGATGCAGGAAACTACCTCCAGTTTCAAGTGAGGAAAGAAATTTGGGTACTCTGGACAGAGGACATAAGAGTGTGAATCAGAACAGAATCTCTCCAGAGATTTGTAAGAAGTTACCTCTCATCCACTTGGCTATTAACCTTTTATCTGAGAAGAGAAGTAACAATACATCATAAGAAGCATTGCCCAAGGGGTATTTTAAGCCAGGCATGCTAGAAAATATCTTTAAAAATATTTATTTTTATGAGATTTCTTTCCCAGGATTGTGGTCTTCCACTTGACTTGATTTGACTGGCAGTTAATTCTGGTTTTTTGGCAACTGAAAGTATTTGAATGTCTGGGTCTTTGCATGAAACCATTCTCCAGACCACTGGCATACCCACATACATTGCAGGAGATTAGAACAGCAATGATCTCCAAATTAACTCTTTGGAAAACTGGTCCATAAACTGTGCTTTACATTAAAATATAACTTTGCTTTTCTTCTTTGCTTACTAGTCTCTCCCTAGTAAAGCTGTCAGGATCTTGCCTCTGAAACAGGGCTTGCTACAGAGTCATCTCCTGACGTACAGTTGAAAAGCACCACACAAGAATATATCTATTTATGCCACAGAGCAAGGATCATGCTGAGAGCTAGAAACTGTGAGCTGTGTTCCTGTTGCCTGCTATGAAACATGGGAGCAATGACAGCATGTCAGGTCAAGAGAGTGGTGAGCAATTCTGACCACCTGTTATGCCAAGTTGCTAGACCTTGGCTTCCTGTGCAGTCAGTGGGAAAAAAAGTCATCCTAGTACCCAAGTTAGGCACGTAGAGAAGTCAGTCCTGCCTACTTGATGCATTGCGACTGCTGCTCACAAAAGGTGGGAGTTTGAATCACTCCTTGCTTATTGACCTCAGGTGCCGTTGTAGTGGGCATTTCTAAGTTAGGGTCTTGCATTGGGCAGCCTGAACACGGCACTGAAAGTAATGGTCTGTGAAGGCCTTTCTGTCGTTTTAAAGTCCTAGGTAGGGTTTGCCACATACCTTTAGCCACTGGTGAAGTCTGGTCTTTTTCTTTATAGTGTTATCACAGGTACTGGCACTTCACCAGTGGCAGAGAGAATTCTGATGACGATCTAGGCTGATTTATGCTTCTGGGCACACCTGGCTAGCCTCCACCATGAACTCTGTGTCTAAAGAGTGGTGGCAGAACTGGAGCGTAAGAGGACATCTAGGTTTTAAATAAAGACCCTGTCCGTATGAATTCAAACATACTCTTGCTGCTGGAGGAGGACTTTAATATGGAAGTCAGGTAGCACCTTTCTTTTTTTGCTTTGGGAGAATCTTTTTTAGGGCTCCCCTTACTAGTATAAGAACAACCCTATTGTGTCACTGCAGTAAAGGATTCCCATTCAAAGCTGGGCGTATAAACTCAACAGAAGTCCACTAGTTAAGAGAAGGCTTGAGAAAAGTAAGTTAAGCCTAATTAATGAATGTATTCATTCTGCAACCGTTCCTGCAAAAATCAAAATAAATGTTTTGCTTCATCTTTCCAGCTGAAAAGCTTGTAGTGTGGTCTGCACCATTAAAGGACTCCAGCTGCTTTGCAATTATACCTTGTTCCTCTTTCCTCTGTATTCCATCTTAGAGTGGTGAATCTTCAACTGCCACAATTCTGTTGGTGCTGACAATAAAAGGACTGTCTTCTGACAGCTCTGGAGAACCTGTAATTCATGTTACTTCTTGAAGTATTTGACTAGCTAAGACGAAAGGCCAGATGCTTGCTTCCATTTATCAAGTCTCCCCTTTACCATGCTGGTGTTTCTGTCTTGGTAATGACTGACTTTGTCACCAAGCTGCCTTTTTTCTGACCCCTCAACATCCAGCCGGTCAACTGACTGAAGACAGGCCCTAGGCTTAGCTAGCTAGAACGTGGCCTAGTCTTGGGATTTACAGGAGCAGATGGCTTCTGCCCCTGTGATCAGCAGCCTTGGTAGTATTTTTAAGACATCTGAAGGCACCTTTGCACTGGTAAGGGCGGGAAGCTCAACATATTTCCATGTATCCTGCTGCATCCTTTCTGATCGAAATCTGGAATTGAGTTTCTGGCAGCAGTTACGAGTTTGGCAGCCACAAAGCTTCTTTTAAAGACCCTGCTGTGTCAGGGTGCAGATCAAGGTGCAAAAACATTCCTCTGAAAAGCTTATTTTCCTTAGATAGCTCTGTACAACTCAGTCCTCCCTAACCTGTGGCAGGGATTGAAAGCTGTCTGCAGTACTAAGTATTTTTTTTAAGCACAGTTCTCTCCCACAATTTGTTTTTTACATACAGCCTGTCACTACTTGAGGTGTTCGGCTGTCCATCTCTGCAAATAAATGGACACACTAAAAAGATGGTCAGATATACTGGTACCAACACAGTTTGACTTAGGTCACTTTACAGGAGATACTCAAGTCAGTCTGAAGAAGCAAGAACATAGCAAAAACTCTAATCTCAAGGTTTTGATTTTTTTTCTTTTTGAGCAGAAGTATCAGCTATCTGCAATTCAAAGCGAGAGGTTGAGGGTGGGGGGCTCATGCCTCCCATTTTGCTTTTAAGAAGGTCACAGTGAAAGCTTGTGATTGAATATTTTGCATGGAACTGCTATGACAAAGACAAAGACGAGGGGTTTGTCAGAGTGCTATGAAAAGAGAGCGAGAGAAAGAGAGAGAAAGATCTGTGTTAGATTTTTAAGGTATATTTGAAAGAATGAAATAAAAAAAAATGCTTTCAAATCCTCAGGGACTTTCCAATTTATCAAGAAAGACACATTCTTCCTAATGAAAGGTTACTGACCTTCATGAATGTGACAGTTCAATTACAGCCCATTCATATGCAGAGCAGCCGTTGATAAAGGATTTAGGAAATGTGACTAGCATAGCAAAAAAAAAAAAAAGGGGGGGGGAAATGTCTAGAAAATTATTTTTTATTGTGGAGCAAGAAATATAAATAAGATTCAGTCAGGTAGTAGAACCTTTTCTTCTCTGGCCCAGCAACCCATTAGATTTGCTTCAGTGAATACATTGACTTTTTCCTCTTCTTTTTCTACTAATATTTCTGTCTTTTTAATCCTCTGAACTACTAAACCTAACAAATCATAAAGCCCTTGGGGTGCTGAGATGCAGGGTTTCAAACATTTTTTCCCTCTGACTGGCAGAGAAAGCTGGAATGTGTCCTAATGTTATTTTAAGTGCTTGACTAGTATTTAAACTCTTAAATGGATGGAAAGTTAAAGCAGCAGCAAATGCACATGCACATACATGTACCCCCCCTTCCTTTTCCTTCCACCTTCTCCTCCCCCCGCTTCCCCCCACACACCGAGCTTGGCCTCTCCAAGGCTGTTAATAGCCAAAGCAGATATTGGCTAGACTCTCTGGAGCCAGCCTTCAGCCAATGGAGGGTGACACCTGTGAGCTGATGTTTGTTGAACTCCTCCAGGTGTAGGAAAGATGCTTAAATTGACATAAGGCAGGAGCTGTAAAAACAGGCAAGTATGTCACTCATACATACAGCTCCCTGGAAGATCCCAAGGCCAAGTTGTTGCGAAACAACTAGAAAGAAAGAAAAACGTTTCACTTGCTTTGAAATAATTCCAGATTATCTGTTTATCTATCCACGTGCACGCACACACTCATGGATCTAGGCCTACGCGCGCTGTGTGCACGTGAAGTATGCATAGAAAATAACACGAGGAGTATGTCCCTACGTACACATGTACAAACCCATCTTGTGTTTTAAGGTGATAGCAGGCTGAGCAGTTGTGGAGTTAGATGAGGACAATCTTTTGCTTAGTGTAAGCCCTCATAGGTGGTCCCAGATGGAGCAGCTGTGGTAGAAGCTTAGTGCTCACCTATATTTATGTTAGGCCATGATTATATGGAAGGCATTGTCTTCCACAGAGCAGCAAACAGATTCCTGACTTTAAGCAAGTGCTGAAATGCAAGTGCAATCAGATGGGTGTGAAGAAGCGCTAAAACTGTCTGCGGAAGTCAGAGCCAAAAGACATTTCCTTGACCTCCGCTCAGTATCTGTGAGATGGCATGCATGTTTCTGAGCAATGAGAAGCTCGGTTAATTGGTGCTACCTCCACCCCGATACAGGGCTGAAATTTTCCACACTGTTCAGGCTGGGAAGAACTGCAGGGACTGAGACTGTGAGATCTCTGTTCTTCCTAGCAGAGCAACTCTGGGGAGAAGAGGCCAGTGCAGAATATTTTCTACTTCTGTTATGGCTGATTACCGTTTCTGGGAAACCAGAACCACTCTCAGTACTTCAGCCTGCTGCACTAGATGTCTGACTTCCCTGCCTAATTACCTTCCTGAGTAAATTTCAAGACCTATTCCTACTATATATTTTGAGCACCTTGCTTACTGGATGCTGAAACTCGTATACATTCTCAGGAAAGTCCTGAGGGGCCTCTTCTTGAGGTCATGAGTTTTTTCATCAGTAATCACCCATTGGTATTGACTGCTTTGCAGACTCTCAGGCTCTGTTGGCTCATTCAGGTTCAGGTGATCACTGTAGAGGAAAGAACACTTCCTTGTCCTCAGTCTAATTTTAGATCAAGGGCTGGCATGGAGTTGGCTTTGGCAGCGTTGAGTGATAATGTCTCATAGTGATGTATACAAATAAAGTAATCAATCTGTCTTTATTGGTTCTTTCAGATGACTTTGATATGCATAATTGTAAGGTATTGAATTATGGAAATCATGGTAGAAATTACCGGGATCCCTTTGGAATGGTCACATTCTCGCTTCTCTTTTAAGCAAAATTTCATCTGATCAAAGGGGTTTTAAGGCAGAATGCTTTGTTCTCCCTTTTGTTAAGCACGTACCTGAGACTTTCAGGAGGGTGTTAGAAGGCCCCAGGAGAAATGAATCCAATACATTCCCGCCAGATCTGTTTCCAAGAAATCTGTTGATGCAGTGTAGCAGGCAACCCAGTGTCTGTTTTGGACACCCTGAGATTTTTTAGATGCTTCTTACTTTTCCTGGTAGTACGCTGCCCAGCCTGCACTAGAAGCTCCGGGCAGACTCTAACAAACAGATGACCGTCTCCCCTGTCATAGCTTTTAGCTGTCTCATAGTGTGACAAGATTAGAAATCCAGGGCTTTTGAGCGCTGGAGAGGAGCTTCCTAGTAGTCTGCTCACCACTTGCTTTTAATGTTGAAAAGAAAAACAAGATAAAGGGATTGAAAATATCAACATTTTCAAGTCCAGAAAACCTCTTTGGAGTCTGTCTGTGCAGTTAGATTCATTGTAGGTAGGGTCCTAATCCAGCAGAACAGTTAAACACTGAAGCTGGAACATTATTTTATCTGAGCTGAGGACTGAATCAATTGTATTCGAAATAGAGAGAGTACAAGAACTAATCCAAGTATATTCTATAAAACACTCTATGTCATTCTTCAAATATGTTTTCTGCAACCTGCTGTAGTCTATTTGGATTATGACATGATATAAAGGGTTTACTGGAATTCATCTGGGATAACCTTTCTGCAATGTTTTGTCTTTGCCTCTTGTAGATAATGCATGCCATCTAGGCTTTTTTTTTTTCCCTCATAAGATCCACAAAACAAGTCTATAAAACATTTGGCACAGAAAATCTTTACTGTCTTTTGAAATTAGGCTTACTTTTCAGCACTACTAAAATGTATTTAATTTACTTCCAATGGCCAGTGGACAATTGGATCAACTCTAATTTTTAGATAGCTTCATTTTCATGACAGATTTTAATATTCCAATTCAATTAAAAGCTATCTTTACTGAATGCAAAATAGTAAGAAAAATTATCGGTACCAGCATCATGAGAACATTTCTGATCACTTTTGCTTTGGTTAAAAATATGGTCTTTGTTTTCTTCTTACATTTAATTGGCAGAGTTCCTTTAAGGTTTACTCTTGGCCCTGAGACTTGAGAGTGCAGTCAGGCATGTGGCTGAGAGCACTCCTAATAGGCAGGCTGCATAACCTCACCAGCTAAAGCTCATGGGCTATGAGGGGGCTGTTCACCAGGGGAAAACCACAGTCCACTGCCACTCAAGCTAGCATGAACTTTACATACTGCATGCCTTGCTGATTGATTAAAAATGTAGTCATCCTTAAAGGCAAATCACCTAAGGACTTACAATAAGTCACAAATACAAAGATGGTTTTATGCAGTGTACTTTTATGTAACAGACTCTTTCAAGATGAGGACTTTCTCTGCAGTCAGTGCAAGTTGGTTGGTGACTCCTGTTAGCTTACTGGTTGAGGCAAGTTCTCCTCAATCAGTTCATGTAGAAACTAAACTGCACCTGAGCAAACATTGGAACGTGAGGAAGGAATTGCTTTCAGTTCACAGCCACAAATGTTAGAGTGACTTATGCATGTACCAGTAGGGAAAACTTTCTCTCATGGCCAATTGTTTGATAAGATATGGCAGGAATTAATTTTAGTGGGGCTAGTAAACATGAGTTATTGTATGGCTGGCCTCCTTCTAGCTGGATTCAGAGGTGTATATGGAGAAAAAATATTAATCAGACTCAGACTCTGTCTCTCAGTTGCTCTGATGCCCTCAGTCAACTGGTATGAGAAAGCATACAGGAAAGCATTTGCATATATATTCTCTAGACACCAAAAAGAACAAGCAAAGATGTACATGACAGCCCATGTGCTGCTTACAGTAGGCTTAATGGTTGGTAGCCACAGTTTCACCTCAGCCTGGAGAGCATCAGGAACAGAAGAGCAGGTCAGTGTGCAAAAGCACACTGTGGTCAGCCCAGCAAAATGGCCTCTGAAAGAGTATTCATTCCATTGACAGTCAGCCACAAGCTGTTGACAGATTTCCCTGTGTGAAGTAAGGGGGAAAAAAAAAAAGTTCTTTTTCTAAGCAGATGTGATGCACTTCCAGTGTGTGTGCTAGCAGTCCTCTTTTCATTTAGAAGATTTCGATATGGGCATAAATTTTTTCAGGTGCTGGTCATTGAAACTGTGCTGAAGAAGATAAAGGTACAGCAAGTTGTCTTACTATTATCTGTCTGGCCTAGCATATACTCTACACGTTAGGGTAGAGACCGCTCTGACTAGTGTCTCACAACATATTGATAGTAAGAACTGGATCCAGACAGGCATGTGGGCTCATATCCAGAAAATGTTACAACTATACGTGTATATATCAAACTTGAAGTATTTAAACAGACCCGAACTATGGTGTATCAAAGTGTCTAGAAAGCACGTTTCTTCAAAAGAGCCTTTTCTACTTTGGAAGAAGCAAGAAAAATAGTAACAGGCAAGATATATTACAAAATCTGGGCCTCAGTCCAGGAACAGCACAAGTTTCCAAGATCCTCGCATTTTTACATTATGGCCTATATTGAGGTCAAACCTTTTTAAGGTGCAGATTTTTCTTCTGGGTACTTGCAGAGGAAACAATGTGGGTTCGTTTCCGTTTTGTTTCTTTATGGTGCATAGAGGAATCCTGTGATATTTGTTTTTTTAAAGGTTGCAGCTTTTCTTTTTATTGCTAGGTTCTATTCTTGTCTTGTCTTCTGGTTTGCAATAAGTCTTGCTGGAGCTCTTAGCGCTGAGGATTGTGGATCCCTCCTTGAAGAGGAAGGATACCAAAACTTTAACAGACTTTCTCCAACATGCGTTTTAGCAATCAAAGAAAGCCTATGAAAGCTTGAGATTTCTGAGTCTTTGTTCATTTAAAACAGGTTTTCTTTCATTGTATCTCATAACCCTACCAGTTTTCTAGTCCTCCAGAGTCTCACTATAGCAATGAGATAAATAAAGCATGAATTGCTATTGTCTGAAAAGAAGGTAGTGGGAAAAAAAATCTCAAAAATAATATTAATAAAGAAAAAAAAGCTGAAGAAAAAATCTTATCCTTTTGTATCCGATGGGGATGGCCCTTAAGGATTTTTGTGGGATAAAGAAAAATCTTCTCAGTGATTTCAGCAGTTCATCTCTTCTGACCACAGTAACAGAGGATGTAGCCAGGGGATCGCTCGGTTCCAGGTACCATCCCATTAGAGAGCAAATTGGCATTGGCACAGGTTGGTATCCAAGGCTGCTTTCCGATCCTCCTCTTGGGTTCGCTTGAGGGCAGTGCTGGGGTGATTCCAGATCAGGACTGTGTTCAGCCTGCCAAGGCAGTTGGTCCTGCCCTACTGGTTTGTACTAGATAAGAGCTATAGCACGTGTATTTTATACTACTGTCTGCCTTTGGCCTTGCTGTGTAGACACTGACGAATGTCCTTTCCACTCATCCCCCTACCTGCTACAGTTACTCCTATGTGCCCATTCTTTTTAAGGCTCCATGTGGATACATGCAAATGTCATTACTAAGATGCCTTGTTTGGGTTCATCTTACTATTTGCCTTTGAATATAAAGGATCCCAAGGGATTTCATACTAGGGCACGTACTGACCACTCAGTGGTGCTATTAAGAAAAGAGAGGTAAGATACAATGGAGATGTGTCTCTTTCTAGCCAGTCAGCTACGTAGTATAACGCTGATGCTACTTTCATGTTTTTCATGAATCACTGACAAAGTCAGTATCAATCTTATGAAGGAAGAGCTTCAAGTGGGTGCTGTATTATACATTACTAACGTGTACGTCCATTGCACAGGCTTTGTCTGCACACAGATACTGTTTGAACATTCGCACGTGTTGACAGCCCGACAGATGGATAACACATTAGACCTACCATGTATGTGCTGTGCAGATGCCCGTATGTCCATCCTGAGCTCATCCAACCTGCTGTCTCTGTGGGTTGGTTGTTGGCTCAGTGCAGTTGTATTGGCCTGACTTGGCATGGGAAATGCTGAGCTGTGCTCCTTGGTGTGTTCAGCGTAGCTGGACATCTGCAGCCTAGTGAGAAGCGTGTTACTGCTCTTGCTTGGACCTGTCTGTGGGGCAGCCAGCAAGCCTAGGCAAATGTCCCAACGCTTCTTTTCAGTCAGATTTCCGGACAGATAAAAGAGGGCATGTCTGGGGAAACTGGCCCCTAAAGTAGCCTTACTAATCTGTCAGTTCTTGGCCTCCTGTCTTGCCAGTTTAGTTCATCATTTAAGGAGTCTTCTGCTATGCAATTCTGGAGTGCCACAGAACTGGTCTGCCTTTGCTCCATGCATCTCCTCTCCTGCAAGGAAGGCCAACAGAAGGGGCAAATCTAACAGAAAATGGGCTGTCTCATAATCCCCAGTGACTGGAGTAGCCCCGCAACCTTGCTAGAGACACCATAATTTATAGTGAAAGCTGAAGTGGTGCGGAAGAGTCAGTTCTTAGGTTTCAGTCCTGGGCATTTTCCAGGGTGAACTCTGTGCATTTCCACAGAGACCTCAGCATTTCCACGTTGTTTTCTGGCCTGTTCTTGAATTAAGTGGTAGCCACTAATCTCAGTGTCTCATACTGAAAACCTGGGAAGTCCATGCCTTCTGCCTCATGTAAAACCTTGCTTCATATACAATGAAAGATAAGGGCTTTATTTTTTTCTGCTAGAGAATGTGTGGGTAGGAGAACATCCAATCTGTCAAACTCTTTGTGACTAATAAATATTAACTGCTTCAAATCTTCTAATTATCTCAATTTTTTAAAATCTGTGGCCAACTACTTAAATATTTAACCATCTGCCAAAAAGCACTCTTGGAGGTTTATTCTACAACATACAGGCTATGTTGTTGAAAATGGAAACTTTTAATACAGTATCTAGATGAGTATGACATTAATTTTTTCTTAAGTCTATAAAGATAACGTGTTAAATTTTGTCAGGGTCTCCACATAATGACACCCCCAGTCTCCTCTAAACTTTCCTCCATTTGAACATGCCTGAAGATCAAATTGGCACAGAAAGGTTGAAAAACTCCCTGTGTTAGGATAGTGAACAGTGAGTAAACCCATGTTGAACACAATGAAGCTAGCGACAGGATATGCCCATTGCCTCTTCTATGCAACGCAATAACTAAACACAGTAGGATGCATGCAGAACAAGAATAATGATACTCATTTTCAATTCAAGCTTAGCAAAGCAGATGTGTAACAGCTGGGCTCCCAACTCATGGTCTTCTCACTTTCACTTTCTTTTGCATTCTTTGCTTCTCTTGATCTGGCAATGTCTGTAAGACTGATGCCTTGAGGGGAAAAAAAAGGGAGAGAGAGAGACTTTGAAATCCCAGGCAGCAAGCAGGAACAATCCAGACAGCAGGTGATATTTCAAAGCTTCAGGTCAAGATGAGTCATCAAGCCCTGAGGCCTTATATCCTTTCCAATCCCCAGAAGTCTTCTGAATTCCAGAAGCTTCCTGACCTCTTTAAAGGTAATAATGAATAATCAATACTATATTTGATCCTTTGCATGAAGGTATTGCAACAAATGGCACTAGATCTTTTGAAAGGAAGAATAACATTTTGATCTTACATTGTAAAATTGCCATGCTCAAGACTACCTCCTGGCTCATATGCTTAATTATGTAATGACATCCAGCTGGACTACAAAGGACTCTTGCAGAAAGCCAGGCTCCTCTGAGAATAAAGTGTCTGATAGGAAATGTTTAGACTCTGAGATTCTCTGACACAAAAAGATGTTTCTGAGGAGGATCCTATGTTGTATCATTTTTTACGGTGTTCTGCTTAGGACAGAGCAACCAAAACAAGCCCATTTTCAATACAAAAGATGCTGATTTTGGGAGGAGACAGAGGAGATTTCAGGTCCAGTTTCACCAACACATGAAGAAAATGCCATTCATTGGGAGATCCTCCCAAAGGCTATAGAAGTGACTTATATAAGGTCAAACTTACTTCCCTCCTTTCCCCTCATTCCTCCTTTCCCACCAATTATACTTTCCCTCCATTGTTATATTAGAACTGTCTTGTGAGACACAAAGGGTGAGTGACATCAGCTTGAGCTGCCCTCTCACTAGTCAAGGAAAGTCAAAATGTCTTTTGGCTATGGAATAAACTGTGTTGTGTTAGAGATGTCTGAGCACACATGGACTTATGAAACTGCATTTGGTATCCAACCGAGGCAAGGAGCCCTGCTGAATTCGGGAAGAAGTCCTGGAGAGGTGACTGCCTCCTTTCAGGATGTCAGGGTAATATTTAATTTCCTTTTTCTTTTCTCTCTCTCTCTCTTTTTTTTTTTTTTTTTTTTGGTGAAAACTCTGCATGCTTGTTTTAGAAATTAGGATCCTGGGATGCCTGCCACATTGGCTAATGTTTCAATCTGAATTACATGTGGGACTTGCATGTCTGTCTTGTCTTCTGGGTTGGGATATGTACATCTTTATTGGTTTATATAACAGTTGTCTCTTGTACATAATGAAGTGCTAAGAGAAACAGTATGTACAGCCTTGGGTCTGGAGCCTGAGACTATGATGTTTCACTAACAGTGCACCAAGGGCATACTACAACACAAAATCTCTAGTATTGATCCTGACATGGACCTCACACCATCCCTGCCAGTAGCAAAGTCCATTAGTAGAGCTCTGACTCCGGTTGTGTGTTGTATTAATGGCTGAAAGCTCTTCATTCAGTGAAGAAGCAGAGCAGCTTTGCTTCCCATCATTTTTGGCTGAGGACAAGGATTGACTGATGCTTCACAAGCAGCTACTTCACAGGTTCTCCAGATGAAGAATCTCGCTTTTATTATCTTTAATGTGACTAACGACTCTGTACTCTGTTTTTGAGGTACAGCAATTACTTGCAGGTGATTTTCTTTATTTTCTATTCATTGCGCTTGGCACTGACTAGCTGAAAATGAGAATGTACTGTTATGACTCTTGCAGATACTCCTAAATTCAAATCAAGACAGAAGAGTCTTTTAAGATGATCAGAGACCTACCATTTTCTTAAGTCTTAGGGATGGAAGGGCTGACACCAACTCTAATGGAGTCCTGTTAAATCAGGTTTCAAGCACGCTCTGCTCTCCAAGTCCTATCCCTCCCTTGAGTGAAGTTTGCATCCATACTGCCATTAGAAGCAAAAATGTATGGAGGGAGGTATTACATGATAAGAAACTATAGCACAGGAACAAGTCCTAATGTTGTACCAAAGCTCCTTGGAGTGGGCATGGACGTGTACGATGACTTCACTGAGTTGCCATTCTGGCACTGTTAGCTTGAACTATTTGTCCTTTCCAGCTCCTGTTCAGAGACAAAGGCTCCATAGCTATTACCACTCTTCACTGACAGTGCTGTAATCTAAGCTTTACTTTAGTCTTGCCCTTTTCTGTCACTTGATTCCAAAGTTATTCTTTCCTTCTATACAAACTAGATACAGAAAATTATCTATCCCAGTTCAATGGGATCTTCCAAAAGGCTATCTTCCTGAAGGACAGGTATGCAAGAAGAAAACATCATAATCATAGAAACAGAATTATGATAGAAGAAGAAGGAAATGTAAAAGATATTAGATAGCTAAGCTGTAATACTTCATAATCAAGCATTAGTTATCTCCTGATTCTGAATATGCTAGTTTTTTCTTGCTTTTCAGTAAACTCTCCTATTCACTGTTGGGCTTTGTGTGTGTATATGTGTGTATTTATATATGTTTGTATTTGTGTGTGTGTCTGTATATATGTATATACACATATATACACGTACATATATATAAATATACACACACTTGTGTGTGTGTAGGTATATAGGGAGATATATGCCACAGTTTGGTTTAAAGTAAATTTATAGTAGTTGTTGACAGCTGAAGCAATAAGAGGAGGGAAATTAATATATAAAGGAACAGAGTTCCTAAAGGTTCTACAAGACAACAATAAAGGAGCTTGTATTGTCTTTCTGTTTCATAGAAAAGCCCATGACTCTGCATCTAATAAACTCATGAAAGCTGGGACACCAAAGTGGTGGAATGCATTGACAATGAATGCAGCCCTCTTTCAACTGGTGATGGATTTTCTGTAGATGGTATCAGTAGGCACAGCAGAAATGAGATGCAGTGTATTCCTTCCCTGGAAAAGAGCTGCGGCTTCTGACTTCTGTGTCTGGAATTTTTTACTCTCTTTTGCTTGCTTTGCTAGTCTGGTGATGCTATCAACTTCACGAGAGCTTTTGTTTAGAGTTGTTTTTTCCCCCGCTCCCTCCATTTTCCCTCCACCCCCCACAAGCCCCAGTATTTCCTTTCATGCTTTGGCTGTATGTAAATGAAACTTTCTGACTGCCAAGAGCAAACTTATAAATAAGCATAACCAAAGCAAAACTTCATTTAAATGTTAAACAAAAACCCTGGTCTAACCCTAGCTCAGTCATGCCCTTTGGAGTTGTCAGGTTAGTAGCAGTGTGCTAGTTTTCCTGTATGTGGCAACCACAGTGACAGCAGTCTGGTACAGAAACATCCAGGAAGGTTTGAATTAGTCGAAATGCTGGTAGCAGTCAAGTTACGGCAATGCAGTACTCAGCACACAATTAGCCATACCTTTCCACGTAGGTTTGCTGAGCTCTGTGTTGACACAACTACTGTTGGTTTGCAGATAGTTTTTAAATCTAGCCTGGGCTACATACTAGCCTGCACTACACAGCAGCCACCATATGACTGCAATTTAGACATAACTTCAAGTACTGTCAGCAGCCTTGCACTGTAAGGGCCATGCTGTTCTCCCGTCTCCCAGGGGAGATCAGTGAAAAGGAGGCAAGGTCACAAAGTGGGACCACATCTTGGCCTGTGACCAGGGAGGATGTATACTGCAGTCCTTTTCAAGTAAGCTTGCTCGTAGAACCCGTTTAAAATCTCTGTAAGTCCAGATTCAAAGACTCAGTTATGATTAAGGCCCTGTCTACTGTCTGTTAAAGACTTCCACTGACTAAGTGGGCAGCTGGAAGAGTCTGAAAAGCCAGAGTCTGCAAGCAAATAGTACTCTTCCATGGATGATACCTTTAATTCCAATATTTACATTCTAAATCACTATTCAACCATTTAAAGGCTCTGCCCAGATGGCTCTACCTGGCTTGAAAGACTCTTTCCCAACAGATAGCCTTTCCCTTTTCTGTGATTAACGGTCAAAAAACGTATCAAGCTTTTCTCCCATGTTGCCTAGTCATGTCTCTCAAATCCTACTTGGACTAAAAAAATTAGCAAACAATGTACTAAAGACAAGATTTTCAGTAAATAAAAATGTATTTTATAAGAAAAGGGCTGAAAGAGTTAAAAAAGTAAAACAGAGTCCATTCCAAGCCTTTAGATTTTGAAAACATTGATGAAATTAGTTTTTCACTGTTTTACCAGCACTACTTTCAAGCTTCCTTCCCACGCTGTTGTGCAAGTTACTTGCAGAGTGCTCAGGGATACAAATCTTCACCAAGCCCGACTCCTAGTTTCTCTGACAAATGCTCATGCTGTGAAAGAAGAGGCATTCAGCTGCCCTGGATTGAGCAGGCTGTCAGACATCCCCAGAGAAGTCACCATGAAAAGAAGCTTCTTCAAAACTTTGTTTAAAGTGAGGGCTGTTAATCAAGGCCTTCGTGCTCTCATTAGAGAGGGGAGGAACCATTTAAAGTCAGGAAGCTGCAGTATATGAAAGTCATGAAATTGAAATGAACGCATCTTTTGCCAGCTGGTTTCACACCCCCAGTTGGCAATCCACAAAGGTTTAGAGGAGGAATTAAATCCATTTTTCAGCAGAAATAACTATTTTTGTGATTATCATATAGATTCCATGAGCTACACTTTGGTCCTATCAAGACAGGCAGGCAGCTGCATGAGAGGTGGAAAGAGAGAAAATGATTGAGATGAAATCACCACCAACAGCTACTGCAGGCAGGAAGGCAGCGTTGGATCCCAGCCACAATACTTCTGCAACCTGGTTTGAATGGGCCTGATGGGATGCCATAATGTAACCTACACTGAACAAGGTATGTGGAAAGCTGTCTGACATGGGGCTCTATTTCAAAGAAAAAAATACAGATTCCTTCCAGGCTTTAATTGCTTTTATTTTACTTGTTTGGCTCTTGGGGATAAGATTGCCTTCAATAAAATGAGATTTAAAAAGTAGAGTGAAATAACACTCTAAACCAGAGTCAAGTGAGAAGAGCTTGGAGAAGAAAGGGTTTTTCTCAGTGTCAGTCTTTAAACCAGCTGAAAGGCCTGAATGAAATGGGTGACAGAAGTTTCTTATCGCTGTATGGAGTACAGTTCTGTTCTTATTTGGGTTGGTGGGGTTTTTTTCCCAAAATCACTGGCCTTCTAAGTCCATTAAGTGTTATTAGGGTGGAAGTGATTTTGGTCAGGAGATTGCTGCCTTACTTCAGAACCGACGACTCATTTCCCACCTTTATCAGGTCTGGGCGCAATCTTACCCTCCAAGCACAAATGCTGCAACTGAGTTTCCAGCTGCAGAGCAAATCTGTTTTGTGTATCAAAGGTCAGGATCAAGTCCTCAGCTGTGAACTGCAGGAGTATAAATACTTTCTGGCAATTGGACTTTTGTTGTCTGGTGTATGTTCCTAGCCAACAATTGTGGCGCCTGCTGTTTCTGATAGCAATTTCCCCATCCCCTTTTGGATTACTGGAAATTCATCCCTGTGCAAAGAGCACATGTATCTCTTGAAGTCCCAATTTATGTCCCATTGTGATTATTTAAGAAGTGCCTGGGAGCCTTGTAGGGACTCAGCCTGGGATGAACTAAAGATTAGTTTCTATTTACTGCAAAGTACCAGAAAGTGTCATAGCCAAACATCCCTGGCAGGAAAGCAGAGAACAGCTAACTGTAGCACTCTAGCTACCTCGCCACTGGTGTGACCTGAGTGCTCAGAACGGCTCTGGCTGCACACACAGGTGGAAGGTCAGTGTATTTCCATGTTAAAACAGAGAAAAGGGAGGCTGAGAAGGACAGAATAAAATAGGTGACCCTTTTGAGCTCTCTTAAAAACTATGCTAATTTAGACAGCAAAAAGTGAGGAGGACTGTCCATAAACTTTAGGCGTTGGTTTAGCGGTTACTAAATGTTAGGGAGAAAAATTGCTTTTCTGTCTAGAAGATGGCATGTCAGTTCTTGAAGGCTTACTAACAAGACTCCCTTGTACCACTCCATTCCTCAAAAGATCCCACCTGTGAATATTTGTTATGTTGTGAAATAGAAATAAAAATGGGCAGGTCACGGTTTTAGAGACTGGGTTTAGAGACTTTTTTTTAACTCTGTCTAGAAGACTCCACTGATTTATCCCGCAAAAGTGGAAAGCAATATCCGCAGTCTCTTGTTGTTTGCGAGTTATTGAATACTATACAAAAACTGCAGATCAGTAGTACACAACCTTTTCAGAACCCATGTGTCATTCTGACAACTTTCCAGGACCAAGGGGGGCAGACTTAATCTGCATACATATTAACATAAATTTACATAGGAATTGAATCAGAGATGAATGTGCGCAGTTGTTATTATTGTGTATTTACAATAAACTTCACTGTAAGTGTTGACAGCACTTCACAAAACAGAGAGGAAGACAAAACATTCTTTGCGAGTCAAAGAGAAAATGAAGCACCATTTTCCTGAAAATGGTTCCTCATGTCTTCCCAAAAATTAGATGTGGCCACAGTCATCAAGGAATGCAGCTTGGAGTCTGTCAGATGGCTACTGCATTTGCATGAATGGCAAAATAAATCTGATCTTCCACAGAGAGGAACGTGCTGTGGTCTGTGTTTGGAGGGACTGATTTTTTTTCCAGGGATGGAGATAAGGATTCTGGAATTTCTGTGCCCTCCTCTAACATTGTATCCCAACACCTACTTTTTTACTGATCTACATGAGTTCCACCTCTCTGAGATCTGTACAGAAAGAGGAAAAGTTTCACTTATGTTTCTGTCTACTTGCTGATTAACTGTTTACCCACTGGAGCTGGCATTTATGTGGTGAGTTCTGAGCCTGTGCTGCAAGAGGGGTTGCAACACTGCTGCAGATTCGAGGGCAAGACAAGGAAAATTTGCTGTCTCCCAGTGTGGTCAGTCAGTGGTGCACAGCAGGATTACAAGTACAACTATTTCATGCTATTTTATTCCAAAAGAAAGGAGCCCCTCTGAAAAGACCTTGAAATAGATTGCTTTTGGTGTGGAGCAGAAGGAAAAACAATATTCTAAGGTTGATTTTTTTCAAAAATTAATCAGTAGTGGGCATTGACATTTAATAAAATGGCCTGTAGCATCCCTGGCCATAGAAGATCCTGGGAAAAACTCCAAACTGCCAACACAATTGCTGGATAAGCCAGCCTAAGGGACCTGGAGGGTGCTGCCAGAAGAAATATCCCCTTTAACTTTCAGCCACGGTGATGCTGTGCATTCATTACCAAAGAGGTGGAAGAACAGCATGATGTACTCTGAATAAATTGCTCAATATACTTGTTTAGATCTTGGAGTTAACTCTTATTTAGACTGCTATACTCAATGCCTTTTCTCTTGACAAAGTGAAGAATAATAAGGAAAAGGATGTACGTGACCAGCACAGGTGTCTCTGTACTGTTTTGGGGCATCATGTTGTTCAGGATAGGGAGGGAAATGAATTAAACCTTAAAAACATACACCTGCCAGTTCAGATAAATCTGATGTAGACCCAGGGTTGAATGTGGCAGCTCAGGAAATGTCTTGTTGAGAAGTAAGTGGATCACAACAATGGTTTGAGGGTCAGATGTGGTACAGGTATAAATCAGAGTAAGCCCCTGCAGCCTTTACAGGAAATGTACCACTGTGGGAGCCCGGTGTTGTTCAGAACGTCTTTTGGCAAGTCTGACCTCCCTTAGGACCTTGGGAATGAGAGAAAAGTGGCTGTGAGTTGGGGCTCACAGTCCCAAGCAGTTTGCCATGGCAGCTTAACTAGTCACCCTGCATCAGCTACTGCTCATACGCGAGCTCCTAGCCTGTGGCGAGTACAAAGTAATGCAATTTATCCTAATCTTTTTTGACTCTGAGTTATCTCCGTGAGCCTATGTCTGAAGAGGAGAGGGGAACACTGGCCTTTTTAGATACTTCTCCAGTGGGCCCAACCTCAGGCTGTAACTGCACCTACAGGAACAGGAGGCTGATACAGTAGCACATGTCTCTTTGTCAAGTTTTTCCGGGCTGTTTGGTTCAAAAGCTCATCTTTTATACTGCATGAGTCACTTTGCTATTGGCACTCTAAAACAGGAGAATGAAATAATCCTTCTGCAAATCTTGGGACAATTATTGGCCATCCTAAAACATGTTCATGCCTTATGTCTGAACAAAAAATCATAAATAATGTTATCCCTGTGAATCAGAGTAACCCAACTCAGGGCTTTTGCTTACAAATCATCTCATAAATTATTCAGCCAGTTCCAATTTTGGGTGACTTGTTGAAGTGAATCTGGGTCATAAATTGATATATCCTAAATTGGGCCAGTGACAGGGTGGATTATATAAGGACTTTCACTGCAGAGCCCCAGGTCCTATCCCCTGCTGCAATAAATACTTAGGTTTTTTATGGAGTATGGAATAAATCCAAGACACTGGGAAAGCTTTGGTTTAAAATACACTATAGCCTAGTAGTTAGAGATGTTTCCTGGGAGAGGCAGGCTCAGTTCTCTGGTCTAACTCAGGCAGAAGAGGGAGCTGAAACTCATCTCCAGCCTCCCAAGGGACAGATCCAGCTGCTGATAGATGGGAAGGTGGTCATGTTCCCTCCAGGTGCTTTCTGTGAGGCACCCACCTACGAGACAAGTTCTGGGAACACAAAAGTCAGGCAGAGGAATGCTTCATTTGTGAAAGTGCAGCTACAAGCATCAAGCTCCTTAGAGCCAGTGTAATGCACATCTCCAGCAACTGAAATGTAAGGTAATTCCGTCGTGTAACGTTAAGCATCTGTAGACTTAGTTGACGAAATGGAAGAAGTTTTGAAGATCTACATTTGAATTCAGGTGCCTAACATGGCAGCCCGTTACTTTAGTCTATTTAGGAGTTTGGGATCATGTGCTTTTATGTTTACTATAATCTTTTCAGCTCTTTCCCCAGATTGCTATTTTGAGCTAACCTCGGTACCCACAGAGGGCTCCATGACCCATCCACCGACTGCTGAGTTTGCTATGAGACTAACTGCAACTCTGAGCCTGGTTTTCCCTCCCATCTGGCAGCAAAAATGAACTGCTGCTGACTGAATGACCACTGATTCTCTTGGAAGGAGAGCTATGCGAACAGCAACAGCCAACTCTGTCACCATTTGTGAGGATTTGTAGCTTGGGCCCTGAGACATCTGGCTGAGATATTTACGCAGTCCCGTATTGCACTCACTGAGGCTCTGCGTTCACATCTGGAGTCTAGACTGAGTGACTCTATGGGCTGGCCTTGAAGCCTCCGAACAGCTCATGTCCCCCTTGTTCTCTCTCTTTGTCTTTTTATTGCTTTATTGGTTTATTTATTTGCTGTAGGTGCTTCTATCTCATCTCCTCAGACATTCCTCTCACAGCCACTTGAGAGCTTCGGTAAGGAAAGGCAGTGACTGAAAGAGACCAGGTAAAAGCAGACCAGACAGGTAGGGGAAAAAGGCTGTGTCGTGGCGAGGCTTTGATCGTGTGGTTATGGTAATGGGGGATGCCTGGTGTTTGATTACGCTGTTTCTTCTGAGTACTACAGCCGTGATTGTGGGAAATGACGGTGCTGAGCTGCAGGGTTTGCATTCAACACACATGATGGGGAGCAGGGGTTTCTGTAAGCTGTGAGAGGTGGCCACGTGGCTGAGCCAGGCAGGAGCTGAGCTGCCCACTGCCCTGGGTCAGATCCATCAGCCAGCTGCAGGTACAACCTGGGTCATCACAGAGCTGTTCTGCCTCAAGTTGGTTGGAGTTGGTCCCTGTTCATTGTCCCGCTTTGAGGATGAGGTGCAGGGGGTCAAAGCCTAAAGACAGGACACAGTGGTGGAGATCTGAGGTATCTGAGACATCAACACAGGGCTGGTAGGTGCATCACAAGTCCCGTGGGAGAGACTTTGGGCATCCAAAAGAGGCATCCGGGTTTAGGAAATTAATCTTGCCAGTTAGTCATACATCTTTGTGCTTAGTTGTGTATTGTTTTGAACATGGGATGCTAAGAGCTTTAGCCCTGTGCTGGTGCTGTACTTCCATGACGGTTGAACTCCTGCTTGATCTGACACTGTTCCTAGCAGCATCGGCAGCTGCTGCTGCTGCCTGCACCGGGAGCAAATCTTCCTGAATGTCGCTGTCCTTATTCCCAGCCTCTCATCTTTCCCTTGGGCCTTTTGTCTGTTAGTTCCACTTGCTCCTCTGCCTGTCCCATGTTCTTCTTGTAACAGTTTTCCTTTGTTTTAGATTTCCTGGTTGCCTAACAGCCCTGTCTGCCACTGCTGAAGAAATACTGCTAGGGAGTCAAGGGCTAAGTATTGCTGACAACAGTGGGGTTATGACCTGGAAATGTAGTGGAGAAGCTGAATGGGCTAATAGTGAAAATGTATGCAGTGCTTGAAAAGATGGGTACTATGGATGTACCTGTTTACGTAGGTAGATCCGTATGTATTTGGATATAGATAAGCCAGAATCTACATTACGAGAATGTCACAAACCCTAGAAATTCAGGCACTGAAATGCAGTTCGATTCACCCTTTAAAGAAGGCTAAAAAGAGATTTCTCTGTGCACACAAAGTAGCCAGCAACAGCATGATGGCAGTTCTAAGTAAAGGGCCTTAATCAGAGTATATAAAAAGACTGGAATGATGTTTGAACAACATGTCCAGCTCCCAAGCATTGTCTCTTTCCTGCTATCAATGACACCCATTGTGCAATAACAACATTTGCACAGAGATACGTCCTGTTTTGTGCACGGAGAATATACTGAAGCAGCCATAGGGCTGCACTAGCCTTGGCTAGAAAAGTCCCCAAGGGCCCGTCTGCCAGCTGCTGACTGATGTAGAGCTGCTGCTGCTGATAATAGGGTACGTGTGCTGGCTTTGAGCTGAACTAGGCAATCTGGGGCACAGTCAGATGTGCTCAACAAGGATCAAGTTCAAACCTGTTTAAGAAGTTAGTTCCCGTCAGTGGTGATTTAAGCTAAGTAGTTTTGCTGTGTATTGGAAAGGACGAGGAATGTTCACACAGTCAGCTACTTCATCTTGGCTGTCACAGTGGTGATTTCAACACAGCCAGGGGAGTCAGAAAGACAACAAACAGCTGAGATCTGTGACATCCTAAATCACGCAGACACAAGCTGCTAAAGGTGTATTTCCATTAGAAGTTTGCCTGCTTGTACATAGCAGAATTATGCTACGTAATTCACTCTCTCTTTCCGCGTAGTTGAAATCACGAGGTGCCTAGGCTTCTTTGAAGGTGTAGATCATTGTTCCACACTGGAAACGGCTGTTGTTGGTTGAACATTGCTGATACGTTCAGGAGCTCAACTGCAGCAGGCAAAATGTCATTGTGGGTGAGGCTAGGAAACACAGATTTTTGCTGTAGAGATTGACGTATCATCATTGGAGAGCAAACGTAAATTCCCCCACTCTACTAAATGCTCTCACCGGAGAGGAAATTAAAAAATAATCACTGCAAGATTCAAGAAACATAAATACACTAATAATTAGGCAAAAGAGGATTGTACATGACATCTGTGTTAATGTCACCCAACTTTATGATCAGCCACGTTCCTTCTAGGAATATCCCACATGTGCTAAGCAGGATATACTTTTGTGTGAATACTGTTTCACACCATCCGGTATCACAGAGATCAGCTATATTGTTTTCCAGGCTTGGGAGCCAGAGTTGGCCTTGTATCAGAACAGTCATATTGTGAAGTTGCTGAGTATAGCTCTGCTATGTTTCCCAAAGTTATTCAGTTCCTTCACCATAAGACCATGCGTTGCACAGCAGGAAACACAACTAAAGATCTTCCTGGGGATTGTCGCCTCCTGGAATTATTAATGCCACATTCATTCTGATGGAGAAACTGAGTTCTGGAGCAGCGGTTCAGCTGTAACTATTCAGCTTTTTCCTGAGAGATGCCCAGTGAGGGCACCTTCAGGCAGATCCACGAAAATATATAAGCCCTAGGTAGGCCCCTGAGCTATAAATAAAACCCAATGTTGAGATTCCTGCTGGTTGTGTCAACAGGAGTTTAGATATCAAAAAAAAAAAAAAAAAAAAAAGAAAGAAAGAAAAGCAAAAGCACAGTAATTAAGTACTTTCCTGGCTTGGACAAACTGTAGTTGAAACAAAGATGACTTCTTTCTGGAGTAAATTGTTTTGTCCGCTAAGTGATCACTTTATAGTGAAATGGCAGGCGAAGAAATACAAGGAAAATGGTTTAAATCTTGTTACCTTGGTAAAGATCCCACTGACCACAATAGTATTTTACCTTTGCATGGATTAAGAGAACAGCAGGATCTGAACAGCTGGTCACATAGTTGAGTTGTTGGTATTTCTAAACCTCTAATAAGGCAGTGCTGAATACAAATATCTTATAATCTGAATACAGAGATCTTACAACATCACTCAAGGCTTCTTGAAGGCAATGCATATAACATACGAATGGAAGCTGTAATCTATAATGCCACAAATCCTTTATGAGGATTATCTCTGTTATCTCATCTGACATCAGAGAATTACATGTAATATAGACACATAAATGGCTTAGTCACAGAAAGGTCCTTTAGAAAAAGGTAGGGGAAAGGAAGTTTTGTTTGTTTCTAAGCTGGGGAGAAGAGGGAAAGCTCTGGAAATGACAAGTGCATTGGAGCTAAAGTCCTGTTTGGGTTCACTGCAGAGATCTTACTTGGGAGAATTAGGCGACGGAACTGAGTCCCCAGTGTCTTGATTTGCATGTAGTCATTTACAGCCATGCAAAGGGTGGATGCCATACATGCTTGTACCTCCATTTCCCTCTAGCTAGGTTCAGCCAGTCTGCATGAGTGTCAGGGACTATGGAAAGTGTAAGACAATCAATGATTAAACCCTGTAGCTCCACATTGGCCAAACAGAAGCCTTAGATTTAAATAACTTGAGCTCAGGATAGGATTGTTTGAATTATGAGGGTCAGTTGCATAGCTAAACAGAAGATTTACTCATTGCAGAGCCAGCCTGGATTCATCTTTGGTAGTTCTCTCCTACTGCCTTCACTTATTTTTCTTTATAGGACCCTGCTGGTTTCTTCAAAGAGAAAACTGATAAAGTATGATGCAGTTTCCCTGCTGTCTGTGACTTTCCTTATGCCTCTTACCTATCTTGTCTCTTTTTCCATCCAGATGAATGAGATTCTAACCTAGCCTTGTACACTTGCTCTAGTTACCTTATTCCCCTCTCCTTCACACCTGTGTATCACCCTATTTTTCTTCTTAAAATCTCTGGCTCTTTTTCATTAACAATAAAGCAGATTTGGTCTTTCCCTTCTTAGAAATTCTTATCTATCAGCATCCCTTCCCTCTCCAGTTACCAACCAATTACTAACTCTTTCCTTCCTTTCATCTCTAATTGCACCTCTGACAGCACTGAATGTGTTGTTTATTGCCTACAAGCCAATGTCAGAGGTGCTGTCTTAGACCCTCTCCAGTCCAGCCTCTACACTTCTCATTCATCTCAAACCACTCTCACCAAGCTCTCTAATGATGGTAGGACAAAAGGAAAAGAAGGGAAAGGACATGTTGGCATACCTTGCAATTTTAAATACCTATTTTGAATTCCCCTGTTTTGGGAACTGATTAAAACCCCACTAAAATTAATGAAGTCTTTCCATTGATGTAACGATCCTTAGACCAGTACCAGCAAAATCATACATTATGTAAGTCAGGGTTCAAGAAGGAATTCCAGTATTTTCATTCATAGATGGCTCATTTCCTGTAGCTTTCACACTGTCCTTTCCACTCCACTGACCTCTGTCTGATCGTATACAATCTCCTTTATATTCCCTCTTACAGGATAAGTAGTTGGATGTGCATAGAAGAATGTTCCATTTTCTGAAAGAATTTCTTGGATTCCCTGAAGAGATTAGTACAAAATTTTAATTAGGGGCATTGGCAGAGTTCCCAAATGCTGGTATATTAGGCTGTGGTTTTCATTTTCATCACCCGTTTTGGTTCCTATACAATGCATAGGATTTCTGATGAGTAGTTTACTTTAAATGATGTACATTTTGTTCCTCCAGTTTTTGTCCATCCCGTTGATACAGATGAGTCATGATTAGCAGCAAAGTCTTGTCTTTTCCTTCCAAAGACTGGGGAAGTTGCCCAATATTCTGAGGACAATTGTCCAAAAGATGTCAGAGTTTGAAGTGACCAGTAAAATTTCCACTAAAACTCTGGAAGGCATACAGGATGCAAGTGTCATTAATTAAGCTCTAAGAACCTACAGTGCTGTGGGAACCTGGCATAAAATACACAAGCTGAACTTTGTTTGCAACTTCCTTCTATTTAGGAATTCATTAAAGGGCTGAAGCATTTGCAGAGATTTCAGGGCCCAGTGCTAGAATGGCTAATTGCTGGCTTGGTCTTTTGTATACAGTGTAGCACATAAAAGGACTGTGATCAAAGAATGCAGGTGCTGCTGAGGGCAATGAGAATGCAAGTCTGGTGATTGCTTGCCAGATACAATATATAACCTTTCATTTAGCTGTGCTTTGCTTTCGTCCATGATAGGATTTTGGAGGAATTGCTGAATGATTTTGACTGAAGTGATTTAATAAATGCATTGTTTAAGCAGAGCTAAAAGTTAATACTTCTTCTTTCATCTTCCTCCTGTTTTCCCCCCTTCTAGCACCTGAGGGGAACATAACCACCACTGCAGATCTAACTTAGATGAAGGCTTTAAGTTGGTTGCACATTCTCCAGTACATTAGAGATGGCTATCACAGTTAATTTTTGCTGGATCCATGGTCTTGTAGTGGAGGAGAGTGAGATTACACAGTACAGCTTAGCTCACATATCTTCACAGTGAAAGCTAAAGAAATCACAAATAATTTTATGACTATATTTACCATACCTAGATTTTCTTCAGTTCCTGCCCTAACTGTTCTCATCTTGCCAATGTTTTCATATATTGTTCTCATCAAATAGCAACAAGAAGTCTATGGTGAAGCTTTCTCCTTTTTAAACAACGATCCTATTTGATCACCCCCCAAAAATAGCACAAGCCATATGAAACAAGTGGAGCCGTGGACCCTGTCTTGGAGAGCATGCATGAGTAATTAAATAATATGCCCTTCTGTCACCATTTTTGCAGGGAGGGGGATTAAAATCTGTGTTCACAGGCTGAGAGCAGGTGTCTCTGATGAGATCCCATGCTGTGACATGCATGCAGCACATTCTTACATGAAAAGCCCTGGCTGATGAAATGACCACAGGAAGACAACATGGAACCCTCCCGGCATGATCAGAAGAAGCTTAATTAAGCTCTGTGGTTAATTTTAAAGTGAGTGTGTGCCTGTTTTAGAAGAGCATTAAGAAAACTGAAAACATCGCTATTTTTTAATTATATTCTGGTCTTCCTGACATTCCTCAAGCAAACTGTGTTGTTTCTTGCGTGGTCAAATGATACAGTGACTCAGAAGTGAACACACACATCTTTACGTAGATGGGATTTAGTAACTTGTCCAGTGTGGTTTTAGAGGTTGTTTCTTAGTTGTGGACATTTTTTTCTTTGGCAGAAGACAGCACTGAACCCACAGTTTCTGCAGTTATTCTCGACACAGTTGTTTTAGTTGCAATTATGTGACTGAAAGCATACAGAGACTACAAATTCCCTATAATCTTGTTAGAACTTTCATTAGAGGAGGTAAAAAAAATTAAGCAAGACTCAGAGAAAAGATGAATGTTTGTGTTAGAATAGTTAAAAAAAAAAAAAAAGACAGTAGTACTGATGGCAACAGTCCTTTGCCTTGTATTACTGTGCTTTTCCACTACAGAACTTAAAATGATTTCCTGATTTCTGTGAAGCAACTTGAGAAATTCTTTACATGTGCATGACCATGGCTGTTGCAACAGTGGTAAAACAGAGGTTTGAAAAGTGAAGCCACTTGTTCTAACAATGCAGTGAGTCAGTGATGAAACTGGGAAGTCAAAACTAAAGTACTCATGTCCATCTTAATGCAGAATATGTGCTGAAAAACTGTAGCCTAGCTGTATATGGATGGATGGAGTGACAAAGAAAAGCTTAAGGCTTCATAAACACCTTTGCTTTTCTCAATAGGAGAATTTGTTCTCTCTTCCTGGTCTTGTTTTGGTTTTGGTTTTTTTCTTTTAACCTCAGTACAGGCTAGGTCCTTCTCAAACATGAAAGAAGGCTCTGTCTGAGAAATTCATTAGCCAAATTAGACATAAAATAATGAGGGTGTGAGAATGAGGCAGCAAGGGATGGGGGTTGGAGGGGAAACATGGACAAGGATAGCTAGAGACAGTTCTCTGCGAGGGTAGCTGATTGAAACAATGGTACAGTACCTTGACTAATGTAGAGCTAATTAAAACTGTATAGGACAAAGCACTTCTAAATATACTACAGGGAACAATCTTTCTATGGTAAATCCATCCCCAATGAAATTCCATTGACTTCAGTAGGTTTTCTTCTGGGATGAATTTGGCCTGATAACCTAATAAGTCTTTTCTGTCTCTGATTTCTAAGGACCTTTTGTCAGAAGCATAGCAAAGAACTTCAGCCTGGCTTTCAAAAGTGCTGAACACCCAAAACTCCTACTGAGGTCTCCGGGAATTACAGGTGCTCAATACCACTGCAAATTAAAGCTGAATGAACTGTTTCATGTTTGCTGTGAGTTTGCTTTCTGTACAGTGCCATTACATCTGCAAAATGACCCTAAGTTAACCTCCTAAGCCTTCTGAGGCAGAAACTTCCTATGCATAGGTACAACATCTCACACAATGCAATACAGAGCTTAGCAAAGGCCTCCAGGCACTAATACAATAAAATTAATTAGTAAAAACAACAGTAAATTATAAATTCACAGTATCTGTATTTGCAGGGCAATGGGGAATACATATTTGGGCTGGTTATGTGTAGATGGGTCTGCTTTTGTTATCCAGTTTCCAACTGACTATCTGTGGTCTGATTTGTTGGACAAATTATGTCCAATGTGTTCATAGTTTTTGTGAACTTAAAAAAATTTGTCTTTTTATGACTGTAAAAGCCACATTGAGAAATAGTCAAAAATAAATAAATGCTTCTTATTATTGCCTTCAGCACAGAACGCATGACTCTTCCCTTCACTCTTCAAGATTCATGTACTTCTAATAAAATATTTGTGTACCCATTAAATTTACAGTGGGAGTTACAGTTGGCATCTTTGAGATGACCAGGACTATCATGTAAAACCACATAAGACTTGTTTTGAAAGGTTCAGGTCAAACACAGAACATGCTCTTTGGAACATATTTCCTTTTACTGCACTACTATTGTAAAGTCTACTCTGCTTTGGCTTCCACTACATGGAAGATGTACATCATATAGATAATGATAGTGTTTTAATAATGCACTTCTTTCACTTAACTTCTTGGTTTTATCTGAGAGAAAAACCCAAGCAAACAAATTCCCAACAACAGAAAACCCCACCATTTAATGAGTTGTGCTCTGGTTTTATTCTGAGGGCTGTCTCTGAGAGGAGGATTACTAGTTTATCTCTGTTAGTTTAAAAAACAGATCTGTTTGATTACTCAATGTTTGGTTTTTAAAAGGGCAGCTCCTGGGGATCTTAAAGAAATCCATAATGCAACAGGGAAGGAATATAATAGACTGGTTTGGAAAAAAAAATACAATGAGGGGAAAACATAACATGCAATACATTTGGTGTGAACTTTTCCCAGAAGATTGCTTGAGCCTCATAGTTCACTTACAACCAGAGTACAGTGATGCTGGGCAGCCTGCCAGTGTTTGTTATTGTAGTACTGTGTGAGCCAGTTCCCTGGTGAAGAAAGAAAAAGAGAGAGGGAGACTTTTCTTTGCCTTTCATAGGTGTTCCACACTTTCCTCTCTGCTCTCTCTGAACACCCTCCCGTTCTTTACATCAAGGTGTTTTGGTGCATGATACACTGTGCAGATGTCGTGCTACTAGTTTTTGCATGTGGTACTTCCACAGTTCAAGAGGGCTGACAGAGGGTTGTATCGCCTCACTGCACTGGAGGTTTCAGATGACAGCTCCGCCTGACAGTCTAACAGTAAGGCACCCTGTGATATGCGTAGTGATGATGAGTAACACCTTGTCCTCGCAACAGAAGTATCTGGGAAGGGAAGCACTCCTAGGAGTGGGTGCCAGGCTAAGTTGCATGTCTACACTGAATTTTGCAGTCAGATGTGAGCCAGGATAGCTTGGGCTTAATACCATGCTACAGACGCCAGTGAGGCATCTCTGAGTTGTTCAGCGCACTGGCAGACCTCCTTCATGTCAGCCTACAAAATGGTGCACAGGCATGGATGAGTTAAAGGCTCACAGTCTGGCCCTGAACGTATAGCAAAACTAGGTATAGATGAAGGAGGCCTCCCACGTTCTTGTATCTATATTCTACCTGGAAATTCATCCAAGAACATTTCAAAATCAGCAAACATGGCATGGGGTTGTTTTTATTTCCCCCCTCCGCATCCACACACCTCCTCTTCACGCTGATATGTTGCCTTGAACCCTGAAACTACAGCACTCTCTGGGAAGCACTTACACAGCCTCCATCAGAAGCATGCTGGGCTCCCAAATGTGATAAGAAGCTGATAAAAATGATCTGGGCGTTAAAACAGCCTTAGTGGAAGAATGTTTAGCTAAATAGATACCATCTGTCCCTTAAAGTGAGCATGTCCTTGTTCTGCCCTGGCCTGACCACTATGAGCTCTTGCTTTTGTGGTGGAGTCCATGTGTGGACTGGCTGTTGTTCCCAGGACCTGGGGCAAATGTTTATGCAATGTGGACTTTATGAGAAACAGTTTCAGTTGCAGGGATTTTTATTTTTTTTTTTTAAAGGATTAAAGATTGGTAATGAAAACAACATTTTCGCCTAATACAGAAGAATACTGGACTGGAGCTCAGCTGAACGCTCATGTTAGCCTGTATAGCACATTTCTTTAGGGAAGCCAAAGAGGGAAGGAATCCTGAAGAGCTAAAAGCAGTGTACAAATTACCAAGAGAACTTTCACGTCAATAACAAGCAGTGCGAATATTTTCCAAGGGACACAGGCAGTTAGCACACAGCACTGACTCTACAGTTTTTATATGCGTTTTCTTTACCTCCTCACAGACATAGTGGAAAGAGCTTGGATAGACTGACACTACAGACAGTTCATTGAGCTACTATGCAGATACATGGGAAAGAGGTTAAAGACAAGAATCAGAGGGTGACTTGCTCTGAGAATGACTGAGCAAACTTTGGGACGCACAGGATTAAAGCGAGAGTGCAGTCTACCCAGAGCAAAGTCCTGCAGAGCATGAGGGCCCCAAGAACAGAAGAACTATCATACTTCCCCAGAGAGGGTCAGGTAGTGAGACCTGCAGTGGGATAGTCACACCATCTAGCTAACTGAAGTAAATTCACACTATATTGTCCAAGTATAGAGAAGTCAGCCTAGCTGAGGTGCCTCGCTGCGATACCTAAAGGTAGACAGGTCAATGCCCCGTGATGGATGTCAGGGCCCTGAGGGCACTAATAGGCCTTAATGGTTGTGACCAGCCTAACGCAGGGCCTCCACTCACACCCCTTCCCATGGACCCAAGAGCCCCATTTCAGGTCAGGCCTGGGCCTCCATCTCTGTTTGACCTGTGTTGTAGGTGGAATGGAATGGAATGGAAGAGAAGAGTTGAGTTGGAAAGGACCTACAATGATCATCACATCCAACTGCCTGACCACTTCAGGGCTGACCAAAAGTTAAAGCATGTTATTAAGCTCATTGTCTAAATGCCCTTTCAACACCGACCAGCATGGGGCATCAATCACGTGTCTAGCAAGCCTGTTCCAGGCTTTGAGCACCCTCTCAGTAAAGAAATATTTCCTAACGCCAAGTCTGAACCTCCCCTCATGGAGCTTTATACTGTTCCCACGTGTCCTGGCAGTGGATCCCAGGGAGAAGAGCTCAGCCCCTCCCTCTCCCCTTCCCCTCCTAAGGAAGCCGCAGAGAGCAATGAGGTCGCCCCTCAGCCTCCTCCCTCCAAACTAGAGAAGCCCAAAGTCCTCAGCTGCTCCTCACAGGACATGCCTTCCAGCCCCTTCGCCATCTTCAGTCCCTCCTCTGGACGCATTCAAGGACCTTAATATCCTTTTGAAATTGTGGGGCCCAGAACTGCACACAATACTCAAGGTGAGGCTGCACTAGTGCTAAATACAGTGGCAAACGAGTGCTCCTGTCTCTAGTGCTGTCCCTGGCCCTGTCTCCTAGAGGGACCTTGGACCTATGTTGTGGGTGGTTTGTTTTCTGGATAGCCCTCTCAGATGTACACTGTAGTTTTTTTCCAGTCCTGTCTTTGGTCCTGTGTCTTTTGAACCTGGCTGGAGCCCCTGGAAGGTGCCTGGACCTGATTCAGCACTTGCTGTGTGTGAAGCTGTTGATGGACCATGTTACCATCCCCTGGCTCTGCCCACCGTACTTGGGTCCTGGATGCTGAGGGTGCTGGCTGTGCTGGGGCTGCTCTCAGCTCCTGGATCACCTTCCCTTGGGGAGCAGCCCTGCTCTTGCTGCTTCCTCACAGCATCAGAGCCTCTATACTCACAAGATAATACTGTGTGAACTCTAGTGAGCAGTCATGAGATGTCAAGGGGTGTCATCCTGTTGTTTGTAAGACAATGCACACATATAGTTAGTTGGCAACAGGGGCTAAAGAGTCCATAGGTCTTGAGGTGGGCAGCAGGAGGGGCTTTTCTGTCATCCGCTGTAGCAGCCCTAATGTACAACAGCTGCTTCTTGGCAGGGCAAAGGCTTCTCACCATCTTGTTACAGCGTGTGCTGATTGTCAAGAGAGGCAGATGAGGGTCAAGTATTTGCCTGTAGAAGGAAATAGAGGCCCCTCATACGTCCTGTGCAGTCGCTGTTGTCTGTGAACTTGCTGAGGGAGCGGGCAGGTGCCGTGACTTCAGTGCTCTGAAACTCCGGACCAGCAGCAAATGAACAAACCGTGTCCTCGAGTATAGAGGTATGTCGGGAGGAGTGATGCTTACACAACCCTTGTACAGGGCAGTGCTTATAGCTAAAATCTCACATGGCACCTCACCATCATAGCTGCTGTGCTGGTCAGTAGTAGTATTTCTCAGAGCAACAGATTTGCTAAAGAGGGCAGGCAGGCTTAAGGGAACTGGTTGCTCCAGTTCATCTCCAATGGGGTTTGGGCTTTAATTGCCTGACGATGCCGAGAAGCAGGGCAGCTGGTGTAAGAAACTGAGATCTCGGAAAAGGGACAAAGTTTCTTTTATTCCATGCCTCAACATCTGCAGAGGCAAGGAGGTCCCATAGACTTCCAAGAAGAGGCCGTTGACACTGCAGGGGATTATGAAGGCTTTTCGTGCTTTACTTGAAGGGCTGTAACGCTTGTGTGGTTTGAGAGTGAGGTTGCTGTGCAAATCTGTTTCTTTTTCTCTTAATTACTTTTGATTCTAAAGTGAATCTATCACCCTAGAGGTGTGTGCTGTTGAGTAGGTTGTTCAGGCATGAGTGGTCTCAGCAGTGCTTGTAAGGCCTGGAGCAGGAGAATTGCGAAGCCCTGCACTCAGGGAAGAGCAGCCAGAAAGGGGATCTTCACACACAAGCCATCCTGTGATCCTAGGGCTAGAAACACTTCCAAGGTCAAACCCAGACCCAGCTGGATTGGGAACATGTGGGATCCCTATTCAGCCCAATTACACTGAAAAGAGAGACCTAACAGCATATGCAAAAGTTGTGGAGGTTACAAATGTGTACAATTCATACGTTTTGGAAGTACGTTACAGGATGGAAAGGATATTCTGTAGTTCTGAATCAGAAGGTGTTTCTGGTATAAGGAACACAAGAAGAAAGTTCAGAATTCTGGTTTGGTTTAATTTTTCCCTTCCACCCCTACGACAAAGGATGGCAAGCGCAAATAGCTTGCAAACAGCTTGAAAGAAAGTGGTCGCTGATTTGCACACAAAGGGGTGCAATGGTTAGAAAAGTGGATCCTCAGTTCTGTGGCTAAATATGTAAAAAGGCCAGAAGGGGTCTTATGAGGAGAGATGCCTCTGGAAGTGACATCACTTTGATCAGCTTGGATGACTGCAGCATAGTACTAACAGGTTGTGCTTTATAAAGAATGTGTGTGGCAGTGATGTTATTCAGCATAGTACTTGCTATGCTATCTTTTGATTAAAGCTCAAAAACACAGGTCTTGGGATGGGGCACAGAAATGAAGCCTATTAGCCAGTTGACTGTTCATACAAGAAACTCGTCAAATGTTCATAATTATAGTCAGAGGACAGCCAGATAAGAGGTAAAATTCAGTTCTGTTATTTGAAATTTTCAGGATCGGACCCTAGTGAGCACATTTCTTCCTGTTGTGGAAAGGTGAAACGAAACTTCTCTTTGATGGGTGTTTTGGCTCAGCCTTTATGAGCTGGTTAGAAGGGCTGATCTTAGGACCTGGTCTATTTTCATTGCATGTGTTACGCAGACTTCCTTAAAAAGGAATCTTGTGCCTTAGCCAGGAAGATAAATAATGAGAAAACATCTGCTATTTAAGCTCTGGAATGACCTATAAATCTTAATGACGAATGCAATCCCAGAAGCAGAAATCATCTACAGATTGCAAAATTCTCTCACTCTCTCTTTTTGGTTTTCCTTTTATTCTGTTTCTTGGTTTGGTTTTTTGTTGTTGTTTTGTTTGGGGCTTTTTTTTTTTACAATTTTGTTGTTGTTCCTTTAATTCCTGGTAATTTGGGAGCCCAAGTGTTTGGTTTTTTTCCTCTCACTGTTTCATTATAACTGATAGGAGCTGCTGAGAGGAGGGCATGGCAACCATAATAACACAAGAGGGATGGAACAGACAGCCCCTACAAGGAGCTGACAGGCAGAGAATAATGACAGAGTAGAGGATGGATAACTAATAGTTTGGATGATTTACTCTTGAGAAGCTCTGGAGGGTGGGATGCTTCTTTGCCTGTTTATTTCAACCTCACATGCTGAAGAAATGAGTTTGCTTCGCTGCTTTAATCCTTTGCTACAATTTCTCCTACCAGGGGATGGGAATCTGCTTCTCTCTTCAGTGCTTCCCTGTGGCCTGCCTCCCAAAGACAAGATTGCTGTTAAGAATAACAAGAGGTTTCTCTCTCCTTTTGCCTCTAGAGCTGCAACAGAAGGGCCCTAGCAAACATTTAAAACAACTGTATCTGTGATGACCATAAAATTAAAGAGGCTAGAATTCAAAATGCTGTGGAGAATGTCAGGTTCAGTATTCAGAGAAGGATGTTAGTGTGGGGCATGGCCCACCGGCAGCATGAGCAAAGATAAGGAAATTCTCCTCTTGAATTTGCCTGAGATGCTGAATAGAACTGGAGGGCCTCTCATACAGCAAGTCATTCTGTTATCTGTTTGTTTATTGCAAGGTCAGGCTAATTTTATTCTCCGTTTCACGTTGCTTTAATCTAAATATTGGAAGAGGTGATGTTGGGGTAAAAGTCTCAGGAATTGTGAGCAGCATATGGACCATTTCTCTTGATAAATCATGGAACCATCCACCTGCAAGTGGGCAGGGATGGAGTAATTCTTCTCCTGAAGCTGTTAAGCGATCCTTGCATCCCATGAGTCCTTAGTCCATAATCCTTAGTCCGTAATTTCACAGGCAGGTCTGTGGGTAAGATGCCTATGGAAATCATTCACTTACCTGTCCCAGACTGAGACAGGAGGGACAAGTAAGCTGGGCTGGAAACTCAACCATCTTCTGGGACTGGTGCTCCCAGGGCAGAAATTAACTCATTCTGAATTACACTAGAGAGGCATGACTGCAATTCTGGAGTGGCATTGCTGACACTATTCAGGCACACAAGCAGACTAAAAATAAGATAGTGTTTTATGGCTGAAACGGCAATTCAGGGAGTGAGAGCTAAAATTAAACACATGGCGATACTCTGTTTTGTTGTTTCCTGTGCCCTGAATACCATCTGCTTGCAAATCAGGTGAATCCAAGTGTTATTCTGAAGGGCTGTCTTTATTAGATAGAGATTTTCTTTAAAGTGGAGCAAAGAATTTTGTCTAAAAGAGGAAATAAATAGGAGTCTAATAAGTAAATGCAGAAGAGACTGCAAACTGATCAGTGATCAGAAGAGGGTGAATGGGTTTGACTGACATCTGGAGTAAAGCAGTGCTGTGCTCTTTCAATTACAGGTTTAAGACTGCCACAATTGACAGATTAAAGGTGTTCACCCTAATCCAAAATTATACTTTCCCCAGTCAAATTGACCATTGTGTCAGCTTCAATTTGTTCAGATACGTCACCCACAGTGACTGATTGGACTGATTCGCTTGTACACTCTTTGACAAGGTCCCTGTTTTGTGTTCACTCCTTACCCTTGCTATTTCCCTTGTCAGACAGATACTCTAGAGGCATTTCCATTATATCCCATGTAGCTGTACCTCAGAAATGTACTGGACTGGAAAGAAAAATCCTCAGGCCAATTATTCTGACATAAACTCTACTTATCAGAAAGCACTAGAATATGAAGTGTAAGTTAAAATAGCTCAAAAATAGGATGCATACATACACACGCATATACACCCCAGGCAGACACCGAAGTAATGCCGTGCTCGGTCTCTGCCGTGACTGAGAATGGATGAACACTTCTAAATAAGAAACAACCCAAACATTGTCTCAACATCCAGATTGAAACAGTCTCGCTGAGAATGGAAGTGCTTTAATTTAAAGCAAAACCAACCAATTGTTTGCACAGATTTACCCTGTATTGTTTCTGTTAGGAGCAGAAGTGGCATACTGCTTGGAGAACAGTTACCCTGTAACCTTCCTGACTCTGAAAAAGGAACAAAAATAAACAACTTTTACAAATTTCTGAGAACCATGCTGGTGCTGATGCTCTTTGCGTGAGGAGACAGGGAAGAAGAGATGAGTTGCATTTCTTTTCTACGAACTGAAGGAAGAGGAGGTGCTCATCTCATAAGCACAAAGGCGTGAAGTGGCATTCAGATTAGTGAGTTTTAACTTTAGCCAAATTCATCAGGTGGGCTCTCCCTTGTGAGCCAGATTGAAAGGATGTCACATCCCGCTGAAGAAGGTTCCCATGGGGAGCTTTTGGAGAGCTCTTAGTGGTGTACCCTAACTTTCCGCAAGAGTACAGGCAGTCCTGCAGACAGCGGCATGGTAACAGTGAGGGGGGGTGGCAGGTTCAGCCTCTTGGGCTGTGGATGTGCAGCGCTTCCACCAGAGTGGTCAAACTCAGAGCAATGCAAAAGGGATGAATCTGCTTCATCTCATCTCCCTTGAGCTTTGTGCAAAAAAAAAAAAAGAAAAATCACTTCTTAGCTCTACATACTAGCAGGACATGGTGGTGTGACTGGCACTCAAGCCTCAAGCATGACTCTTGCTGAAACTTCACTTGAATCTTATTTCAAGGTGATGTAGATGAGTGTATAATTAATTTCATTGTCCTCTCAGATTCTTTTGCATCTCTGCTAGTGTTTTGGTTTGGGTTGGGGTTTTTTTTCTGTTGTTTTATTCTTTGAAGTTATCCATGGACATAAAAATGAAATATTTTTATCAGGTTACAAGTACATAAAAATGTCCACTGTTATCTATCTCTGTAATCCATCTGTCACAGTTTCACACACAGCCATTAGTGGAGTTTCCAGGCACTGCAACGGATAACATTTAAAAGACGTACTATAGCCAGAACAAACATTACTTGTCTGTCCACCAAAAAAGGCTTGCACTAAAGCTGAAGGAAGTTTTTTTTCCCTCTGCTTGCAATAGCAGTTTTGAGTGGGATGTGTGCACAGGTTCTGTGTAGCTCACAGAAGAATGGCATGCTACAGAAGCTTATGAAGCAGGACATTAAGGACTGCCTATGGTACCACTTGTTATCAGTGCTAGAAAAAACTTTGCTTTACATTCTGGAGACCCCTGTAGTTAAAATACTTTTATTCTACAGGGCATTTGCAGAACATTTATCATTCTGTCAATATTTTGCCCAAAATGTTATATATCCCTTGAAAGACCCAGAGTGAAGTTGCTGGATTTTAGTTTGTAATTAAGTTTTGAATTACAGAGAATGGGGGGAAAATGCACTTTTTTTGTTATGGCTTTTAAGCAACTCTAACACATTAGAGAATTGGTGTAGATGTTTGAACTTTGGCACATACTTTATCCCCAACCACAGCCATGCCTTTGGGTTTTCTGAATAGTTGTAGAGAAAGATATAAAATGTGAAACGTAAGAACACAGCAGTACCTAGAGTTTAATTTGCCTCTATGAGGTCTAAAGCACATGCCTCATACATACCCCTCACTCAGTATTTGTGTACAGCAGCAGAATTTGTTTTTAATTACTGATTTTCCAACTTTCAATAGTCGTGGCTGACATCACACGGAGGTAAGGTGGGAACTATTCCTTCTACCTCTTTGGGTATGCCTGCAACCCTCATGCATAAGCAGGCTCAACAGACACTTTTCGTTAAGGTATATGTTCATCTGGGATGCAACCTCTGAGGGGAAGTCGTGGAGCAGCTAGTATATTTGTTAACTGTAAAATCAAAAGGTACCACTGGAACCATTTATGTGAGTCATGGTTCAGTTTTCATGGAGATGAGTTGTAGCTGTCACTCCCACTTTAATCTGGAGGTGAGAGATTTTTATAAGCAACTAAGCCGTGCAAGGCAAGAAAGCAGAAAAAAAGAGGGACCACAGAGGTGAGCTTATTGAGTAAGTACCAGTTAGTAACAGTTTGAAGCAGAGAAGTAAAGTCATCAGAGATTCAGCAGGGGAAAAAAGCAGAAAACCATCATTGACTTGACAAGATCTAAAACCCCTGTGAGAAGAGGCAGAGAGGAAGGCAGTGCATCAACAGGAGGACTGAGGATCAGCCTGTTCTAAGGAGAAACAGAGGTTGACACGTCTCTTCTTGACTGACAGCACCTTGGCCAGCAGAGACTCACAAGGTGACTGCCCCATGGATACTGAGCATATGAATGCTTAGCCTAATAATGTTAGTCCTGGCCTACTGCTGTGTGTGTTAGCAATAAATAAGACTATTTTTTACATACGTACAATCCTGCTTTTGGGCCTCTCTGCCCAGTAAAAGATGCCCAAAACATCAAGGGTTACATTTAATGTGATCTCCTGTATTGTGCAGACTGCAATACTGGCCTCAATTAATTCTTCCTTGAATTAGAGCATATCTGTTTGGGAAAAAAAGCCCAAACCCGCATTCTCTTTTGATTGAAAAGTTCTCCAATGATGTATACTCTATTGTAGCCCTAGGGAAATAACTCCACTGGTTAATTATCCTGAATGTTAAAAATCTGCATGTCAGTTTTATTCTGAATTTGACTGGTTTCAACTTCCAGCCACAGAATGTTATGTATCTGCTAAACTAAAAAGCCCACACATTATCAGGTTTTTGTTGCCTGTTTTGATGATGATTAATTAAGTCTTTTGCCTTTGCCTTGACATGCTAACCACACTCTCACCTTCAGGTCTGCGCCCTAGTCATGTGCCCCGAGCCCATCGTTCCCCTGAGGGGATCTTTTCTGAGTGCTCATAGTGCTTCAGCACCCAGAAACAGACACAGTACTGCAGAGATCCTGCCACTACCAAATACGTAAGAGACCCACGAGTGGCAGGAGAAACGGTATTTTCTGTTAATAGAACTGCAATGGCTGATGCATCACGCGGAGATGCCACGTACCGTGTCACCTCTGGGCACTAACTGTCAGGGGTAGCCTGTGCACCCCTTCAGTGTGAGGAATTCTCTGTTGGCAGATATAGCCCTGTATCATCAGGCATGCCATTTGCTTGTGCCTAATTTAGCAAGTGCTCCAGACTGGTGATCTGCAATCTTTATCACTCCCACTGACTCTTTTTGTCAGGGTAGACTTAGTCCGTAATGCAGTTGTGCTTCCATCCATGTCATTGATAAAAGTGTTTGATAGCAGAGAGGCAAAAATTAATTTGTAAGGGAGCTTGCTCAAGTCTCACCTCCCTGACTGAAGTCACTCTGCTTTAATTCTTCCTAAACTGACTCTCATAGTAGGCAGTGCTCTGCTTACCTGGTTTTTATACGGCACGAAGAGATAACACCTCATGACACCTGCTGAAGCAAACATGGAGCCATGACAGGATAGTCCAGGCAATGCAACGCACCACACTGTAAGCCAGGTGAAGTGCTGCCCACCTCTCACACCAGACCAGCATGCTGTTATTGGATCTGCTTCTTCTCACCTCTTTGATGCTGCTGCTTTAACCCTTACATTGAAATAGGGCCAGGAACTGATCCTTGGAGACTGGCACTCATAATTCTAAGTTACTCCCGCTGCTCTTTACATTTGCCGGTACCAACAGTCTCACTTCAAGATTGCCAGCTTATGTTCATGGGGTGAATGGCGACTTAAAGTTTAATGTTTCCTGATTTCCTGCTGCTTGATCTTGCAACATCTATGTTGTTACAACATCTGTTGTAAAACCAGAATGATATATAAACGTGAAAATCATTCCTATAAACCAGCAAGCAGTATAGCAGACAATGAAGGAAAGTGCAGGGGTTTACATGTGTACCATACAGGGAATACATTGCGTTAACTAAATACAAACATACATTTTCTTGGGTTTTGTCTTTTGGAATGAGAACAAAGGGGACAAATCAACAGAACAGGGATACCCCGGTGAAACTTCACTGAAGTCAGTAGAGTTACACCAGGGATACATTTGGCTGATTCTTTTGCTAACGGCTGTATGAAAGCCTTAATATAGAGTTTCTGCATGTGTGAAGTGTATGCCAAGACAAACGCAACATGCTAAATGGAACCTCTTGATTTATTTAAATAAAAAATATGTTACAAAAAAACAGTGGATAATTGCAGTGGAATGGATCCAGACTGGAATCGTCTGTCTCATGTCTCCAGAGTGTCTGAGGGAGGAGCAGTAAGGAATATCTTACTTGTATACCTAAGCAATGTAGGATATGCAGATAGCAGATAATTTCTTGAAACTGCTACAATCCACCAAGGGACTCGGAGCTCTTTAGAAGACAAAGGTTGTAATCAGATGTAAAACAGCACTTTTGGCTGCAGCTGATATGGACTAAGGGATTACCAAACACAGTCTGTTCTCAGCTGTTCATCAGTTATCTTCCTTAAAGGCATTTGTCTCCCTCTCCCCTTCCAGTTCAGATCTGCCAGTATCACTGTCACTCCCCAGCTGGCCAAAATGGTCTAAGTATATATAAAAAAAAAATCCTATTAAAAATGTTAAGGCTAAACAAGCTTAACTGGGTTGGAGTATAAGCATAGAGATGTGCTATGGATGTGGTAGCCATTGAGTTACGCCAAACACCTGGGGCTGGGCTAGAAGAGGCAACGTCTTGCTGTAGATCAGCAGCAGCCTGAACAGCACCTCTGAGAACAGTCTAACTTCAGTGTTTGAACACCATGGACCTTCTCACTACAACCTGTAATTGCCTGCTAACTGTGGAGGTACCTGGAGCCCTCCAGCGGCCACCCTTCTGCTTGTGCCAACCTGCAAAACCATTTAGACCATGTAACTGTTGAGCTGCTCAGAGACCTACCTCACATCAAAGGTCCGGTGGGTTTCTCAAGCTCTGGGTTTCCCCTGCCTTTAATAGCTGGTATGCCCAACCAAACAGGTGCTCCCAGACATACCTAACTTCCACTTGAGGGCTAGTGCTGGGAGGAAGGAAGGGGAGAAGTGACCATGTACCCAATAACTTCAGACATAAGACACCCAACTTTGAAGGAACACTAGAAGGAAATCTAGTGCTCCCATGTGCACTGTTGGAAATGGTGCAAAGAAGCTTCCTCAAGACATGGAGCTGTTCCACTTAGCATGAAATAATTATGCAAATGACTCTAGGAAGAGGTCAGAGTAATTGTAAAAGCTAATGCCCATATTAGCAGCTCATCAGATAGATTTGAGTGTCTTCAGCTCCCACGAAGGAGCACTATGGAATAAAAATCATCAGCAAAGTTCTCAGCTGCAATGGGTCACTGTTAGGAATAACAGAGCAACTTTGTGTCTACATATGCACTCACAGCCGGTGGCAGACTATTTTAATTCTAAGGCACCGTCTGTGATAAGAAACAACCAGCAAGAAGAGAGTGAGAATCTCGAGAGAAGCTAAAGGACTCCAGGAAATTCCATCAAATCCCCGGATATATGTCATCTCATATGTTGAGAAGTGTGATGCTGCAGCACTGCAGGAATTATCTTGGTTACGTGAGTATTGCAGTATTGCTGTGTTTGGTGAAAGTACCTGTTAGAAGAGCAAGAGGGAGTGACAGTCCTTGCATAAATGTATTGGGATGGAAAAATACTAAAATACGGTCCACAGAAAGAATTAAACGTGAGGTTTTCAAAACTAGTTTTAGAAAGTTGTCACTCAGTTCTCCCTCATTTCTAGAGGAAAAAGGGTATCTAAACTGGACACCTTTGAAAATGCCTCCTTTTTTCAAAGGGACATAAATTCATTTTAATTGGTTTGTATTCTTCAGCTGTTTAAGCACTTTAGAAAATGTCACCATGAGTCAACAAAGATGTGCTAATCGATTACATCAGAGAGTTTAACATTAACATCCCAGTATTAAATTAATTCCTCGAGGTTTAGTATATGGCTTCTAAAAGAAGTTGTCTCTTATTAGCTTGGGTTATATGAAAAATAGTAGTAACCTTAATGCTGTGAAATCCAGATGCCTTGGAGCAGTGTAAATAGCCTGACTTTGACATCCTGAAGTTTGAGTACTGAAATGTGAAATCATAACGTACTTTCACAGCCTGATCTAGTGTCCACAGAAGTCAGACAGAAAATTTCTGATGACTCCAACAAGTCTTGACTCACGCTTTTAATATGGCTTTTTCCACCCTATTTAATGTCTGACCTCATACAGCTTTGTTCCAAGGGAATCTCATTCTGTCCAGTACCTGACTTCTGCCTAATTTCTTAGAAATCACAAGGTCATTTGCTAGCACAGTTGAACTCAGAAAAAAGCCTAAAGGCTGCTGAACCTGTAGCTTCTTTAAACACATACACATCTAGACAATAAAGTTTATAGAATATAGGATTCATTGTTTTTTGGCTAATGCTATGCAACTCTGGTGACAGGGTGAGAGGTCTCGGTTCCAGTTGTGGTTTGTGAGATACAAGAGTTATGCACACCTTAAAACACTAAATAAGCATGGTGCAGAATCAGGCCTGTAATAACTTCTGATGGAGGGAGCCCATCCTGCAACCAAGCTCATCCACTGGAGGGGACAACATTGCAGTCCAGCAGTTCATGAGCTGGACTGGGTCCTTGGAGCCGTGTACTTTACTCCTGGCTTACAAACCATATTGTATGGATTACTATAACTCTGCCAGCCTGGATTTCCCTCCATTTAAAGGAAGAGAATGATAATTTTTTCACAAAACCCTTTAGTAGGTGCATGCTTTATTTGATTAGGACCAGCTTGTTTGTTATTACTCAGACAGCAAGAAAAATTCAAAGAAGCGAGAATTTTTTAGACGGTGACATTAATTTGTTTATGGCATGTTTTGCATTGGTAGTGTAACAAACTGAAAACCACAGCTCTCTTTGAACCTCACTTTCTTCCTGCACAGAGTTTTTCAATTTCACAGCGCACCACTGATTCTGTCGGGGGCGGGGCAGAGGGGAGAAGAGAAGTGATGATTTTGGCAGTGACACCGTTATGATTTGCTAAAATAGCAGCTTGGCAAATCTGGTTTCTCAAATATCTCATGTTTTGTTAATTACTGACAGCTTTGTTTTTAACTGAACGTGAAACAATGTGGAGAAATGGGCAAGCGTGGCCCCTGACTCACCACTGCCCGTCTGAGCTCGGCAGGTGGGAGCAAGCCGTCTCCAAGATGGGGCCCGAGCAGCAATCGCTGCCCCAGTTCACGACTTTCAGCAGATAGATGCAAGGGGAGACATCCTGGGACTCAGTTATGGGATGCCCAAAAGGGGTTCTTTCCACTCCTGGGCCAGTAGGAGGTTGGAAATCTTGCCAAAAAGGAATGTGAAGCAGGGTGCTCAGCCCCCAGGGTTTGCTGCTGAGGTACCCCTTTCCGCAGCCATGGTTTGATGCGGGTAATGACGAGGCATGAGATGGCTCAGGGGAACTGTTGGCCTCAGTTCTGTCCTATGTGAAGAATCGGGGGGATCTGGCTGATCTAGACCACCAGTGACTGGAAGCATCCCTTCAGGGGCCAGTGTGTTTACCTGGGAGTACATCTTCAGGGGTAAGTGGAGCCGGGTCACCTTCCCCATGTTCACTTCACACCAGGCACCACATCTCATGAAAAGCAGCAAAGTGTGAGACGGGCGTCTGCAGTAAGCGTGGGCAAAGTGGGCAAAGAACTCCTCTTGCAGTTCATCTGTCAGCATTTCCTGGCCACCTGGAAGCTCACGTGGAGCAGTTTCTCTGCATGCTTTGATCTCCGCACACTTTGATCTCCACCTACTTTGAGTGATGTTCGGTCTCCCTGGGTCAACCAATACAGAGCACGCACAAAGCATGTCCTCACTGGGCAAGCTTGAGAGCTGCACTTTGGGCTGGGATCTCCTAGGCAGAAACATGGGGGCTTTGTACAAGCAGGTACCTGTTCTGCAGCTCCTGCCCTCCCTGCTCCTCTCCCAGCGAGTGTGATGGGATCCTGGTACCAGAACATGGTGAAATTCAAAGACATAGGAAAGTGGAAAATTCAAAGTTAGTGAAAGACAGATGATTTTTTATGCCTGCACGCATGTAACTAATCTATCCACTGTTCCAGGAGATCTGAGAGGCCAAGAACATAGCAGATGATTTATTTTTTTTTTAAAGGACCTGATACCAAATGAGATAACAAAAATATACAGCCAGGTTAACAAATTTGACAAAAGCAGAAGAAACTCTTCAACTTCAAGGTTTATACCTTTCTAATGTGTGCAGATTAGGACTAAGATATTCCTTGGAACCAGGGTTCCTAAGGATGCTTGTGTGGTGACAAGATTCTGGACTAGCAATACTGCTGGCCACATAAAGCTATTCGTGCATAACTGTGCTCCTAATGATCCCATGGCAACTTGTTTTTTGACCTATGTTTATTGTATTGGGTAAATGTCACATCCACTTTTTGTCTCTTTATTAGCATAGCTCATCAAGTGCTCTGTGTGTGTGTGTGTTTGTATATGCACAACACATAGACATAATTACACATAAGTCCTTTGGTGTCACTTTTCTCAGAGCAGTGTAACACTTTGCATATGAAATGAATTTTTTTAGAAATAATGCCACAGAGATAATTTTTTTCAACCATTTTTTCCTTTTTACTAATACATAAGAGAAATGGAAATAGTGAGTCAGAATAGATCTGTAATCACATGGCATGAAGAGAAATTCAATTTCAGAAATGCTGAGCTTTGTGTCTCAGTGCAGGAGGAAGTCTGCAAACTCAGGCTGTACAACACACATCACAGATCTGGCATTTATGACTGATAAACTGTTTTGAGAAGCAACAGCATCTCAGCCCTGATTAGTCAAAGATATTTTGCAACTGTCCTCTCACTGAAGTTAACTGGAGCTAAGGAAGTGTTCTGGGAAATCAAGCCTGTACAGTGAAAGCAGAGCGCTGGGAATACAGGCTGCTAACTTTGGCTCTTCCACAAACTCATTGCTTGACCTTCAGCACATCAGAAGGACGGCAGTCCAAGAGTGATTTGGGGCTGCTTTTCCATCACTGGGCTGTCCCTCTTTAACTTGCACTTGTTTGCCTTGCTATCCATCAGGATCTCATTTCCTCAGCCCAAAACAAAAAGGCAGGGGGGAAAAAAAATCCCCTATAAAGGGATCCCGAGTTACGAAGTCCAAGCCCCAGTCCCAGAAAACATTGCTGACACGTTTCTCCCTTCTTACACAATGCGGAGGAGGAAGCCTTACTGTGTGAACTAAGATTTTGCCGGATGAAGCACTGAATAATGTTTCTGCTCGCAGCCATCCCCCCCAACCTCCCCATCCTGCACACTGCCACGCTCCCCGCCGCTGTGCAGAGAAGGGATCCAGCGCTCCCACCCCACAGGTGGAGAAACCTCCTCGTCCCACCGCCCCGGTGCTCCTGTGGGATGCTGCCGCAGGCTGGGGGTCCAGCTCCGCACAGACCCCTCTGCACCCCCGGCTGCTCCCCCAGCACCCCAGGCGCGGGCGCTTGCCACGCTTCGCTCCGGCAGGTCGTTGCCTTGACCTCTAAACAATGGAACTGTATTTCAAGAACGCAGGGATAAAAAGAAGAGAAGAAAAGAAACCAAGCAATGGTGGGGATTAAAGCAAAGAAAAAAAAATTATAGGAGTGCAAAGTACAAAGGGGGTTAAAAAAGGAAAGAGAGAAAAAAAGACGGGAGACTTGAATAGCATTGAATATTTGAATTTCTTTTGTTTGAGAGGGTTGTTTTTTTTTTTTAAAGCCGCTTGGAAACGTGGAGGGTTTTTTTTTTTTTTCATTCAGGTGTTGTGTATACATTTTTCCAATTAGAAGAATCTCCTTTATATATTTAGCACTATTTAGAGGGGACTGGGAAGATAAGGCTGCTGAGGAATGCTTCAGGCTAAAGCTAGGTTCTCCAAACTGGCTTTTGTTGCGCCAATGTGAATCACTTAATAATTCATATTTCAGAATACATTAATGCAAATGATAATTTTAGCTTGCTATTGAATTTTTAAATATGCACTACAAGCAATTTATGTTTCTGTTCATTTTCCCAGGTAAAACTGTTTAGACGTTTTTAACATATGCTTGGCTTCACTCATCATATATCATCCCATTGTTTTAATTTGGGGTAATTAAAAATTAGGAGCATTGCAAATAATACATGGAGCCCTGTGTTCATGGAAAAATAACATGGAACTGATAGTCTTGCAATTTGAATGAAAGAGATTTTTCAGCGACGCTGCAGTAAAAAAATAGTGGTGTCCTGTGTTTATGCAGATAATCTATATCTAAATAGTAATTACTGTGATTAATCTGTATCTATCTCTTTCTTTAAATCATTAGGGTTTCTTCTGGGATTTTTTTTAGATTTATGAGGAATAGTTGGTGTAGGAAGGACAAACATGTTGTTCCTCTCCTACTGGGCTGGCTAGATAATTGGAAGACTGAAAAACAGAGGTTATTGAAGATTTGCTTTCTTTTTTTGTTTCTGGAAACTAATTGTCAGCTTTGACCCCGCTTTTCAGAAACATGGTGGGAGCTCAAGTGGCAGGCGAGCTGTGAGACCCAGAGAGCCCAAGCTGAGCTTTGCCCAGGGAAGGGGAAGAAGCTCTGTGACTCTTGCGTTGCCCCTCACCCCTCCAAGCTCCCCGTGGGGCCGGAGCCAGTCCTGCCTGCCCGAGTGATGATGGTCCAGCGATGTGTCACTTTGTCGGGATATAGTTAAAGCAGCGGTTTGGGACAGGGGACGCAGCACCCTGCAGTATCTTGCTCTTCCACAAACAGTGCATGTGCCCTCTGTGACTTGTTGAGAAGAAATAAAATGTCCACAGAGAGGGCCAAAGGGTGAGGAGGACATCCTGAGGCTCAGCTGTCCGTTCTCTCTTCCTCACATTTCTGATTGTGGCCCTCCAGCTCCAGCACGCCCGTGGGGATGTTAGCTTGGCCCTTGCCCTGTACAAAGGGTGATGTAACTTTTCTCCCATTCGACTGTGCCTGTGATGAAGGACAAGAAAGAGACTTTCGCACCCTCTTCTCCACCCCTGGGGGAGATGCACCACCCCCTCCCCTTCCCACTTTTCCCTCCTGGGCAAGAGAAATAAAAAAATATTGCCTTCCATCCCTTTTCAGGACAGAAAGCCATCCTTTACCAGTATCAGACTGTATTCCACAAACACCTCCTAGCCCCTGGCTTCCACTCGGCCGTGACTGCTCGACTGTGATAAAGTGGTAGCATTTCCTAGATACGAGATCTACAGACAGATATGACCCACCTAACTGCTGGACGTATCCCTGAGCTCCCATATGCAAATCTCATCCTGTACTTAATCAAATATCATCCATCCAGGGGGGAGGAAAAGAAAAAATGAAGGCGCTATTAGAAAGGAAATGGTAATGAGAAGAAAAGAGATATCAAGGAACCAAAATAATTTGTTATAAATTAATATTACAACCTGGGGATATAAATATGTCTGGTTATTGGAATGCACATTCTCCCCCTTAAACCATTGCTGGAAGCATAAAACTTCCCACGACATGCTGTATTGGTCAATGTATCTCTGTAAGAAGGTGCTTTGTATCTCAGAGGTAGCATAAGAGCCATTAGATGTGGGTGTTGCTATGGTAACTGCTCTTTTTTTTAATTGAATAGCATAGTAAGTAGTCTTGTAAAACCCACCAACCCGTAACTTGCTGGTGCCCTGAGGCAGCATTAATGCAAGCACCTTTTCTTTGTCTTATTTCCTTCCTAGAGAGATGCAGGTATCTCAGCATAAGCTACATCCTTACAAGGGTAGTAACTGTGTCAGGAGAGTATGTCCAGCTGCCTCTTAGTAAAGGGATGATAAACAGAAGGTCAGGTAAGATATATCAGCTTTATTCCAGGCCACTTTATATACCATGGGCTCAGGTAGGCAGAAGACTCTCCCCTTCTTTTGCAGCTGAGGTGGCTAGCCAAAATCTTTTGCTAATGTGCCATCTTTCGCTTCTTTCACACACAAACTAAGACTGCCAACCCCCCCTCCCCGCCCCACCCAGCCCCCCAAGCCACGGTGCTGTATTGCAGCCAGTTAGTAAACCATCCAAATGAAACCTTCTAGTACACCAGCCAGTTGGATGAGATTACTTTTGGTTGGTGTAAGTTTTACTGTTTTTCTCCTTCTCTTGACACGTGTCAAGTGGACGTGTGTCAAGTGTGACTCTTTCTAAATCTCTAAGACCTTCTGCTTTTATAGTCCTTTTCAGAAGAGCAGCGATCTAGTTGACTGCTGAGCTGGATCACCCATCTGGATCTTTGATCCTACCTGTTCTTGCTGCTGTTCATGTTCTAAGTCGGTAGCAGAGTATTTTCATAAGTACAAGAGTACCAGCCCTCCTCTGAGCAGTGAGACTGTCCCCCTGGTTGAAGTAAGGCTTGTTTAATTTGGTCAAACACATCAATTTTTCAGCTTCAGCTCCAGAATTCCCCTTGCCACCGCTGACAGGCGTGCCCTGTCACAGTTTTGCTGTGGGATGCTCCGCACGGGGCTGGATCTCCAGTTTCATTGTCCCTGGCACTTGCAGCTCTCTCCCTGGAGTCCCCACCAGGCTGTACTCCACCTGACCGAAGTGTGCTCATAGACCTGTTCAGAAAGCTGCCAGCAGCCGAACGGGAACAGCTAACGCTTCCCTCAGCCTTCCCCTCCCAGCCCAGCCCCTCAACCTCGGCACAGGTGTGATGTTTTAGGTGGTGCTCGGGCAGGTCCTGCCCTTGGCTGACCAGAAGAGCTCCCACGTGAACCTGGGACCGCTGACTCATCTCTCTCCATATATTGCAGCGTTGTGTCACTTTTCTTATGTTTGTAATTCCCCATGAGCAATCATCCCTATGCTATTCTGTGCAAACCCACCGAACGGAGCATTTCATCGTGATGAAGGTGAGATAACTGGCTTTTATGCCGAAAGAATAACTAACTGTAAGGCTTCTTTTGTTTGGGATTTTCATTTAAATGTTGTCTGGGGCAAAGTCCACAGCCGAAATCTTGGAACTCCCCGTCCAGGTGCTGCCAAACAAGGGTGGCACTGACACAGATTTTTGAGATAAGCACGCTTTTTTCTTCACCTTAAAGGTTTCCTGGTCATCTGAAAGCTCTGCTTCGAATATTACATGGTTTCAGTTTTGGCAGGGCTTAAACTGATCAGATCCAGAACTGGGGGTTCTCCTACCTGAGTCTCCAAAGAAACTCTCAAAGCACCTGATATGTGCCGGCAGGATTGAGCTGCCCACATAATACCGCTTTCTTCTAAAGCACTGTTGCAGGAGCGGGCACTCTCCCACCTCCAGGCTGTATCCCAGGCTGGGCAGGGCAGCCCCCCCAGTTCTCCTAGCACAGTTGTTCCACTGTGGGAAAAGCAATTCAAGATTTATTGGGTTAGACTTTGCTCCAAGGCCTCTGCCTATGTATTTTTTCAATGGCATTTTGATGTCAAATAAAAAAAAGGATAGACGAAATGATGCTGAATACAAATCTCAGCTTCAGACAGCTGTAAACTTTGGGTATATTAGAGATAGGAGCTGAGCAGTAAGGCCAGAGCCCATGATGTATTTATTAACCAAAAGTGAGAACATTCATCCCGCTTCAGAGAACTGAAGTGAACTTTGGGTGGCACGTAAGCCTGGTATTGCTCTGCCATTTGGGAAGTTAACTTCCCCTAGAAGAAAGTTATGGTCTTTAATCAAAGGCTTGTGAATAGTGACTCATTTTGCTAGGGTGGCAAAGGCTTCTAATTTGTTTTGATATTTTTGGTCCTATCTAGGGAATGTCCTTTATTGGGAAAGACAGATTAAAAAAATAGATAAAAAAGAGGAAGAAATGCTTGATGTGCACTTGAGGAGCCTGGATTTGTTCAAATATGAGCATGGAAAGTCTGAGTGATCTTCACATTCAGATCACAACTTCGCTGTAAAGGAAAGGTCACTTTTGCTTGTGTTCTGGGGCAGCTTTTTCTCTTTTGTCCCCTTGGTGAGATCTCTCCTTTTGTATTATTATGGATGTACCTTGGTTTTGAACTTTTCCTTTTTTCTTTTTTTCTTTTCTTTTTTTTTTTTTTTTTTTGTACAGAGAACTGATATTTCCTCTTTTAAAAGATTTACAAGAAAAAGAAATAATATATGCACCACTGTGGAAAAGCATGTCTCTGTTCATACCTTTGCATTTTACAGGAAAATATGTCATTCCTTTCAGATCCATGAATTAAGATGCACTATTTTTTGCTGAAGGCTATTTTAAATTAGGCTAATAAATTGCTGCTCTCTGCCTTGCGTGATAATGCATTACATTATCTACTGATGTACACGTATTGTTTGACTCTAATGGTGTGGAAATTAAATGTTAGACATGGGCCAGATGTTCCTATAGATGAATATGAAGTATGACTCTGTCGTAGCTGAGTCTCAATGGGACAGAAGGTAGATGGTGAGGTTTTCTGAACAACAGCAACAAAAAATCTTAAGTGGGTCACTCACATCCACACCCAAGATCCAGCCCTAACACTGAGGAGCATTATCAACCTGAGCTCCGTTATTATTCTTCGGTCGGAGCTAGCGCCTTTCTTATTTCAAATGCTTCAGTGCTTATAAGGACACAAAGAATGGCTCGTAGAGATGGTAAATGTTTGCTGTCCCTGTCAGACTGACAGAAACAGCTCGGGGTGCATCCCTGGCTCCTGCCTTAGCTGCAAACATTTTAAAGCTCTCCCGCTGCCCTTCCCCCTCTCCCTGTGTATTTTCATGCAGTGGCTGAGGGGGCAAACAGATGTACATTACAGTGAATATTAATGAAGGTCCCCCACTGGCATCTCCTCTCTGGAAAAGACAGGGGGAGAACAGTTTACAATCTCCCTCGCAGGGCTAAATTACCCAGTGACTCATAATCTAAGTACCAGCAGAATGCTGCTGAACATGGGTATTTAGAATATTTGATAATGATGGACAGGGGCATTTTCAAAATTGGTAATAAAGCAGCTTTGCTCTGGAAATGTTCTGACTCGCTACAGCCCACTAGCACCTAAAAAAAAAAATAAATCCTAATCATGAGATTAACTGAATGTTTGTATTTGTGTGTGCATATGTGCATGTATGTTCATATAGTGTGTGAGATGGGAAGGAAGGACAATTTTTGCATTCTCAGTAGAGGTCTGTGAGCAAAGCAGAAGGACTTTCAGGAGCAGTGAGTTGGTAATGCATGGATGCTTTACCACCAAAAGGCAGAGATGAACTTTCTTTTCTTTTTGCCAGCCCTGCTTGCAGGAGCGGCCCCCTTTGACCACTGAGGATTTTTTAACACTGACCCAGCACGCAGATGGCCCCAGACTGGTACGAGAGGGAGGGTGGTGAACTGCAGGGTGGGTGAGGGAACGAGCAGTGGCATGTGGGAGCAGAAAACAGCTTTGCAGCCAGGGAAAGGGCTTGTAATAACTGCTTCTGGAGAAAGGTGCTGTGAGGTGCCCTGAGGAGTGAAGTGAGTTGAAGGAGAGCTGGCTGCAGCCGTAGCACCATGTTGCTGCTGAATGGGCAGCGGTGCTCAGCTGTGTCCCGTGAGGGGATGCAATGGTCAGTCATTTCTGAGGCAGATGCACATCTGGCTTGAAGGCTCTGAGCTGCTACCGTGTCCTGACCCATCCTCCTGTCGGGATAATATTTCTGCAAAGATTTGGGTGCCCAACTCGCCAAAAGCCAGGGATCGTAAGGAGTTATGTTACTACTCGTGCTGAATGTGGCAGTCACCCCCAAGAGCATCAGACCGTGACGACAAGCTCTGTGCAGCCACATCCATGTCTCCCACAGCTCTGTGAGCGGTGTGGCATGGTGGAGGGAAGACGAGCACAGGGTATATCCCAGCACAGCCCATGGGCATCACCACCCGTGTTGTGGCTGGAGGAGTCACCAAAGGGACCTCGCCGTGAACCAGGGACGATGCCGCAGCACTGACCCCAGGTGAAAGCCAGCATCAGGTCTTCAGTGTATGGTTTGTGGAAAGCAAGGCTCATTCCCCATCTAGCTGCAGTGTTTCTCAGGCCTCTTCAGTGGCAGGCACCGTTGGATATACTGGAGAATGTTTTCATCACAGCTAACAGAGGGCTATCCAGATTGCTCGTAACTGTTTTTAGCACAGTAAACATGTAAACCAAGTGCCTGGGGAAAGAAAAAAAAAAAGAAAAAGCCTGTCCTTGCAGTAGCTGATCATTTTTAATTAAATCTCAATCTATCAGTCTAGTAACTGTCTGAGAGGGAGAGGACCAGCCCTGAATGATTTAGGATGTGGGTGACCTGAGATGGCTGCTAGCTCTGTGGCCCCGTGCAGCAGCCAAACCAAGCCGAGGCACTCCTGCTGCCAGCATGAGGACAAGGCACAGGGTCAGGATGGTCCCACCAGCCTGGCCTCCATCATACGGCTTGTGGGCCAAGACAGTCTGTGAGAGCCTGGAGTGGGTTTCTGTCAGGAGGTGATGTGGTCCCGCACCTCACCGAGCTCCCAGGGAAAGCGGGGTTTGCAGCGGTCGGGTGTCTTTGACGGTACCATGAGAAGTACGAGCATTTCTGCCCGCGCTGCTGCAGTGCCGGCTTCCTTCCCGGTCGGATGGTGCTGAGCGTGGCTCAGGAGTGCTGGATGCCACGGCAGGTGGGCATCGTTTGGGATGGGCACCCTGCACCCTTGACATCTGTAGTCCCACTCCTCCATGGATGAGGAGAGGGTGAGGGGGGGCGTGAGTTACCTTTTGGTCTCTGGACTCAGGGATTTACCCTTTCTAATGAAACTGGTCCAAAGTACTCTAAAATGTGAAGGTAGGGAGGGCTCATTTGACAAAACGTGATATTTACTGTCTTCATATCTTTTCTCTCCCAGAGTCAGTTACCCATGTTGTTCATGAATGAAGAACAAAAACAAAAAGTAAAGACAGTTGCCAGTTTTGATACCAGTTTTGTGTCTGAGTGGAGGCGGGAGGGGGAGAGAATGGCATGCATTCATCTGCGTTTCAGGAACAATGAACCTCAAACCTGAAGTTATTTCCTATTTGAAAATAAGGCTTAGATAGATAGATTTTTACTGACAGAGCCAATTTATCTCACTGTATAGTCCCCACCATCTGAGCTCTTGCAAATCACTTGCAAGCTTCTCCTCTTCTCCATCACTTGCATAGCAGTGAAAACTGTATTTCAGATTTCACTGAGGCTGATCACCACGTAGCTGGAGAAACATCTGAGAAAAAGTGAGGGAAAAGAAAGACTCAGGGACTAAAAATGTGCAGAAAAAAAGTGAGAGAAGGGGGTTTAAACCTGAAACCATACAAATCTTTCTTTTTATCTATCTAGCATTTAGACAGCAAAGACTACCTAGACCAACACATTCTTATACACATGCTCACACGTGTATTCACAAATCACCAGAGACAACCTGAACCAGACACTTAATCCTCCCCACCATGGACGGTATTAGGTGAGAATTACTTCAGATGTGATTTGATAGTCTAGGTTTTTTATAAACTATTCCTGTCACTGAAGAGGATTGTGACAGCACTGGGGTCTGTATCCTCCCTCCCTAAGAGGAAATATTTGCCTGTAGCTCTGAGGACACACTACTTTATCCTCTGTGGGCAAAATATATGATCCTAGCAATCTGATCACGATGGCCTATTCACAGTGTGCATTATCTCTTTTACAATCCGTTCTCATGAGTGAGCTGGCCTCAATTTCAACTCTCAGTTGTCTGGTCTGGACTCACCACTGATGAAGGATATGAGTGAGAAAAGGAAATTCTTCTTCAGAAGTCAGTGGCTCTCAGCTCTATGATGTTGTTTCCCCTTCAGGATCTGTCCATATAACCAGCCACTCACAAGCCTGCCAGAAAATATTAGCCTTGAAAATAAACAAGATGATAAACCTTGATTTAATGTTCACAAGTGCTAGCTCTGTTTGAAGAGTCCAGAGTGAATAATGCACAATACTTCAGAGATTGAACTCAAGAGCTACCTCACCTCGTTGGGTTAGCGATGACGAGATGGGGAGCAACACCTGAAGCCCTGAGCACTCGTTGCAGGCTGTGCCATGGGGAGTTCCTGTGGTTGCTTCCTGCTCCCCCCCCAAAAAAAAAAGCCTCTCATCGAGAAGGCAGGGCAGATGTTCCCACTTTTTCAGCTGTACAATCCCTGGCACTTTTGTGATGATCTCATCATAGTGGATATTGTGGATATGGTGGATGCAGTGGCTAGTATCTACTGGGACTTCAGTATGGCCTTTGACACTGTCTCCCATAAGATCCTCACAGGCAAGCTGTCAACGTATGGGCTTGATGAGCAGACAGTGAGGTGGATTCAAACTGGCTGAAGGGCCAGGCTCCAGGTATGGTGATCAGTGGCATGAAGTCTAGTTGGAGGCCAGTAACTAGCGGTGTACCCCAGGCAACAGCACTGGGTCCAGTCCTGTTTAACATCTTCATTAATGATCTGGATGATGGAGCACAGTGTACCCTCAGCAATTTTTCAGATGACACAAAACTGAGAGGAGTGCCTGATATGCCAGAAGGTCATGCTGCCATTCAGAAGGAACTCAACAGCCTGGAGAAATGGGCTGACAGGAAGATCATGAAGTTCAACAAGGAGAAGGGCCAAGTCCTGCACCTGGGGAGCAACAACTCCCTGCACCAGGACAGGCTGGGGGCCACCCAGCCGGAAAGCAGCTTGCAGAAATGGACCTGGAATGTCCTGGTGGACACCAAGTTGAACATGAGCCAGCAATGTGCCCATGTGGCAAAGAAGGCAAGTGGCATCCTGGGCTGCATTAGGAGGAGTGTTGCCAGCCGGCCAAGGGACGTGACTCTTCCCCTCTACTCAGCACTGGTAAGGCCACACCTGGAGTCCTGTGTCCAATTCTAGGGTCATCAGTAGAAGAGAGACATGGACATATTGGTGAGAGTCCAGTGAAGGGCCACAAAGATGATTAAGGGACTGGAGCATCTCTCCTATGAGGAGAGGCTGGCAGACCTGGGACTGTTCAGCCTGGAGAAGAGAAGGCTCAGGGAGGATCAAAGTATACAGATACCTAATGGGAGGGTGCAAAGTAGACAGAGACAGGTTCTTTTCAGTGGTGCCCCAGTCACAGGACAAGAGGTAACAGGCACAAACTAAAACACAAGAGAGTCTGTCTGAACATCAGGAAAAAATTTATGCTGTGGGAGTGACCAAGCACTGGCACATGTTGCCCGGAGAGGTGGTGGAGTCTCCCTTCTTGGAGATATTCAAAAGCCACATCGAGGTGGTCCTGGGCAACTGGCTCTAGGTGGCCCTGCTTGAGCAGGGGGGTTGGACCAGATGACGCCAGAGGTCCCCGCCAACCTCAGCCCTGTGATTCTGTGATCTCAAAGACATTACAAAAGGTGAACAAATGAAGCCTCTGAGACCCTGTTTTATTCAGAAGTGAACTGTTACAACAGAGAACTAAAGCATGTAGTCATGTATCTAAGTATACAGTGGATTGGTTGCTGTGCTGAGAAGCACTAACAGGACAACTTAATGTGCAGCCTTGGTCCCTTAAACAAGGAGCCAGAGCTTGTCATCTGGCCTTTGGCACTTGTTGTCAAAATAAGAATAGAGACAGCCCTATCTCATCTACGAGAGTGTCTGAAGTGGCCTTGATTACCTGTTGAGGCATCTTAGTCCAAGAGAACAAGTTTCTTAGCCATCTCATAACATGTCCCCTGGTTTTAGCATGGCATGTGCCTTATGTATTAATTAGTTTTCCTGCAACTCACATTTCAAAGGACTGTAGCTCTGCAGTGGGAGGAAACCACAGCAAGCCAATAGGAGCTATTCAGATAATATGTCTCAAGAAACCATCAGGTTTTCCATGCTCACACAGTAGCAGCAATTTTGGCAACAGTACCTTCCATTTACTGCGGTGGAAAAAATGTCATCCATTCTTAATTCAGTGGAAACTACTAAATTAAAAATCCTTAAAGTATCTGGATCCAGGGAAATTCAGGGCTCGATTCTGCATCTATCAACTGAATGAGCATATTCCTCTTGTACTCTGTGGGACCAAGACTAGCGCCTGGTTAAAGGAGCTTCAGGCTAAATACAAGCAGTATTTAGTGATGGGAGCAGGGGGGGATCCATCCTAAATCTTCTCCTTTTCTTATAAAGGTGAGTTGTTGTCATTCTGGAAACCCTCACTTTGCTGTAGGTCTCTATATGCAGCCTTCCCTGAGGGAGATGGGTGGGTTTTTCCTACTATTTGCCTCAAAATTCTCCATCCTTGCTGGCTGCCTAAATTAAAGTGATATGATCACTGTCCTTTGTTATAATGAGTTCTTACAGCACAAAGGGACTCCCACAGCAGCCAGGCAGTAACAGAAAGTGAATGTCAGGCATTTTCTATCTGTTCACCAGAAGAAGGTGCCCAACGATCCTGCACAGGAGCTTGTCTCCTAGCTGTGACAGATCTGTGATGGGCTTGCCTTCTTCTGAATGGCAAGTTGCCCACTTTGTAGGATTTTCTGCTTTATGTCTGTGCTTTCATGGTCTCTGCAAAGACTTCCAGGGAAACTCTTAAACGAGAGCTAGTCCTTCCTTTTTATGATGTGGACCTGTGGCCATGGAAAACGAGGCCAAGACCTCCAAACACACAGGCCACCACTGGAAGCAACATCCGATCAGAACTGCTACCATACAAAGCTGAGCACATTTCAACTGGTGACCCGGCTGACTGATCACTGCTCACATAAGCCAGCCAGCCCTCTTATTCCTAACAGCTTTAGCTGGAACTGTTACTTAATTAAAAATGCCTTGACCAGTTCCATCACTGTGGGAAGCCAAGACCAAGGAGACTTTATAAGAAAAGTCACTGTGACTCCAAATGAAAAACCTACCCTGTTTTTTCCCTTTGCTCTTTAATTCCCACCGCAGATTCACGTCCTGGTGAGTCATGACATATGCACAGCACATATGTATGAAATAAGTTGTCTCTTCTGCCCTTCCCCTGCTACAGCTGCTTCCTCACCCCCACACCTCATTCTTGTTTCTAGACCTTATTCACCAAACCTTTCTATGAAAGAAAGAAAGAAGGAAAGAATGTTCCCATAGCCACCAGTGCTTTTATGACAGTACAAGCATTTAGTGTGGATTTAACCTAGAGCTTCAGCCTAGGACTGTGAGCCTGAGCTCTGACTGATGATGTGAGCAATCTCTCTGCCACACTAAGCTAATCACAACAAGCCAGCTTGAAGTGTCAGAGTAAGATGGACAAATGCTAAATGGCAAAACAGATGGGAAATAATAAGTCTTTATTTTACACTGTGAGCCTACCAAGAATTGTTTGCTAGTGATGAAGTCTCTGCAAACACATCCCTGCAGATAGCTTGAATATGGCCTCATTTCAGGGCTGCTAAGCGAAATACTGAACAGTGGTTTCCTCTGTGCAAATACACTTTTGTTAAAAAAAAAGTTGAGGTTAAACCATTCAAGAGTACCAAGTGCTTCAGGTTGGACCCCTGGCCCCAGATACTGGAATTTTGTTCCATTGAAAGTGACTTTGACAAAATGCTCCCAAGCACCCTCCTCCTGCACCACAGGGAGGACAGCCATGGGTACACAAATAAAGAATGGTTACATCTGAAGGAGAAACCTCAGTGAGCTGGCATTAGAGATGCCACCAGAGCTTTGTTTGTTGTATAAAGCATGAGGGCCTACTTCTGGCCGAGGAAGTAAACACAATTTGTCTGCAAGCTTATTCTCCTACAGCACTAAAATAACTCCTTCCTGCACTTTTTCATCTCTTTATTTTTGATTAAATGCCATGCCTCTGCTGTCTGCTGCTCCATTCTCCCTTCTCCAATGGTTCTCTTTTCTTCCAGTTTCTCTTTTTGCTATTGCCTTCTCTCATTCCTCTTGGACATTTTGTGCAACATCCCATTATGTGCGATCATGTTTTATCCTCTCTCTACTCTATAGACTCCAGCTAGTACTTGTAAGCTCCCCTGGCAGTTGTCCTGCAGAAGTGTTTCCATACTAGCACTTCCTTCATCCTTTGCCCTTAGCCAGTTATGGCCATTTGTTTGTGTTTCCAAAAGGCACAGGCACATTCTTTTTTAAAGATCTTATCCCACAGTTATGTCAAGTTTCTAACACCATTTGCATCATATAAAAGGCTGCATTCTTCACAGATGAAATGAGAGCCTGCTGGCTGTTTACAGTGACTGATAAAATGGCAACCACAAGAAGCCTAAAATATAAAATTAATCTGTGTGGGCTGGTTCATGACCCTGACAAAGCATCCGTCCATGCAATAATCCTTGTCTTTGGTCTACCACTGATCTAAGCGTAAAGAAATTGGCAGATTTTTGTTACCTAACAGCATCCTTTTCTGAGAGATATATAAGGAAACTTAAATAACAGGCCTCCCTAGGAAGCATACAGTAAAGCAGCAGAAAATTGTGACTCCAGCAGTGGGACTCTGCCACGGTAACCTCACTTAACACGGGGAATACTGTATCTTCTCCTAGTTGGTCCGCGCTTTCTATCACTTTTAAAGAGACAATAATTTATTCAGGAATGGTTTCAGTGGAGAAATCCTAATGCGCACATGAAAAATCCTACTCATTGCAAAGAGAGGTCACTTTCCCAGGGCAGGACTGGACTTCAGGATGCCTACCGAGGCTCTGCTGAGGCTCTACTCCTACAGGAGTGTGGATGGTTCTTTAGTTCATCTCAGGCTCAGAGAAAACCTGCATTCAGTTTTTGCCAGATCCTGTTGCTTAAACACAAACTCAGACACTTGGCTGGATTTGCTCATACAGCAGCAGCCAGCGTCTTCTTCTGCAGCCTCTGACATCTCTATTGTTGGTGCTCCCATTCTTCCGAGGGGGATAACTGGCAGCAGGAAGCTCAAGGTGGGCAGAGAGGAGACGAAAGAGGAATTCCTGCCAGACACTGCAGGGATGTTGAATTGCCCCTCTGGGTCTTGGTCTGCTCACTGCACACATGTCAATCTGTGGAGCAGGGTTTGCAAATCAACCCCTTCTCAGGTGCTTTGAGCAAATTCTCGAATTTCAGAAAAAGCCACGCTGGGATTTCTTGTGCAAGATGAAGCAGCCAACCCATAAAACACTCGCCAAGCCACACACGTGGGAGTGCCAGGCAGACCTGTTTAGTATGGGATGTTATTGGTGACAGGAGAGAGATGTATGGAAACATTTCTAGCAGTGTCTCACAGCCTGTACTGTGACAATAGTGGCGATGACTGTGGGGAGACTAGGTGTTGCTATTAGGCCTGCTCACAACCACGTGGACAAGATGACCCATCTCCAGTCTCTTTTCCATCCTTGATGGATGTCTCCGTCACCTAGGCGTCTTCACACACACACCAGTGACGTTCAGCTCCAGGGTGTCATATTGCTCTGCAGTAGAGAAAGTCTGTAGGCCAGCCTGAAATGGCCCACCTGATGGATAACTCTGCTTTAGAGCACACACATGTTGCCGTTTCTTCCATGATCTTCCCATTGCAAAATCCTGCTTTCATATTCTCAGAATTTTACCAAACTTTTAGTTGTTGGAACTGAATTATTGAACTGAATATTTTTCTTTTCCAGTTATCCATCCAAAGGTAAGGATCTAGGAGAAGTTCAATCAAAATACTTCAGCCTTTTTTTTTTTCTTAAGTTGAGACTGAAATCAAGGAAAATCATTTGTTTAGGAAAAAAGAAAGCATACAACCTTCATTAAGATGCTCTAATGCTGTGCTATTTGAAACTTGGTATCTACTTTCAGGATGTTACTGTGCATATGCTTGTTTGCCATTTTAGTGGACATTTTTCTCAAATGTGGCAAATTATACGTATATATATAAAATGAAAATCACCATATGTTCATGTCTGGAGAAGACTTTTTGAAGCTTAGCAACTGAAGTATCTCATGAATCCCACTTTTAGACCCTTCCAGTGAGGACACTTCATCCTCTCATGCCTAGAGACCAAATTATATGGTCTTGTTATCAAGTGACTTGGCATGCTCCAGACAGCAGTACAACCTAGTCCATCCTTGCAGTTGCTGAAGGACAGTGTGTTACTATCACTGGAGCACAAAGCCAGGGAACTATCTCTTTCAATTCCCAGTTCTCCTCCATCTGCTCATGCCCAGAAAAAGGAGTGAATGGGATGAGGTAGAATTTTGGGAAAAAGTTGAGCAGAAGAGATAATCTGAACCTTAATTCCAGTATTTTCTCATTTTTTAACCAGCTTGATTCTGGCATCTTCGTATTCTTTTCTTATGATGCAATGATATGCTATCCATTTAAAATATCCTTTTTATTTACAGGCAAGCATAAGAGTAAAATAGAAGCATCATTTTCTTTGCACTGTAGCTACAGAAAAGGTTTATGAAATTGTCTGTGACAGTTCCTTGACAAGGAAAAACAGAGCTATTACTATAGTAACATTCAAAGGTGGTTGCAACGAAAATAAAATAATTCAAACTAAGGCAATATTTGCTCACATAACATGAGTCATTTGGATTGTGAATTCCTGACAGTGGTGAAGAAGGGGAAAGTTGTCAAGGAAGAGTGACAACGTGTCCCCACTTCATACTGCGGAATCCAAAGGTTCTCACTGTCAACCAAGGAAAAGACAATAACACAAAAGTGGAACATATATTCCTCTTCAGCAGCCTTAAGATATGCACTAACAGTGGGCTGAGTTCTGCTTTCACATATGCTTTGGATTGCCTCTTGATTTCTGTACAAGTGCCTGTTTATAGCAGTGATATATCTGCGCAGAGAGGGACTCGGTGCCCTTTGGATCAGGCTGTGAATATGAAAGACACCACAGAGATCTTCATGACAGATCGGAGATATGCAGAAAGAATCTGAGAGCAGATTTTGCCCTGCACAAGAGCATGGGACCAAATGTGGTGATTCCTGCTCTGCCCCCCACAAAGTATATGTAATAATAAAAATAAATGTAAAGCCTCTGTGCTCCTGAAGACCTCTGAGCTCTTAAACAAAAAATAGCTAAAAACAATGTGCCAAATTCTGTTCTTCCCATGCAGCTCCAAAGACAGAGTCTGACATTAGGACATTAGCACAGTGCAGGTGGGATCCAGAGCACCACAAAAGACATTGTCATGATTTTTCCATCTAGCAAGACTGATGAGGGACTCCTGCTCTGAGTGATTTCACTTTAGATGACAGGCAAAGAAACAAATGGAATAGAAGACTGTACATGTCTCTCTAACGTGCTGTAGCAGTTCGGCTTGACACAATGGCAGCTGGGAGTCTGGGGAGATACTCCTTCAAATTGTAAAGGCATAGGGAAAATCCAGTCGTATCAGACACTGAGTCCCCTGTTTCTCAGCACTGGAGCTATCTGCCCCTAATATATGCTACATTTACTCAAGAGTGGGCAAAACACACTTCAGATTCCATAAATGCAACAAAATAAATTGTACCTTGGTATAGTAGCCTTGCCCCATAAAACAAGACTGCCATTCTTAGCCTACCAGAGAGCCTGATTCCAGGTAAGGCAGCTAGCGGCTTTGGTGGAAGGGAATGGCATCCATTTGTTGCAGGGGGGTGGGGGGTGCATGGGGAGAAGGACAGGACAGGAGCAAAGGAAATACTTCAGCTTTACCCTCTAAAATCCAATCGTCTTCTTTAAGAAGAAATTTTTTCAAAATCACCTTGACAGCCAGTGTAGCCAGCTCTGAAGTAGGAAAGTTCAAAGATATTGTGCTTCTATTGCCTAATTTTTAATTAGCCTGTGCATAAACGGGGAACTTTGAAGTTGTCTACACAGCGATTTTCATGTGCCCTGTTGACCTGAAGAGACCAAAGACTCCAGCAACATTCAAAGCTGCCCTCTGCACACGTGTAAATGATTCCACAAAGTGCAAATGTGGTGATTTAGGTCTTAGCCTGAAAGATCTTTTTAAGGACATGCATGCTAATTCCAAAAAGAGACCTTCCACGCAGACCTGTACGTCTCCAAAGAATAGCAGCAAAGTCAGGTTCCCAAAAGTGCTGAGACCTGCAGATGCGGTACAGACCACTGTGTCTTAGTTTAGCACAAGATGCTTTGAGCAATAAAATAGTGTAAGCGATAAAATCACCCAGTTTGTAGAAAAATCAGGTTGCGTTCATTTCCATGAAAAATCCCTGCTTTGGTTGAGCTACTTTTGACTTCCAGTGAGCGATGAATTTGACCTGCTCTCTCTTTCTCATCTGTTGGGCTGCAGCTGTGCCCTCTAGCACTGTATATGTATTCCAAGCTCATCTAGATGTCGAAACAAAAGCACAAATTAGATGACAATCTTCCATTCTTTCTATGTGCTGCCAATACCTGTTTGTCACTATAATGGTATTAATCATCTTTTATTTATAGCGGAACATTGGAAGCTTCCATTTTTCCCTTTTGATTTATTTGTAGGACAACAGGTGCACAACTTAAGCAGGTGTATGGATGTATGCATATGTTCTGAGTTTGCTGATAGCCACAAAACATCTTTAGTAAATTATTACTTGTATCAAAGCTGCCATTATTTTTATTTCATGCCTAAACTTAATTCCACAGCTGTTAGCTCCCAGAGTCCATTATCTGCTTTGTATTGCAACTGCAGTAATGCAACTCATAGATGCAAGACCTCTTCTCTCGCCCTCCAAAAACAAAACATCCCTAAACCACACACTGCTTCCAGTTTCTGAAACTTGGGAAAGGTACTGAAAATGTATCAACAGTTTCCATTGGCAACTGCTGCAGAATAACATGATACTGGTTCAACAGCTGACACGAAATGCCTTTCCATATGTAAAGCTGTGCCTTAAAAACACAAGGGACACTAAGAATAAACTTTGTACTTTCTTTTTCTTTTGTCTAACAGCAAATGGGTTGTGAAGAAGTGCTGGATGCTTTAAAAAAATGCAGTTATAATTTTGGATCCAAGCTGTGAGAACACTCATTGGAGACAACTGTTCTCTCATGGACTAGCCTTGAATAAACAATCACAGCTCTGTGTGATATTACTTCTTAACCAGATTCTAGCATTGAGCTGTTGCCTTGCCATGGTTACTTGCCTTTTAAACCAATGTTTCTTTTCCTTCTTTTTTGCCAAGATTCTTGCTTGCTTGGCAGTGGCTCGTTCTCATTTGAACTTTTGCCCTATTTTAATCTCCACCAAATTTTTACTCTAAAAGAACCTTTTCACTGATATCTTTTTGTTGTCTTGAATTTCTTTTCTGTGTGTGAGAACTTACTTGGGGACATGGCTTACAGGAAAGAGCCCAAGTGACTGTCTTCTTCTGAGTATCCAGCAGCTGGCAGGCATCCGTGAGGAGATTAGAAAACAAAGCCACAACAGCGCAAGACGTTAGCCACTCCTGAAATAAAATTAAATTGGAAAGAAGGACACACACGTATACACACATAAACTACCAGGTCATTCACTTGGAGATTTATTTGCACTTGTCAGCTCCTGAGGTTGCCTCACTTGAATTCATCTGAGGATAACACCATTAAAACCCATGTAAGAGCATCACTCTGCCACGTGGGGGTCCGAGGCAGAATCCCTCACTCGTGTTGCACCCCTGGAGCTGGCAGAACACCGGGGTCCCATGGATCATATTAGAGCCCTAGGGAAGGGGAACATGTCTCTCGTTGCTTTGGGGTAATTCTCCAGGCAACCTGGAAGAAACAAACCAATAGCTTCTATAAAGAAGCTAAAAGTCCTCTTACATAAGAAGAACAGGTCATCTTGAAATATCTTGACCATTTTTTATTATGTGTTTTGTGGAGGTTCTGAAAGGAGAAAATAAATGGGAACTTGCTGAAGGCTCTCTCCAAAATATTTCTAGCCACATAGTTGACTAATATTATTCCCACTGCTGAAAAAGAAAAAAACCCACACCATTTTCTTAGTTGCTCATTCAGTTTCTTATTCATCGGACGACATCACTGTGTGGTTGCCTAAAAGAAAGGCAAGTACATAATGTACATTTGTTATTGGTAAAATCCATTTTCTTACCAGAAGCATAACTGCCAAATTTCTGGTGTTAGTGAAAGTACAGTTATTACTATTTAGAAATCTCTCAGTCTTAGGCTGTATCATTTTTGGCTAAGTTTTTAACATAAAGTAAAACCTAGTTCAAGCCTCTAGGACAATAGACCCCTTTGGTGTGCTGTATGTAAAATGAACCTGAGTAACATCCTTCTGGGATGTGCATCAGATGTTTTGACAGACAAACCAGAGGCAAAGGATTTAGTCATCTTTATTCACAGATTAATAAGGAGCTGTGTTCGTAGACTAACATATACCTAAGACCAACTTTTTACCATTTAAAATCTTCTAACTGGCATTTAAATATAGGAAAACCAGCAAGTTACCTCTTTCTTTTAAAACATAATCTTTCCAATATTTTACATGGTAGAAAATTTTAAATTAAATCAGCCAATTAAAAGTCTATCCTTGCTTACTCTTATTTATTAACTTTGAGAGAGCAATTTTGTTCACAGTAGCAAAATCAATACTCTCAGATAAAATTTCTAACAAGAATTTCCTTTCTCATAAAATTTTATTGGCAATTTAATTTTTCATCTGTACTGAAATGGTAAAATGTAAAGAACAATGTTCTTTTTTTGCTAGTAAAAAGTCTTTATTTACTTTGGAACACAAGCAGGAGGTACATTTTCAGCTGAGTTCAATCATTTTCTACATCCTTGATATCTCTTCATTTGCACAGAATCCTGGCTGACAGAAAAATCACTAGCTAATTGACTACACCAAGCTTTATATGGGAGTATTAGTTACAATCTGCTTCTCAACCCCCTTGTGTCTGAGTTGGAAGTGGGCAAAAGTGCCCGCCCAAACACAGCACTGTACTGCACAGAATCAAGCTGTTACCTTAGGGCAATTTACCCCTTAATGCCTAATATACAAAATTCCAGTTGAATCTAGCTGAATTACTATGTTTTGCTGTAGCATATGTACAGCAGCAAATCATTGCACTACCTTGGGCACAGAGGGGAAGTAAAAGGGCCCAGTGTGTCACTCAGTCCAGGATGGGAATATGGACATTTCTGTGAGAAAGACAAGGTCCTTTCCCATAACAAAGCAGGAGACAGAGAAGGAAGGCTATTCAAAGCCTTGCACAGGGTTTGGCCACATAGTAGTAATGCTCTGCTCCATTCTAGGTTCTTCCATCTGATGACTTCAAAATTATTTGTATAGTTTGAGTCATCAGAAGATGCCAAGGTGGACACAAATATTATGCCCATGCTATGGCAGGAAAGCAGGGACGCAGCCAAGTTAGGTAAGTTCAGTCCAAGACTCACACTGAGACCAACACCTAATACAGCTCCTGCTGCATGCTTGTTTCTTATGCTAGAACTGGTCTTCCTGGTGAATAGAAGCCTCCTTTGATAGCTGGCTCCTGCATGGTGAGCAAAACCGGCACAAAATGGTACCTTGCAGAAGAGTGGATGAGAGGACACACAGGCACGCTCTGTCACCAGCTGTGCAGCTCCCACCAGGTAGCAATTAGCGCAGAATTTGCCCCACAATATGCAGGCACAATAATCCTAAACTGCTGGCAAACCCTCTCATTCGGTGTTATAGCTATTCTGGTAGTAAGTCAGGCTGGCACAGCCAGCGTAGCTCAGCCTTTGGGAAGGAGGCTTCTCCCAGTACAATGCTGTCTTGAGTCCCAGTGCAGAGTGTCACTTTCCCACACTGAGTAGTCCCTTGATCTGTGAGTAGTGCCTATGACTTCTTCGGGGACTACTTGCAAAGGACAATGCGGCTCAGCAGGCTTTTTGTAAATGTGTGGCCACGACTCATTCATCAGTAACAATGACCCCTGTAATCATTTACAATGCCTTTGGGCCTCCGTGTGTAAAAAAAGTGCTGCTATGCCAAACCAATGGGAGAAAAACTTGTGCAGTGGTTGTGGCTTTAAAACCAGAATTGTGAAGCATTATTTGTATCGAGAGATGAAATAACAAGAAGTGGGAAGGGTGAGAAAACATGAAAGGAAATAGGCTTAGGGAAACAGAAGCTGGAAGTAATCAATAAATCATAGAATAAAGTAAAGAGAAAGAACCTTTGAAGTGCCCAAGCTTAAATGTCAAGAGTATTAGAACAAAAGAGCTCCAAGTAGGAGAATGTGTGACAGAGGAATATGCTGAAACTCTGACAGAAAGCACGCTCGCTCCTGAGCGTGGAAAAGAGTACAGACAACAAAGGGCAGCAGAGAAGAACAGAATAAGAAATTAGGAAACCATGTAGGTTCCTCTTCCTTAAATATTTTGAACACACAGGATCAATATTATTGTTTCTAGAAGATTCTGAGGAGTAAGACTGGAAAGAAACACCATCAAGGTGGTGGAAAAGATCAGGTTTAAACTATATAATATGCTAGGAATGTACTATCACATATGCATGAAGGTATGCCATCAATATTGCAGAGCAATAGGATCTTGCTTGCTTTGCGCTACACCAAAAAAGAGCCAGCCAAGGCAGAGCTGTTGTTATATTTATCCCTAGACAAATTCATACAGCTAAAATGTAGGGTTTTTTCTAATGACAATCTTTCAGTGATGCACTTAATCACACATAGCTCTAGTCACACATAGCTCTAGGCACAGGTTTGGCCCACTGAAATCTATGTATATAAACATACACTTAAAGTTAAGCGGGTAGTCAAAATGTTTTTCCAAGCTGAAGCCTACGTGCTGATGGATTACCTACTTAGCTATAAATTGCATGGTTACATCTGGTTTTGGCTACTGGCTCAGAAACAGATACCTATTCTGTTTGAAGCAAGCTTATAATGACTGTTATTCATGTAATACAATAGATCCTTCTGGCACTGCACGCGTGTACATTGTGAAAACAAAATTTTCTGTTCAAATGGCATTTGCAGTCAACTGAGCAAAGGCTGCTTATGCTCTCCTCAGCAGAAACCTGCATGGAAAGAAACTACCACGCCTTGATGTGCCTTGAAGAGCAAAATCTGGGAAGACCTCACAGAGGCTGCTGGGACACGTCCTGCCCTTCTGCTGTGTGCACACAAATGACAGTACAGATGTGTAATGGTAATGTCAGCTAGTAAACTGAGTGTTAATGCTTGCGTTGATGTTGCTGAGCATGCCCACTATAAAAAAAAAAAGATGCTTCCAAAAAGCCGATGGGTCTGATGTAAGCAGAGTGTTGAGTCAGGCAAAAAAAAAAAAAGTTACTGCAAGTGCTCATTCGACAGCAAAGAATTTTGTGGTATGCCTCAATGAGACACTTAAAATTTCACTCATAATTTTATGAAATGTCTCTCATTCAAGTTGTCAAAGCCTGACAGGCTTGTTAACAACATCAAGGGGTGAATGGTCCTTCATCTTCTTGCTTTTGCTCAACTGAATGATCGATGAACAAACTAAAACTGACAGCTGTTGTGAAGATACGAAGAATTAAAGGAGATACAGAAGATGTTTCTACTCCTCCCTGTTTAATTCAGCCCAAAGAAGTTGATATTCTGTTCAAGAAAAGGTTGGAAAAGCAAGAAGAGCAGTAGCCTAGGTCCTGGCCTTAAGTCCAGTTGTTCTGCCCACTCCAAGAAAGGCCACTAGAGCGGCATGAGGCAGGGCAGCTCACGAGACTGGGGGTCCGTTAGTTATCTTCTGCTTCCAGGGGTCTATTTCCACCAGGAACCAAGGAGCTGGGAACCCACTGAAGGAACAAACATGAAAAGTTGTCAGAGTGTCCCCAGGATTTGCACCATATCTCGACAAATTTGACTTTAAGAATAGCAAAACAAAACCTCAAGCTACAGTCTTTTCGTTAAATATTTGACCTCCATTAAAATTTTGGGATTTTTGATGATGTTAGTTCTCACTTTAAGTGAATGTCTTCAGTCCACATCTTAGTTTCCCTGAATTTCCCAGTAAGAAATAAATAAATTATTAATGTACATGAAATCCTGTGTTTTTTCACTGCATATCAATACTTGCTGAAAGCCAATTTTGACCAGATGTACTTGAAACCTCATTCTAAGAATTAACCAGGGAACCAAAGCATGTTACATGAATAAATGGCCACACAGATCGGCTAAGGTTTTGAACATCAGATCAACATTATAACAAACCACTCGAATGACATGCAGACCAAGAATGACTCCAAGCTCAGGATGTGAAATACACTGGGCGGGTAGGGGACGGACAATGATGAAGGGACAGGGGGACACTCCCCATAGTCTGAGCAGAGGCATTTTGTGATCAGGAGTCAAATATCATTAAATAAATGATTCCTTAGAAGTTATTCAGCTCTCTCCTATCAAGCCAGCAAGGTCTACGCTGAAGTTGTTGCATGCTTGGCAAACCTGGTAGACTTCAATGATGAGAAGACAGACTTGGCGTTTTAGAGGAAAGCAGTGGCTGTGATTTCTTTCAACTTTGGCAGGACTTTCAGCACTATCTCCCGTAACACCACTAGCGTAACATCCACCAAATTGATGAATTACAGAGTAAATAAATGGACAGTGAGGCGGACTGTAAACTGGCAGAACTGCTGAGCTCAAAGGCTTATGATCACTGGCATGTCCAGCTGGAGGCTGGTCACTAGTGGTGTACCCCAGGAGAAGACACTGGGACCAGTACTATTTATCTTCTTTAATGACCTGAATGGTAGAACAGAGTGCATCCTCAGCAAGCTTGCAGATGCTATAGAGTTAGGAAGAGAGGTTGCTAGACCAGATGACTGTGCCTCCATTCAAAGGGACCTTGACACGCTGGAGAACTAGGCTGACAGGAATCTCATGAAGTTACATAAAGGGAAAAGTCCAGTCCTGCCCCTGGGGAGGAACAGCCCCACGCACCAGGACAGGCTGGGGCCAAGTAGCTGGAAAGTAGCATTGTAGAAAAGTCCCTGGGGGTCCTGGTGAACGACAAGTTGACCAGAAGCCAGAGATGCACCCTCATGGCAAAGAAGACCAACAGCCTTCCAGGCTGCACTCCGCAGAGTGTCTCCAGCAGGTTGAGGGAGGTGATCCTCCCCGTCTGCTCAGCCCCGGTGAGATGCATCCTGGAGTGCTGGGTCCCGTGCTGGGCTCCCCAGTACAAGCAAGACATGGACTTAATGGAGCAGGTCGAGTGAAGGACCACAAAGATGATTAAGGGTTTGGAGCATCTGACATACGAGGAGAGACTGAGAGCTGGGACTGTTCAGCCTGAAGGAGAGAAGGCTCTGGGGATCTTATCAATGTGTATAAACACCTACTGGGAAATAGCATGGAAGCTGGAGCCAGACTCTTCTCAGTGGTGCCCAGGGACAGGACAAGAGGTAATGGGCACAAACTGAAATACAGGAAATTCCTTTTAAACATAAGAAAACCCTTTTTTACTGTGAGGATGATTGAACACTGGAATTAGTTGCCCAGAGAGGATGTGGAGTTTCCCTCCTTGGAGATATTCAAAACCTCAGAGGACACAGCCCTGAGGACTGAGCTCAAGTTTCCTCTGCTTTGAAGAGGGGGGGTGGAGTAGATGATCTCCAGAGGTCCTTTCCCACCTCAGTCATTTTGTGATTGTGTGACAGCCACATCTTCATCTACACCTTGCAGCTATTGGTATGCTGAATGTCTATTACTTTTATTCTAGGAATGGCATATATAACCAGTGATTTTTTCCAGAAAATGTATCAGTTTATTGTCATTTCCTTGACATACAAGCTGAATTTACAACTCTATTGCCATCCTTATTTTTCCTGTTTCTTACTTCAACTTTGCAGACTGCTCTCTAATGAATAAAGTCTGTAGAGTATCTCACACAATGAGAAAAGGCAAGAACCGATTACCCTTTATTGAGAAAGAGCTATTTTTAAAGCTGCATTTGTTACCTAGTTCTGCTGAGTCAGCACAAAGCCTTTCTTACTTTGTTGCAGAATACTTTGTGTGCAGTGTGTATACCATGGTGTCCTTTGTAAGCATGCAATATTTAAGGGCTGGTATTACTATCCTGGGGTTAGCGACTCTGCATGGTGGCACTGTCCCAAGAGAAACTCGGAGACGGAAAGATGCTTTCAGGAGCTGCATTTTCCTCCTATTACAGAAGGTCAGCCATCCATCTCTGGTTATCACCAATGGTGGATATTTCTTTTGTGCCTCTGCCTGCTCCTTCTGTATCAGTATAGAATGCAAAAGAGTAATTTCCTACTCTCCACTGTGTTGTTTTACTACAGGCAGATGCTATTCCTAAGTGTAGTGGCAGGTGTCAAATCAAATACCTATCTGTTTCCCCTGCAATATTAGGACTTGGGACAATCCACAGGCTGCACTCTTAATGCCTCAGTTCTGATTCAGATGTTCCCCTGAATCAGTATCTTTCTCCATGTCCCCCGGGGGGGGGGGAATCACAGTTGTATAAAACTGCAACGTTGCCGCAACTGTGAAACCTCATGTCAATTCTGAAACACTTGCATGACTGCTACACACAGATCTCAGCTACCTCCCAGAAAAAAATCTCAGTGAACTTCAGACAGAACTTGGAGTAAAATTGACACTTATGCTTGGGGATAAGAGGGAGGCACAGACAGCAGGGGAGAGACAAGTGCTCATGAAAGACTTCAAAATGGAGGGAATTCATTCTTGCTGATGAGAAGGCCTTGAGGAACTCAACCTACAAATTATTGCATTGTTGCAAGAATGAGAGAAAAAAAATCACTCATTACTACAAAAGCATCATAGAGTCATTCAAGCACATTGAAAGCTTTTCTGAAAACATGCCTTCTGTGGCACTACGTAGCCACAGGGAATTTTTTTCCAACTTTGTTCCTTTACAATTCAATTTTCTCTGCTAAGTTACCTGTTATTTAATGTCATTATACATATATAAATGTAAATGTAAATATAAATATGTGTATGTGTGCATGCAGGAATATAACCATATGAGCATATGTTTGTTTATTTCTGTTCTGTGTGTGTACAACTACTACAGCAAAATCCTTTAGATGCAGAAATGCTTTGCAATCCATTAATTTTTGCCTTCTTCCTGCATTTGTAATGCCAGCACCAATTAACTTACAGGGATTATTTCTAGCACTAGTCAGTGGCAGTGGTCCCCAATTGAGGTAGCAGTGAGCTCAAAAATAATTTTAGGCCAATATTTGGCCAGAGCTGTGTGCTGAAAGAAACACAGGGCATGTGTATTTGTGTACGAGGCTCATCCTGCCCCTCACTGCTGCCCAGCTGCTAAGTAAAGAGTCCCTGACCCTTTTTCCAGCACAAAGCAGGATGTTTAGGAGCAGGGAGGCAGGGTGCTCTTCAGCACCCCACGAGATTCATCTAGCAACAGGCAACACGTGCTGTCTGCCAGTGCTCGATGCTGATTACAGCAGCTCTGTTGGGAACTGGAGACCTGGTCATTGCAGGCAAGGTTGGGGCTAAGCCCCTCTGGGCAGCAACACCCCACCTGGCCCCAAAAGCCAATCTGCTCCCTCCAAGGCTTCAGGGCAGCATATGGCTGAAACACCTGGGGGCATCACTGGTGGGCAGGGAATCCAACAGGTCACCGAGTCCTCTTCAACCCGCTCAGTGCGTGTGCTGAAGTTAGTCACTACCAGTAGCTGCTATATTTATAGAGGTATATCATAAGTTTGACGTAAGATATGATTTGTTTTTTCTGTACAGCAGGGCAAAGGTGCCTTTCTCCTCCCCTTCTTCAGTTTTTGGATAAACCCTGACTTGTTTTCACAGGAACATTAGCTCAAATCTGCTGCTACTGTGCACAGCCGATAAAACTATTGCTTGGAAAGACCATATGTCACATGGAACTGCTCAAGAGGCATGAAGCCCTGCTTTTTTGCCGATCCTTTAAAGATACAATTTTATGCTCAGTTAAAATGGAAAAGAGCATTATGTTTAAAGATAAACCTATTTACTGTGCAACCGCTTTGCTAAATTCTGTAACCAAATTACTTGTTAGTAAGACATTTGGACTGCCTGTTTTAAAAAAAAAAGGTTGTTACACATCTCTTTCTCCTTGTTTATCAGTTGCTATGACAATGCTAATGACAATAACACCACAGACAAGGACTAAAATCTTTTACTAGAGGCAAGAAAAGACAAAATCAGTTCTGAGGAGAAAGTTCCCTTTATTAATACACTTCTTGTTACCCTCTTTGACCCGGGTGGTTAGCCAATATTCAGGGTCCCTACAGGTTGTTTCTGTTTGGAGAACAAACAGATGAGGGAGTGAATTGGGCTTTTTAATGCGCTTCTGTTTGTTTAGAAAGAATGTACACAATGTCCCGTTACTCTGGGCACAGTGGGAGTCAAAGCAATAGGCAGTGCTTTCTCTTTTCACACTTTGAAGCTTCTTTTGAGCCACAACTCAAGCTCTCTCTCTCTTAGCTTTCTCTCAGGGTCAGGCTACAAGGGTTTTCCTTGCTGGATCTGGGTGTCCTTGCTACTTCCTCTGTCTGCTTCTCTGATGTTTCTGCTGTCACTTTCTGAATCACTCCGTTTCATCATATGTCACCTTGTCCCCAGTGTTTGCAGTTAGATCCTAGAGAAATGCCTTGGTCCCCACAGTTCAACACTGCCAGGCATGCGTGGTGCGGTATGTATGGTGTGGCATGTATGGTGCAGCTCCTGAGGTCTCAATGAGCAAGTCCCACAAAGAAGGTAGTTCTTAGGCTTTTCCTTAAGGGAAGCTTTCTCACCCACCATCTTCAGTGAGGTTTCATGGCTGACTTTCAGCATAACACTGAATTTATTTCGAATAGCGTATTTTTGCTCCCTGCCAGATCAGTTTCTGTATAGTAGTGCTATGAGGTGGGAGGGCAGAGAATATGTTACTATTTCCTAACAAAGCAGCCTCTGATGCAACTAATAAAGTTGTGAAAAAGTCCTAGAGGAGTTAAACAGATCTGACAGCATTTAATTTCCATAAATTTAGGGCCTGATCCTGCTTTTTTTTTGCTAATGAGTACTAGAGGGAGATAGCATGAGCTTCAGACAAACTAAAGACAGAAATAATGTCCCAGCTCAGCAACGAAAGGCAGGTGTGAGATGGAGCTGTTGAGACCTTTTCATGCCTAACAGAGGTAACTCCAGTATTCCTGCCCTGGGTTCAACCCACCTCTGCTGTGACCAACAGGTCTCCTGTCCAGCCCTGACCAAGCTATACAGATACTGCTTTTGGCAGCAGCTTTGCTGCTGGCCCTTGCGGCTTTACTTTTTAGTTGGAACAAAGGTTGCATATTCTCTGCTCAGGCAGGCCAAAGATCTTTGATTTTCAACAGCAAAAATTTGTAACAACAGTTGTATTTTCTTTTGCTTTTAAGGAAACAAACTCAAAGGGTTTTAACTTATTTTGGGTTTATGCCACAGCTACTAACATGGCCCACTCAACACATAAGGAAGCTTCTTCTAGTTGTTCTCAGACAAGACACATCTCTGGTTTCCATATAGTTTCTTTTTATCATTCCTTCCATAAACCCATCTCCTACTACTCCCCACCTCCATCTTTATGTAGGTGATGGGCCATGATGAGGTTCAGTGTAGACTGAATGGAAAAGATCCTCTGGTATGACGTCACACACCTACAACTTTGAAAACAATTCCTTGACTACTGCAGATGAACCCGTTAAAATTTTCTGAAGGTTCCTGCAGAACAAATGGGTGTCTTTGGCCACATTCACAGCAGTAATACTTTAGCACTGATGAGACACTTGAAAGCTGTCTTTCTAGCGTGCATTCCCACCCATTAAACTGGGGGGCATGGACCTGTCAGCACTGGTGAACTTCATGCCATGAAAAACCTCTGAATTCAATAGAACCTAATTTAAATGGAAGTTCACATGCCAGAACAGAGGAAGCTTGCACCTTTAATTAAAAATCTGAAGCCATCCACTCACCCAGCCAGTCATTAATCCCCAGGAAATGCCCTTTGCTGAGACCATTATTTCTCAATTAATATACAGTAAACAGAAAGGTTTAGCCTTTGAGAAAGGGGGGGGGGAGGAGTTTTCTCCAAACACTAGAGAGGGTAAGCAGCCCTTTGCATGGAGCATCCAGTTATGGGCACATGGTATGTAAACTGAAGTGCTTGATTCCGCTGACTCCTCAGCACAAGATGCAGTTTGGGACTGCCAATAGGTCAATTTTCACCTATTATTTCTGCTGAAAACCAAAAGCATTCTGAAGAAGAGGAAAATGCACTTGGGGGAGGAATCCATTTTCCTTTTAAAACTTTGAAGGAAACAGTTCAACAAGCTCTAGTAAGATTGCCACCTAAGAGACAATAAGTATTCTCAGGTTTACGTGTTGTTAATTTCTTCCATTTTCAATAAATTGACAGTCACTTGATCAGGGTCTGAACAAAAGATCTCCCCTCTCAAGCAAGTATCTTCAATAATCCACTCTACAATAATTGTTCTCTGTCCCAGTCACTCTCAGAGCATGGATTGGAGAACATGTCTCCCACCCCTGAATCGATGGATCAATCCTAGATTTGTACAAGTCGGTACATGTACCAGCAGTACCAATCTGATCCAGGCCAGAGCAGAGTACTCAAGTTTATTTCTCTTGAACCTGCCATGTGACTGGTCTTTATGCTGCCTTTATCCTTACACTGAACTTTTGCTGGCTGCAAGACAACAGCCAGTCTCAGTCAGCATAAAGCTGTGTGTTGAAGATAAGCCATCAACATTTTTGGAACCAGCGTGAACCCAGTGTCAGCACTTGCAATACAAATCTAGCTGGGAGGCATTTGATCGCATAGGAGGAGCACTGGAACTGGACTTACTGCATCATTGAACCACAGCCTCAGAAGCATGCCCCAAATGCAAGGAGATTGCCTTATGAGGCCATTTTGCCTCAATCTCTCCTTTTGGATCTGTTCCACTTTGCTTGCAATGCTTGCATATTCACTGAGTCAGAGAGCATGAGAATAACTCTTTAGTGAAGGGCTTAGGGCACTTGCCGGAGAGGGGAAACACATGGGTTCCAGCATGGGCTGAAGTGCTTCAGCAAAGTGGAACAGTGTCAGCAGGAGCGACAAGCCGCCTCCAACCCCACAGTACTCGCTGGCCTGCTTAGCCAAAGTCACACATCATCTCAGGAGGACAGACACAGCATTTGGGGTAATCGATATCCCCATGCCCCCTCTCTAGCTGTGACACTGCCCATGTGGGTACTGTCTCATCCTGTCCTTTCCTACCCAGCCACTGCAAGCGCATCCAGCTCTTTTCCAGCACAAGCTGTAAGAGCTCTGTGGCCCTGGGCTTGTGCAGCAACCCCACAGTGAGGTTCCAGTCTGCAGTGCTGCTGCTGCCGCACAGTTCACTGCACCCTCCTGCCTGCCTCCTGCCTATGTTCTTCCTTCATAACTGTTTTGCTCTGTTTATGACACCTGGCTTAAGGCTGCCATGTACCTCGGCAGGCAGTTTCCCCCAATCCTAACCTAACTGCTAGCACTTGGTTGACAGAGTTCATGCATCGGGTCAGGATCTCCTTTGCGCCATCAGCAAACAAGCTGTCAGGATTAGTTTAAAGCTCCACCATGTTTAAAGAGGCCAGATAGGTGTTTATTCCTTCCTTTGCCCTTACACTCTCCTTCCTTTCTATCTGGTACACCATTTGCTGCTAAACTAATGTTTCTAGCAGTTAAGCATCCTTTTTCTCAAAAAACAGACCTGGGACTTGCCTCAGTACTTCCATCATCCCACGCAAGCAATCCTACCCTCAGCTTTGTTAGGAGTGATCTAGTCACAGGTTTTTATTCAGTGATCTATTTTCAGTTTTCCTCTTGCTGATCTAGTAATTCAGATGTCACAAGCAGCTTTTTGCTGAGAATCAGCACTCTCGACACTCAGCTAAAGCTACATCTTGTTTAACCCACAGGCCAAAAGCCTTCTGAATCAATGGCTGTGACCCCTTGACGTTAGGTTAGACTGCATAGGCTGTCTGTTGTCACCAGCTATAGTCATGCCTGTCCTTGGAAGTAAAATATTAACATATCCCTGTGGGAAAGGAAAATTCTGATTTGGTGATAGCATTTTACACTTTCTAAACAAAAGGCAAGGTAGAGCAGAATGAGCTCCTTCTTTTGCTTAGCTATTATTCCTGACTAAAAAGTTTCCTCAGAAAGTCACTGCAAAAGTTTTTCTGGTCCCATACACTTAAAATCAATTTCTGTTTTGAAAAACTGACATCAGCTGCTTGTGACCTGCTTTCTTGTCTACATCCTTCTGAAGATCATTAGCAAAAGTCCTAGAAACCCCAGTCCTGTGGCACTTGTTTTCTCTCCCTTTTCAGAACAGTTCCATTACACCACTTTTGAAGGTTTTGATATTTTGTTCCTTTTCCTGATTTAGAAGCTTCTGCTAATAAATTGACAGGTTGTGACACGTCCCAGTAATTTAGAGCTTTTTAACCTTAGATTTAGAGTGCTGCTTTTATGGTTTCAGAAGGCTTTTTATTCACACAGCTTCCATCTTGAGTAGCTCTTTGAATGGGGTTGTCAAGACAGCTATGTTTGGTGCACATTTTTCCTGGAACCGAATTCAATGTTGCCTATAAAATTACAATTCCTCTGTCTGCAGCAGGTTTCATTCTGCAATGGCTACCTTTTGATTTATGTGATTTCTTGTCTTGCTAGCATCAAATATATTCAAAATACTTACACAAGGAGCTTATTTTTATTGGTTGCACCTGAAATTCATCCACTTCAGTGTGTTACCCTCTTTCACTATTTACTTGACAAATCTGGGCTCATCATTTGCTCTGTGTTGTGCCCAATGTGTTCTCTGGGAATAAAAAGTTTGAGTATCTGCCTCTAGCAAATGGGAAACCAGTTGTAGTCAGGGCCTTATTATTATTGCTTAGCATTTTCATCGTGGCATTACTTGGAAGCCCTAGTGACTGAAGCTCTATTTAGTTTGGATCTGCACATATCTATACTGAAAAGGCAGTATGTACTCTAAATAATTCATGGGAGAAGAAATAATTCTTTGCTGAATGTAGCTTGCCAGCAATGCAGTTTTGCTTGGTCTAAGATGGGAAACCCTGCGTATCTTCCGTCTCCAGTAATGTCTCATTACAGTGAGGCAGTTTTTTCTACCTTTGCTTTGCAGATTACTGCTCTATGGCTTACTTCTGAGGGAGGTCTGTGAAAGGTGACCAGCAAGCCCACTGTCAGCCTGTGGGTGTAAACTGGCCACACAAGGATTTATACTTGCTTCAGCTACAAAGTTTTTTTTTTTTTAAAAGAAGGCATAAAACCCCTACTTTAAAGATTGGCCACACTGTCTTTCTGGAAGTCATAATTTTAAACTTTAAAATATTTTTTATTTTCCCTGTGAAATAACCAAAGATAACAACTGATTGAGAGCACCGAACAACAATGGTCCAGAGCACAGAGGTTTAAAAGCAGTCTCCATGGTTCTCTAGACTTTGAAGTCAAGCAAAAATGGTGGTCACAGGCAGGGTCCGATTTTTGGTTCTGCATAGCAGTGCTCGAACTGGGCAAACAGAGGAATGGGAACCCACTGATTCTTTCCTAGGGCTCACTGAGGCTTACTTGATGCTCAGGAGAAGCCTAAAATCTGTGCTAGGCATACGTCTTTTCCTCAGCCTTCTTCCATAGGCGCACCTGCAAGTATGGAAATGGAAGCCCATCTGCTGGGACAACCAGACCATCCTGCATGGTCCGCAAACCAGTAATCAGAGACAGCAACCCTTCAGCCACAGTTCACCTGGGAGCTGCTTGAAGAAGGAGCCTGGAAAGTCAACAGACCACCCATTCCTTTTAAAACCCACACATGGCAAGAACTAATGGAATCTCTTTTTATCAAAGATTGTTGGTCATACAGTTTGGGGGGGGGGGAAATCAGTTTTCCATAAAATTTCATATTTCTAAATGCAAATATTGCACACATTTTTAAAATCTGAATGTTATTTTTAAAGGCTAATTTAAAATTTTATTTTAATGGCTAAGTTTTATACAGACCTTTTCACACTATGTCTTCACATGGTCATAGCTATAGTTTGTGGCCTATACACTACTATTAGCTATGTAATAATATGACAGTTGAAAAATGATTTAATTTTACTGTCATATCACTAAGGACTCCTGCTACCTAGTACCAAAACAACTATAATGTCTATATGTCTCCTATTTGTGTTGTAATGAAATAATATTGACAGTCTGAGCATTATAACATAAATGGGAGACACACTGTACCAGGGAAGAAGACAGTGATCCTAAATGGATATCATTATCTTTATCAGTCACTACTAGTAATCCTTAAATAGAAACTACCCTTAATATTTTTTTAAAATAACACTGAAATTTAAAAAAAAATCCTTCTAATCTCTGAATTACACTTTCAAAATTCTTATTTTTTTATTTTTCCTAAATTTTAAAAAATGTATTTTCCTTAACTATTTCCAGTGAAATATAAACTCTGAACTTTCCCCAGCTACAAAGATGACAAAGACCTTCAGTAACATATTGCTGATCTTGCTACCAACAATATTTGCAGTTTGGGGTTTTTTGGTGCTACCTGGAATAGTAACTTATATTCTTAATGCTTCTTTTTGGAATAATGTATCATCAGGCCAAATTTTGCATTTATTATGCATTATGCATTTATGCTAACTCACAGGAATTTTGGGGATACTATACATCATAAAACTGGGACAGATTTTGCAGTCTCCTATCTCTGTTTCATCCTACCTTCCCTTTTTTTCATGACTTACGTTAAAAGAACCACCTTAAAAACACCACAATATGGTGAACTCTCCCTTGTTTTTTCACTTTTCTCACACCTAAACTACTGGGCAAAGACTTCAACGATAAAACGTGTGCTACAACTTTGCTACAGACCTCTAGTGAAATCTTGCAAAGCACCAAGACGAATCCGTTCTATCACACTTTATGCCAGAGAAGGTGGGTAAGTTTTAAAGAAGCTGAGAAGTTCTTGTTTCTTGTTTTGGATTCTATTACACTTTTATGCTGTATATGGGTTATTTATGTTATTTGTGCTGACACTTTATTAAAAAGTCCTGTATGAAGCACTCATCTTCAGCCTCCCAGGTGCCAAATGCACTGGAATTTTTTTCCCCAGGTATTTTCCTCAACAAGCACACCATTCTGGTGCAAGATAACTCACTTGTTTATCTTGATGTTCTGCACACCTTTTCTGCTAATATTTCCTCCTCTCAACGACTACAACTGTTTCCCGAAAGCCAACACATTTTAGATTAAATCTGTGGCTGACAGCTGAAAAAAAACAACCTCCAATTGCTATTTGTGATATATGATTAGACAGGTCAAGTTTAATTTCAGCATTGTGCATGAATCTGTTATCCAATCATTCTAATGATACACTACTCAAACCAGCAGTGGGGCTGAGGACGGAAAGAAAACCTTGATTGTACCTTGCCTGCCGGTGATTGGAGTTCGTTATGAAAGAACACTAATGCGATTGTCATTGGCACCCTTCGCCAAAGGTAGGGAACATTCGTATCTTTCCATTGTCACCATATCTGTAGCTGTGTGACAGATGAGTAGAGGTATGCCAGAAAGGAGGCAGTATTGTGGGAGGGATCGCTTTTTCCCAGGGTTAAGGCAAGGATATATTTAATCACATTAGCACCTTTAAGAAAATACCATCTTTCAGGTAGAAGGTGCGGCTCCTCAGCTGAATAGTGCTCTCCAGGTTACATAATCCAGCCTGCTGAATCAAGAAACCACCAGCGGCGGTCTCAGCTAGCTTGTTTTGTTTTGCTATTTCATCAGTAGTTGCACGTGTTTGAGAAGCTCCCATAGTGGAAGGAGCCTCCTTGCAGGGGTGCAGCTTCCTGGAGGGCACGCACGCCCTGCTGCACGTCCTGCCAGGGCCCGAGCACCTCCCCGAAAACAGCCCTCCAGTCAGCAAGGTGCAGCACTGCCAGATCAAGACAGCCACGGTGAGATGCAGGAACGGGCTGAATCAGTGCAGCCAGATCAAAACGTCAACACGGCCATTGCATGAATTCGTCACATCTGCATGCTGAAGTTTCTTGCAGGGAAGTGAAATAGCTGGAGGAGGGATTTGTTTGTCTCTGCATTTTCATAATGCCAGTCTGGATCTGCTCTGTATGTGTGCCTTGCCCCTTTGAGGCTCTTTGGGATGTCTGTCTATCATCCATGGGAAAAAAATCCCTTTCCCAACACTGACTGTGAGCAGAGTCACCAGAGTCAAGCAGGAGGATTGAAACACTTGTGCCACAGCAAAACAGAGCCTTTATGTGTAGTTGTCCTGTGTCTGCACCCCCCACCCCCATTTCCAGAATATCTCCATGCCCCTGAATGTGCCAAACACGAGATTTGGCTCTAAGAGCTGACAGTCCCTACATAACTTCTGGGAAAACATAAACTGACAGATTACATTTTTTTAATAAACCCCACTTATTGTGTTCTCCCCAGAGCCAAGCACCGGTGTGCAGTCACCTAAGAATAAAACTCTTTTAAACCATTTGTCATTTCTGTCCTGGGGTTGTGCTGGGTATATAAGCTCAGAGCTGCTGGCAGCACTCTCCTTTGCCCACCCAGGCCCTACCCACAACAAACCCCTCAGACAATACACTTATGACGGCAAAGCTCAGTCCTCCAGCCCCAAGGGAAGAGGATCAGACCACGGCTGGCTCTAGGAAAGGCTCTACCGGGTCTCCCTCCATCACCTTGGGCAAATCGCCCCCACCCCAGCTTCCCCAGCAGTAAAATAGGCCCTGACACCCTAACCCAGCTACCTGAGCAAACCTAATTGTCTCATAATACTCGGTCTTTGCTTGTACTTTTACTGTGTATATTTCAGCTGCTAATACTTAACAGTTTATTCTCCCTACAATATTTACCCATCAGCCCCACAACGGTGTGGCAAGAACTGACTGAAGGCCTGAAGCGGTTGAGTCCGCAACCTCTTATCAGCTGCGGGGGGGGGGGGGGGGGGCAGGAACAACCCACACCGCCTCAGAAAACTGAACAGAAACGTCCTGCAGGTTCCCTAGTGTCACCCTCTCCTCCCCCAAGCAATAAGCAGCTCCTCGACACACAAGATTACCACAAAAAAAAACCCAAAAAACCCACGTGAAAAGTGTTACGTTGCGTACTTGAAAGCGCTGGCAAGGAGGGGACGTTCGCTACGAGGAGGCTGAAGCGGAGCTTTCTCCGCAGACCTCCCGCCTCGAAAGAAAGGAGACCACGGGCTGACTTCTCCCGCCCGCCCTTCCTCAGCGGCCCGCCTCTAAAAGCCCGCCGCTCCCCGGGCCCGCGCTAATGGCGCTCGGCGGCCCCCTCCGCCCCTTCCCCGGCCCCGCCGGCGGCGCCTGAGCGGCCAACGGCCGCCGGGCTCCCCCTAGGGGCGGGCGGGCCGCCGCCTCAGCGCCTCAGGGCGGGCTGTCGCCTCAGCGCCTCAGAGCGGGCTGCCTCAGCACCGGCCGGCGGCCCTTGTGTGGCGCAGCCCGGCGGCCGCTGGAAGCCGGCGGTAAATTAATGATCTTTCCAAGATGCTGGTCTTCCAGGCAGGGCTGCGTCCCTCCCGTATGGAGGTGGCTGCGGCCGAGGATGGCGGGTTAGGGCCCACTGGGAAAGCGGGGAGGCAGGCGGAGGCGAGCGCCGAGCCGCTGAGCCTCACGGCTGCCATTCAAAGCCAGGGTGGTCGCTCCCGGCCTGAGCATCTGTTATAATAATAATAATAGTAATAATAAGAAGAAGAATGAAGAAATTCATCAGTAATCATTGCACGGACAGCTCCCTTTAAAAGGCAGAAGGCTCTGGAATAACGACAGCTACCTCAAACGATAGCTACCAACACATGGGGCCTGTTAGCTCAAATATGATTTTTTTCCCCTGAAAAGCTGATTAATACCATCCTCCCGCAGGCAAATTTAGATCTGTGTGAGCTCTGCGTGCCCACGAAGTGCAGGATCGGGGCTCTGCGGCTGTGCTGCTGTTAAAGATAATGGACGGAAAAGGCCGACCTTCTGGCGTGCGTACCATGGTGGCTCGTCAAGCGCTGGAAGCGTGCCGCTGCTCTCAAGCTTCACCGCAGCCGGCGCAAAGCAAAGGAGACGCGCGCCTTTGCGGAAAAGGGTATCTGCAACCCATTGTTTGTGTGTTTGCCTGTGTTTAAGAGCATCAGAAAGCTGCTGACCGTAGGATCGGTCTCAGACGCGTTGGTGGGTGGTGAGAAGCTTAAGATGAAGTGTAGGCTTTATCTTAGAATATATCTACATTGTAAATAAATAAAGAAAAGATTCGTTGTCTGACATGGGCTGTTCGTGAGGGTTTAGGTTGTCATAAACCTCTGCAGTTTTCTCTCGTCCCGCAGAAGTGGGACCTCACAGAGCGTCTCAGAGATTTCTGATAGGTGAATTTCTGGTTACCCGTGAAGCCCTGACTACTTGGGCCTTGAAGACTGAGCACTAGGTCTGGAATTAGCATGGGGGAGGGCCTAAGAGCCAGTGAAACGTATACCTCCTGCTTTTTGTCATGCTTTGGAGATGTACTACCCCGTTCTGCTCAGTCTGTGTTGCCTCAGACTTCAAATCCCATTACAGGTGATTACAATAATCAAGAGAGAACAAATTCACGAATCATCCTACCCAAGTCCTTGTGTGAAGGAAAGGGCATCATTTCCGACAGACTGGATGTGGAAAAATTAATTTCCTGGCATCCAAACATAAGAACAGCCATGCTGGTTGAGACAAGTCCATCCAGCCCAATAGCCTGTCTCAAACATAAACAACAGCTGATCCCTGGGGAACATCATAAGAGAGGGGTAAGCACACAATGATAGTTCCCTGGCATGCTGTCCCAAACTCCAGCAAGCTGTGGCTCAGGGACTTCCCTGAGACAGATGTGGTATCTTTAAATTTAATAGCCCTTGATGGATTTTTGCTTCCATGAATTTGTGTAATTGCTTTTTGAACCCCTATCAATTTTTGACATTGCAGCATCCTGTGACAATTAGTAGCACGCTCCGACAAAGCAGGGTGTAAAGAGCCCTTATTTTGTTTGTTTTGAACAGGCCACCTAACAATTTCATCTGATGCTCCTAGTTCTCATGGTATGAGAGTCAATTACAATCATTCCCCATTTGCCATTCATGATTTTGCATACTTCTCTCATATCCCCCTCACATTTTCATTTTCCAGACAGCTACTCCTATTTTGAAATCCTAATACAGAAGCCGTCCCACAGCCTGGACCTTCCTCTGGCTCCAGGGTTACCATTTTTGAGCTAGCAGGCTTGAACAGCACCATGTTCAGGGTGCAGGCACGTTGGACTTACTTATACTAGGATGTAGCAGTGTTTTCAGTTTTGTTCCTTCCATACTAAATCCTAAAATTTTATTTGCTTTTTTGAACACTGCTGAGGATGGATCTGGCATTTTCATAAATATATCTAGATTTCACAACACTTCAAGGATTTCTTCTCTGAGAGCTAACAGCTAGTCCAGCACTCTCAGCTCGGTACATAAAGTTGCCTGCTTTGCCCACTGACATTACAATACATGCATCTATGCTGTATTTCCTCCTTCGTTTTACCACCCGATTACTCATTATCATGAGATGGTGTTTTTGTCATGTGTCATGTTTTTACTACCATAAATAACGTCGTGTCACCCACAAGTTTGCCACCTTGCTGTTCATCCCCTTTCTAGTGTATGAGTCCAGCAGACAGATTTGCTACCTACTTAAGACCCTGGCAAAACCGGAGGGGCGCTGGGGGAGGAAATAGCGGGTACCTTGACTATTTCTCCTCTTCCCATCAGCACGGCTTACATCTCGCCTAGATTTGGATCAAGCCAGCTGCTCCTCAGGGAGGTGCTGGCAGGCTCTTTTTGACCCTGCAGCATATTTGGAGGGATGCTGGCGAAGGCCGGCCGGCGTGCATAAGGCCAGCTGTTCGGCTGACATAACCGATTTACGCTAGCTGAGGATCTGGCCGAAGACATGGAGTCACAAGTGCTAGTCAGGCCATCACGGGGATGGGGACATCTGACATGGAGGTGCGTCTGCCTCGGCTGGACGCCGCGGTGGAGGCAGGTGGGGTGGCCTGAGCGGAGTCTGCAGGGCAGCCCTGGGTTGAGGGCGAGCCTGTGGAGGCACTGCCCATCCCTTGCCCACGCGGTGGTGGTATCATCATACCTCCCTACACGCAAGGCCTGACAGGCATGTTTATTATTAATAACGAGCAAGGCTTTCAGAGGCAGGCCCTGTGCTTTCTTGCTGCTTGTCAGCACTGAGCGAGGCCAGTCAGAGTGTGCTGTGAGCGGTACTCGCACAGTCAGAGCTGTCCCCGGTGCGTCCCTATTCCAGCGTGTCAGCCAAGCGTTTAAGACACCTGCTTCTTTTCGCTCCTGCGCTGGCCATGGACTAATAGGGACAAACGGGAAGAGGACCGAGCAGAACGCAGAAAATAATCGTCCTGTGCCAAAAGGGAATGTATGATCAAAACTACAATGGGCAGGCAAGCAGTGAGGCAGTGACCCGAGGCAGCGCAATGTGTCAGGAAGAGAGAGCAGCAGCCCAGGGACAGCAACAGCCCAGAGCCTCAATTTGTAATGACTGTGTGGACCACATGCCAAAAAGTCTCTCCCCACCTCCTTGCTCCAGGGAGCTCTCCTAATGTTCTTAGCTGCTTGGACATCATGAGAAAAAGAGCCTGCGTGTTTCCAACGCACGACCTAAGGCATCTGCTCAAGCAAAGCGGCACTGCCGAACCTGCCTCTAACTCAGAGTGCTCCAAACACCTGTGAGTCAGACGATGGGAAATTCTCCCTGTCTTCACAAGCAGAGATGAGTTTGAACCTTCTGGGCATTTTAGCAGTTTACCATCTGCACATATAACCTTTTTTCTGAGCACACGGAAGTCTTGTAGGAGGATGTTAAATCCAGGAACCAAAATAAGGAAACATGTTTACACCTGCTACATCTGTTCAAGAATTTCCAGCCTCTCTTACACTTTTGACTTTCACATTCCCCCTCCTCCTCCCTCCCGTTTGGTCAAATGCCACCATGTTAAAAACAATCCTGTATTTTTCCCCCAAGTTTCACAGACTTTCTATCGAATCTTGTGAAAACTTACAGCAAATGAAATAAGCTGTGAAATGGTCTAGTGATAGAAGCAAGTGCTGGTTGAAGTATCTCTTGCTTATCCAGGATTGTCTGGATACTGGGATTCATTGTGAAGAAAAATGACATTAACTGCATGAAATATGGTGATTTTAGTTTTTTAAACTAGAATAAAAAATGAACAGTCAAACCATTTCTGATACAGCTTAAATCTTCCTGCAAGCCAGGTGCAATAAAACAGTTTAATGAAAAAATAGATTATGAGAAGGATTATAGCACACAAAAAAAAATCAGCACAAAGAAGAACATCTCTGTTAGCAGATGCCCCAGTCAGTTATAACTGGTTTGTTATAGAAAACACACTAGTATCTGCTGTCAGAGGTGATCTGTTTCACTGAAAGGATTACACCTACCACAAAGTCAGACCCATAGATATGAAACATTTATGAAAGGGAAAAAAGATCCTTGACTTGTTGGGGGGGAACAGCAAAATAATTTCTACTGAGCAGAATTCAAAGGAGATTTCTTTTCATAATTTTTACCAGATTTTATGTTAAGATTGTTGTTGAAAATATTATACAATATTTTTCATTGAAGCAAGTGCTTTGATTAAAATAATTTCAAGAGTGATCAGTAGGATTTTTACAACCATTCAAATTAATGTAATGAGAAAGATGTTGCAAAATAGAGCAAGAGACGCAAAAAATATTGGATAAATTCAGACATTTTTCTCTGAGTAATCTATTTCTGATAATGACTTTTCTCTTGGAAGATATACACTGGTTTTGTGACTACATGAGCTGGATTATTAATAATATGGGCAAGGTGGCAGTACTGGGGAAAATCCTCTGCTCCCCGTCATTTCCTAATAAAGCCCAGTGTTAATGGAAGAAAAATGCTTTCACGGGTCAACAGGTAACTAAGGAAGGCGCCACTTAGTGATTGTGGCATTTGGTGTTATGATAGGGCCCCTGTTTGCTGCGTGATGCTTGTGGGAAGCATGCTTTCTAAAACAGCAAGAGAAATTAACAATATTAAGGTCAAAACGGGACATATTTGGGAAGGGTTGAGGCAAGTCCTGTGGTCCTAACTCAGGCAAATTCTCACTGACAGGTCTTGGCCAATACAATCTGCAGGTGTCCACTTTCTTTCAGGATTTAGCCCAGTATTCAACCAGAAGAAAACAGTTCAGTAATTCATTAGGATATGATCATGCCGGGCTGGTTACTAATTGTTCAAAATACCATTGGAGGCACTCCAGGATGCTGCACAGCACTCCACAGCTGGCAGCCGTGGTATACAGGCGGGTATGCCACCCAAATAGAGCTGAATAGCACAGGAGCCGCGGGAGGAAAGCAAAAATCCCTTGCTTCCAAGCCCATGGGAACCTTCCTGTGTTGTGAGGAGGGAGCTGCAGGTGCAGGGGGCTGCAGGCAGGATGAGTGCAATGCGCAACCCCACTGTCTCATGCCGAAGAGAAATGTTAGCGGCAAAATAATTTTACTCCTGGCTGTCAAATGGGAACTGCGGGGTTCCTTTCCTAACAATGAAAGGCAGACTACTGTGCATTAACAGCCCTGCCGGTGCACAAAGTGGCCTAGCCTGTTATTAAACTGTACAGCTAAAGCTGTTGTTCTCCACTTAGCTGAAAGTGAGTTACCATATTGCAGGTCCCCCAAGACGTTCCCTACCCTTGACATATCCTCTCCCTCGCATGAGTGGTAATGACTGGGATCAGATCCCTCAGGCTCCTGCCTGGGCTGCTTTACCTTGCTTTAGAGCAGCTTCTTTGAATAACAGAGTTGGTCTGTCGCCCTCCCTTCCCTCCAGTCCTTCCCCCCACCCCCCACCCCAGCCTTTATTCCTGAAACTCTTTAGTGGCCATAAGGATCTTTCTCTGCAACAAATACAGCCAAGATAACTCAGTTGTCCTCTAAGCAGGCTGCAGGTAGGGTTCCCATGCACAGCATAGATTGGATTTTAAATGTATGCAAATAAGCATTTGTGTGCTTGACCCCATGACACAGAAGCATCAGGATTTACTCACTGACAGTTTTTTCATGCACTTTTAAATTCACATTTGCAAATTTGGCTCTGGAACTAACAGAACTGCAGTAATAAGGAGATTCTGACATCCTGGGAAATTTCATAGCCATACTGAGTAAGGACTTGAGCCTAAAAAGCTGTACAAAGAAGATGTAGCTGCATTTTGTTATAAACACGTTACTTTTTTTTTTAAAGGAAAATATCTGCTTAGTATTAGTCTCACTTCCTCAGGATAGACTGGATGGCCTTCACACACAGTGCTGTAACAGATAAAATCAGTCCTTTCCCTAGCAGCCTTTTTGTGTCACCACTTGGCTTTGCTTAGATTGTGTGTATCTAGTCTTGATCTGTCGCTTTCTCCAAGGCCAGCAAAGTAAACTCATCCTCCTGACTCATAGCTCCAGATGGATTCAAGCTCGAGCACACTGTCCCCCTGGAATTTGGCATATGTAGGTTTATATGCCCTAATCAATCAGGCTGATTTCAGTTAATCCTAATCGTCCTATTAGGGTTCCCAGATAGCAACAACAGCAGCTAGAAATCCCCAAGCAGCCTAATTGACTTCATCTAATTACATTCCTTCTTGAGATTTCCATTAAACTACCCCCTGAATTCATTACAGCGGTTGGCTGTAGGTTTCTAGGACTTCTTAAAAAACCTAGCAGCTATTGGGACAGCTCCATTCTAGAAAGCCGAAGTAGTTACTGTATATAAGATCCTGCCACCTCCACATAGCTATCTGTCAGTCGTCCTCCTCTGGCATATATTAAATGTGCCATCTAATCGCTGTGGGGGATACCAGTTTTGACTCCTGGCACTTAGGCTCATTTCTGCCGACGTGCCGCCCGTGGTTCTTTCCTTGTAGCACTGAACGAACCGCAAGAGTCGGAGACTGCCAGCTCCTATTAACCTCTCGCATAAAGGATTTATAGATATGTCTCATTACAAGGTAAGGAGCTGACATTCATCTCAAAAGCAGTTAGCTTGGAAAAGAATGCTCCTTTGTCAGTATTCACCTTCCTCTGTGCTCTTTCTGTGGTAGTAAATTGTAAACTGCTCAGTCGAGATGGCATCTGTCATAGTTAGGTTTCTTTGGCTAATTTGATCACTTCTTCCATTAAAGTAATGCTTTGGATTCCCAAACGTTGCTAAGCTCTCAATTCTTGCCTTTTGCAGAATACAGTAATGTAGCCCTGAAAAAAGGAATGGCTAACTTCCACCCTCCGGACTTAAAAAGAGGAAAGGGGTAAGGGGTAAGGATAAAATTGTTGAGCCCAGTCCAATTTCTTCCATACATGCAACTGAGACCAGCTTCCATGAAACCCAGGGAGGCTGGAAGCAAAGGATCCTTTTCATAGATGATTTCATATACAGTTTGCATGCATATCAATGCTTTGACTGGAGTTCACTTAAAAATGAAAACAAAATGTATGCTAAACTCTGGAAGATAGGCACTTTGACACCTGTCAGGTTGGAAAGTGCTTTCTTTATATGTAAGACAAGCCGTTGTGTTCAGTCTGTTTGGAAACTGATGCCACTGCTCACTTTTACGGACAGTTCCTCTAGGTGGGAATGACACCGATATCATTCACACGGAAACTGCCAGATTGATGTCAGTAAGACAGCAGAGTGTTCAGGTTCACTGGAAGGAATACAATACCTTTGCTAAAATAAAATCCTTGACCATGCACAGAGGGAGCAGGTCGGAAAGGAATGTACCCTTGCCAAATGTTTACTCTTGCATCTCTGCCTCATAGAGGATGTGCTCCCTATCGAGGCAGAGCCAAGGACAGTTGAGAAGTTCTGTGTGAATAACACCTGATTGTTGCAGGAAAAGAGCGATGTAATTAAGTCATAAACAATGTATGTGGTCATTTTAACTAAGTTTAAGACTTTGTAAATCACAGAGTCATAAAGTGATACTGGGGAGAGATTATATTTTACAAAAATATTGATGTTTACACTAGATTAATGGCTGCTTGCCTGTAAAGACGAACGGTGAACAGAGTATCTATCCAAGGTCAGGCTGTGTCTGAGCTGCAGACACAATAAGTCACTAGAAAGTTTTGTGCAAAAGGATTTGGCCTAAACAGATAGTTGTAAGAGCTGGCTAAGGTTGCTAATTACTTCTCTGAATAACTTTGAACTGACGTTTTCAGAATAATTTTCATTCCAGAGGGATTAGTAAATCTTTTTAGTAAAAGGAACACACCAAAACTTATAAAATGCATTTACAAAAACTTTCTATGATAACTGAATGCCAGTTTGGGGCTACTTTTCTCCCTTTTCTTGTTCTATTTTGGCACTAATATGCAAAAGGAAGCTTGGGGGAAGGGTGAACCAAAAAAAAAAAAGGGGGGAGAAAAAGCAACAAAGCAAATAATAGAATACAAGCTACAACTGAAGAAGCCTTAAGTGCCTTCTCAGAACTGGAGACAGCGGTGACTTTATAAGAGATGCAGACAGTCAGTACTTTGTAGGCCCTGGGAGAAGCAAAGGCCCAATTCCTCCACTCACCAGAGACACTGGCTGAGGCTCTCTTGTTTCAGCAAACACAGGCAGTATTTCCACCAATGCAGTATACGGTTCGATGCAACTCAACCTTATGTAAACAGCTTGACTCCTTACATTAAATATGCTGTCCAGATTGTTTACGTGACACAAATAAGGGAGGATCTCAGTAATTAGGGGGAGTCAGTTTTAGACTCTGGAAAAGCACACCTCTGCTGTGTGGCTCACTTTTAAATTTTAAACATTCTGACTTCAGACCAGAAAAGTCTGAGCTGACAGGTTTCTCCCACTTATACACAGTCTTCCACATCCCAAGCTTCTTCCTTTTCATCAAATCATGTGGTCTAACCCATCCTTTTGTTTCCCCTGCTAAAATACAGAAGCATACAGGGGCATGGAAAACATGAAAATAAAACAAGCTCTTGAAATCATGAGGAGCAGGAATGGATTATGTTCAACTAACACTTCTTTTGAAGCAGTTAGACACTAATTTGTTCATCCAGTCACAATTTCCACCTCTCTTTGTGGGCCTGGACAGGTGTGGGCACAGGCAGAGTGTGCTTCTGCAGCGAGGCTGGCTTAAATACTGGTGCTAGAGAAATAGGAGGAACTATAAACAGAGGAAAGTTTCTACTTGCCTTTTTTTGGGAAGATATCTCTGAAAACGTTACACAATGAATCTGTTCAGTAGGGCTGAAAGTTTGTCAGTGTTATGGGGTTTTTTTAAAGAATGTGTTATTTGTAGGTCCCCTGTGGTCAGCTGGGCATACCTTTGGGGGTCAGAAGCCACATTAGACAGAAGTGCCTAGATGCTTCAGGAAGCCTCCAGCTTACATGTCATCCATAGTACGTCCTGCTGGCACTAGGACAAGTTCTCTACCTGTTTCTGGTTCACCACTCACAGCTGTGCCTACGCTCACAAACACAACATAGCCGCCGATCTACGTGTGGGGAACAGCTGGCTCCCCGGGAAGCCCACGGAAGTCAAGGGGAGGACAACATTAGTGAATGACAGACTATGGGGACGTCCCCAAAGTGCACTTTTGTTCATCTAGTCAGCCATCAATTTCACCAGCTCAGCGTGTTGGCTGGCAGCTCCTTGAGGTTTACGAAAAACAAGAGGGCACATTGATGCTTTCTGTTGCACCAAATGGAACAAGAACTGGAAACGGTGACGTTCCCGGTTTCACGGACACACTGCTGCCTTCCCTCCATTCCGAACACAGGGGCTGCATTGTTTGCTTACAGTAATGCTGAGCATGTCACGATCTGAGGGGGCTGGAGATAAGGAATGGCTTAGTTTGGGGAGAAGCCAGTGCTTTTTGGGAGAAAGATGGAAAGCTGGGATGCCTCAAACATCTGACAGTGGATGCTCAGTGTGATCTTGAGATCAGGGGTAGTTCTGCTGAGGGGGCCAGGCCTGGGGCTGGACACCTCCTCAGTGCTGTCAGACCATGGTGTGTTTTGACCAGCTGACCAAAAACCCTCAGGGTGAAAATTAATCCTAGCATTTTTTTCCATTCAGTGGAACTGTCTGAACAACAAATGTCCTGGGGGGGGATAAAGGTGGACCCTACAATATCACTTCCTTTGCCTGTCATATATTTTCTTTAGTGACACAAGCAGGATGAGAGAAAAATCTCCTGTTCCTGCAATGTGAGCTCAGGCAAAGCTGATCTCACTGTAAGAAAGCATTAGCTTCTTAATTTGTGCTATTGAAACTGTTCTGCGAACTTCCATTTGGTCAGGAAAGGAACTCTGAAGTAAAACAACTGCCATGCAGGGGAGGCTGCAGATGGCTCAGTAGTAACACACATACTGTACACCTGCACATGTTTGGCACAGAAGGGTTTGAGTGCAGATTTGTGAGCTAGCCAAGGGAAGACAGATTTATTTTTTTGAGGAGGCAGGAAGATCAGATCACCTCCAGGTGCTACCCTGATAAACACTGAGAATAACTCACCAGTCCTCTACAGTTCTTCTCTGATCAACTTCATCCTTGAGACAGGAATTAGAAGGACAGATATGTTATCTGGCAAGTTGTCCAGATTCATTTCCAAGGAAGTTAGAGACTCAGTACAGGCCTGCTTTAAGTAAGGTTTTTGGGGGGTTTGTTTTGGTTTTTTTTCCCCCCCCTTGGTTTCTTTCAGGGAGGGAGGTGTTGGTTGGTTGTAACGGCATCACAGGCAGTTGGGACATTAGACGCAGCTCAAGCTCCGCTGATTCTTCCAGGACTGCAAATTTGGGGGACCTGGATGCAATTTATTAATAGGCAAACCTCTCCTCATTTTGCTTTTTAGGTCTGCTCTGCAAATTGAAATTCAAAGAGATTTTGGAAAATAACCAAACACTCAACCCCCTCTACACCATTCAGAAGAGACCTCCTCCAGAAGTCTGTCTGCATTAGGGAGGAAGCTCTGAGGGGATTTTCCCCTTGCTCCAGGAGGCTTTGAGTTCAGCCTGTGCTACAGGGAATGGCAGCAGGTGTCCTGCGGTTCCTACCCAGACCCCAGCAGTCAGCAGCAGAAAATGGGAGGTCAGCAAGAACAGGGTTAAATGCTCATCCATATTTCCTCATGCCATGTACCCCTCAGCTGCCATGCAGCCCATAGTACTACCTAGCTGTACCTTTTGAGTCAGGTATAGCCCAGCTTACTGAGGTTGGACATACCACTGCAGGAGGCATCACACTTCATACCGTCCCTGTACTACCTTGCTTGGAGCAAGTACTGCCATACGGTGCTGTGTTGTACCACCTGGATGTGCAATTCCTTAAAACCTCCTGGGGTCCCTACCCCATAAAATAGAAAGATCTTGAGAGATGCATGCAGAAGGAGAAAGCTAAGAAATGATCATCATTGGTCCTGTTGTTTCAGCTAAAGTCCACAGGCAACGTGATTGGGGGTAAGCAAAGCCCTTTCTTTACAAGGTAGTCACAGCAGTTCAATGTAAGTTCTTTTTTAAACCAGTGATTAAACTAGTGTAAACCACTGTGTGGTTGCTCTCAGTTCAATTTAACATTGGCTGGCATGGATGACAGCTTGCATTGATTCTTGTCTGTCTAATCTAAATTGATATAAGCCTGACTTCAAATGAACTAAGCCTATCTGAAGAGCATTATGCACTTGTTTAAGTTCATGAATTTAAAAGAAAACCTTTGACCAAAAGGTTGCAGGTTTCTCACAAAGACAAAACTCACAGCTCAATACTGATTTTGTCAGTTCTCTCATTAACCTTCACAACAGACAGCTGAGGAAAGTTATTTGGGGAGTGGAATGGTCAATACTTTACCTAAGTAAATATATAGCACAGACAACCTAGAAAGAGATACTTATTTTGTGTGACAGCAATAAGAATGAGAAATAATGGGCCAAAGAATTCATCTAGATTACTTTCTTCATTCTAAGTAAGCTTTTCTATAGACAAAATGAACACCAAAGTAAGCCTAATGCTACATGAAAAGGCAAAGATATTACTTCTACCCACATTTTTTCACTGTTCTTAAACTCTTCAGAGCACCCAGTTCTGGCTCCTTTTAGAAACAAGCTGCTGAGCAGGACAGACCATTGATCTAACCCAGCACCGTCACACATCTGGGGCTGAGGGAACCACGCAGTGTTGAACCATACAAACAGAACTACAGGAGAAGAGGAGAAAGTAAGCAAAGAGGAAATAGAAACACAGAGGACCAAGAGAGTGAGACTGCAGAGAAAGTCTTCTCAAGGGTTTGATAGGTATCTGATGTGCTTGCCTTGGGAGAAAAGAAGTTGGGAAATAACAAGGACCAAAAGCTGTGGTGCACAGAAGTTCACGTTCTGTGCAGTGCTTGTCTGCCAGTGTCCAGGCAGTGCCTGACACAGATGTCTCTGGGCATAGGCTGTTGTGTGTCCACTCCTTCCACATTTTGGGAGAGCCTGAAGCAAGTGCCTCTGGCCCAGAAGCAATGTAGTCCAGTCAACTTGGGTTCAGCGCCATGCTATTCATCCAGCTGGTAGAGGAGATAAATTACTGCAAGCCTAGTTCTCCACTGCATCTTGCTGTGGTGACTGCAGTCCCACAGGGGCAATGTCCTCTAGGCTATGCAACATTTGCAGTTGCAGCAAAAAAATTTCACCTGTTTCATTTCCTTCCGAAAAGCAGAAGGGCTGCTACGTGCATGTGCCTGTGCAGATGGGAAAGCCAGCCAATTCAGTCACATGTGTATGTTTTTTAAAGGAAAATAACGAAGTTCACTTCTCTTTACAATTGTTTTTAATATTTTCCTTTCCAAGTGCTCATCGCGTGTGTTGGCTCAAGATCACATAATGCAAAATTTGCAAATTGTTTGCAGTGCTCAGCCTTCCATGCACATTTGTCAAGCACAGCCTGGTAAAATCCAACAACAAGCAGGAAAGAAATCTCGGGGAAAAAAATAATGTTTTCATACCTTAAAATTCCACTGGGGAGAGGGAAAAAAACATCAAAAGTGCAAACAGCAAATCTTCCTGTTCACCACGGCTGTGTTCCAGCAGGCTGGTAGTTCCCACAGCTTCAAGAAGGGCATGTTAACCTGACAGAGAAAATGGCTACCATTTTCAGGTGCCAAATTACAACTGTCCTTGTGGTTTGAAAGCCAGAAGCAAAGTGCTTAGTTAAAGCAGACAACTCTGCTCAAGGCTGGCAGAAGTGATAAAATACATAGTGGAACTTCAGAGAGTAAGCTCCTCTCTTTCTCTCCTACTCCCCTTTTTTGCTATATTTTTCCCCTGGTGGGTTGAGGTACCCAGTTGGAGCTCCCAAAATAGAGGAAATCCAGGCAGAAGTGCCTATCCAAGTCTATCAGCAGCCTGCTGTGTTTCACTCCATCAGCGAAGCTTTGCCTCTGGGCTGAGATGTAAAAGTTCTTGGGGTTTTGCACTCCTTCCCGCCAGTCTTGGCCTGGTTTGTACTTTTGGAATAAATATAGAATAAAGAGCCTGTCCCTTTAATGCAGAGGCAGTGAGAAGGGCAAAACTGTTCCCAAGAAGTCAGTAAAAGTGGTAATGCCTATTAATGATTGCAGCAGAGTGCTTTTCAGTTGCCCTATTAAAGGAGCTCTTTGTCCTAATAAATACCAACGAAAAAGCTTGCTCTCAGAGCACCTTCCCTGTACTTTATTTATAATGAGTCTTCTAATGAGTACATAGTGTTTATGCTTCCTTGAGAGACTCATCACTCCCTCTCTCAGTCTGTTATTTAACATACAGTACTCCATGAAGGTGTCCCACTTCACCCCCAATGCCTCCCCACCCCCTCCCACACACAAACGTCCATGTACTGCTTGTTTCAAGGGCGTATGCAGCTCTGAAGGAAAAGCGAGCACTGGAAGAGAAGCTCACATCCCGAATGTTACGCACAACATGGCAGGAAGAGGAGCAGGCGACCCAAATTATCAGTGTGGCAATGCGGGCCCACCAAGGACAGCTCTAAAGCAGTTCTTATGTGTATGTCTTCAGTCAGGAGTGTTCTTGCTTCCGTATTTAAATAGGTCATACATCACTCTGTTATACCTGGTAAACCACAGTAATCTGACTGTGTCAGCTGGGTATCCTAGCCCTTAGTACCTACTACTGACTAACAAGACCTAAAAGCACTCAGCCACTGAGATTCGTAGGTATCCTCCTGGTAGCAATATGAAAAAGCAAACCTGTTCCTCTTTGATGGTGGTTTTAGGGAGATTGCCGAGACAAAGAGCTCACTTGTCAAGTAGCATTTTTGCCAAAGCTCCCCATGGCTGTAATTTGCCACGGCACGTTCTATATCTGGCTGTGTCCGGGTGTGACATGAGTTGAATTAATAACTCTGTGAGGCTTCACGTGGTTTTCTATTGCCATTCGGAGTCATGCCTTGAGATTGTAGGATCCTACATGACACATCCCTAATGTGATCTTGTGACAGAATAGAAGTAATTTATGTTACCAGGGTGCCTGAGAAAAAAAAAGGAACCCATTATAAGGTTGTTCCATTGCCTTAGGCCAGAAGATAGACTCTGAAGACTCTCTTTTATTCTCTGTGTTTTTCTTTTAAGCTTTGAAGCTAGGAGTAAAAGGGTTTCCTGTCCTTAAGCATATCAATTCCCTATCCTCTTTCTAAGCCTCTGCAATGCCTGTTTCTACAGGAGACCAAAATTAGGCAGAAGAAGATTACATAAGGAGACTTGGTATCAATGTCTGACATTAAGATGAGTCTTATATTTGCTGTCCATCATCAACAGAGCCCCATCAGCATAAAATCACGACAGCAGTATTTTTTGTGGTATCTAGCACTTTGGCATTTAGAAAGTCAAAATTGTGTTTGGGATTGAGTAATTCATGAGAATAAAGGGGCTCTTCGATCTGGAAGCATAAAAGAAAGATGCTCCTCAAAGATGCTTTTTCAGTGCTTCATGCAAGCAGGCAGACTCACGATTCACTTCCTCTCCTCTGGAGGGTGCTCCACTACGTAGCTGGGCCCCAGTGGCAGGGAATGAGGGACTCCTAGTCCTCTCACACCTCATCTTGGGCTCTGAGATCTGCACTGCCCAGGAGAAAAACAGCTCCTGGATCAAACTGGGGTGTCCCATGTAGCAAAGGCTTGAACCTTTAGTTCTTCTGAAAATGAAGAAGCACTGGAAGCTGTCTTGGAATCAGTTAGGAAGAGATTTGAGCACAGGCTTGAACCCTCCAGAAAGTGCACAACCAATTTCTATACCAGCCAGAACTTGCATACTGTGTTCACATTCAGCTTCGGATGTGACACAGCTCAATAATCCATCCTGGAGCTGACAAAAACCATCTGGTCCTTGTCTGGACCATGTTTCCAAGCAAGCAGAAGAGAAAATAAAGTACTCTGAGGAACAGATGATACCTTGCTGAGAAAAGAAAAAATGATGTCTGTGAAGCATCTGCACTTCCCAGTGTCTGTTTACCCACCCTCTCTCTTCCCTTTTCTCTGGATGAGAAATAGGTTTCCAAAGAAACAGAACACCAGAGAGCTTACCTGGAGAGAAGGGAAGGTAACCAGATTTCTTCCTTTCTTATCACATAATTGGCCAGCATACCACCCAAAATGGGGCCCTGAATTTTTGTGAAGGACTGGTGAAGGACATCCACAGGATTCAACAAGGTGTGAGGGAGCAACCACAACTATGAGTCTCAAAACACAGCCACCCTGAGAGCTCTAGTGGCTCTTTCAAACTTAAAACGTGTGCTCCTTTTTATAACTGGCAATTACTGCTGACTCAGAAATCATGAGGACAAAATTCGAAATAAGTTACACCTTCAGTCTGGGACCTTTCTTTCTCGCTTTTTGAGAGTTATGATGCCCAGGGAGGCTTGGGTTTTACCCATTGCTGTATGAAAGTATGGCTCCAGGACAGCACTTGAGGTGCTTCAGTCCCTTCCCTTAGGAAACCAAGTGTGGTGAACAAGGCCCTGTGTGCTTTGAGAGATCCCAAACTACTGTTTTACTTGATGATATCACAGAGAGGTAGACACACAGTGAGCAAATAAATACACTTAAAGCAAAGTGTGTTTCCTATTCACTTTGCAGTCAGGCATATCTAAGGGTCTAAGCCTTGGTATTAAGTTTAGCCACTGACTAGCTTTTCAGTATGCATTGCACAGTAAGAGTTGTGCACTACCTTCAGAGCCCACTAAAAAGCTGTAAGCCCATTCCTATAATAGAGGACATTGAGATTTTGTTGTTAATTTCAACAGAAGTAAAACTGTGCCCTAAACCAGTTGTAGGACAGCACTTGAGCATAATATATGCACAGTAACTGTACATACATTTTAATTATAAATCATACAAATGAGTTATGAGACTAAAAACAAATCTTTTTTTCTCAAGAATGAGAAGGGCACATTCATGGCTAATGTTTTGTTTGGCCATTATAAACAGCATTTGATGGTAGGCATGTGCATACACACATGTGTGTTTCTGTGTGTAATGATACATTCTGAATCACTGAAATTGCATGGCCAAGTCTCCTACCTCCCAGCTTTTCCCCACAGCATGTTATCACACAGTTCTGTGAAACTTGCCAAGTCCTGCAATTCTTGTATACTAGTTATTCTTTCCTTACAAATACAGTGCTTATAGCTAATGATTAGTTCGTATGAGTGAAGACTGTAACCAGTACCTAGCTCCCAGAATAGCAAGAAAAATTACTTTGGTGGGCTGCTTCCATCTGACAACATTTACAGTCTCTGCCCAGGAATATCTGAATTATTAGTAAAGCTAAATGCCTGAAAGAAGGTGGCTTGGATTATCTGCATTGAGCAGATCATGTGTTCACAACAGCAAAGGGTGCTGCTTTCTTATAGCAGCTCTACCAAATGTCCAGTGAATCTTCTACACAGTAAATAAAGTTCTTGATTGTAAAGATGGTGCTGGGAGGAGTTTATGCTCTCTGGCAATTGCATGTCAACTGTTCCAACTTATCAAAAGAAAAAAAAAGCTGTCTTAATTGCTGTACTAGCTTACCCAGGAGGAAAGCATCCATTTTAGCATCAATTTTTGCACAAAATCATCTATGGTGGTTCTTCAGGCCAAGATACACCTTTGTCTATCTAACTGCCACCAGAGGTTGTTTTTTCCCATCAATTTGCATCTGTTTCATCACCTATGCAAGCACTCAGTAGTTTTGGGGGTTTTTTTAAGATATGGGTTTTGGCAGTGCCTTTCATTTTGTCTGTTTTTTGTATGAAACGGTAGTTTCTGCAGTTCCCCTGGAAGAAGGAAAAGGTAGTGGCTAATAGATGGAAAGGACATAACACCACCAATTTGATTTTCCTCTAGCAACACGAAGCTCTAGAAGTAACTATTCCAACTCTGTCTCGGTTCATTTCTTGCTGCTTGGGAGGTTGAGTGATAAGGGAGAGTTCTTGTTTTTTCCTCCTACTCCTATCTGCTGAAAGGGTTATATTTAAATAATGGATCCCTTAGTCCTGTCTGGTATGCAAGCTGATGCTTAAGTGGCTGCTTCTTTATTGTAAAGTTGATAACACAATTTTTAAATGCAGAGCCTTCACAGCAGGCAGCTGAATGGCTGGCCAGATGGTTGGGTTGTTATTTGGGAGTCCCTGAGCTAGCAACTCCTTAGTCATCAAGGTTCTCCAATTATTGTCATCTCCCACTTACATGTGTCTCCATTGATTCATATCAGTATCACAAAGGGCCATTTGTTGGACTTAACCCTAAGAAACAACGATGGGAAAAATGTATGGGGATAGCAATTCACGATGGCCAGAAGTGGCCTGTACCATTGGAACCAAGGTTTGCTGTTGCTTTTGTTGTTGTAGGTTCAGCAGTTCACAGTAAATGGCATTCAGCATCACTGGGGACCAAAAAAAAAAAAAAAAAAAAAAAGATATTTCAGCAGCAAGGCATTAGTACAGCCTTCTAAAAGCAAGACTGTCAGGGAACCACTTCTTAATCTCATTTGAATTCAAATGCAGCTTTACATGTGTTGGATGCATATGGTTTTTCACATTAAGATGTAAAGTTTATACAAATCCAAAGTGTGAATGGTTCCCCTGAGTGCTGATGACAAATATTCCAGTATCAACACTTAGCTGCTAAGCTTACCTTAAAACTTGCTGGGGTGATAAGCTGCTGGTAATTTCTCTGCCAGCGTTAGACAGGAAACAGCGGAGCTTCTGTGCACTTCTCACAGAGACTAACTGGAGCACAGGGCGTGTATGAACTATCCTTCTCCTGCTGTTCCAGCTGGCTGGTAATTCATGATTAAAGATCCACAACATGAGAAGTCAGAGCCCAGAATCATTGAAGGAAGTTGAAAACAAAAGGCTTGGAAGTACTGTGAGTAGACAGCAATGGTCTTAATGCAAGGGAACCATAAAAGTCAATTAATCCTTCTTGACTGGGAGTATAGATATCAATTATTTTTTTTAATTACCCCACATATTCTGTCAGTAAGAGAAGTTCCGACAAGATTTCTATAAAAGAAATGGCAAAAGAAGTGAGAAAGAGAAAAAAAAATATATATGAACTTATCTCTACTTTTAAATGTCTCCTAGATATCTTGGTATTTCACTGATGGGCGTAGCAGAGATAAGAGAATGCCCAGTTTCCACAGATAACTTTATCTGGGGTAGTAACCACAGTGATCTCAGAGCAGACAAGGAGAATAAACAATTGAACTAATAGGGCTCTTCCCCCTGCAACTTCTTTAACTCCTGATGATCCACAACACTTCAGTGGGAATGACTGGGGCTTTTTTTTTAATAGAAATCTAAGACAGTTTTGTGGATGAAAACGTAGGGGATTTTAGCCAGAATCACAAGAGCCCAAATTATATCCCTGTATCAGGTTTCATTACAGGAAAGCTTAGGGAATTTTCCACAATGGAACCTAAAGGAATGAGTCCAAGCAACAGTTTAATACCAAAACAAGATAGTCAGTAGAAGAGGTATTAAAATACATCATCAAAATTAATAGTAAATCCCTACGTTCATGTGGTGTTACCCAAAAGTTCTGAAGAAACTCAAATATTGAAATCTGTTCTCCATCTCAGAGGTACAGAAAGTGGCAGAAGTGATGCCACTATTTAAAAAAAGGCTCTGCAGGTAAGGCAGTCCAGAAAACTAGAGACAATTTGTCTGATTTCCACACTAGATACATTACTTCCAACTGTGAAAAAGAAAGTAATTGGTTTACACATGGATAAATTCAATATAATGGCATCGTCAACAAAGCTTTTGAGAAAGGAAGTCACACCACCAAAATTTGTGAAGGTCGTCAGAGGATGAACAGATGGGAAAGGGTGATCTCGCTGGTACAGTTTACTTGCATATCCAAAAAGTTTTTGATGAAGTCTTATAGCAAAAGATAAGATTCTCATGTGGAGTGGTAAATTGGTAAAAGATAGGAAGCAAAAGAATATATGACCAGTTTTCATAGTGGAGGGAAGTCTAATGGAATCACACAGTGATGTGTACTGGGACTATATTCATAAAATAAGATGAAAAACTGGGTAAATAATGAAGTATGCTGATGATACTAAATAATTCAAGGCAGCAAAAATGCAATTTGTCTGCAAAGAGTTCAGAAATATCTCATGATATTGAGTGACTGGAAAATAACAGGGCAAAGTAAATTTGATTCTGACAGTTGTGAAATATCATACATTAAGAAAACAACATCTATGTGTGTATACATATACACAGTGTGTTCTGGCTGAGCTCTTGCCACTTAGGAAAGAGATATTGTGTCATGTGGACAAGGCTCTGAAAACAGCAGTTCAGCACCTATCATCTGCTAAAGCAGCATGTAAACTGTCAGGAATTACTAGGAAAGAAATGGAGGACAAAAAAGAAAACATCATTATGCCATTGTATAAATGTTTTGTGTTGCTCCCACCACCACAAAGAGGAATTACTAGACTGAAATAAAGTACAGAGCAGGCAACTAGGATGACTGGGAGTTAGATAAAGCTTCCACGCAGGAGGAATGATGTCAAATCTACATTAGATAGTAATTGGGTGCTGAAGGGTGGACTGACAGATCAAAGCAATTGATGCTGAGAGCTCTACACCTGAAGGGAAAGCATTTCAGGCTCTATTTAGTTCAGTCACCTGGGCTGAATGTCCTTACCACACATGGGGTCCAAAGCTGACTGTGGAACCAGTTATTGGTTTGGACCCTTCGGTTTCTGGTAGGACTTGGAGCATGTTTACAGCAACCCTGGAGCAGAGCTTCTAGTTTGGTACAGCCGAAAGCAACCAAGCAACGAACAGTAAATGCAAGTAGTTGCTTCAGACCTCACATTGAACAAAAATGCTAATGTAGATACAGAGTGGTTGCATTTTTGCTTGCTTTTTTTTTTTTAATTAGGTAGGATTTTCTTGTTCAAAGCAGAAGAAAGGTGGTTGGAAATGGTTATAATAGAGGTCTATAAAATTAAAGATTACTTGGGAAACGTAAACAAGGAACAACGATTCCCCTTTCTTCTAAAATAAGAAGTAAGGGTACCAAATGAAATTATCAGGCAACAGGCTTAAAGCAAAAGGAAGTACTTTTTCACACACTCAATAATGAAATTGTGGAATACATTACACAGGATGCTTGCAAGGCCAAAACCATACATGAGTTCAAAAAGAAATTATACAAATTAATGGAAAAAAGGTCCATGACAGGTTAAACCTGGTGATGTAGATGCAATTTACAGGTCAGGAAGAGACTCAGATTTTCTGAAGCTAGAACCACAGTGTGCATTGCTTATTCTCTCTCCACTGCCAGCCACAGTCAGAGACATGATACTGCACTGGATCTTTGTTCTGGTCCTATATTCTTCTCAGGGAACTATATCCCAAAGTTGCTGTGACCCTGGAAAACACAGTCTGCAAAGTTCAGCACAAAAATGTCAACAGATTTAAACCCTCACACGTTTGTGGTCTTCTAACAGCAATTCAGCTCTCCTTTTTGTGCCTCCTGATTTTAAGCTCTGTCTTACTATCACTGATGTGTATGCAACAGCTACTGTGTGCATGTTCACAGTGACTAACCCAGGCTTCACCTTGGCTGGAACACCCTTCAGATACCTCAGTTCAGTTGAACTTTTTGAGCCTGAGAAGCAGTCTCTGAGAAGAGTGAAAATAGAGAAAAAAATAGTAGCAAGCACCTTGGTTGTTCAGTAGCAAGTACTGTGGCTGAAAGAGCATCTGTAGAGTGGAATAAATGGTGCTGAGCGTCCCATATCTGCACTATATGTGTTTGGCTGGGGGTTAATGTAAAATAGCTTGTTTGGTCCCAAGGATATGGATACTGCCACACTAAGTGCACTGCTGGAGCACATACTGCAATTGAGTTTCATCCAAAAGGAATCCAGCTTGCATGGTCCAAGACCACTCCACAGTATGAACCAAAGAATAGTAGGAGTGTGGGGGCAGTCAAGAGATTTACTGCAGAAATGAATGCCTGATCCAAACTCAAATGCTAATGTGGTACACCCACTGACTACTACAAGAAGGCTTTGTAAGGGGCCATTGTCGATTTGCCGTAGGGTAGGAATTCAACGTACTGTGAACAATTAAAGTTTTCCAAATTATTTCCCTTCTTCTCCTTTCGCCTCCCTACAATTTACATTCTGATTGTGTCAACCCATTTATTTAGCAGTTAATTCATTGCTTGTAAGTCGAGAAATATGGCTCATTGAGCTTATAGACAATGTCATTTGTTTTCCCATTTTTTAAGCAAGGGCTTGAAATGTTTTGTCTTCATTTTAAATAAAGCTTCCTAGACATCATTGAGAAGTCATATATGGTAGGGACACACCCATGAGATTACATGATGCCACGACCACAACATGCAGCTCTCAACAACCTTTGTGCTAGACCCATAAAGCCCTGGGAGCTGAATGCTTGTATATCTTTACATTCAAAATGGTAGCCTTGTCATGCAAGCTACTATATCTGTATATTACACAGGAATGTGTCTGGTTTCCAGAGTTATGAAGGTGGGGTGAGATGGGGACTAAGCAGCCAGAGCTGAGATTCACCATATTCAGTTCAGGGGCCAGTGCGTTTGCACTGGACAGAATTCAACCAGGTTTCTGTGGGTGACACTCTCATTGCTCATTAGCACCAGCAAACCTCAACAGAGGCTGATAAACCATTTGGAACTTGCCTTAATTTCAGGAGAGGTAAGTTAATGACATCAAGTTTTAGACCCTACACCAGCAGCGTTTTATCTCTCTTTGCATGCACAGGCCAATACGCAATCTCTCTGCCCTAACATGGTCTTACAAACAAAAAAATCCCATCACCAAACAGTAAAGCAAAATAATTACTAGCCTAGCACAATGTCTACATTTGATTCTAAATGCAATATAGAACAATTACCCCTGTATTTATTTTTCACTGAAGGCATAAGAAAAGCAGATATGCAGGTAAAGAAAGCATAATCCATTTTGATTTCAGTATCTCCTGGTTTGCAATATTTAATAATTCCTAGAAAAGGTAAGATGTGACCAACATGCCCATATGACATAAACAGTAGTGGGAACTATAGTTCTGTAATTCAGTACAAATGAGTCTAGTTTGGAGGCAATCAAAAGGCTGATGAGCTGCAGTTTACAGGGGAGAAGTCAGTGCAGCCAATGGTATTTAATAAAATATTCAAAAAAAGTGCTTAACCTTGCTATACCACCTCTTCATCTGAATGAAAACACGTCCATATACAGAATTAAACCAATGTGCACATCTTTATTGGTGAGATATACCACAATTCCTATTAGTCCCTCAGTAGTGCACCAGGATATGCAATCTGAAGGGAAGGCCAGGAGAGGGAAATTACTAATGATTGCATGCTAGAAGCATGCTATGAATGCACCTTTCTTCCCATTGAATGCTGAATTTTCTTTTAAGCTGCCAGCAGGTGAAGTAAATGACATTGCATTTACATTCTTGTGAAGACAAAAAATTATCTCTTTTAGCTTAAAAGTCATCACAGTTCTACTAAAATTTTCACAACAAATATAAAATCATTTGCTGTGTTAGTAATAATTCAAAGTTCTGACTGAATCTAATTTAAACTTTTCCTTGCAGCTGTACTTCCAAGTTTCTTACGTTCACAGTAGCTCATACTACCACATCAACCTACAATTCAGGTAAAACGAAAGTGGTGGAGCTCATGTGCAGCTAGTCTTCATTATTTCAAAAAAAATCCAACTATCAATGATACCCAGGAAAAAAACTGTTGTGGTTTCATAAAAAGGATCTTCCTCAAACTGTTTTTCAGGAGGTGCATTGGGTTGCAGCTTGACAACTTCTAGGACAATAAATAACAAAAAGCCTGCTTTGTCCAACAGGATTTCAGAGCAAGTAACAGTATACCCATATTATTCAGGCACAGAGAACAAGAGCTTTCTGCCAAGATAATGTGTCCTGCTGTAATTTCACTTCCAACTGAACACTGGATGTTTCTTGTTGTGGAAAGCAACAGTAGCTTAGTGCACAGTGTTCACGACACTACACTACTATTCCCAGTCACATATATGAGAGCTGTGAAGTTGAAAATCTGAATACTGTTTTGATAATACACTAAGGTCCTTAGGACATTGTGATATTAAATTTACATTGAGAAGGAAAGCTGCTCTGAACCCAGGTTAGGGCTTAGCTGCTTCCACAATTTGCTTTCTCCTTTTTCAACCCCTCTCTACCTCAAACTTGCACCTTAAATGAAGGTCAAGTATTGAATCTGCAAAGATGAGACTGCTCTGTTTTCAGTCTCCTTTTGGAAGTAAATTCTCTTCCGTGTGATGTCTAAGTAGGTGGTACCATACTAAATGGCTTCAGCTTCATTAACATTATCTCCCTTCTCTTGTTATAGCCTGATCATAAATGTTCACAACAGTGCACTACAAAAAAGGTTGAGTTTTAATGACACTCTGAGGGTATGATATCTGATCACTAATCCCGCACTACATGTCTTTCTACAAATAGCCTTGCAAATAGCCCCAATGTTAAACATAAACTTTTTTATTAGAGCACTATGTTCACCAATTCCTCATTTGAAGAAAAGCCCCAAAAAATCTTACAGAAGCAACACTCGGTAATATCCAGGATCTGACCTGGAGACAACATCCATTTGTGAGATTCACTTAATTCCATGTTGCAAGTAATAGGAAGGGATGGTACCTACTCTTTCTCCCATTTCTAAATGCAAGTGCCCTCATGGAGACAAGTAAATAAAATGGAGTCTTACTGAATACCTGCTGCTTCAATGACAGTTATCAATGTTACTCACCTTCCTATGCAGCCAGGTATTTATATGTTGTCAAATGTAACTTTTTTTCCTGTGGATCCTATGGATCTTTTAAAATTTACAATTTTAAATTATCTTTGCACATCTGACCAATGAGGCTCTTATTATAACCCAAACTTTTAAATCTCTGAAGCAAAGTAACATCTTAAAAAAGGAAACAAAACCTCATCAGGATTCACATGCAAGAGTAGGAAGCTGATAGAGGCTGAATTTCTGAGTTGTATTCACAAAGCTGGCTGGAAGGAAATAGTTCTCTGCATTCTTTAGAAGATCAGCTCATGACAAATCCAAAGAGGAATGAACCTAGTGAGCTTGCTTCCTTTCTCATTTCTTATTTTTCATAATTGACTTCTATTAGATTGGATTATAAAGTAGACTCAAATTACTGACTCACCAACCCCAAGAAGGCAAGTCTTTAAAGTAATGAGATTAACAACTGTTGATCAAAGAAAATCACCATAGATGCAAGACTCTGCATTTGTTAGTGAAATATATTGTTTGAGAGTAACCGCACTGGCTGGATCAGTGTGTAGTTCAGGCTGGCCACCACAGACAGCTGCACACGGGAGGATTGCTCCTAAAGCAGCAGAGGTCCCTCCACAGGAGCTAACCCTCAGTGAAAGTTCAAAGTTTTCTTCATCCCTCTTTCAGGGATACTAGAAAATGTAGTAAAAATGGGAAAGGAACTTCCCATAATAGGCAGACTTCGCTCTATTAAACTAAGCTCATCCAAGTGTCCTTTATTATTCCAGAAGCTCTGCAAAAATCTCTGGGCCCCCTGAGAAGTTGCATGGTAATATGGCAGATTAAATGAAATGGTCTTTTGAGGCTTTGATCCTTCCCAGACTTTCTGTCAAACACACCACAGGAAATGTGCCAGAGCATCCTTAGGAAAGGGTAGTGCGTGGGGTTCCCCGACACCAGTTTGGCTGCCTCCATAGGGAAGGGGGCATGGAAACCTCCCTACCATCCTCCAGGCAAATGCCGACATTTCATTTAAGTGTAAGAAAAAGAAGAGGATCAAGGTGGAATGGGTGCTCTTGGGGCTTATGGGAGGAGATAGGGAGCTGGAGGGAGATGAACAATAAACAAAGCAGCCAGGCAACATTATTTTGAACCTCTTCGGCTGGATGGTGATTAGATTGAATGCATTCTATCCACTTGGGCAAGAAGTCAATTTGTTGCTCCACATGGCTATTAGTAGGATAGATTAGCTTTACGGCAATAGAGGCTCTAAGGTTTGGGAGAAACATTCCCAAATAAGGAAACCAAATACAGATAACCTTTCATGTTTCTATTCTCTTTCCATGGAAAACAAAGTTGGGCTTGCATGTTATAGGGATTGTGCTTGTCCATATACAGAACAGAGAAGAGCACAGACTTTTTCCCTCAGTCCTACTTGTATCCACTTTGAGATGTCTCAATGAAAAAGAAAAGTAGAGAAGAAATATAGTTCGAATCAAAACAAATAAAAAGATCAGGTCTGCTATCTAGGTGATTATTTTTACACTCAGTCTGCTTTGGCCCTTGATGATGGGACTGATTCCTCACTTACCCCCTGTGAAGCTGAGCCTCAGGCAGCTGAATTGCCCTTGCCACAGATCACATTTCCCTATAGCTCAAAGATTAATTTCTGCTTTGCTTTTGGTGTGCATCAAAATTCCCCTATTCTGATGAAACAGAAAAGATTTTGAGGGCAGACTATATCCAGAACTCCTCTGCAAGTATTTTTGATGGAGAAAGAAAGTAAACTAATGACATTGCAGTCTTTCCCCTCACATCTATGCAGATCATCTAAATCACAGGAAGAGTGGCAGCCCTCACTAAATGGTATACCACAGAGATATTTATTTTATCCTGGCTCCCTCACACCCTGTGGAGCTGAGAATGGAGAAGATTCTTATCTCCAGATCTCAGACTGAAACCTAACTGAGTGCAAATCAAACTATTGATGGAGTTCAGAAGGGATTGTTGGTTCTTCTTACCATTCGCTTCTCATTTGCATCCTCCTGATTTCCATCTGGAAATAAAAATTTTTAAAAATAAGAATACTTCCTGGAGTGACCAACATTGGGAATATTGGGAATATAGACAAGTGACATTGAGACCAGTTTCTCAGACCCAAGTTGTTCAAATGACTTGGATTTCTTTTGAATAAGCATTTTAAAAGCAAAACTCACTCTCTGCTTTGCACCACTCAAAGGGTTTCAACCTAGATTAGCCTTGTAAAAGATACTTGAGAGTAATATTCATATAACTAGTTCCTCCAGGAGCTGGACATTACACACTGAGGTTGATGGTGTTGGTACAGAGCGAAGGCAAGCAATCATGGTAGTATCACATGCCGTTACCAAGAAGAAAGGCAGATCTTGACCATCTCTGAGAAATGCTACGTCCCAGCCTGGAACTGGCAATTCCTGGCTGGGTAGTGCTCTCTAATTCTCCTATCAAGCTAATTCCCTTCATAACGCAGCCTCGCCATCTTACATAGTGCTGCAGTACAGTGTGTACCCAGGGCACAGAGAGTGACTTGAACCCAAAGGCAAGAGTGCAGCTAATTGGGTCGTTATGATAGAGGCACTGAGAGCTCCCTTTCCTACCCAGTTCTCCTCTGTAAATCACAGGCATTGAGAATCTTTCACAAAGGATATCTGTTTTTCTGTCACGTTTGGAGTTATATTCACAGCATAAATCTTCCCTTGACCAAGCTACTCTTTGCTATTAAAGAGTTTAAAAGGCTTCAGGCTGTACCATTTTATATGTTTCAGCACAGCATGATCATGAAGGAAGCGACTTGAAGCAGGTGTGATTTCAGGATATGTCAGTTGACCTTAAAAGTAACCATGAATTTTAGCACAGTGATTTCCACAGGCAAATATGCACATCTATCTACGTTCATGTCAAGAGAAAGATAGGAAGTAGAATCTCCAAATGTCAAGCTCATGAAAGTATAAAAAAAAAACCCACATCAAGACCAATAGCAGAATCTCCCACTCCTGCCCCCATCCAAAGATGTAAACTCCAAGAGGTGAAGCAGACAGACAAAAGGAAACCGGTGAAGCAGTTATGCAGCTTCAGTTGCAAGGATGCTAGGATATCCTGAATAAACCTCATCTGCTAAATTAAGAACTCACATCTGGTAGGACTTGTGGCCTAAGAGCTCTAAAGAAAATGCTGTGTAATACTTATACTGAGATTTGTACCTATTCACACCTAGGCCTGGGCTTGACTTTAGCACATACGAGACCTCAGCAGAGAGATGAAGTAGTGTGCTTGGCTATTGGAGTAGTAAAGCTTGGTTTGCCAGAAAAAAGCTACAGATTGCTTTTTCACCCTTTGTGTGATTCCTGCCCTGTCTCTTTAAATACAGTAGAGTGTCTTGGCCATAAGAAGAAAAAAAATAAATCCAAAGGATAAAAGTAGCCTCATAAGTGCAGCTGCAAAATAGAATCAAAGGAATAAAATTTTTCCAAAGAGCTGAAAATGAGGCCTGTGCACTGTGGAGGAAGAGAAACAAGCCTAGGAATTCTGGAGTGGGAGGAGGAGTATGTGCAGGGACCTGCAGAAAGTTAAGAGATGATATGGAAACCTAAGTCACACTACTGCTGTATCAGCCCGTCCTCTGATAGCATCAGCCCTGTTGATGGGACTACGCATCAGAGCAAGGTTAGGTCCAGTTAGGCTCAGTGTCCCTGTTCCATACTGAAGCTTTCTAAAATGCTTTCTAAAAAATTGGTGGGATACTTAGTAAAAGGCAGGAAAACTCACCTAGAAATGAAGCATTTAATGTCAGTGAATCAGCATGCACTTTATAAGTCACAAAACCTTGCTATAGTCAATGTGTGCACTCTCCAGGAGTTTAGCCCTCCTCACCCAGGGCAGAGGACAAGCTGTGGACTAAAGCTAAGAAGAATCTTCCTGAAGAGGGTGAAATGGGGAAAAAAAAACAGATTCCAAATACATTTTTAATTTTGTATGACTACCTGCTTCCATGAGGCTTTGGCCAAGAAAATTAAAAAATGTCACCAGATTTGTACTTGATGGTCAGGATGTGACTGTTACTATGGGGAATTGCCTCATTAGTTTCAGCTGTTTCTGTTTAGCCAGTCTGAACACCAAATCCTGATTCAGCCTCAGAATTCAGCCTGACACTGAACCTCATGTGCCTGCTAGTACCACTGCCTCTGAGTACTCCTCCCAAAATACAATGCGGTCAAAGTACAAGACAACTCAGCTGAAAAACTGATGTGGAGCTCTGTGTGGGAAGTGAAAGCCTCCTGAAGACTGTAATTTCCTTCAATGATTTTGGTGCTATTATATGCTCAATAGTATTTCTGCCAGAAGTTTGTGTTCTGGCAAGTTCCTAGCTAACAGTGTGAGAATTTCTTTTAAGGATTCATTTCCTGAATTATGCATCACTGAAGAACTTTATGACAAATTATTTTGCAGAGCATATTAAATAATATAAAAAAGGAGGTTCCAACACATGATCACAGATAATTATGTTAAGAGCAGCTTAACAAGTAACCCCTTCTCAATCTTGCTACTGTAATTCCCCATAAGGACCTAACCTGCCTACAATGGAGAGGCAAAATGTACCATTTCGTAGAATCATAGAATCATAGAATGGTTTGGGTTGGAAGGGACATTAAAGATCACCTAGTTCCAACCCCCCTGCCATGGGCAGGGACACCTTCCACTAGACCAGGTTGCTCAAAGTCCCATCCAACCTGGCCTTGAACACTGCCAGGGATGGGGCATCCACAACCTCTCTGGGCAACCTGTTCCAATGCCTCACCACCCCCACTGTAAAGAACTTCTTCCTTACATCTAATCTAAATCTACCCTCTTTCAGTTTAAAGCCGTTACCCCTTGTCCTATCACTACATGCCCTTGTAAAAAGTCCCTCTCCGGCTTTCTTGTAGGCTCCCTTTAGGTACTGGAAGGCTGCTGTAAGGTATCCTTGGAGCCTTCTGTTCTCCAGGCTGAACAACCCCAACTGTCTCAGCCTGTCCTCATAGGGGAAGAGCTCCAGCCCCCTGATCATCTTCATGGCCCTCCTCTGGATTTTCTCCAACAGGTCCATGTCCTTCTCATGTTGGGGGCCCCAGAGCTGAATGCAGTACCCCAGGTGGGGTCTCTTGAGAGTGGAGTAGAGGGGCAGAATCCCCTCCCTCAACCTGCTGGTCACACTTCTTTTGATGCAGCCCAGGATACGGTTGGCTTTCTGGGCTGTGAGTGCACATTGCTGGCTCATGTTGAGCTTCTCGTCAACCAACACCCCAAGTCCTTCTCCTCAGGACTGCTTTCAACCCACTCATCACCCGGCCTGTATTCGTGCTAGGGATTGCCCCCACCCATGTGCAGGACCTTGCACTTGGCCTTGTTGAGCTTCATAAGGTTCACATTGGCCCACCTCTCAAGCCTGTCAAGGTCCCTCTGCATGGCATCACTTCCCTCCAGCATGTCAACTGCACCACACAGCTTGGTGTCATTGGCAAAGTTGCTGAGGGTACACTCAATCCCACTGTCCATGTCACCAGCAAAGATGTTAAACAGCGCCAGTCCCAATACCAACCCCTGAGGAATGCCACTCATCACTGGTCTCCACTTGGACATCGAGCCATTGACCACAATGCTTTGAGTGCGACCATCCAGCCAATTCCTTGTCCACCAAGCAGTCCATCTGTCAAATCCATGTCTCTCCCATTTAGAGACAAGGATGTCATGTGGGACAGTATCAAATGCTTTGCACAAGTCCAGGTAGATGACATCCATTGCTCTTCCCTTATCCACCAACACTGTAACCCCGTCATAAAAGGTCACCAAATTTGTCAGGCACGATTTGCCCTTGGTGAAGCCATGCTGGCTGTCACCAATCACCTCCTTATTTTCCATATGCCTTAGCATAGTTTCCCGGACTATCCGCTCCATGGTCTTGCCAGGCACAGAGGTGAGACTGACTGACCTGTAGTTCCCCAGGTTTTCCTTTTTTCCCTTTTTAAAATGGGGGTTATGTTTCCCCTTTTCCAGTCAGTGGGAACTTCCCCAGACTGCCACAACTTCTTAGATATGATGGATAGTGGCTTAACCATTTCCTCTGCCGGTTCCCTCAGGACTCACGGATGCATCTCATCAGCTCCCATAGACTTGTGCAGTTCCTTAGATGGTCTTGGACCTGATCTTGTCCTATGGTGGGCTGTTCTTCATTCTCCCAGTCCCTGCCTTTGCCTTCTGCGACTTGGGCAGTGTGGCTAGAGCAATTTCTGGTGAAGACTGAGGCAAAAAAGTAATTGAGTACCTCAGCCTTCTCCATGTCCCAGGTAACCAGGTCTCCCATTTCCTTCCAGAGAGGGCCCATATTTTCTCTAGTCTTCCTTTTATCACTGATGTACCTACAGAAGCTTTTCTTGTTGCCCTTGATGTCCCTGAACAGATTTAATTCTATCAGGGCTTTAGCTTTCCTAACCTGATCCCTGGCTGCTGGGACAATTTCCCTGTATTCCTCCTAGGCTACCTTGTTTCCACCCTCTGTAGGCTTCCTTTCTGTGTTTGAGTTTGTCCAGGAGCCCCTTGTTCACCCACGCAGGCCTCCTGGCATTTTTGCCGAACTTCCTCTTTGTTGGGATGCATCGCTCCTGAGCTTGGAGGAGGTGATCCTTGAATATTAACCAGTTTTCTTGGGCCCCTCTTCCCTCCAGGACCGTATCCCATGGTACTCTACCAAGCAGATCCCTGGAGAGGCCAAAGTCCGCTCTCCTGAAGTCCAGGGTAGCGAGCTTGCTGTGCATTCTCCTTGCTGCCCTAAGGATTTCGAACTCCACCATTTCATGGTCACTGCAGCCAAGGCTGCCCTTGAGCTTCACATTCCCCACCAGCCCCTCCTTGTTGGTGAGAACAAGGTCCAGTGTAGCACCTCTCCTCGTTGGGTCCTCTATCACTTGGAGAAGAAAGTTGTCATCAACGTATTCCAGGAACCTCCTGGATTGCTTATGCCCTGCTGTGTTGTCCCTCCAACAGATACTCAGGTGGTTGAAGTCCCCCATGAGGACCAGGGCTTGTGAATGTGAGGCTGCTCCTATCTGTCTATAGAGGGCCTCATCTGCTCAGCCTTCCTGGTTGGGTGGCCTGTAGCAGACCCTCACTATAATGTCCCTGCCCTCCCTTTAATCCTGACCCATAAGCTCTTGGTTGGTTCCTCATCCGTCCCCAGGTAGCTTCGTGCACTCCAGCCGGTCATTGACGTAGGGGGCAACGCCCCCTCCTCGTCTCCCCTGCCTGTCCTCCCTAAAGAGCCTGTGTCCTTCCATTCCAACACTCCAGTCATAGGAGCCATCCCACCACGTTTCTGTGATGCCAATAAGGTTGAAGCCCTGCAGGCATGTGCACATCTCTAAGTCTTCTTGTTTATTCCCCATGCTACGTGCGTTTGCATAGAGGCATTTAAGTCAGGCCCCTGATGAAGCTGACTTACTGGCTGGAGTAGCTGGAATTCCTTTGTGCTGCTCTTCAGGTGCTTTCCTGCTGACTTGTGATCCCTCTCCAGGCTCTGGGCATCTATTGCCGGCACTGGCATCAAACTGGTAGGAGTGGGATGGATTGAGGTTCCCCTCTCCCAGCAACTTTAGTTTAAAGCCCTCTTCACCAGCATGGCAAGTCTATGACCGAAGATGTTCTTCCCCTTCTTTGACAGATGGACCCCATCAGCCTCCAGGAGACCAGGTGTCACAAAGCAAGTCCCATGGTCTAAGCACCAAACCCCTGGCTGTGGCACGAGTCCTGTAACCATTTGTTGATTCGCCAGATACAACTGGCCCTTTCAAACCCCTTCCCTTTGACTGGGAGGATTGATGAAAAAGCTACCTGCTCTCCAGAGTCCCTTACCACCACTCCCAGGGCTCTGTAATCCTTCCTGATACTCCTCAGACTGCTCCTGGTGGCTTTCACTGGTGTCCACGTGAAACAACAGCAGCGGATAATACTCAGTGGACTGTACAAGGCTTGGTAGTCTCTCCTATCCCTGATAGGGACCCCCGGTAAGCAGCACACCTATAGAGAATGTGACAGGTCGGCGGATGGGTGCCTCCATACCTCTCAGAAGAGAATCACCTACTACTATCACCCATCGCCTTTTCTTAGCTGTGCTGGTTGCTCTACAGGGAGCAGATCGGGCTGTCTTACTCCGCTCCAGCATCTCTCCTGGTGTGATAGGTCTTTTCCTCAGTCTACAAAGCAGCGAAGTGGTTCTGCAAGGGCACCTCAGGCTTCAGGGGAAGTCTCTTCCTGCTGGTCCTTGCCATTGCAAGCTTCCATTCTTCCACATTTTTGGTCCCTCTCCCTTCCATGTGTGCCGGTGTGGGGAACTTTGGGCTGTTTAAATGTTTGCTTTAACTTAGGGTGTCAAGTAAGTCCCAATTTTCTGGAGAGAGCTGGCACTTTTACGGAGAATTCATCTGAAAAACAATTGAGACAGCATATTTTGTGCCAGCATAATTTCTACTGTTAAGTAAGAGAAGACCAAAAAAAAAAAAAAGAAAAAAAGGAAAACCCACCCCTGACCTGGAATTTTTGGTGAATGCTGGAGTAACAAATAAGGGGCACATGTTGTTTTATGCAGTGAACAGAGGAGACGAGGGAGAAACTGGAGCTGCTGGGGAAGCAGAGGCAGAAGAGGGAAGGACAAAGGGAGAAGGTTGTAAGGACACAGGGCGTAAATCCATAAAAACACAGGCTTCACTGATTCCTGCACTCACAGAGCAACTTGTTTTTCGAGGGGGCAGCCATTTCACTATTAGGTCCCATTGTGCTATTTTGAACAAGAAACCTACTTTTCATTACCAGGAACCAACATTAGCCCTCTTCATGTCTGTCAGACTCAATCTCAGATGTCTAGCAATTACTTGAAATTGAACTCAAAACAATACTGAGGTTTTATTGATAGCTTCTCATCAGTTGCTTGCTGTTTCTTGCCTTTCAACCAATAGCCTGGAGAGCATCCAATTCTGCTACACTGTGCCCAACAGGGTCAAATTTCAGCGAGGTTATTGATTGTGACTTGACATATAAGGAACATATGACCACTGTGACATAAACAGCTTTTTACCAGCTCATAAATATTGCTAGGCTGAGACATCCCCTTTCTCATGCTGAAAACTGAAACATTATTTCCTTGTTTCTCTTGTGGCTCAGCATTTTAATACTGTAATTCACAGTTTCCCTAGATTTCCAAACTGCACAGAGATAAATGGTGCTGTGAAGAGTTATTTCAGGTAGCCAGTCCTGGAGCCTCTGCCAGCTGGACTAAACAAATCAGTCAAATCTTGTTTAGCAAGAATTTCAAAGAGAAGAAGCAATAGATATGTCAATACTTCATGAATTTTTAAATGAAATCTCTCAGCAACAGAAAAACTTTTTTTGTTGTTGTTTTTGTTATTGTGGTCAGGCTCTGGTTTTTTACTTTCTGGGAGGGATGGAGGGGCTCTGTCAAGAGAAGGTCAGCATCTTGAAGATGTGATTTATTTGTGGTAAAACTGGCCTTTTCAAGGGCAAAACAGTGCTACTGTATTCCCCTGATTCCCCTGATTTTAGAACTCCATTTAGATCAAAAGATAAATCTAATGGTCTGTTTACTGACGTGCTAAACTCTGAAATTCCCAGTGACTTGGAAATTATCTGCCTTCTTAAAATTAGACCCTAAATGAAAAGAGAAGAAACACATGAGTTTCACACACTTGTTTTCACTCAAATTCAACTCTCAGACTTTACTCGCTAGAAATCTGAGTTGAAGTCCAGGACAACCCCAAAGGTAATGTCCCAAAAGAGCGCAGGACTACTAGACACCTCTTGGCCCCAACTGTAAGCAGAAGTTAACAGTGATCCTGTGCAAGTCTCATCAAATTATTCTGGAGCAGAGATCCCTGGACTTAACTAGTCCATTGGCTTGATATTTTTACAGCATGTATTTAAAGGATGTGATTCGGCTATAGTGCATAAAATCAACACTTTTTTTGCCACCTGCCTTACCATGATATTGGTATTACTGAAACACAGTAACTGGCCTGTGTATTTTAGATTCTTACAGCTGAAATTCTGTTTTCCTAGAAGAAGTCTTCTCCCTCTCCCTTAAAGGTCATAAGTTGCATTCTTCTAAGATGCAGTAATAAGAGAGCTGATTAGAAGGACATCAGACATGCTCCTCCATCAGAGAATGGATTTTGTTAAAAATAAAAAAAAAAATCCACACGAAATCCAATTACATTTCCAAAAGAAAAGTGTTGAAAAACATTTTGGCATTCTTGTGGGGTTTTTTTTTTTCAGTTATGATAGAACATGTTATTCCAAGAATGTAAAAGTATTTCATTTTGAGATTATTTTCTTTTTCTCTCTGTTTTAGTGTATAGTATGTGTTATGTTCCTTATTCATTGAAAATGTACATATATCAAGCATCTATTCAGCTCTAACATCTCAATATTAGAAAAAATATATTTTAACCTTATGAAAGAAAAGATTCAGTGTCTCAGTCAAGTAGAAACAAAACATTTTGATGTTTCCTATTTGCTGTCTTCACAGAATTCATTCCCTTGGAAATCTCAAAATTTTTACTTGGGATTCAAATTCAGAGGACTGACCAATTTGAAAAGGTTGCAGTTCCCTGAGGAAGAGAGATTATCTGCTGCATGTGGCTGTAGCTGTAACCTCTGCACAGAAAACTCCAACGCAAGGGATATCTCGCAGCCAGGTAAGAAAACTCATATGACAGGAATGGTGCTTCCCAGAAGCTTGGAGCTTTACCTGGACTCTAACCCTAACAGTCAGTGTGTGATCCGCACCACTACTATAAATGGGACGTGTAACCTTTAATCAGTGGTGAGACTTCTGAAATGAGCAAAAAAAAAAAAATTACTCAACCATGAAAATAAGTAAATAAACACCAACCATGTGAAAAACTCAAGGTTACTGCGGCGCTAAATGTTTCTTCTTTATTTTAGCAGTGTAGCTACATGTTAATTATATATATTGCTAAACATTTCACTGTGTGGTAGAGCAAGTGCATGATTCTATTTTAAAAAATATTACTCAGTAAAAGCAGGAGTCTGACTCAGTTGAATTGAAGCTGAGATTTGGAGGGACCTGCAGTGTTATCACTTGAATCAGATGACTTACGTACCAGCCAGGTGAGAACTAGCAAGATCTAGATACAGGCAGCCAATTCTGAGACATTTGGTTTCACATAAAAATATAAATATTATTTTCAGATGCTTTTTTTTCCAACCTTTGCAGTTTGTGGGAAACTGGAAGGACAAGAACTGCCTGAAAGCCAGTAAAGCAGTTTTATTTCCAGCTCTTCCTTTCGGTCAGAAGACAGAAAAGAATGGATGTCCTCAGCCGTGCCGCCAAGGGCTGGTGGATGGGGCAGCAGCTGAAGCGGAAAGAAAAGGAAAGCTGACCAATCCTCAAACTACCCTGACCCTCAAAGCCAGAGAGCTGCTTCATGGGCGATTTCACAACTAAGCCATGAATGATCCAAAAAGCCTTTAAAGATTGTCTCCGACTTGTTTTGCTTGTTCATGAGAATATGTTGCTCCTGGGAAGTGATGTGGCCAGCATGTTGTGAGTCATGAATTGCACTGATTGCAAGCACAGCTGGGAATCCTCTTCAGCCATTCCCAATTGCTTCCTTTCTCTAGCTTATTTTATCATTTGATTTTTTACTGGCAGAAAAAAAAAGTTACATTAAAAATAGGGCTTTGTTGCTTTTTCTGGCCCCAGCACTCCTTGGCAACTGATTTCACTCTCTCTCTTTCCCTTTCTTTTCCTTTTTTAAAATCTTCATTTATTTGGAGAGCATCAGACCACCCTTCTCTGTCCAGAAAGTCTCTCTGCTCCCTGCTCATCTGGCCACTTTCTATGGCGATTCTTGTTCGTGGCAGGTTGCCCCTGTATCGCACCCCTTTCTCCTTTCCCATTCTGCCTCCTGCCCTGCTCTTGCTTGTCCACCCATTTTGTATACGGGCTCAGTGCTGGAAATATCTTTAGTTAAGACCTCTTACTGGCTTTCCGACAGAACTGGTAACTGAAACGCTGGCACTGTAACTCAGTAAAACCTTTTTGTGTTCTTCTTTGCTCCTTTTTATACAAAAGCCCAGAAATTTTCTCTGCAGGTTTGTAATTGTGCTGCCATTATAGGATAGCTCTTTTAAGCCAGTCATTTGAAATGCCCATCTTTCTGTGCTCTGCATTATTGTGTGTCAGAAAAAGCGAAACTCCCTCTCCTTGCTGCGCAGACATCCCGGTACAGAAATCAGGCTGTGCAAATCTATCTCCTCAAAATCTAAAATAAGAAATGAGCCTCGCACCAAAGTCAGTGAAAAATCTCACACTGGCTTCAGATGGCTTTGAGTCAGATCGTAAGGATGAAGCTGAGGTCTGTGCACCATTCGAGTTCCGCTTTAAACAAATTAATTTATGGGAATAGCTATTATTCATTACCAGGAGGAGAGCAGTAGCAACCTTGGAAGACTTCTCATTCTGGGAACTGCTCTGCATCAAGGGATTTGAACACTGAGCCCCGGTCCCTTCCCCCTCACGCAGACGTACCCAACAGCCGCCTCTGGCAAAAGGAGTCCTGCACTAAGCACTGCCTTTCAGCTCAACAGTTATTTTGCCTGCAGCCCAAGCAATATTTGACACATATTGTATCCTGTTTCTGCTGCGTCAGCAGTGTTGTGTAAACACGTTAGCTCATCGAGGCATGAAATTCACAATTGTTTTCCCACTTGCAAAACAAACCACGTCCAATAAACCCAGGGGACGAGACGGTTATTCAGATTTCTACTAAAGCAGCTCAACACAAGACAAGTGGTTAATAAAGTTACTACTCTCCTTTGCAATCCGTCAGCTGCCTCTGACACTGTGAAGTATTGCTGACATGGCAGGAATAGATGACATTGCCTTTCAGCAGCCCCATCCTCTTCCCTCTGAGGGGACTAAGCAGGTTGAGAAGACTGATAGGTTGTCTCTTCTGATGGTAGCGGGGGTCTGGTTCCCTCTCTGTTCAGTGCACAGCAGAGGAAATAAAGCACAACAGCACTGCCTACAAACCCTGCTTAGCTGGGACTGACTGCTGCTAACCCTTGCTGGACCCCAGGCTTGGATGCTGGAGGGCTGATTTCATCTGGAGCATCTGGAGGTGAGGTTAGGCAGATAGGTGGAAGTAATCTGGGGAAGGAGTAAAAGATCTCTCAGCTCAGGGAACGTGCACAAAACAAGCCCATTAGTTCATGCAGATCTGTTCGCTAGCAGAGCCCGCTCCAGCCAAACTCCCATACATTTCTGGATGTTGAGGGATGGGAAGCAGCAGGAGCAGCCAGGAGATGTATTTACTGCTCTGCTATCTTAGGTACACCACAGCAGACGCAGCATTTCAAAACACCTTTTAGCCCTGCTGGCAACCAGAGCACAGAGGCCTGAATTCATCCCACCTACCTGTGGGCACTGAACTCTTTCATGGACTTAGGAGGAATGGAGAGAGACAGACAGGCACCACTAGAACGCTGTGCAAATGTCGGGTGGGAAGAGGTGCCCTCTGCCAGTGCCTTCCTCTCCACGAACGGACTGAAGTTAGGCAGGCCGTGTCGGAGAGGTTAAGCATGTATTTTGTCCTCTGCACTGACTTCTTTGCTCCCAAATTCAATTCCAGGTTCTTGTTTTCATTTATCATGTGCGGTCTCACCCAAGGTGCTGACAGCAGCATCCCCTTCACTGCCCCCAGCTCTCTCACAGTTTGTGGTGACGCCCCTCTGCACACCTTTGTATTTTTTTGTAAAACATAACGAAACAAAACCCTTCCCAAAGGGTCTTCGTAGTTAAAAGAAATACAGTCTTTGTGCAGATTCACCCAGGCTACACGTCACCTGCTTTCCCAGTACTGTCACTTACTAAAAGTCTGGTGCTTCTGAAAGCCTATAGAAAATATTCATCCTATGCTTGGTAGAGTTTAGGATGCATTAATTTGGGTCTTTGTTTTGGGGGAGGAGGAATGGGGAAACTTTTAACCTCTGACATTGTTCCTTTTGTTAAACCTTTTTTTTAATATCAACATATATTCTCTTTTTTATATCAATAAATATCTTCATAGGTGAGCCAAGAATACTGAATTAATACCTCCCACCAAACCAATATGAAATAATAGGTTAATAAGATCCATTGGATCTTTTCCCATTATAATAGTTTAAGCTCTGATACTATGAGCCACTGAGTTTTAAACAGCCTGTTTGCTAATTGGCATGTAGGTCCATCATTTAGCCCTGGCCTTGACCCTGCTACCTCAACTGTCTCACATGCTATTGCCTAATAATTCCTCAGGGATGGAGACAGAGGCTGCACCTGGTCGTTCTTTACTATCGAAAAGCACAGCCCTGGTGTCCAGCTGAAAAGGGGAATTACACTGAACTGTGACAATGTTGTGTATAGGCAAGCCATGTTTTTCAGGACCTCTTACTATGCCTTTATCCTCCCACAGTAAAATATATGGCACACAGTTTATAGGCTTAGTGCTCCAAAGATTCAAGGAAAGTATAAAATCAGTTACATCCTGGGGAACAGTTATTTTAGATTCATTCTTGCTTTTATTAGGCATTATTATTTTTATGTCTGAATCTGCAAAGTATATCATTTGAAAAGTGGCTAGGTTTTGCACATGCCACAAAGAAATTGATGGCAAATGACTGAAACTCAGAGTAAAATATAAAAGTAAATGAAAATCTTCTCAACACTGAACTTTTCTAAGTTAATCTGTGAAGCTTTACACATGTTGGATGTGCAATAGAACTGGCAGTTCAGGATAACAGAATCATATGTGGCCTGAATTTGACACATTTATAAAATTATTAATTCAACTGCTGCATAGGGCAGCAAAGTCCATCTGAACATGTTATCTTGTCCAGCCAAGGATCATGAACAAGTGGGAAAAAACATGAGGATTCACACTGATTTTAATTAGATTGAGAGTTTAACCCCATGGGTTTTTTGTTCACTGAAAGATACATGTTTTACTTAAATGCCCTTACAATAATGAGTAATAGTTCTCCCAGCAAATCTGCTAAAAATACACCGATGTGATTTTAAAGAAAATAAATGCTATGTTGCCCTTGTACATACAATATGTTCTCTTTTCTCCTGTAAAGCAGTTTGAAGTCTGAATGCCTGAAGGGGACTAAAATGGGCCTAAAATGGCTGCTTTAAAGGTTTTTATATAGATGGTGTAAAGATGCTGCAGTGCCACTAAGAATCAGGTCCCCTACATTTGGCAGTCAGATAATTAATAAATAATCTAGGATGCCTTTTCCTTCTAACCCCTGGTTTGGTGACTGAATCCTCCTGGAAAGCCACAGAACAGAATTATCCCATTGCACGAGGTAACTTTTATTTGGGGATCTCAAGGCACGCTTCAGAAATGTCAGGGGGTTGAGCTTCAGGGTTCAGCCTTTTACAGTGAGCTGCTGGGAAACAGAAACACGTTGCAGTCAAGTGGTAAATCCCAGATAAAGGTGCATGATTCTCTGCAATTCTGGTCTTATTCTTTTCACCTCAGGATCAACTTTTGCTTTTAGAAACGCTAACAGTTACAACCTATTGAATCTTGGATGAACATTTACAAGGAGAAGGGAGCATTTGTCCTTAAATACCAAAGGCTTTTGAAAAGCTCTGTCACTTCTTTCAGATGATGGAAAACAGCATTTGTGGAAGAAATGCTATTCTCTAATGAGTGCCTGCTTTAGTCCAGAGCACACCAGAGGCTAAATAAACTGAGTGGGTTTAGCCAAATGTGCATACAGTTCACATAGGCCTTGCTCAGGCTAATGGATCATTGTTATGCCAGGATATAATGGATAAATTGGCAAGTGTCTGTCCCTTGCATGTTTGATGCAGTCTCTGGATGAACACTTAAGGCCACATTTGCTTGCTTTCTATAGTATTCTTTCCTACAGTCAAAACTTAATTTGTATTCTCAAAATGGCATAAAAAGTTCCAGAAATAATTCAAAGTAATTAAAAATAAAAGGGCAGGAATCCTGTGCCAGGGAGGGGAACGTTTTCTCTTTTAGCCTCTTTTTGTGGATCCCGTTGTGCCAAGACAGAAAACAGTGAGATGTTCAAATATTAATAAAGTGGTAGCACAGCCAAATTAAAATGCCCCAATTCTCATAAGTAATGTTTCCAGCAGAGCACAAAAGAATATTCAAGCCCCCAAACTAGTGAAGGAGAATTTATGACCCACCATCTGAGCTGCCAAGAACTCCCTACATGCCGGCATTGAGGATGGCATGGAATTGCTCTGCCTTTAAACTTCACCCAACTCTGTGCTACGGAAACAATGCCTCACCACTCCTGGCCGTGGAAAGTCTTCTGCCGGCTTCTTGAGGCGATCGGTCCCTGCTCAGCACATACCTCCGTACCTGCACAAGGACATGCAGGACGGTTTTCTTTAAAGCAGCAACTCTCAGAATATGAGAAGTGACATGACTTGCATTTAATGTGCAATCCCATGTGATGATTAAGGGAAAACTACCAGGTCCTGGAGCAATCAAAAGTGAAGCTAGACACGGAAATTAGTGCAGCAGTAGGGAAAATGGGATTTGGTTTTGCTTTTTTTTGTTTTGTTAACAGCAGATTCAAGAGGCTGTAAATTTCTTGAAAGTGCTATTTAAGCAAACCAGCCCAGATGAAAGAACTTAGATACTGACCTACGCGTGTTGTATGTACTCATCCTGTGTGTTGCAGACACCTGGGGCACTGCACTATGTCTGGACTGGCCTTTTCCTATCGTTCAGGCTACACTTTAAGTTTATGTGCTACGGTATCATAAAGCATTTTGTGTGTTGTAGCATGAAGTGAAGAAACAAAACCCCAAACTGCCTTTCTAATACAGCTCTTCTCTGTGCTACTCCTCTCCCCCTTCTACACGTTAGGCCATTAAGACAAATTGAGCTAACAGGCAGACATCATGGTCACCTTATTCCACAACTCTAATGAATTTGAAACATGACAGTTTTCTTTACATGCTCTTCCTCTGTCATGTATTCTGGTTCACCTCAACTTCTCACAATGGCATACCAAAGTTTTGTTTAAATACCTTTTCTTATTATGTTCACCAGTCAGACAAACCTGTCTCTTTCTGTACTGGTTTTCCAATCTAAAACCTGTCCCAGCATACATTTCAGCTGTGATTTTGGCCCAGTCTCTGACTAGATATAGAAATGTTTCCTGTTATCAAGCATCCTAATGAAAATTTTGAAAGGCAGCACCTATCATTTTATCCCTAATCTACCCCTTGACAGACTTTTCTACCAAAGATTTGATCTCTGATCTCTCTATCTAAGGTAGAGTCTCCCTTTTCCCAGAATTTTTCCTAGTGCTCAAGATATGTATTATCCATCATTTTTCACCCTGCATTATTTACACATTTATAATCTGTAGGTCTCTGTGCTTCTCTATCTGTTCACATAGAAAAGGAAATTTCAAAGAATCAGAGGAAATGGACCTAAATCCATTTCTAGAAATGTAGATTTAGATTCTTCTGTTCACTCTTACGAGTCACTGGTACTGACCATGGAATTAGATGCTTCCCCAGCTGAAAAAGGGTTAATGCAGAAGGGGAACAGATAATTTGCTGGGTCATTCTTATACTCACAATATTCCCAGCCACTGATGTATCCGGCATTCAAACAGTCACAGGTAAAAGACTCTTGACTGATCTCACACAAATATACCTACTCTCTCCCTCAAGGACTTCCTAGACTTGTAGGAGTGGTCGAGTTCCTCCTCCTCTTGCACATTTGATCCTGGCCCTCTGCTGCTGTGAGACCACATTTCTACAAGTGGAGCTTGAAAACAGGTACGTTTGAGAGTGTCCTTCTTTCAGTGTTTAAACGTATAGCTCTTACATGCACCCCTGCCATGGGAAGTAGTAGTACACTACTACACGCAGTCCCAAGCAGACTCTCTGCTAACTAAACTGTACGTACCTGGGCTCTCCGTGTCAGGTACTTAATCTTCTGCTCACCATGCTGGAGTCTACCACAAGCTTCACCATCTCCTACTCCGGTCTCATTATGCTATGTGCCAGTCTTATATAGGTATATGTCACTCGCTGAAAGTCACACATATTTAGTAACCTCCCTGTGTATGTGGTTTTAATGCATCTCGTTGTGATAGGTTCCATGAGTTAAATGTGCACCATGTACAAAAGGAAACAGTTTCAGCCCATACTTCTGTCCCTAGCACATTCAAGGGCAATACTCTATAGCTGATTAAAACTAGAAAAAGAGAGACTTTAAGAATTAGTTCAGGTTTGCATGTTCCAATTCAGGCAGACAGCCTTGGTACCTTCATGACAGCAAAATCAGTGCTGACGCAGCCATACATGGACAACATTTACAGAAATGTAAAAAGAAAGGTTCCTGGCCTAAGAGTCCAGCCTGATTGAGCCAAACACAATAAACATGATAATTATTCCTTCTCACAGTGAAGTGAACAATTCAATTTGGAAGGAAAGACATGCCATTGCTATTCCCCAGTCCTGCTGTTATTTTCTTTTATATGCACTGTTACTGCTTATCCCAGAGATTTTCTGCATTTAGTTAGGGAATACCTTTGCCAGAGAGTTCAAATTACAGTCTAAACTCGGGTTAATGCCGCTTCTGAGGGCTTGCCTACACGGGGAAGTTAAAGTGCTATAATGGAAGCTGTTAATTTCTGTCACTAAGCCTTTCTGGACACTCTGGCCTGGGCACAGACCAGCGCATGTTGACTCGCTAGAGCTTGAGCTGGCCGGGTTTGAGAGAGCTCTGGTTTGACAGCTGTATATAGCTGCACGAGCGCAGCGCTCCTCCTGAGCTCTGCAAGAAATCTGGCTGCGTCACCCCCGACTTGGCACTCCCGGGCAAGAGACCGTCATCTTCTGGGAGAGCCGGCGGGCCAGCCCTGCCGCATGGACGGCAGTCCCTGCCACCCCTCCAACCGCTTTGGAGGCTGCTGATTCCAGCCTGAAAAACACGCACCCGCCTCATCGCATCCCCGCTCCCTGGGCAGACAAGCCCACCACACATCAGCCTCATCGCAGAGCTCGCTGGGGAGGTCCCCAAAAGTCTGCCGCCCGACGCCCTTTCCAGGTGCTGCTTTTGAATGATTACAACTATTGCAAAAGCAAAAGGTCCCAGTCCACTGTGCGCATTTGATGCGGATGGTGCCAGCTCTACCTGCCCAGCTGTCTACAAAGAGGTACCAAACTGGGGGCTGGGTTGCTGCACTGTATTTCTTCACACTACAATGCAGAAGTGCTCCAGCCTAAAAAATACCTGTAGTAGTTTATCTACCTCCTCACCTCCACTTAGCTCCAAAGAGTACCACTTCCAAATTTCTTGCAACGTTACACATCAATCGCCAGGTTAGAAGAAGGAAAAAGTGGTAAAAGGCTTTTCTCCCACAAGAAATGTAAGGTTTTTTTATTGAAATTTGTACAGTGCTTGCTTACTTCTGTGTCCTGGCCTTTGTTTCTTGCTTCAAAGCAATAGCTCTGTCTATACGGGTCTGAAAAAGTGGCTGCTTATGTGGTTTCTATCAGGGAGGGTGCTTCCGCTTACCTGCTGTCCTCTAGCCTCCCACGCGTGGGCCAGCCTTGCATGCACTGCTGGAAGGGAGCCAAGCTCAACAGGCAACACACGTTCAGGGCTGCTCTGAGTAAAAAAAAAAAACAAAAAAAACAGAATAAACAATGATGAAAGAAGGCAGATGCACAGAAAATGTTTATCCTATCACCTCAGTGCAGAGTGGGCCTGTTGGAAAAGCATGGTGCTTTCTGAAGTACAAGGATGGACTCAGCTCTGGTGCCTCCCCTGATGGGAGAGAGCACGCATAGGGCTTTAGCGTAGACCAAATATCTAGATACAGCATGGACAAGTCAGGCATAGCTAAGCGTACCACAGGCTAGTCCACGAGTAGATATCCTGAACTTCACCTCTCCCAAGCACAACACAAACTTCAGGTGGATTAAGTGCCATCATTGCAGGTGGAAAGGCCTTTTGAGCACACAGCTCATTTCACTATGCAGAAATACCTGCAGACACCATCTTTTTTGCCCCATTGGGTTTCTTAACTACACTAACTAGGTGGTAAATTTTACATCAAAGGGAAGTTATCGCAGAGGTGAGAATGCTACTCACATTTGTATTATATCAAAACTGAATGAAAGAATGTGAGAGTGTTATTAGTGATTAATACTTGACCATCTCCCAGTTTTTGAGGAAGACTGAGATCTGTTGTGGAAGGAAATGACTAAATGAACTGCAGGTGTAGCAAGGTAGTTAAATAAATTGGGCCCAGAAAATTGGAGTTTCTCTAAAGGAAGGTTAATAGTTGGCCTGGAAAACAGGCACTAAAGGAGAATAAGTGTGTGCATACATGTGACAAAGAGGAAAAAAAAGACTGTCTTACAAACCTTCTTTTATATCTCTGCACCAAAATATCTGTGTTGCCTCTTTGATTCAACTAGGACAGAAAATTCCACAAAAAGCACAGTAAGTGTCTCCCCAAAAGACTGTTGATCAGTTATACATCCATGAAACCTTTGCCTTTTGTTTTATAAAGGCAAGGGACAGGAGGAAGCTTCACTTTAAACAGTTGAACTCTTTGAGTGAAAGTGGAGAACCCATGTTAAAAAACTGCATGTAGGTTATGCATATGAAGACTGGTTAAAATGGGAATAAGTGCTGCCCAAAAGATGGTATAATCCCTTGTTTTATTGCACAAGGAGACCTAGAGTGCATATAAACACTACACCCAAAGGCAATGCCTTCTCTCTCCTGGAGTCCCTCTTGGCTGTGGCCCAACGTGGGGCTGCTCTCAGCATACCTGCCCCCACCCCAAAAGCCTACAGCAAAACCGACGCGGTCATTGTCATGGACCTTGAGTAAAAGAGGAAAGGAAGGAAGGAAGGTTTGGTAATATTCCTACCCAAACCAGACTTAGCGGAGTCCGAGTGCCTGCTGTGCGCAGGAGCCAGCTTCAGTGGTGGAGCTACCTCAGACTATGGATCCCCCGTCCTTGAACCACCTGGGAATCAGGATATACCTCCCTCCTCCAAGGTGGAAATAGCCTCAGCTCTGCTAAACTGCCTTAGTTTTACTCATTCCCTTTTATTTCACGCAAACTTCGGCAGAGGAGATTTAGGTGTTAGCTGTGTATTTATAACATAGTTTTACATATTTTTCTGTACCTTTGCCGTTGAGATAAATTGAGAGGAAATGCAGCATTCAGCATGACAAATGCTTTCTGCTTTGCCTTTTCTTTCTCGTAGCTCAGGTGTCCGAGAGCTTCGAGGGATATGCATTTCATATGTCACAAGGAAATACAGGACGTGAACTCGACATCATCAGCTCCATTGTGTTTTGAGCTGATACTGTGCTTGTAGGAAGAAGTCTCTCTGTACGGGATGAGTTTTCATCAAATCTTGTGGAGGCTTTTTTGTTGGTATTCTCATCCCAGACAAATCATACTGCAATCTATCAAAATTCATTGAATGCTTAGCATACTTGCCAGGTTGCTTCATAGTTTTACCATGCTTAGAGGTGCTGATGAAAACATATTTTTGTTCTGTTTGCTATTACAGTAATTGCCCTTATTAAGCTATACCTTTTTCACAGTTAGTATGGAAGAAGGCAAAGAAAAAATCCTTCCTTCAGTCACTGACACCTCAGCTGTTTTGACTGCAGCAATTGAATCCAACAGATTTTTCATTCGAAAATGTGAGTGAAAGTTGTGTTTGGCAGAAAAGGGCACAGCCATTTTGAGACATGCAAGATCCATTCCCTTTTAGTCACAAATTCACAAGCTGTGGATGCTCCAATTTTCAAACATGCTTATTACAGTTAGCTCAGATCCCAAGTGCTCTGGCGTATATAATTCCTGAGAAAGCAGTTCTTCTGGCAGATTAAGGGAACAGTTTGCTTTTGCCTCAGGCCATTAACATTTTAATAAAATGGTCGTCAACTGTGATAACAATTTATCTTTAGGGGACTTTATCTATTGTTAACCTTATTAAGTAACAAGTTTATTTTTGCTGACATATAGATTTTCCAATCCTCATCAAGACTGATTCCATTTTTTTCTTTTAATTTCATGTTCCATTATGCAGTGTTCCTTTGCTAAAAGTGTGTTTTGTGAGTTTGTTTGGTTTGCTTTTCCACTGATTTTTCAATGCTTTCCATCTTCTCAGAGTTAGGAGAAATACATGATCACATCAGAAGTGGTTGGAAAAAGTCTTTTACTCCTGTCTATCAGTCATTTTTGTATAGGTAAAACTCCAGCTCTTCACATCCTGATTTCTCAGGCACTGGGTTATCTGAAAATTATTTCTGTCCCCTAAAATCAAAATTCAGAGAAGAACTAAAATTTGTTTAGCAGAAGCTATAATTATCCAAGGTTTCAGATGTCTGCCAAGATACCAGGGTTACCATTATTCAGTGTAATTAATGCTTTCACCAATTTAGAAGACTGTACAAACATCATGGCCTCATGCTACTAGACAATGAGTGCTTTCTATGAGATGATAAATGCCTTTGCCTCCTATAGATTTATCAGCATCTTGCAGGTTCAGGATCCATGCTGGTCACGTATAAGAAAGGCTGAACCAGTTAAGAAAAAAAGCAGCTTTCAGCACCAACTCTCCAATGTGCCAGCTGACTAGAAACCACAGTCTATTACTGGAAGTGAACACAACCCCGATTTTTTTTTTTTTTTTTTAAGTTTTCAAAGAGTTTAAATAAGGGTTCGCTTCATCCCTTCTTTCTGTATACCCTCACATATCCATGTTATTGCTGAGCTTGCAACAGAACGCTCTGGGAATTTTGCAAGGAAGAAAAGTCCAAATGTACGTTGTGAGCTAAAAATTACTTGCTAAACTTCAGAGTGTTTATCTGCATATACGTCACGTTATTTCTAGCTCATTGACAACTACTGCTTCTAATTGCAGCAAACATGGAAAAAATGGACCTTGTCTGTGTCTCTGCTGTAATCCCAAATGTGACTGCAGTATAGGGTGGAGACATTTGATCTAATCTTAAGTTAGTTTGTTTGGGAGGCAGGCTGGCTGCAAATGTGCTGGACTTGGCGTCGGCAGGCTTACCCCTTTCCTTGGCTGGTTTACAGCCAGTTGGATGCAGTGCACTGGAGTCAGGGCTGCTGCCCAGCAGGCTTGGGTATCCTGGGTGGAATTCTACACTGTCCGTAATAGGTCTCGGTGCTCCGTAGTGGAGCCTGTGGTGTAAACCAAGCAGGCCCTCTGTCATGGCAAAAAAGGTAAAAAATCATGAGCTTGTGAACAAAATCCTCTCTCCTATGCCATTTTGAATTTTTAAAACCTATCTAATAGTATTCCATGAACCAACAACAGTGGAATGAACAAAAACAGCGAACAGGTTCCTCCCCAGGTTATAAATAGAGATCAGTTTGAAAAGATTGATGGAGGATTCTGGGCTTAATAATTCACAATAATAATGATTTGTTATTAAAAAGCCATAAACTGTGACAAATACACAGGAAGCTCACTCAAACACATTCCTTTCAAATCACTCTGCATGAATCACTGACTTTGCAGAAGATGGCCTCCTGAGTCAGTAATAAAAGTCTGAAGACTGGGATGGCATTCCTAACTTCACCACAAAATATGTTTCTGGCACTAGTTAAAAATTGCTCTGTGGGCTTCCTCATCCATCAGTGTAGGGTGAATAAAGTCCCTGCCAACACTTTTATAAGAATATTAGTTCATTCATGTCACCAAGACCTGATCTAAAAAGTGATCTCTGAATGAAAAACATTCATGATAGTCCTAAAAACCCAAATTAAAACCTAAAATCTTTTCCTCTGAAAAGATTCCTGGAATCATTTAAGTCTGAACATATGCCTCTTCCTCCTCAATCTAGCAAGGCAAGCCATGTGTCAGAGCCATGTCAGCCATGAACTATGAAGAAATGCAGGTCTATAAGCAAGCTGCATGGGCTATCGAAACTGTCTATTTCAGTTCTACTATAAAATTACCAAAAATTAAGAGTCTTCAGGGTTCTCTGTATGAGGACAATTTAGCTGACAGCCCTTCTCTTGGCAGCGCCGTTCCCTAGGAATGTCCTCGAATGGAAGCTGTTGAGACTTGAGTGCTTGGCCTGCCTCAGGAGAGCGACGAGCGGAAGACCTCCCTGCCAATATGCTTCCAGCCGCAATTGCTAATTGTGTTATTTTCCCAGTTAAAATGCAATACCAGTGAAGCTGTCCTCACCACCACAAGCAGGCAGAATCACCCACGTCTAATAATTTACCTCCTACTTTACTGCCCATTGAAAGAAATGCAGGTTGCCCAAGTGGCATACAACAGGTGGCTGTGAGACAGCAACCATCCATTTCTACACAGCATACAAGCTTGATCTCGTTTGGCTAATTATCCCATTAACCTGTACCTAAAGATCCAATTACTGCAGCTGTGGGTGACTGAATAAAGGGCAGCAGCAGTGGGCCTGGAGTGTGGGATTTGTGTTAACCTTTTTTGTTTCTGTCTGCCTGAGCCAAATCATCCTGTAAGAGACCGAGCAAAATTTGGATTTTTATTATGATGATGAACAAATAGCATTTTCTCTCTCTCTCCCTTTTTTTTTTTAAAGCAAATATTGGATTAATGTTGAAGAATTCAAAAGGCCTGAATTCAAAACCAGTCACAACTGGTGTGCGAGCATGACCTGAATGGCTTTGTGGCAGGATCCATTTGCCAATGCAACTGGAAGAACTCCTGGAGGACCAGAGCTCAAGCTATATTAAACCTGTCAGCATTTGCACTAGGGGCATGTGAATTGACCTCATGCAAGAACACGAGTGTCAAGCCTGTTCCTTTCAACCACACAAACCTTGACTTCGTTCCTACTTGGAGAAGCAATGGTGGACATACAGCTTTCAGAATAGCATTGATGCCGCTGGTACAGTAGATGTTGCTCCAATCACTCAAATAGAGGAACAGTAAGTAAAATACAATAAAACCACCATGTCTTTATTCTCACACCAAGTTCTAAAATGAAGGTGGAAGGGAACACAGCTGCAAAATACATACACAGTGATATATAAAAGAGTCATAAACCTAACCAGTACTCAAACCTAATCAGTACAAAAGTTAAAATGAGGAGACAAAGAGACTGTGAAATTAATGATAAGGAGCAATTGTGTTGAACAATGCTAGAAATTATATAGAAATAAGAAAAAAAGAACTTATACTAACTAGAATCTTTAAGTTCCTTAGGGAGGGAAAGGTTGATGAACATCCAACATTACCTATAAGGTCCTCTGAACCAGAAAGGAACAGGGCGGGTGGAAATGTACTCTTGGGGCGTGCTTAAAGAAAAGATTTATGATCTTTCAGGAAATATCTTCAACTGAGTAAAGAATATTTTGAGACAAGGATTGCCGTTTCTCCTGATAGTGTTCTCTGTTGCAAAGGATATTTATGTAATCCATTCAGTCAGAGATTATCACTACCAAAAACTTAACAAGTGATTCTGGGAAGTACAGCATGGGTATTCGGAATTTGGTGGAGATTTCTTATTTGGCAGTCAGCCTACAAAGATCAAATCATTTATCCTGCCCTATTCTTAAAAGCAGAGAATGAAATCCAGACGGAAAGCAGCCTTCTCCGTGAGAAATAGTTTCCCTCCTTACACTGGGAAATACTTTATTTTCTGCCTAAATAGGGAACAGCAAGGACCCAGAAAGCTACACGCCAGCAAGCAGCTCTTTTAATGAGACTTCTCTTCTGAATATCCTTTTGCATTAGTTTCCAGAAAACTTAGCAGACAGTGTTTTTCATTACTGGTACTCTCCCCATCTGTCCTCATGTACAGGATATCTGTGCATGAAAAGAATTTGCAAGGCTGAAGCCAGAGTGGAGCCTGCTCGGAGATCATTATATTGGTGACTGTGGACAAAGGAGTGGTATCATTCCCTTCTATAGGATGAGAGTTATCTGCTGGTTGCCCAGCAACAGTTTGATCGACTGATTTTATTTTTCTTTTGGTAATGTTTGGTGTAATTTGTGGGCGGTGTTTCTAATCTCACATGGTCACAGGTTGGTAATTTTCATTCTTGAGTTTCATTTCTTGTGCCTAGAGGCCACAATGCTGGGCATGTGTTATATTGCAAAACAGCTGAGAAACAGGATTCACAAACTAAACCTCACCTGCTATACGTTTCATCTGGGTGCTTTTTGTTACATGTGGTTGGGGTACACGCCGTGTTTTTGTATCAGCAGCAGTGATACGGCAACCACACACGACCAGCATTGCTGTCTGCCAGGGGCTCCCTGCAAACACAGGTATCATATTTTCCACTCTCACACTCACTTTCTGTCCTTTGCTGATGACTGCTCAAGGTGTCAGTGATAACCCTGAATTTTTCAGAGCCTGCTGTAGGAAGGACACCACCTTTGTCTATACATCTGCCGTTTTCCCCCTCCAGCCTTCGCAGATAACTGCAGTTTAGTAGCTCTCGCTGTCAGTCCCCGGAGCTATCGGGCTCAGAGGCAGTGCTTTCTTAGGCAAGGACTTTTGTCTGGAAACCCTCCCTTTGATATGCCTATTGATGCACATCTTCCATGAGCTTCAGTGGGTGATTTAAGAGGAGTTCATTTGGTTTAGATTTTGGTGATTCTGCAGGGAATTCAGTTGTTTGGGTTTTAATTTATCTGAATGTAAAGCTGGCAAAAGGGTGACAATTTTAACTGTATCCATTGCAGGTGGTGAGGTTTTGCGCTTTATTATTTTTATGTGAAGTGTTAACATGCAACTACCTGCTATGTCAACAGGCACTCCAAATCCATAAATAACAATGCAGCAAAATATCCAGGTTTCAAAAGCACCTGTCTCTGTTTAGAAGACATTGTTATATTGCACAGTGTACCAGGGAATATCACATCCTATGATATGACTTCATTTGACCTAACGTCATAGATGCTGAGTGGCATCATGCGTGAGCCAGCATGAAAACTTATATGGGAAATTCTGAGCAGTGCAGAGGTCCCTGGTCCTCTAAGTATTTAAATATATATATATATGATAGGCGATAGATCAGCAAATTTGCCAAGTTACTCAGCTATTGCTTTAAAATGCAACTACTATAGTTTGCCATGTCATTCCTCCTTTAACACTGACAAAAGAAAACATGGTATAGTTTGTAACACAGAAGCTATTTCCACGCAGGACAAAAAAGAAGCCTTTTTGCTCATGCATTTATATCTGACAGTACCTTGAACTTTGCTGATCTAGGTAAACCTGAAGTGGGAATGATCTTTGGTTTTGTTTCCATCAAACTGTAACCCCTAATTGATACAGTTATGCTGAACTGCAGTTTAGTCTTATTCATTATCTATATTCTCCCTGGGGCCAAACGCATGTCTTTAATATTTTTTTTCCAATTTAATATTGCTTGCTGGTGCAAGCCATACAATAGCACTTCCATGAAACAGCTCATACAATGGTTACGAAAACAATTTACAAGCCCAGAAATATCAACTACAACGGGACAAGCCCCGCTTAAGCTGAAGCTACTGGAAAGGTTGATCTCAGCTAAGAGAAGGTTGCTATTGTGAAGCAGCAAATTCCTGCAGGAAATCAGCATGCCACGTTGTGCCCATGTGCACAATCCTCACCATGTGTGCGCTTCCATACCCAGGTCCCCTCTGTTCTTTGCTAGGATCATGGAAAGGGCTGTGGAAACAAGCTTGGGGGAATAGGGGAAGCCCCACACCTCCCTTTCCCCACGCGCTCCCCGAATACCTTCTTAACTCACACACTTTTTCATCCTTTAACGTCATGGTGCAATCACACAGATTAAGAGTCTCATTCTCATTTACCTGGAGACTTTTTCTAGGCTCCCCAGCCCAAAGCCAAACTGTTGTCTTTTTCAAAAAATTAAAAACAAAATCCGCTTTGATGGAATATGGATTTTGGTTCAAATTGTGAGACATCTTGGGTAAACGTTTGCACTTTCATATCTACCATGTAAAATACCCTTCCACAGTTCACTGATGAAATAACAATATATACAGTGTTTTAGGAACTGACAACAGACACGCTATTATGCCAGGAGTTGGTACTGAACCATGTAAACAGACACCAGTATGTGCAGCGTCAGACAATTTCCTACTTAATGGTACAGGCAACTGATCTGTTGGACATCTTCAAGTTTTCATCTATTTGGACCCGGGCCATTGGGTTCAGGTAGCCTTGTTAAAAAGGGATTTGCAGGTCTTTGCGATGTTACAGCCCTGCCAAGCTGGAAGTTATAGACAAGGTCAGTGTCTAGGACTCTCTTGTATTAAATGAGCAAGTAAGCTTATATGCATTGCAGATTCCCTGCCCATGAGATCTCTTGTCTAAAGCAATCTGCTGAAAGGTGATAGGGTTGAAGTGTAGGCTAGACAACATGCATATGGCAGAGGGTTTGTAATATTCTAAATAGCATCCACTGTGTTTTCTTGGGTCAACATACAAAGGGTGTTGGTAAATCAATAGTTTAATCCAAGTGTGACAAGACAATTTATCAAACCTCTTACAAGAATTCTTCTGTACAAGACAAAAGCAGGTTTGCAGCACTGCTGGCAGAAGCCATTTTGCACCACATGGCATAACCCAGTTATAGCCAGGGAGAGGTGCCTACAGCCTGGCCTTTCTGTGCTGAGGGAAGACGAGCTGGGCAATCCTAGTATTTGTGCTTGGGAAACACTATTAAGCACACAGTGACATCTTGCATTATAATATTATAACACAGAAGGGCTGGAAATAACGACTGTGGGTTCCACCTCAATTACAAGGGGGGATTTGTTTTGCTTTTGGTTGAAGAACAGGAGCTGTTGCTCTACTGGGCATTATAAAGACACAACTTACTGGTCTAAAAGACTTCAGCTCTTTCAAAGGCATGGTTAGGATGCTGTTACAAGAAAAGGGAGGGATATCACTATGTTACGGTGACACCTACAACAGAGAGTAAAAGAACAGGACACTTCATTTTGCTATTTGATAACTTTGTGTGAACCAAGGGCAGCATTTGCAAAGCCTGGGTTCCTCCAGTTTGGTCCTGAACAGCATATTCAGACATTAAATTCCCTCAGCTTCTGAAATCAAAAGGAACAATAGGTACGTGCACAAATTAGCAAATGTGTGTGATCACAAGCGTAAGGCCTGCAGGTTTGAATGATTCAGGCTGAGACTTTGCAGACGTACATCTCCACACATCAAATAGAGGTGCCCTTCTAAATTCCCAGATTCAAAAATGTGCTTAGAGCCCCACTAGGATACATATATTAAATGTAAAAATTCTTTGACCTAAGGTCTGAATAAAGCAAATGAAATTAAAGCCAAAGGAAAAGAACAGTAGGGGAAAAAAACCCTGTCCCTTCCAAAAAAATGTAGAGTCAGATAGAATCCAAAGATTTTATTCTGAAACAAGCCCATGTAATATTTAATGAGAATTCTTGAAAACAGTTGTGTGTATATCAAAAAGGGGTTATACCTTGTGTACATATAGGATATTCTTGTTATAAGACAGCTGCTATAACACAGAATACTGAGCAAAATTTTTTTGTAAGGCCATTAGAGCCTTACAGCTACTTTAAACCCACGTATAATTGCTCACAGGATAAGAGCCTCTATTCATATTACTGAAATGCCTTGCCTCAGCTGGAGACAGTTGAAATGAGTACAGTGTGCAACAAGATAGAGTGAATGAGCTCTAACCTTTCTTCACTAAAGCAGGTACCAAAAGATACCAGGCTTGTTTCACTCTGTGGATAATGAACACAGTTCAGCCTCTCATTCACTTATGTTCCTCATAGTCCAGGCTATGTGTCGTTGTGCAAAGGCTGATTTTTTAATTTTTATTAATTCGTTTTTCACTTTTTCCCTTAGAAAGACTTATGGATGAGAAGAAGGGAACTCCATCTAGGAGAATGCCTTGTTCTTGGCTCCTCCTGGTCCTCCTGGTGTGCTCTTTACCACAGTTACTATCTACATTTTTCTAGCTGGTTAAATCCTAACAACACAATACATAACAGTTCATAATGGTGAGTCAATTGGGAATGATTAGGAAAAAAAAAATCCAGGATGGAGAAAGAAAATATCTTGCCTTAATTTTTTCATTGAAATTGAAACACTCCATGTAGCCAGTTGTGATCATCGTGACTCTATACAGGGCATGGAAATGGAACCAGAGTCTTAGTCTTGGCCAAAAGGTTATTAAAAGCTTTAAAAATAGCTGTTTTCTGCTGCATGTAAAAGTTTTTGCTCTCCCTTTTAGCTCACAGGCTTGCATGGAAATAGCCTCTTATTTATTTCACAATCAAATTCTGGTTGGAAAATAACTTTTTTTTCCCCATTGCTTGCTAAACTACACAGTTCAGCTTGGAGCAGAGGTCAGCTGATGATCACTTTCATGCTTTTACATATTTCCTCTACAAAACCAATGCAATATTCATGGATAATTCACACAGTAGCGTAGAACAGCATGCAGGAATTGTCCTTTACTGAAATCAACTGGCCAGATATATTCAATACTTATTTTTGTGCATGTCACATGTCTACCACATTAAAGAAACATCATTCCCCAACAACCTTCGCCCAGAGACATTTCCATTAGGAAACAACTTTATAGGCAATTTCTGATTGTTTCTTAATGAACCTAAATATATAAGTCTGGCCATACTGCATTTAGCATTCACTGTCCTTGGGGATGTGCAGAAAGAACCCAAATTAAAAGCATCAAGAAATGGACACATTTAATTTTTGTAACTCCTAGCACATTCAGTATGATGGAGCAAGTGTTCAAATGGGAAGTTATCAGATTCTCATCCCAGTTGTAAAAATGGAAACAAAAAATAGGCAGGAGAAAAAGAGAAAAAGGAAATAATGAGAAATTAAAAGGCAGCATGAGCAGATAAAGGAAGGTAAATAGGGAGAGAAGGAAAAAATGTGACACCAAGGGAGCATCCTGTGAAATGACAGGTGGAATTTTACATACTGACCTCAGACACGAGCAGCTCCCAAGGACATTCCTGGGGTGTGATTCTTCACCACCTCCCTTCTACTGCGGTCGCCTGATAACGCGGTTAGTGGAAGAGATGATTCCTGTCATTTTTATTTAGTAGTTTTCCAACTCAGTTTGTACGCAGCTGCACCAAAGAACAAAATTGAGTATGAATGGTTTTCCTGAGTCTATGCAAAGGTCATCACTGCAGAAAGGCAGACAGGGTTTTTTGAGGACTTAATTAATTTTATTTAGTTTAACTCTCCATTTTTGGCAATATCTTCCACCCGCTGGGTAAGGTTTCCAAAAGAAACCGGAAAGTTTCACACACAGCTGCTAATGCTACTACACAGCTAACAGAAACAGCACCAGCCACCTAAACAGGTCTTATTCTTGATGAGGAGGTGGTTGGAGAGGAAACTGCACCAAGGTAAACCATTCTGTCATATCACTCCTGAGAAAAAGGGCTGCAGCTACAGAGTGGTAAAAACAAGAGCAACGCTCCATCAGTAATGACACAGAGCAAAATGCTTTCAAGAGTATGTGAAACAGCAGAGAGCAAAAGGGGAGACAAGACAAGTACTGACCTGTGTCCCTCTAATAGCTATGGAGGAGTAGGTCTTTTTTTAAGGAATAAAATAATTCCTGAAAGTATTTTTCCCGCATGAGGTTGCAGTAAACATAAGTAGAAATTTACCAATTTTTCACTGAGCTTGTTAAGCAGGGCAGATATTTTTCCCTCCCTGAGCCCTAAATGCGATGCACAGATTCAGCCCCCATGCCTTCCAGCTCTAGCAGTTACTCTGAGGATGGGATGTGCTAGAAGCCAAGGTCATCAGCAGTGAAAGCCTGCATCTTCGCACTCCCTCATGCGTGTCCCTCCGGCTCCTGCAGTTTCCTTTCCTGGCAGCAGCTGCTCCTGCTCTTCATCCTGCTTTTAAAAGCAGTAAGGAATGGGAAAGTGAGGGTAATAGTGAGTGAACAGCAGCAGCGTAATCTTGCAAATGAGCCATCACAACATGTCCAGCTAGCATGTTCTGTGTAGCTCCACGTTCGGTATGTCACACCTAACAAACAAACTCGAATACCTAGAAATACCTAGAAACTTCTACTCTTATGTAAAATTTGCTTGAAATAAGCAAAAGTTATTGGAGATAGGGATGCACGGACAGATAGACAGATGGAACATGGTCCTATACATTCTATTTATACAGAAACGTGAATAAAAAGAGTATTATTGTGGAGCTGTTGAAAGGCACTGGGTTTGTTAAAGAAATTCAGCTGGGCAGCCCCAAGTCCAGCTTTCCATACACATCAGTGTGACAGCGTGATCAATGCCAACGTTTTCCTTCAGAGGCAGCTCAGCATCCCGTGCAGTTCTTCTCCTCCTAGCTCACCCTGAAAGGGAGCACAAGACATGGCAGGTTTTTCTCCAGGAGGCTACAGCTGAGATGACCTTCCCCACCCTCCAAATTAACCTCATCCCAGACTCTTCAAATGAGTTGAGGGCAACCTGAAGCGGTTCTTCCTAGAGGACCGAGCTGACCTGAAATCCGCGATGTGTACCTGTATGACCCACCAGTAATGACTCACCCCACTCTGCTAGTTAGAGCTCATGCTTCGCCTCTGGGGAGGAGGTGTTAGAGATAAGGCTGCAGGATAAGATAGGATCTAACTCTGGACTTTTTTCAGCCTAAATAGTGCAGTCTGTGCGATGCCCGGTTCTCTACAGATACTCCTCAAATCTTTCAAACAAGAGCTCCTGCAAAGACACAGCGTTCCTTAGCCTGTGCAATACATAATACACACAGGAGAGTGAGTGGGGAAAAAAAGACTATCTCCATAAGAGTTAAAGCTGCACTGCCAAGTTCCTGGAAGTTATAGCTTAACATCCTGAAGACTATCAAGACGGTGGCTTGGTAGCACTTAGTATAAAATAGAACATTTCCGTTGGAAGAAACCTACAATGATCATCTAGCCCACTTCCTCCGAGTGAATTTCACATGAAGAATGCAGTTTCCATAACACTGACATTTTTCTAGATTATTTTGTTCTTATTTTTGTCAAAAATTTCTCTCTTCTCCCCCCCGCCCCAGACATCATCATTAAAGGCTTTCTGTGGCTCAGACTTGTTCCAGATCAGAATTCCTCAGATTGCTGGACTGACCTAAGCCGTTCATTCTGCGGCAGTTCCAGCTTAAACCCAATTGCCTTTTAGTGGCACATTGCCTCCCAGGAGCCCATGCCTCCTGTGATGCCCCGCAGTCTCCTCCTCCAGGGAGAGGATTTGCCGTGGGCACTGTGTCCCTACACATGCATTATGAGAGTTGGAGAGTTGTAGCCCAAACAGGGAATTAGGCGTTTGTGGGAAAAGTGGGAGCATAATGCTCCCCATCTTCAACTTCACTGTACCATGATCAGAAAATATGCTTTTCTGGTGACACAGTGTGTTTTGGATCAGTTTAATTTATCTCTCAGCTTGTTTCATGATGATATAAAAAATGCCACAAAAGCACATTTCCAAGATAATGCTTTTGGACTTTTGATCCCTAAAAAACTCAATTTCCTAATTTTTTTGTTCTCAATTTTCAACAATCGCAAATATTAATATCAGAATTTTCTTTCACGTTATAAATTCCTTTTTTTCCTGCAACTCTCACTACCTGTAACACTTTCTTGCTATCTTCCTATATATTTGCCTTTCTGTAATTACATACGATAAAACATTTTTCCCACGTGAATTATCACTAGGACCTAATCCCAGATCCCCAAATCCCATAGTAAAGATCTGGTCTCTCCAAGCTGACACAACAGTAGGCAATTCATTGAGCACAGACAGACACATCTTTTCCATGAACGCTTTTAGCATCATTGCTAAAACTGTCTTGCTAGCAATTTCAGCTAATAAGAAAATGAAGTTAGCGCAAAGCTTCTGAAAATAAATCATGCGGAAGACGTCTCTCTGCTTTAATAGAGATTGAATGCAGTCCATTTCTCTTTCCCCATGTCCCAAACAACACATCAAAACAATGTTTAGCAAGTGAGCTACATTTCACAACACACTCGCATCATAGATGGACGTAAAATAAGTTGCTTGGCAGCGTAAATCCCCGGGAGAGAGGAAAGTTGGTTGGTTTTGGGTTTTTTTCTGTCCAGCCTGGTTTCTCCCAGTACTTTAGGATTGCCCAAGATTATTCCATTATCTCATTTGTGTCTCCAGTGGCTGTTAACCCTCTGCGCTGCTTAAGAAGTGCTGCCACCAGAAGCCTTTTCCCCTGCCCCTTGAATTCACACTGCAGAAGTGTTGGGCAGCACTGCTGTTAATTCCCAGCATAGCCCGCCTAAGTTAGACTCAAACACTATGAAATCACAGGTGGGAGAGAGAGAGAGAGGTGCTTTAAAAAACAGGTACTCCAAGTTCTGTTTAACCAAGCAAGGGGAAAGGAGCTGGAGACATCATCCAGAGTGGGTCATCAATTCGCTGATTTTCCCCAATTTTTCAGTCTCAAAGATACTATTTTTGCAAGTGCACTGGTGGCTAAACGGTATGTGGAAAATGTTATATAACTTGAGATTTTTCTCTTCAAATTATGTGGCCTCCACAAAGTGGGTCTTGCTAAGTTCTCCCTGTGCTCCTTGGCAGGAGTAAATGTAGGCCAGGTCCCAGCATCTTCAGTATGGCCCATGGGGATTAGTCTCAGAAAATTTGGCCCATAAAACTCCTTCTCAGATTTCCCAACTTCTCTGCCCAAGAATATTAGGAACGTGGCACTTGAAGTCCATTTTCCCAAAACATTTGGTCTAGTCAAGTGCCTTCACACAATGTATGTGGCAAGCAGATGCAATGGGGTCACAAACACTGCCGAGACGAATGCTTAGCAATTCAGCAGAGGATGTGTGGTTTTGTTACTGCCTGCTGTTAGACGACTTCGTACACTGCTGGTAATTACTGTATCTGGGGTTTTTTTTGTTTGTTTGCTGATGCCTTACCCAGTAGCTTTGTTCATGGCAATAAAAATATTCCAAACAGCTTGGAAAACTTCCTTTGCTCTGACTTGAAAAGGCTGAATTCAGTTCCCAGGGAACTCAGTGGGAGCTGGATTAAGCTCTGTGGCAAAATCCTTTACCTCTTACCGTGCTGCCGCTGCGGCAGGTGCTGAATTTCCTTTTATTGATTGGTTAATTTATCCTTTTGTGGTAGCAATGTACCCAAATCCCCTAATTTTCTTCCCTGATGTAGTGTTTTTCTAAGCTCCTGTGACAGAAGAGACCCAGACCTTCTGCTCCTTCTCCAGCCTCCAGCCAGCTGAGAACCCCAAAGCTTCAGCTTTCCTAGGATTTGTCCTATACCAGAGTTCTCTGTGCCAGTCAAGGAGATTTGCAATATTTCTTACTCTTTTTTCACATACTCCATCTCTGGAGTACACCTATACATTTATGCTTACTCCAGAGTATCTTGCCCATCCAAATTACAGTTCTGGGTAGAACTGGAAACAAGGACATGCATGTCCTCTTACAGCCTAAGGGGGAAGAGGACAGACAAGGACTTTACAGGTAAGGTTTTTGTGTGAAATCTAAAAAAGAAATGGTGTATTTACCTTAACTAGTATCCATTCAAAGTTTGATACATAGGTACAATTATCCCCAGGACATAGGTTAGCAGACATCAGTTAAAAAGAAATAGAAGTATAGCATTTCTTCCTTCATAAGGAGTTCTGCCAGTCTTTGTTTTCCTGTCTTTCTTTGGTGCCCCTCAAACCCATTAGTTTGGTATCTTTGAAGTTTTTTAAAAAAAACAGCCTTCCATTTTGAAAAAACATGTCAAAATGAGAAGAAGGTAAAGCAACAGGGCTACCCAGAAAAAGAGCACTGTTTCTACAGAAATAACTCTGAAGAATTCTACGTAAATCACTAAATAAAAATCCTGTAAGATAATTAGAATGCCAAGGAATGGCAGCTCCTCTGCTGAATTTTTAGATCAACCAATACAATTTAATAATTACATCCACATTGAAGGTCTCTAACATTCATTTGAAAGATAATCTTCATATGCCATGTGGTGGAGTTCCATAAGACATGCTTGTTAAACGTGCTTGGGTTTGTTATTCTTTTCAGAACGTGGTGGTTAATTTAACTCTTGTTTGATATGTGCTGAAGTACCTACATTCGGGCACACCAACGATTCCTACTCTCTGATAATAAGATGTGAGACAAAGCATCATGATATTATTTGCAAATTGTGAAAGGTACAGGTGTCTGATCACACCCAGCAATTGTTATTGAACTGATTTTGATAGGGTTACTCTTGATTTATGCCTGTACATGTTAAGAAAGAAAACCATAATTTTCAGACAAACTTACCATGAAAAATGGCAATATAGCTTTGAGCAGAGTAGTTAGAATCTGTGTTTTGGGCTTTCTTTGTTTTACAGTACCTTTAATGAATATCATCTAACCACAGCAGCTGTAGATCTAGTCCTATAAAGCATGCCAAAATAATTAAAAGAAAAAAAGAAAAGTGCACATGTTCCCAAGTTTTGCCATTTTCCCACCACTGGAGAAAGAATTTCTAAAACAAGCCTTCCATAATCTTTTCAATGCTGAAATACCACAGGGCTGAAACAGAAGCTGTAAGCAGGCACCATGCCTCACAATAAAATAAAAATGTTCTGTTCAAACTGGAAGAAAAAAAAAAATAGCAAAGGCACTTTCACTCTGTGTTACTGTAAATTAATTTTAGAGATGGGCGCAAACCATAAAACACAGATTCAGACATAAACCTGGGAGCATACGGCTCAAAATAAAGCCGGATCATTGTATCCAGACCACCGTGGTTGCTGGCGAACAGGTAATAACTGATTAGTTAGCAAAGCCCACAGAACATCTATTCCATACGCCCCCTATCTCACAGTATATTTCCCGGTACACTACATCACTTTACATCCTGTACTGGTGCACCACAGACATTTCTAACACTTTAGGTCCCCGTGACAGGTATAAAAAATTTTTTAAAACAAGAGATATTCTTAAAGAACATAGCTGAGATAAAATTTTCACCCAAAAATTTGAGCCTCATTTATGGAATCTCCTACAAATCCATCTCATTTAGTGAAAGACAAATTCTAGTTAAAAGTCTAGCAAGAAAGAACATTCAAATAGAGTAACTCACCTAAAATATGACCCAAATCTGAATCTTTATGTTCACCAATTCCTGGCAGTTCCAGTTTAGTCTGGGACTAGAAACAGAAGCAGACAAATATATAAATACATGGGACTTTTTCTGAATGCATTCATACTGGACAAAACTGAAGAAATGCAGAAGATACGGTCATGTTTTTCATTTTAAGAAGAAGTAGTTTATTAAAGATAATCATTCAGCTAATCTAATGTGTTGCCAGTATTTGTTATTTGATACCAAGGAAATAAAAAGACTCAATAGAGCAACTCAGCTGACGGCAAGTAATAGGGAGCTAGGTCCTAGACACCCATATTGCCTCCTAAACCATAACAGTTCCTACATTGTTTAAAATATAAATCACACAAAGTGGTCAAAATCCAGCTTTAATTCTCAGTCTAATGATTACATTGGTCGATTTCCAAAACCACAGCTAAAGGCCATGAGAACTTTTAAAATATTTTCCCACCCATATATATATTGTCCCAAGCACTAAAAAAAAAAAAGAAAAAAGGAAAAAAAAAAAAAAAAGGGAAAAAAGCAAGCAACCAAGAAAGAAAAAGAACAACCATACTGAAAGCACAGTACTGAATTAAAACATTCAACATGGAGTTACTGGTCTGCAAGTGAGCTTTGAAATTACCAGAAGACATGATGATTTTGATTTAGCATCCCACTGAATTCTCAGAACTGTTCTGGAAGGTGGAAAGGGCCACATGTAGTGCCTTGGACCTCTTTACTATGGGTTTGAGGAGTTTCTGGTTTCTTTCTTTTCTTTTTTTTTTGCTTTCCTGTGTGAAACAGATTGTTCACAGAAAATTATTTCAAGAGCTTTCCTTTCACTTTTCTGTGCAGAGATACAACAGACTACTATTAGCAGCTGGTTCTGCATATGCCTAGAAGCCCATTCATTTCAAGCTACTTCCAGAATCAGGGCCTTGACATACAATAATTCCCTACAAATTCTGATATGTATGGTTTTTTCTTAAAATGTACTTTAAATTTCAAAATACCCCCAAATCCCTGCAAGTCTTCTCTCAGGAGAATAACTTTCTGGGGAATCATGACATTCTTCATAGTGTTCTGATAAAGCAGCAGCATGGCAAATACTTAGTCTGATGAAAAACCTGAATAATACCGAAATAAAAATATGAATACAAATTTACGAGCTGTATCAGTCATAATTAACCAGTCAGGAGAAATGTCAGTGTATACAGATCTGCTATGTGAAAAGTACTGAATATTTTAGCAATTCTTTAGGAAGGTACTGAACTTTTCTTGCAATTAATTATTCATCCATAAAACTTTCCTTTCCTTATTTCCTCCTCAAATTATTGCAGAACTTTCTTCTCCTCAGTGAGATCAGGAGTGTAATCACATGCATGCATACAGTACACAGACAAAAACACATACCCATAAAAAAAGCTTCAACAGATACCACCCCCAACTTCCCCCAGTTGTACATTTAATGCTTGCTGGTGCCATTAAGCAAACACAAAACAACAGCAAGCGCATTCTGTTGAAATGTTTAGCTAAATGGAACCAAAACAGTCACAGTTCACAATTTCATAAATACATTAATTAGAAGTGTCTCCAAATAGCATGTGATTTTGAATTATTAACATAAAACACTGCATTATAAATGACTGCAAATTGCATTCCTTAGTGCTCTCCATGCTTAATTTATTATGCCGTAGGAAAATTTGCAAATTACTTCACTGTTTTATATTTAATGGATAGTTTTATATGTATATTGTTTCATTAAGATAAAATTAAACCACAGTGTACATATTATATGCCTTTCCAGTGACATAAATGTCACTAGAGACCCTCATACTTTGTCAGGAGGGGAGCGTGCTTCTGTCATCTCCTAGATTTAATAAAGAAGTGAAGAGCAGGTTTGAGTTTCTGCCCTTTCCGTGCCCATCCATAATCGCTCCTTCCAGCCAGCCTGCAGAAAAGTTTCCTGCCCTTTGAAAGTATGGAGAGGGGCGGCGGAGCAGCCCTCCCTTCTCTGCCTCCCTGGTTTGAAGGCAAAAGAGGCTTTTTCCGCAGCGGCCTCTGCTTCTAGGGCGATGCAGTCGTCGTGCCACCTGTGTTTCGTGGGTGAGAAAGAAGGTAGCGAGCCAGGTGAGCCTCCTGACCTGAACCCCATGAGCAAAGACACCTCTGGAAAACCGTTTCAGTCTCCCAGGAAGAGGAAAAAAGGGCTGGCATGGGCTGGCATGCTACACTGCCAAGGTTTTTGCTGTTACATCTTCCTGCGGTGGGGAAAGGATGGAAATAAAACGTGCTAGGGAATCCTGGTGCGGCTAGGTGGGGGATAGACGCCTGGAGAAACACCGGGGAGAAGGGGGTGAAGGACATTGTACATAAAAGGAAAATCCATTAAAAATGTAACTATAAAGACATTCATCTTTGACAACTTCTTTGCATGTTGTCTGTTCTTAGCCATTTGTCTTCTCTATTTGTAAATTCCTCAGAAGAGGAATTGCCTCTAACTACGTGTTTGTAGAGTGCAGGTTACAATGGGGACTCAACTTCCCTGAAAACCTGAAATGCAAATAGAGCATAAATAATAGATATTATTTATGATACATAAATAAATAACATTGGGCCATGAAGAGGCATGCTAGATGTGTTTAAATAGGCTGTCCAATTCCCTGTTTTCTGAGAACTAATAATATCCCTTTGGTGGATGTGATAGATGTTGCTTTGAACTCACTTTCAGGCCATTTTATAAGATAGAAAAGGTACCGGTTACCTGTCTGCACAGGTTCCACGTAGTTTTCAGGTGCGTTTTCGTTTAATAAAAATATAGCACAATAAAATATTGCAGGATGGGTAGGAGGTGGAGAGATGGCACATTTGGGGAAAGCTATAAATTCTGCTTTAAGTTAAAATTGTATTAATGAAATTGAAGCTACAAGAAGATGCGTGCAAGAGAGAGAGACAGCCCTCTGAGCTATTCTTTTCAAGTAATGAAGATGAGACTCTGTCAGAGATTGAGGTGTCAAAACTGGAAGTGCTGGAACAAATTCACAAATTAAAGAGCAACAAGTCACCATGACCAGATGGCATACATCTGAGAGCTCTGAAGGAACTTAAGAATTAAGTGGTTGAGCTGCTAACAGAAAAATATGCAGCCTTTCATTAAACTGCTAGCATGCCAGAGGACAGGAGGTAACAAATACCTCGTCTCACAAAATCTGGAAGATGTGTTCCTGCGAGCTTGATTAAAGCTGTAGATTGCTTTTCTCTTTTAATCATCTTGGCTTCAGAGAGAAGTTCAGCACATCCAGCAGAAAGAGCTAGCCTCAGCCGATCGGGAGCCCCTGGTGAAGGCAAGCGCGAGGGTTTTGCTGACTCATCATACACTGGTGACCATTAACCTGGATACGGCTGGGGGGCCTTGCAAGGACTGACTTCAGTGATAATTAAAAACCAACTGCCCTAATTACCCCCTGCCTTCTTAAACATGGTTTAGCTTCCGCAAGTACCTATCCCTGGCAGTGTTTTCAGGATAGCTTAACTCTTTCCTTGGCATATTTATGAATGGGATGAGAGGACAAAGCTATTGTCTTTATAACCCAGGAATTTCCTTCTGGTTTTATGTCCTCCTTGCATTTCCTTATCATCCAAATAAGAAGCTTGCCGTGGTAGCATACAGAGGAGAAGGCACGGTGAGGAAAAAAACAGCTGAACACCTACCCGTGCAGCACGAGCCATATACTTGTATCATGGCACAGATTTTAAGGCGAGCGTTTGATCATCTAGTCCTGCGGTGCACAGCTGCTGTGCTGTTACTTCGTGTGCACGCCAGCACGCGGTCCGGCTGATGCACATGAAGCAGTGCGGACACGTCCCCACAGCCTCCGAGACACCCGGCATTCACGGATCAGCAGCGCGGGGCACCAGCAGCGCGTCCCTGCCTTTTCCTGCCCTGTACGCGTGGAGAACCCTGCCTCCCCAAAGGCAAGGCTGAGGGATGCAGACATCTCTGATCCCATCTTCTGGGGGTTAACAGAGCAGAGAGAGTTTTTGCATTATTATGCTCGTATCAGATTGACTAAAGCATATCTTCCTGCTAGATACTTAGCCTGGGACAGACGATATCAGGATTTGGGAAAGTCATCTCTACCGGTGAAGGTCTCTGCCAGTCATTGGCACTATTAAAAATATACTCCTCGCTTCTAAATTGAATACACCTGGCTTTCATGCCCAGCCACTTGTTCTTGTTGCATTCTTATGGTTAATGAAAGCCCTCAGGAAACAAGTTATCACTTTGAAGATTACAAATAGATTTCAAACTATCAAAACAAGAGCTGTGGGAGAACATTTTAGCCATCCCAAAAAACATTTTGAGATTTAAAACAAAAATACAGAAAAAAGAGGATGGGGTCCTGCCTCCACAGCAGAATCAATCCATGCCTTGTAAAAGCTTTCATTTGCGACAACTAGAGGCTCTCCTGCCATTTCAAAATATTCAGAACTGGAGAACTGTTATCTAGGATGCACAGAAGAGGAGGGCAAATATCCACTTGAGAACAACCAGTCACTTGGTGCTTCAGACATGCATTTCCAACATGTAAGAGCAAGACATGCCACTGCTTTGAGTGAACAACTCAAGCTATTATTCGGGGTGAAAGAGGCTCTCTTTCTAGTTTGGATGAAAAGTTCTATCTATGTTGACAATAAAACATATGCACATGCAGGAGGTTTTAGGTTTTACAAATAATTTTTTCCCACAAATTAAATGCTTTGTAAGAGAAAAACCCTGGCCATGAACACTTGCTTGCTTAGGGGCTTCACAGCATTCTGAAGTGACTTCTCTTGCAGCAGAGGATAGCTGTAAAGCAGATGTTGAGAACTCCTGATTTAGATGCATGGGCTGGGGCCAGCTCTTACCTTGCCAGTATTGTTCAGTCTTGCAGTCAGACTGGAGGTACAAATGCTTATGGATTCCTTGCTGAATGCAGGAGCATGAAGTCTGGGTTTTTTTCTCTGAAGTGGGTGGTCTAGAGAGTGAACCCTTTTCTTCCACAGATGCAACAGAGGAGTGATGTTTACATCAACTGTACACAATAACAACTTTGGGACTATGATGCTTTTTAACCCTAGGTTGTCTTCCTAGCTAGAGTTGATGGACTGGCATGAAGAAGGAGGAGGACTGCTGCTGTCTTCTGATAACTGTTGATAAACCTGTTTTCTCCTTCCCATGCATATACACTCACATTTTAAAGGAAAACATGGGCATTTCTTCCCGGGGAGGGAAGAAAAAGAGAAAAAATAACAGAGAGTGTTTTAAACTTTGGCTTCAGTTCTGGATATTCCTAGCACACGCATTTACAAGCGAGCAGTGGGGCATAAGCAGAAGTCCAAATCCTGCTAGTAGCAGGATGAGTGGGCTAGAGTAGACCATCATCTTTCATGTTTTCTCCCTCTGATGGATCTGCTGGAAAAGACGGCATATTTTTCATAATGTCTCAAAAGTCCTCACTTTTCTTTCATTATTAGCAAAGAGTCCTTTCTCCGCTATCCTTGCCTCAGTTTCCACCTTCAGAAAGGTAAGTTCTAGTAGATACATCCAAGAGCTCTGGATGGTCAAAGTCACTCAGTCTTCTCCTGGAATTGGCAATTATGATCACAAGTAGTGTTCTTTACCCTTCCAGTTGCAGGGAATGATGAGGGAAGAAACAGGAAGAGCCGGCAGATCAATACCTGGCTCTGAGCCTGGTGTCACAGGCAGAATTTGGGGGGGTTTTGATCATGGGTCAGTTTTCATGACACCAGGCCTGCTGGCAACAGACGGGGTACACCTGTCTCAAAGGGGGAAAAGATCTTTGCACAGGAGTTAACAGGGCTCATTGAAAGAGCTTTAAACTAGATTTGAAGGGGGAAAGAAATAAAAGCCGGCTCACTACAGATAAGCCTAGGGCAGCACGCCAAAGTCTGAGGGATGGTGTGCTAGCGAGGTCCTTTGGTCTGCCATCTCAGCAGAGGTAGGGGATGGAGATTCATGCAGCAGCAAAGATGCAAGTGTTACTGATGTGTTAGAAATCATGGAAGCGCCTGAAAATGGACACGTAAGAATTAGGGCTTCTCCCCTCAAAAAGGTGGCAGGATCAGTAGCCCAACTTAAGTGCATCTACACGAATGCACACAGCATGGGCAACAAACAGGAGGAGCTGGAAGCCATTGGGAGCAGGAAAACTATGATGTATTTGCCATCACAGAAACATGGTGGTATGACTCAAACAACCAGAGTGCTGAGATGGATGGCTATAAACTCTTCAGGAGGGCTAGGCAAGGAAGGAGAGGTGGTGGGGTAGTCCTGTATGTTAGGGAGTGTTTTGATCGTCTAGAACTTAATGATGCTGATGGTAGGGTCGAGTGTTTATGGGTGAGAATCAGGGAGAAGGCCAAGAAGGCAGATATCATGGTGGCAGTCTGTTAAAGACCACCCAACCAAGATGAAGAGGCAGATGAAATATTCTATAAGCAGCTGGGAGAAGTATCACAATCACTAGACCTTGTTCTCATGGGAGACTTTAACTTACCAGATGTCTGCTAGAAATACAACACAGCAGAGAGGAAACAGTCTAGGAGGTTTCTGGAGCATGTGGAAGATAACCTCCTGACACAGCTGGTGAGGGAGCCAACTAGGGAAGGCGCCCCGCTGGACCTGTTGTTTGCAGAGAAGGACTTGTGGGTGATGTGATGGCTGAGGGCCATCTTGGACACAGGGATCATGAAATGATGGGGGTTTTGATTCTTGGAGAAGTAAGGAGGGGGGTTAGCAGAACTGCCACCTTGGACTTCCAGTGAGCAGACTATGGCCTGTTTAGGGGCCGGGTTGACAGAGTCCCTTGGGAGGCAGTCCTGAAGGGCAAAGGAGTCCAGGAAGGCTGGACATTCTTCAAGAAGGAAAACTGAAAGGTGCAGGAGCAGGCCATTCCCATGTGCAGAAAGATGAGCCAGCAGGGAAGAAGACCGGCCTGGCTGAACAGAGCTTTGGCTGGAACTCAGTTAAAAAAGGAGAGTTTATGACCTTTGGAAGAAGGGGCAGGCAACTCAGAAGGGCTACAAGGATATTGTGAGGTTAAGCAGGGACAAAATTAGAAGGGCCAAAGCCCAACTAGAACTTAATCTGGTTACTGCTGTAAAAGACAACAAAAAATGTTTCTATAAATACATTAACAACAAGGGAGGGCTAAAGAGAATCTCCATCCTTTATTCGATATGGGGGGAAACATAGTGACAAAGGATAAGGAAAAGGCTGAGGTACTTACTTAATGCCTTCTTTGTCTCAGTCTTTAATGGTAAGACCAGTTGTTCTCCGGGTACCCAGCCCCCTGAGCTAGAAGACAGGGACAAGGAGCAGAATGAAGCCCCTCACAATCCAAGGGAAAATGGTTAGTGACCTGCTACACCACTTAGACACACATGAGTCTAAGTGGCCAGATGGGATCCACCCAAGGGTACTAAGGGAGCTGGTGGAAGTGCTCACCAAGTCCCTTTCAATTGTTTATCAGCAGTTTGGGCTAAACGGGGAGGTCCCAGTTGACTGGAAGTTAGCAAATGTAACACTCATCTACAAGAAGGGCTGGAAGGAGGATCTGGGGAAGTACAGGCCTGTCAGGCTGACCTCAGTGCCAGGACAGGTTATGGAACAGATCATCTTGTGTACCATCACATGGCATGTACAGGACAACCAGGTGATCAGGCCCAGTCAGCATGGGTTTATGAAAGGCAGGTCCTGCTTGACTAACATGATCTCCTTCTATGACAAGGTGACCCACTTAGTGGGTGAGGGAAGGGCTGTGGGTGTTGTCTACCTAGACGTTAGTAAAGCCTTTGACACCATTTCCCACAGCAGTCTCCTGGAGAAACTGGCTGTTCATGGCTTGGACAGGCATACTCTTCGCTGGGTAAAAAACTGGCTGGATGGCCAGGCCCAAAGAGTGGCGGTGAATGGAGCTAAATCCAGTTGGCAGTGGGTCACAAGTGGTGTTCCCCAGGGTTCAGTATTGGGGCCAGTTCTGTTTAATATCTATATCAATGATCTGGATGAGGAGATCGAGTGCACCCTCAGCAAGTTTGCAGACAACACCAAGTTGGGAGGCAGGGTTGATCTGCTTGAGGGTAGGAAGGCTCTACAGAGGGATCTGGATAGGCTGGATCGATGGGCTGAGGCCACTTGTATGAGGTTCAACAAGGCCAAGTGCCAGATCCTGCACTTGGGTCACACCAACCCCATGCAGCGCTACAGGCTTGGGGAAGAGTGGCTGGAAAGCTGCCCAGTGGAAAAGGACCTGGGGGTGCTGGTCAACAGCCGGCTGAATATGAGCCAGCAGTGTGCCCAGGTGGCCAAGAAGGCCAATGGCATCCTGGCCGGCATCAGAAATAGTGTGGCCAGCGGGAGCAGGGAAGTGATTGTCCCCCTTTACTTGGCACCAGTGATGCCACACCTCAAGTACTGTGTTCAGTTTTGGGCCCCTCACTACAAGACAGACGTTGAGGAGCTGGAGCGTGTCCAGAGAAGGACAACAAAGCTGGTCAAGGGTCTAGAGAACAAGTCTTATGAGGAGCAGCTGTTATTTAGCCTGGAGAAAAGGAGGCTGAGGGGAGACCTTATTGCTCTCTACAACTACCTGAAAGGAGGTTGTAGCAATGTGGGTGGGTATCAGTCTCTTCTCCCAAGTAACAAGCAATAGAACCAGAGGAAATGGTCTCAAGTTGCACCAGGGGAGGCTTAGATTGGATATTAGGAAAAATTTCTTCACCGAAAGGGTTGTCAAGCATTGGAACAGGCTGCCCAGGAAACTGATTGTGTTCACCATCCCTGGAGGTATTTAGAAGATGCATAGATGGGGCGCTTAGGGACATGGTTTAGTGGTGGACTTGGCAGTGCTAGGTTAATGGTTGGACTTGATGATATTAAAGGTCTTTTCCAATCTAAACGATTCTATGATTCTATGATTCTAATCCTAGGTTTTAGGTCACAATGGAAAGTCCCATCATGAGTGACTTTTGTATTTTCAAAATCCACTGGAGGAACCGCAAACAGATGTTCTTGCAGAAATGTGAAAAACAGGATATGTGTGGGAGTCCTCACTGGGAAGAATGGTGGCAGTCCTGCAGATTAAGTAATGGCCATAGGACTCACGCTCAGCAGAAATCAATGGCTTAAAAATAGCTAACCCTCCCAACATATTCCCTGCGCATTCTTTTCGTGGTGGTCACTTCCTTACCCTAAATCAGGCAATAAATATGGACAAATTCACAACTTGCTCTAATGACTTTTAACATAGAAATACAAGCTGCTTTTATGTTTTATCACAAATGAATTCCATGCATGATTATGAAAACCCAAGTTTTCCCATGCTTGACTCAAAAAAGGCCTATGCCAAAATTCTTGCAATCCCTAGGCTGGAGTAATGCAGCTTATGCTTCGTGAAGCTGTCACTGGAAAACTCCACATGGTTCAGAAAATAGATGTCTATCTTTTAAACGCTCTGCAGTAGTCACAGGCTGCTTTCAAATGAAGCTTGTGGTGCTGACTAAGACTGCTAGCTTTCTCCATAGTCAGGGACCCACTTTGCAAAGAGATGGCTGTTTTCTCTATGTCCCATTGCAGCCACCGTGCTCTGCGGGCTTCTTGCAGACCTTGATGCTCTCTCAGCAGAGGGTCTCAGCTAGTTGCACATCCCTCTGGCTGCATCTGCTGGATGTTTCAGAGTCGGTTCTATCTCTACGCTCTTTTGGAACCACCAGAAGCTCAATTTGATAAGCTTCAAGTTGGCCTGAATCATCTATCTGTTTTTCAAATCTCTAATTGGCTTTTGGCAAAATTTACCTCGGGCTCTATTTTTTACAGCATCTTTACTGTTAGCATTATTTCCTTCTGGTTAAAACTAGCGGAAGCAGGCAAGCGGCACAAATGCATGAAACTGTCAGAAAGCAGACAGATACTCAATGAAACTGAAATTATTTCTTTTGTGTAGTTAAAAGAGACTCAAATAATCAAATCAAGTTGACCCTGAGTGAAAACCAAGCTTGGTTTCTTGGCTCGTGAGCTGAAGCGGCTTCAGGAATTTCAGCCATGAGCCTACTGAACCAAAAGCACGTCCTTTGTAACACCCGGTGGAGCCAGGTATCCCTTGATATCCTCTTTCCCTAACACCATTTGGACACAGAGACCTGGACGCCGGCTGTGGGCCCAGGCAGGCACTAAGAAAGAGGGTTTGGAAAAAACAGTGTAATTTGTATGTGCTTACTACTGGGACAGCTCCCACTTGCTGGAGTTAATGGAGGTGGCAGCTCCAGTCTGGTGCCCGGCTTCTCCCCAACTCGCTTTCCTTCTCAATTCAGCTGAAACAGCGCAACTGGAAATTTGGGGGTATGCTGGGATCAGCCTAAAGCACTCCTCCAGCCAACGCAAGAGACTTCCACAGCGGATAGATAAGCTTGCTTCTGTTTGACATTGCACAGCACTTAGGGTAAGGTCGTTAACTTTTTCAGGCTGTAATTTCTTTCATTTTCTGGAAGTCTCAAGTCCCTGAGCTTTGCTCAAGACCCAGAATCTAATGTCTTTGTCTGTTTTCTCCCTGACAAGTCTCAGAGATATTAAAAATCAAAAGAAGACTCTAAGGAGCAAATAAAGCCTCTTTAAAGTACTATTTCACTTTTGTGTTAACTCACAGAAGCTTTTTGCTCTCTCTGCCTGGCCCCAGTCAGATCTTGCATAAAAGGGAAAAAATGCACTTAAAAGTGCTGTTTCCTTTCCACTTCCCCCTGCGCTTCAAATCATTAGTCTTTCTGCATTTCTCTTTTATTCCCAGACTGGCTTGTGCCGAATCAGATTATAATACATTAAACTGCCAAGAAACACAAAGCTCTCCAAAGTGCTCTTTGGGGTCTCCGTACATGTCTTCTCTCACTCTTTCCTGCAATAATTACTGCCATCTCAGGGTCAGCTCCTGTGTGCAGGTCCCACTCAGGCACGCTCAGCCTCACCTCCCATCACTGCAAAATGAATTCAGGATGGGGCTTGCCTGCGCATCGCCTGTGCTGTCATGTGCAGAAGCAAGGGAATTGCCTTGTCTGCAAGGATGCCCTGCCCTACTTTTCCAGGCTTGGTCCTCTTTTGCAGAAAGGGGCTTCTGCAGGTTCTTTAGAGAAATAGGGATAGTGGCCTTCCAAGCAACTTCTCTGGACATATCTTAATTCCCTCTACTAAAGGCAGGGCTGTCAAATCACAGCCCTGGCCTGATTGACATCTATGCCGAGGCTCCCCTGATTTCAGCCCCTGTGCAGTCTTGAGTGAATACAGCCAGTGCTGGGAGCAGTTCAACAGTATTTGTGCTTTCAGAAGGAAACACTGCCCTTAGCTTGGCCTTTACCCTGAGCAGGAAGAAGGCTGTATAGGGCTATCACCACTGGAAAGAACAGCCTCATCCGAAGGCAGCGCAGTGCGTAGAGTTGAAGATAAGGCTATTGCCAACCACATCAACGTCAGTCAGAAAGCACACAGAGATAATTCACAGCAAGGCGCTACCCTGAGTGTGGTTTGAGTCATTACTCACAAGTTATTGGAGAGCAGTAGCTCTGGTCTCCCCAAGTAGTACTTGCAGCTCTCCATAGGAGGGACAAGAGGAGCTCCGGGAGGGACTCAAGGGTGCAAACAGCCCTGATCTGCAGTGGTCAGGGCTGCTGTATCAGGCGGCTGCTAAAGCTCCTGCGAGATCTGCTGCTGCTGAGGAGGTCAAGTGAAAGAGGAACGATCCACAGCCCTGGGTGAGCTCTGCAGCTGGAAGCACCTGGGTACCACTTCTGACCACTCAACGCCATATGGCTCAGCATACAAGAGTGGTTCTGAAGCAAATAAGTCATAACAAGTTCTGCAGAGAATTTATTACTGGAAAAAAAAAAAAAAAAGAGAGAGAGAGAACAACCTGAACACTTGAAATCCAAAGAAACATCAATGTGCACTGAAGCCATGCTAGCAGCATTTTTGGGGGGCAGAATGCACCAAAACCCTTGGTGTTATCAAAATTGGCCATGTGCTTTTTGGTCAGGCCCTACTCCCAGAATAAATGTGCAAGGAAAGGAAAATATTTGTCTTTAAGCTACCACCACTGTCCCTTTCTTTCTTCTGGAGAAGGTGAGCCTACATTTCTTCTGAGAGTGTATGGATAGCAATGGTGAACTAAGAGGCACATGCTTCTACTACAGCTTTGTTAGCAAACTTGAATTCCCTCCTGAAACGCTACTCTCCTCCCAGTCCTGATCTCTTCTTCTGAAATGAAGCCTGCTCTCACATTTTTGTGGTGGTTTAATAATGTGGAAAAATGGGTCTATGATGGAAAGAGGGAAGTTTAAAATCCATTTCTGCTCTTGCCCTAAGCAGGAAATGAGCAGATAACCAGGCTTTCAGTTTGGGAGGTATCTAGCCTGCTGCAATGCCATGCCAATAAAGAAGCCTTTTTTCTATTTAAAGAAGTAATATAATAAAATATTGGTTCATTTCATTATAATAGCTAGGAAGGATTTGCTAGTTTCACAGCATAAATTTAGATTAATTTTTTAGATTTGACTACGTTATAAAAATTATATTGATTCTGAAATTATAATTTTAGATTGGTTCTGTCATTTTAGCCTATTAGCAGTCTTTAAATGAAGTGATCCAATGTTACAATCAATCTTATCTTCCATTATGCACTTCCTGGTGCTAAAAAGTGAGATCGATTCTAATTAACTACACTGGTTCAGTCATTTGGGTGGTTTGTTCAGAAAAAAAAAGTTACTGCCCTAATATCACTAAACAATTTATTATACATTTATGTACTGAATTTATATCCAAAATGAATGTCACTCCTATGGTAAAAACAATACAGTTGCAGCTCTCTAAAATATTAGGATGGCAACAGTAGTGATATTGGTTTAGCCAGTGCAGCACATGAAATATTTTCAGTGTCCACTTGAGCTTTAAGCAGCCAAGCAGGGTCAGCAAAAAATACTTCCTCTGCAGCACAGGCTATAAATCTATATGTACATTGAAAGCAACTTGGAAAATGGCATTTCCAATGTGCAGCTGTGGGCTAAGAGTACAGGTTTAAATGCTGCCTAAGAAGCCATGATGCTGAAAATAATGCTATGAAGCAAGCTGATGTGATTTAAATATGAATCAGCTCAAACTTATTTATTTCTTCCTGCACTTCCTAGCTTCAGCTTGCACTGATGTGCTGAGACTCCAGGGTCTGCTGGCAGAGACCTTAATACCCACCTCGCTCTGTGTCAGTGTCAAACTCTGTAGACCGCTGGCCTTCAAATGAACTACAGATGGTGTCATAGGTGCAAGGCAGTGGGGGACCAACATACTGTGATCCTACCTGAAATGAACCTGGAAGTCTGATGAACACCTGGAGAGAAAGGTGGAAGCCAGAAAGGTCTGCACCCCAATTTTAAAACAAAGACAGCAAAGGCTGACCTCAGATAAAACTTGAGGGAAATTGTATGTTGCTTGAATTTTATTCCCTAGTATGCTTAAATTATTCTTTTAAGTCAAACAAAAACTATTACCTCAAGTACCAGGCTGTTACTTTTCTCATCTATAATGCTTGTGCCTGGAGTCCTTTCTAACTTATTCCTTGCTTTTTCCTGCTACAGCTTTAAAGAAATGGAGCATATACACCCTCACCGCTAAATCAGCTCATCTATCTGTCACTCAGTGCAACTTAGAAACGATCTGCAGTTCAAGGGATGCTACACTTGCTTTTCCAATCACTGCCACTGCATCCTTTCGTGTGGAGTAACGTGTTGGGGAATGAGTCAAGAATAAGAAATCTGAGCCTGGCATCCTGCTGCAACATATTTCTTGACCTCCCTCCCTTCATACACCCTCACACATGCTTTGTTCCTATCCTTCTAATGGCATCATCTTACTAAGAAGCCAAATTGCTGAAAAGAACTGTGAAAGGGAGCAGTAGCTTTAAAATGCTTCACTTTTATTCTTGTTTCTTTGTTGCTTTTCTTTAAGATCTCGTCCTTGGGCATTCAATGGAAAAAAGATCTGAAAATTACTATGAGCCTCCGTGTCTGTCCCCTTTGAGCTGAAAAAGCATCTTGCCAAGGGGAAGAGAATCCTGCAGAGATAGGGAAAACTGGATGGCGGGTGGACCGGCACTGTACTTTCCTGTAGGCCCTCAAGTATTGCTGCCAGTCATCACGAAACTTGACAATAATTCTTAGGAAGGGGAAATCTTAGAACCTCATTTCTTGGTGGGCTCCTTTTATTCCTTCCCTGAACATGTCTCAATACTGAAGATGTTCTGGCTCAAAAGATTGACTTTGGATCCTGTGGAAAACCACTGCAGAAAACTACCTTAGATGCTGCTGGAAACTTTTCTATGGGAATCTCCAGTTTAAAAACTGGTGGTTTGTTAGTTCAGTGACAGAAAACTGTTTTACAAGTAAAAGTCTTTATTTCACTGTTACTGCTATTGCACTTGCATTACACACCATCATTATTTATTTCCCATCTTGTAAGAAGCCCTCGGGAGCCTCTCTCCACTGCCTTACACCTCGTGTAATCATTTACATCAGTGCAAAGCAAGTGCAAAACACTATCGCGTGGCTGCAAGCAGAAGTCTGACTCGGGCTGCGTTCCACCGCCCTCTTCCACAAGACAGAGCAGTGGAAAATGAGATTGAAAAGTTTCAAAGAGGGTCTGAGGGTATGGACACACACCACTCTTGTTTGCACAAGGCAAACAGCATTGGTTCACCTTTTTGCCTTTGACTGAAGGTTGCCTTCTTGTCGGCCGGTTGGTAGGGAACTCTCATTATGCCTGCAAAGCAGCGTTAGTGTTCGGTGCTGTGCAAGGCAGGAGAAGACGCTGCTGTGGTTGAACACCAGCCGGGGGAGACTCAGGTGTGACTCCTTTTCTATTCAGGTCACCTATGATGATGACAAGCCAGACCCACACTTGCAGCAGCAGAGCCTACACCGTTAACGTACCTGCTGAGATGGTGGTGGGACGCAGAGCCTGGCCCCATTTGGCAGTCCCCTGAAGTTTCCTGAATCTCACCACCAGCTGCACAAAGTGCTACAGACGTTTTGTCGGTAATGTGAGGCTGCCACAGACAATAATGCGTGGGGGATGTACCCTGCCCATGGCCCTTTGTGGGGTGGCAGGGGTTCCCTGCTGCTACAGCCCTGGGGAGCTACTGGGGTGTGCTGGGTCCCCTTCCATGCCCAGATTTCCTCCCAGCAGAGCAAGGCACCCCTCACCAGCTGGATTTCTAGGCACAAGGATGGTGTACTAAGGTGGGCATCGCTAGCGGGGTTGTGGGTGGGGAAAGGCCAGGTCCCAGGGCACCTGAAGAAGAAGATGGCTGGGGATGACGTGGAAGGAGACGACACCGCGTGGTCAATGTCACCTGGAAAACAAAGGATGTGGGAGAACGACGAGGTGAGAGATACCGCAAAAGAGAGGAGATGACATTTGTGCAGAAAAACTGCTTTTCTTTCTTTCCCATTTCACAGGCAGTGTGTCTATTAAATGTGGCTTTTGCTGCCAAAGGACTTGTCATATTACATTAGGTTTAGCAACTTCTGCTGTGGCAAAGTGTGCAGCGTCTCCCTTCACATAAAGAAAATATTTTCACAAGTCTGTTCAACCTGCTAACTGTGATTACAGACAGTTGGCCCCTGACATGACATCTATTGCTCCAGCTTCCAAGTAAGAGCCTCACAGCACTGCCCAGCCAGCTACCTGAAGAGCACATATGTGTGTGGAGACCTTAAACAAGTTTCTGCTAATGACTTCATTTTGTACCCTTTTAGTAGGTCTTTAGCAGCTTGATAGCAAAGATGCTACAGTAAAGTAGTAAAAATAAGAACTTAAAGAGTATGTGCAAGCTAAGACTTAATGTTGCCAAACCTCCTCTTTCTATGCTCACCTTGAAATGTATATTATAATTCATTATATCCATTCTCTGCCATGAGTGCTCTTTGCATGGATATTTCTACACAGCTCAGCAATTTTAATCATAACTGGGAATTACTGGAGGGGGGGAAGAGCTAAAAAAGCCATTGTCTACCTCCGTTTGTGAGACAATCTCACGCAGAGTGAAAAGGCAAGAGGGTGAGAAATGACACCAAAACTAGGGACAGTGCAACAGGGCAAGGTGTGCTGATGACAGCCACAAAGAAGAGGTTGACCTAGCTGGGTCTCCACATCAAGGAGTCCAAGAGAAGACTGGCCAGAGGGAAGTTTGCCAAGAAATGAAAACAAATTAACCTTAAAAAACCCAAAGCAGAGTATATAAGCAAAGTATATACTTCCCTGTTCCCTGCAGGAGATGGTGATCATGGTCACAACGTCTACTGGAAACAACTGCCGAGAGACTGATTTCTCCATTGCTGCACCCAGTAACTGTTCAGGCTACTGCAAGACATACCTATCTGTTTTCCCAGCAGCTGGGAAGACAGGAAGGATAACGAAGGCTTTGTCAGGACAAGAGAATATCATCTGGCAATTGTTTGGTTATTGATTGTTATGTGAAGGGGGATGTGTTGTTTTAAATTGGATTTGCTATTTTAAATATTTTGTACGACTTGCAATCATTTAAAAATGTGTTAAATAGCCTGGCTTTTAGCCTTCACTTGCCTTTCCCGCACAAGACGTTTGTAGGGTCTGAATTCTTACATGACTTGGCCTATGCTGTCTTACTTTTTGGCAGGTCACTTTGCTCTATTCTTTTCCAAACAGAAATTAAGCTTTGGCCGAGGGAGAAGCAGAGCAGAATGCAGCCTGCTGCAACAGCTTGTAGTGAGTTGGAAAGAACTCTGTGTTATAGATGAGAGCTGAGCAAATACCCTTTTTTTTTGGTTAATTTCACTGTCTTATTTTTAAACTTGCATGTGCATCTGCCAGCAGCACTGCATCTTGTTATAATATTCCTATTAAGCAGGTGGATGTATCGTGAGCAGAGAGAATTTAGTTCCATTTCAGTTAAGGGTATGCTCTTTAGTGATAGTGATTAAGTTTCTTCCATTTCTTCTGTTGGACTGGGAATTAAACTGATTCTGCAGCATCAGTCTGAACAGACTCCCTCACAATTTTGTCTTTTATCGTGGCAGAAAATTATTTACAAAAAGCCATATAAGATTCAATGGTGGGTCCTAATAATTTCTTTTCCCGGAGTTGTACCCCACCTTGACAATAGAATAACTCATGCCCAGAAAGGATACATAAGAGCTGTGCAGCTCTATTCTGCCTTCCTTGTTCACTCTCTTATTTTTAAAAAATCATCCCCGTCATTCTCTGCTTGTATTCACAACAGCTGAAGCAGGGCTGGATAAGCAACAAGAGGTGGGTGTCGATATGTAGAGATTGAGAGCTCGCACTCTGAAACAAAGCCATTTCCCCTTCTTCTTCTCTCCCCATGGTTCAATCCAAAGAAATCATCTCAGAGCCTCCCCCGATGCCAAGATCCTTTCCTGGAGATTTCTAATATGCTGCAGTAAGAACCGTTTCCCAAGACCCTCCATAAGTCCCCAGGGATTTTTCATGGTCCGGTCTTGGTTAAAATAAAAAGTGTATTCAGGGGGAATGACTAATCCCCTGCCTGAATGTGACATGCCTTTTGGAAAGTTTGTGATCTGGTACACTAACTCTCTGATTTGTTTGGCCATGTGAAAACCTTTTAAGCTGGCTCTGGAAATTCACCCCTGAAGCCTCTTCTGGGGCTTGTATTTTTTATTTTTCTCCCATTTCCTCAAATCTTTCCCTTGTTTCTAAAGAGTGCCATCGTCCGTTCCTGAGCCCTCAAATCCAATTACCAAACAATGTACAAATATATGGCTAAGCATGGTCTATGGGAACAGCTGCAAAATTGCTAATATTAGGTCTAATTTAGCTACAATAAATTAGCAAGTGTGTGGAAGCAAAATGATGACAGCATAATTATAACAAAAGTCGATGTGTTGAAGTATATGGATGACAATACATACTAATTTTAGCGAAAAAATGCACCAAATGAAATGCATGCAATGAACAGACGGGACTAATAGCTCAGACACATATACTTAATGTGACCAGTCAGTGTAAAAACAAAAAGATAGATGAAGCTGTTCAGAATCTAGTGCTAACAAGCAGTGTAGTCTGAAACCATTAACTGTCAGGGGTAATAACACTCAAAGTACTGAAGTGCAGTAAAACAGCAGCACTTTTCTCGGGATGATGTGCTGATGTACAAGCACACACCTGTGAAGAGGGTACTAAATCTATCCTTGCGTTTATTACTATGGAGGGAGGAAAAACAACACTAATAATGTAAAGTATAAACGAAAATAGCAGACAGCAGAGAGTGACATTTGCATGGTCCCAGTCAGCTTGTTAGCTGAAGTGGGTTTTAATTAGCTATTTTCCAGCAAGCAAACGAGCAAATTAGTGGCAGCCATAAACAAGCAGAGACAATCAGGCCCAAAGAAAAAAAAAAAAGATCGGACCTTTTTCTGTGTGTTTTCCTTTTGGAAATACAATGCCTTCATGCTTCAGTTAAATATTTCTATTAACCAAAAGAATGTGGCAAAGCGAAGACCTTGGCAATGGTGTGAGTTCCCAAAGTGGCTCAAAACACGATGCTAACAGTACAGCAGGGACAAAAAGCCCTGCTCTGAAGAAACCTACGCCCTGCATCAAGGGCTAAACTGTAGCCCTCCCGTGCAGAGCCTCAGGGCTTCGGCGTACCCCGGCTCCGGTGCGCGCTGCCCTCCCGCTGAGGTTGCCCACCGCTCCTCCGCTCTGGGGACCACTGGGCTCCAGCGCCGTCCCTCAGCCCCGCTCTGGGTGCGGGACAACGGGCGCTTCAAAAAGCGCAGCGCGGGGCGTAGGTGGGCTGCCATCCACCTTCGCCTTTGCGCTGCGATGGGCATGAGGCGAGCGATGGCCATGTGGGGCCGAAGGGGTCCCCGAGACTGCCAGCTACTGCTGCTGCTGAGGAAGAGGGACATGGCTCTGCAAAGGCTGCAGGAGGCAGAAACCACCGGGGGGAGCGCGAGCAGGGGAGAGCGGTGAGCAGCAGAGGACAACCACCGGTGCTAAACTATCTTGCTAAGAGAAGATGCCTATCTGTGTAGGACGCAGCCCTTGGCAGATAACATGGATTCAGGCAGTAATGAACAAACCCGCTTTTGGTGCTTCTTTCATTACCATAGTACTACTGGCTGCATAATGAAAACTGCCCCGCTGTTACAGTAACATGAACATGGGACGAGGATCCTTCAGAGCTTGGTCAAGCAAGGCCCAAGGTTAAGCAATTCGCTGTAGTACTTTTGCTACGGAACTGATTATATTAATAATCAGCCGTACTGAAAAACATGGCAAGCTTATCCCTTGAGTCAGTCATGTTTACCCTCCCGTTCCTTCTGAATTTAAGAAATGCTGATGTTGTGAAGATAAGAAACCCAATACAGAAGACAGATCGCCTCGGCTGTTAGGCTTTATACCTGAAGGACTTAGGTATGTTCAGCATAAGATACAAGTGTGCAAAGTCAGGGAGCAGTAAACAACTACTAGAGGTAGTTGCTGGGTAGGAGGGTTTGGTGGTTTGAGCACTAATCTAGACCTTGGGAAACTTGAGTTCATGTTTCACTCTATCGGAGACTTCTCTCATGACCATGGGAGACACAGAAGGTCTGTCTGGGGATAAGTAGTACTTCTGCCTCAGGAGTTTTCTGCAAAATGCTCATTAAATACTGTGTAGGGCTCAGATATTGTGGAGAAGGGGCTAATTTGTTGGAAGGAAGGGAAAATGCCTAACAAAAATTAATCTTATTTATGCATCACTATTGGTACATGTGGCACTAGAGAAAGACATTGCAGCAGGCTTTCAATTGGTATAAATTATCAGAGAGCTGCAGGAGAGACTCTCTTGCATCCCTGTCCTTGTCTTGTGCCAAGGGTATTACAGTCTAATTAATACAGATAACATGAGTGCAGACGCCTACCTGTTGGGCGCAGTTGGAATACTAACACAAGGGGAGGGCTGGGGGAAGGCTCTTGAAGAACGCTTATTTTATTTACTTCATTTGTTTAGTAATGTTTTGACGGTCAGAAAACCCTGGCAATAAGTAGAGCCCAAGAGGCAATTAGTAATGGGGCAGAAAATGTAATGAGCCAAAAAATGAATTAACTTGAGCAGAATAGGCGCAGACACAAGGGGCCAATGCTTTTTGCTAGTTTATAACCCCTGCCCCTCAACTGAATTCAGACAAGTAGGAGGAGGTGTGATTTAACATAGAAACAGCCCGCAGGACATTTCCTACCGCACCCGGGGTAGCTCTTCGCCACGCAAAGCACCGGCCAATGCGGCCACAGGCAGGCAGCCTGTATCAGCTCTTGCCTAAAGCGAGCCTCTCCCCGTAAAGTTCCCTGCCATCACCACCACTGCTGCAGAGGGCAGAGCACCGAGAGAAGCAGCACCCGGCAGATCACTACCGTGCCCAGGAAGAGGGGGCAGCCGCGGTACCCCGGCAGACACGAGCTCCCAGCGTTGCCCCCGCCAAGCAAGCGGGGCCGGCAACAGCAGGAGTGGGGTTTGTGCCCTACAACGAGCCATCTTTGGCAGATATTTTGCTCTCTTTGCCTCTTTTGAGTTTCTTTTGGTCCTCTGTTGTTTTTTTCCTTTGATGGCTTTCAGGTTTTGCCATTAGCAAACATACATGCTTTGAATTAGGATTTGGTCTTTTGTTCTGAGTCATGGGCCGATACTGTTTTCAGCTTATACAAAATCATAAGCTCTTTCACCAATTCGAACTGTTTACACATTTTTTTATAATAAACTTGTTTCCCTGTCTCTGACAGCTGTACGTGAATACCAGAGGGGAGAAAAAAATAGGCAATTGCTCTTGCAGGCACACACGTATGGTAACTATCTAGCATTCACACGAGGATGCAAGAGGTAACTATCACCCAAATTGTCACTTTGGCCATCATGTTAGCCATTAGAATCAAAGATAATGATTCCTAGTTTAGGGAGCTGCTTGACTGAATCACAGAAAAACACAGCTGCCCCCAAGTGTGTGCTAGGATGATTTTCAACGCATGCTGCAGTTCTGCAGTGCTCAGTCCTATACAGCCCATAGGCTTTGTCCTGAGGGAGTTAATTCCAGCAAAAAACTAAAGTTGTTATGTGGAGCTCAGGAAGGGAAACTTTGAGGAGGAAAAACCCAAAGAAGTTCACATCATTTTAATTCTCTTCTCGCATGGATAGTTCAATGCCAAATGAAAGCACAGGAAAGCCACAAAGCACATACACACTTCAACACTGCTCCTTTCTTCCTGGGTCATACCCAATGCTATTTCATCATGGCTAGGGGACTTTGGGGGAAGTGGGAGCAGAAGGGAAAAAAGAAAGATGATCTTTAAAAGAACAGAACTGTTGAAAATTCAGAGTAAAGGAGTCAATTCATAGCTTTATCAGCATATAGCAAGTGGAAAAGCAAGATATTCCTCTTCAAAGAGGAAAGTCCCCAAATGCATAAAGGTTAAGATAAAGGGGCATAATTTCTGCCTGGCTCTGTGCAGCTCACAGCTGCTCTGACATTGGCTGGATCTTTGGTCTTTTTCGGGTGAAGTATCACTGAGCATAGGAAAGTCATGACCAGCTCCCTGAGCGTCCCAGCGGAAAAAAGCAAGGGGTCTAATCCAAACCCTTGACATGTTACATCAACAACTGTAAATCTTTGCCTCAGCTCCTGCCAGCCTCGGAAGTTAAATGGACAGCACTGTTCATTCCTTATGCCTACACTACTCCATTGCTTTTAGTGAAGTTGCAGGTTGTAATTGAAAGTCTGGTAAGGATCCCTTTTTCACTGAGTGATGTTACTATCTTCCTCGCTGGAAATCTTTTAGCCTTGTAATAGCTTTTTTTAAAGGACAGTCTGATCTACTCTCCAAAATCTTCTGCAGAAAATAACTTGCATTCATAACACAAGAATGAAGTTGAAATCCAAGGCCCTCCCCAGCAATATCTCACTCACCTCAGGACATGTCCTGACGATCCCTCTGCGTGACGACGCTTCAGCAGCAGCAGGAGGAACAGCTTTCAGCAAGGCCCCTGACAGATCAGAGGCAAGAAGCCTTCAGCAGACCAGGAAGATCAGGCAAGCAGGAGACAAACAGCTCAGCATTCAGCCCCGCACAGGTCCAGCCTCCATGAAGTGGTTGTGTTACCCCCAATCTGGGCACCGAAGCTAATTAGACCAGCAAAACCTGTTCTCTTTGGCTTCTCTGCCTAAACCATCCCATATAAAGAATAAAGATTAAATGAGAAGGCGAGCTCTGCTCACAGTTCACCCCCACTAAAGAGTTACTGCTGGTCTCTGGGGTCTTGTCTAAACACAGTGGTGAGACCCTCGAGTTTTCATTACCGCGCACATGCATCAGTGCCCACAGCAAAACTGTATTACTTCTTTTTCTCTCCCTGTGTCTCTCACTCCTTCACTTGCAATCCTCTTCTTTTCTTTAAAGTTAGTTCTGCCGTCATTACTCGCATTGAGTGTATATTAGACACTAGGCTCTCAGGAGTTAATGCAAGGGCTCAGCAAAGGCAGGCAGAAGAAGACAACACAGGGGTCAGGATGGCAGAACTGGATGCTAAATAGCAGCTTCTTTATGACTGGACTTTGGAAACATAAATCTACCTTCAGTTCTCATCGATTTCAGAAAGCGCTTCAAGAAATGAACTCTTCTGACATGACTTTTTTCCTCCGGATTGCTGCGAGAGAACGCCCGGTGGACAAAAATAAATTAAACAAACTAATACACAGAGGTAAGGTCACACCATAGCTGGATCATACCTAGCTTTGCTAGGCCAGCATGGTCCAAAAGGTCAAGCTGTGGTCTCTCTGGTGTTGGTTTAGTTAAAGGAAGCAGCCATTTGGTGTCTGCCACATGACAAAGAAATTGCCATTTTGGAATAGGTAGTCTTTTCAATAAGGGCTGGTTTTTAGTTATCTCTGTAATATTTTTAACAGAGTCGCTGTTTCGCGATTAATTTCCCTTATGACAAGGCAGAAGATGTATTTCTGTTGGAACTGAACTGTGGCCAGGCTGATTGGCTAGAAATGAAAGCACCTGGCTTTCTGCTTTGCTTATAGTTGGGAAGAGTTAATCCAGTCACACATTTTCATAGGACATAGACCAGACTGAACAAGTGTCTCTCCTTTCCCTTCCTGGTGGCACCGCTGCTGAGAAAAAGGGGAAAGAGCCATATTTCTAAATACAGGTGTTTCCCACCGGGTAATGGAGAGAAACTGAACATCTCCCCCTGTATCTTCTCCTCCCCTCTGCCTGTTTTTGCTCTTGAACAGGAAAAGGGGAGTCATTTCAGGCATCTTACAGGAAAGCGGGGAGGATGCCTCAGGCTGCTATTTTGTAAATGAACAACGGAACCCAGATATGAACTTAGGATCAGACTGCAGTCGTAATAAAACTACTCCCTGCATATGTGATTATCGGTAGCAGTGGGAATATGAGAAATTCATAGGCTGAGGCACAATGAGCTCCCTGAAAGTCTCAGCGTTCTTCTGTAATTTAAATAGATTAAGGGTGCAAATCCCCCAGGATGTAATCTCACAAGTACATTTTCCTGGCACTTCATTCTTAGCCAAGAAGTGCTTCCCAGAGGTGTCTTTCTCCCTCCCAGTATTTCCATCCTTCTGCATCTAGTTCCAGCAGCAAGCATGGAGCATGGGAAGAACTGGGTAAAACCAGAAACTGTCTTATTTTGAAACTGAATGATCCTTTTTGGATCTCAAAGATTGGGTCTAGCTGTATCCTGGGGAAAATTCTTGACGCTCCTTGTAATTATTTAGTCTAGTCAGTTCATTTTTAATGCTTATTTCTATTTCCTTTAAGCCTTTATCACAGAAAATATGCTCATAGTTTTCTTGGGATCCAGGTATAACAGTGATTTCCTTATAAAGGATATATTACACCAAAAGGGAGATAGGTTCTTTTTTTCAAAGACTAATACAATTAAAAGAGGTTCATGAAGAATAAATGGGATATAGGCACAGAAGCACCTTTTTTGCATTGCAAATACAGAAGATCCGATTCCAAACCACTGAATATGATATAAACATAGCCTTTTACAGATTAAAGTTAATGGAAATACCACTGTTGACTTCGTTTGGGTTTGGATCACCCAAATGGATCATTATACATACATATCCAAAGCAAAGATTTTGACATAAGCACAAAGGCTAGCCACAAGAACCAGAAGTCTGGAATCTGGAAAACAAATAAGCCACTCACATAAAAGTATACAATGATTTTTCATGCTGCAAATATTTGCAGTGATGACTTTTCTTAAGTTTTCAGATGATCTATGTATTCCCTAGGTCTCATCTGCTTTTCTGTCGTGGCCTTAATTTTATTCAAATGCAGCACACAGAAAAGAAACATTACCTTTTTCTTTGGCTTGATTATACCATTATATAACAGACCAAAACTCATGAAAATGGGAAATGCAGAAGAAAATCCAGACCACAAAAAAGCATATGTGCAGAAATGATAAAAAAAATCAATTGCTAAAATTACTTTCTTGGTATTAGCTTTTAGGCAGCAGTGTGTAAATAGAAGAAAAGTCTCGTTCTAATTCTTATCTGAAGATAAAAATGCCTAAATTCTTTGGATTTGCAAAGCTGTGTTGGCATCTTGTGAACTGAGGTTTGCACAGAGCCAGGCAAGTCCATTCTCTGAACTTCTACCATCAATATTTCCCCTCCCTCTGGTTAAGGGTAAGGGATGACCAAAAAAACCCAACCCACTTTGAGAAAACTTCAGTGGTATTCCCGCATGTGAAGTTCTTGGAAAGGTGTTTCCTCACCACCTCCCCTGCTGCAGCCTGGTCTTCATCATGGCTTTGCCTGCCGTTCCTGTAAACGCTGAGCACTCTCTTGCCCGCTGCACTGCTGCAGATCACCAGCAGCAAAGCTCCTGGAGCTAAGCACAGATCCAGCGTAAGCACCGCTGAAGCACATTGCAGGTTTCTTTATCTGTCTCCTTTTATTTATTTTTTTCCTTACACATTCCTTGGCTTTCCTATGACATAGCAATGTGATAGAAAATGTGCATATCGGATAAAAATCCAGAGTAAAGTGAGACACAAGATTTTAGAAGGAAGTTTTCCACTAAATTAATAGTCTTCTGCTGTGATAAACATTCCTGCTATGCTGTGTTGATGATGATTAAGAGAGGACTCGACACCAAAACAAACAAGATATAAGAACAGTACTTATTGTCCTTCTCTCAGCATATTTTTCTCTAAGCTCTTTCCATAGTAGAAAATAAATTGTTTTTCAGGACTTAGGTATTTCCAGTTGTGGAATCAAAAATGATATTAATCAAATTATTGAGAAATATTGACAATAATTTCTGAAGATACAGGAATTGTCAAGCTATGACTAAAAGGCAAGAAAGGGTTTCTTGCCTAACAGCAGAGCGTGAAGACACAGCCACTTCTTTTGAAGGACAGTGTGAAAATTCAGTCAAGCCTCCACGCAGCTCCAAATTGGTGCAAAACAAAGTACATAATCAAGATTTTCTAGGGAAGGGTTTCAGAAAGAGCTGGAAAAAGAATCATCCTTCTGGAACAGGGATAACTGGCTTTCTGAAGTAGTCTAAAGACAGAGATTGATTCACATCCCAAGGCAGTGCACCTGGACAAATGTAATTTCCTGGATGTTAACAGTTAATAACGCCATGACTAGCATGGTAGCAGCAGATCACATCTGGCCATACTGGAGTAGCTGTGAGATAGAAGTGACAGGCTTTCAGAGTAAAATGTTTCATTGATATTGTATAAACTGGAGCCAAGAGATGCTGTAAAACAAAAGGCCTTAACTGCTGCTAGACAAAGCTGATGAAAGTGGGAGCACCATTTGAACTGCACCCTCAAGACACCTGGCCTCCTCCAGGAATCCTTAGACCTACAAAGAGTTTTGATGTCAATTTATTTCCTTTTATATTGTTTTGATCTCTCTTCATTTTTGCATTGAATCCCATTTTGAGACACTCTTCCTGTCTTAGCCTGTGTCTGGAATAATTCTCTGTAATTTTCACTCAGAAACAGGGAAACTAATTTCTTGCCTCTGGTAAGAGGCGGATGCTGCGCAAAAACTGTGTGACCCTGAGCGCTCAGCCAAAGGCAACACCCACAGAGGTAACAATGAGGGAAAAAAATCTCAGGATCACTAAGGGAGACAAGAACATGAGGACAACGGTTACTTCAACCTTTTTCCCTGTTTAAACAGCTGAAGGGACAATGCTTAACACACTTAAGCCAGAAGGAACCTGAATGCTCATGTGGCCTGACTTTCCGTGTAACACAGGCTAAAGAGAAGCGTCCGCCAGATGCTGCATCTACCCCAGAAACCTATTCTGAGGCAAGAGAAACTTTTAGCTGGAGTGGTGAAACCCCTACCCAAACACAGCAAAGTAATTTTGCCAGAGAACTGCAAGCCAGAAAGAAGGAGAAAAGATGTTTTCCCCCCCAGTTCAGACCTCTCCTCTTTGTCCAGTTTCCCAAGTTCCTTGGGAGCTTATGTAGGAGTCAAAAGGTTTCTCCCAGCTCAGATGTCTTTGTCATTAATGCAACACATTAGTTGGATGACAGGAAAAAAAAGTCTCTTTCCAAATTCTGAGTTTTGTGTTCTCATCAAGACATCCTTTTTTCTGCCACCCTCTCCCACTTGCCATGTCCCATCCCCTGAAGTAAACATTTGTTTCTCTCACCAGAAGACTCCTTGTCAATCAATGCCAGATCCCTTCCAGACTCTCAGCCCACCTCAGAGTCACACAAAGGAGCATCCAGGGTTGTGCAAGCCATACTCACTGCTCCCATCTGGTCAACTCCATCCTGCCCTGCTGGTCCCTCTTCAGAGCAGCTGAAGTCAGCTAGGGAGGCCCCAGCGCAGCTTTGAATTCAGTTTCATCTAAGTCTTAAAATTGGTTTCTGCTTTAAATGTATACCTGATTCAGTGGGAGAGCTGCTGTATTTGTGTTTCCCAAAAGCTCTGGTTTCTTATGCACAAGTTGCTTTACTGTTCACGGGTCTTGTTCCTCCCTCCTCAGAGAAGACAAACTGGCACCAGATCGCTGAGGATGCCTCACCCGACACCCTTTAGGAAAGCTGTCACATCAGAGGCCACTTTGCTTTCCAGTCCTGGCTTCCCTGCCTGCACATACACACACAAAAGGCAGGAACAAAACACTTAAGATTTCAAATCACTGACACAAATGTTCTTAACACAGACAGTCCTGTGAGCCACAAATATTCCCAGATGCCTTTGCTTTAAATCAAACACTTTCATCCTTAGAAACTTCTAGTGGTGCCTTAATTCTGGAACAACGCAAACTGCCATTCCCAGAGTATTCAGGGTTTGGGACCTAGCCCATCCTTCCCAACAAAGACAACAAGGAAGCAGCTAAAATACTTGTGTGATGCTTTCTCCCTTCTTTTTTTTTTTTTCTGTGATAAAAGAGATAACTTGGGAGTTAACAGGAACTGGGGTTGATCCAACAGGCAAAACACGACCACGTATTTGTCATAGCTGTCGTGTTACACTTCCCACGTGCATATTATTGCTCCACTCACCACGCTTTACATTGGTAGGGGAGCAAAACTATTGTCCCACCATGTTGTTATTGGTTTCAGCAGCATAAACTGAGCTTTTCATTTCAAGAAGAAATGATCCATGAATCCATCCCATTTGTCTTTGGATTGGATGGGAGCATGTCTCTTTTCCCAGCAAAAGAAAAATGGTCACTATCCTCATTTTTCACTACTTCTATTATTGATTGTCTCCTTGCTGGGGAAAGAAAGGGATAGATCCTCTTCTGCAAAATAAGAAATGACCCAGCGTTAGAAGGAGTTAATCCAGGCGTAAAACCTTAATTGCTAGAGTTTCCTTTATCACTGCTTCTTTCCTTTATCACTGCTTCTTCAGACAGGGACCTCCTGAGAGTCCCCTCATAGCTGGCACCTGAACCTGAGACCTCAGGGTACAAACATCTGAGTCCTACCTGTTGCATTAATGCAGGATTCCTATCAGCTGTCACTTAGGGTAGCCCCAATGTGCTCCCCCAGACCCCCCAGCTCTAGGTTAGAGACCGTCGCAGCCCTGAACAGCAGAAGCCCATCCTTACATATTCTATTGATCTCAGGATGCACTTAGGCAACGCTTTTTTTTCTTTTAACATCTATTTTACAATTGCTTTCACAACCCAACACAAAGGTGGAAGCTTGCTTTCATGTCCCTGAAGGAGAGTGCATCCTGACATGATAGAGTGGTCACAGCGCCGAGGGCAGAGAGCAAACAGCCCCTCTGCATGCCAGGGGGTGGTGGGAAGCCTGGGGGTTTCTGCAGCACCAGTGCAGGTACTGGGAGGATAAGAGACTAGGAGCATCCCATACATTTGGCAGTCCCCTCAGAGGCAGCTGAGGAAACTTGTCAGATTGGGAAGGCTCAATAGCAAAAACATTTTTCTGTTTAAAGAATGATCCTATTAGTCACCTCAGGCTTGCCCTGGTAAAAAGCTCCAGGTCGTCTTCTTTTATAGCTGGACTGCAGCCATACAGACATCGCACATATGTTTTGCCCCAGCATTTTTGTTTCAACATCTTTAAAAAGAGAGCTGCTATAAATCATTTTCAAGTTACAGAGTATTTTGTTCCCCAGACAATACTTCAGTTTCCTATAATCACAGATAAATGAAGAAATATTCTGGTAATTATACTAGCAAAGAGCAGTTGCTTTCAGAGATGGATATTATAAAAAGATCCTGGGAAACAGCAGGTGAAGCAAAAAGAAGCTGTGCTCAGTTTTCTCTCCCCTCCCCATCTTCCTCAAGAAAGGCACGGCAAGCTGGGCACCAGCATCTCCCATCGCCCTCAGTGAGGCCAGAGCAGGGCTCGGCACGAGAGCTGCCTGGGATCCAGCCAGCGGGGCCAGAACCCCCCACACTGAGATGAGGGAGCAGGACCCCCTTCAAAGGAGTCCTCTTGCAGGTGCCGCTTTGCACATCTGGGCTCCCACTGACTTTCTCCCTCCTTATTTTAGTCAAGAAAAACACGGTCTACTACTGCCACCAAGTCAGTCGCCACCAAGCCTTCCCCTCAGCTCTTCAGCAACGAGCTCCTTTCTGTCTGCACTGCTAGGGAACATGGACCCCTCCCACCTCTAGGCCCCGATTTGCCCCATTTTGTACCCACAAACAAGCAGCCAAGTGCCACTATGGCAGCGTGCAGCATCTTTACACACACCTTGCACAAGTGAAGGTGAGAGAAGAAAGGAGATGCAAGCCCAGGCTCCAGCGAGCTTCTCTTCCAACCAGAGGAGCCACAAGACACGGGAGGCTGCTGGTCATCTCTCAGAAAAGCCAAAGCGCTTGTTAAAAATGCTCAAAAACACTGGTTTTGCAGATTTGAAGGGGAGGATAGGATAGCAGAAGTATTTCTGTCAGTCTCCACTGTCTTTGCTGAGACCATCTGTAACAGAGGAGTAAAAAAAGGAGGGCACATGAGATGCAGCCCTGGTGCAGCATGTTATAATGATGCATCTCCTGGAGACAACGTTGCCTTCGGATGAGACATCTCCCCAAGAACACTGTCACTCGCGGCTTACTGCAGGTGTCAGGTGCCCCGACTATTGTTATTATTATTAGATATTTGCCGAGTGCCAGCGGTGCACCTGGTGCTCCTAATCAACTCAAACAAGCTGCCGATTTTTAACAGTGGGCCGACTGGATTTCCACTTGTGAAAATTTGCTTATTTGCTTCTTCAGGCACTATCTTCTCCAAGGGGAAATATGCAATATAGCTTTGTTTCCTTCCTCCACGACTTTTGGTACCTGCTATTTTTTTAAATGCACAACAGCCCAGCTCCTCACCACAGTAAGCCAGTCTTTTTTATCCGTCATCTCTTCGGGATCAGATCACTAATTCACGTACAGGATAAGACAACTGCCAAATTATTATACTACAAAGAGAAGATCTTCAGACACCTGTCATCTTGATGAAAGCAGCACCATCAACTGACCTTTGCCAGTTCAAGGTCGATAATGAGACAAGTCAGGCAGGAAGAGCAGCGTGTGCTGACTCCATTAACGCTGGCTGTGTGCACACTCAGTAGCACTGCGTCTCCTGTCAATTAGTGCGGGTAAACTAGGGACTGCTGATTGCCAGAGACATGGCATAGCGAGCTGCTGCTACCTTTACTTCTACACCCTGCTGCATTTTAATTAGCTCCAGTCCCCTGACTATTTCTTCAGAGCTTCATTACTGCCGTCTTCAAGAAACTCGAGGCAAGCCTTTTACATTGCACATCGCTAATGAGAAGAAACGTGAACATCCTCACCATGGAGTTTGATAATGCCGGACTGTCTGCACACGTGCATGAGGGTGCGTGTGAAGATTTAAGGGGCTTCTCAGCATAACGCAACATAAACGTCGCTCAGAGATGGCAAAAGAATAGAATGAGTCAGAGCCCACAAGGGGAGGTATTCACAAAATGACCAAAAACACAGGATGGAAAAACGACGCACAGTCCCTGATGTGCACAGGTGAAAGTGTGCATGCCTGCATAAGGTGTCGTTTTAGTAATGATTATTAAAGACCACCCACATACACTACAGCTCGATAGCATGAGGTCATAAGTTTGGAAATAGCGAGTTCCCCCAAGGAGCACCAGCTCTGCCTTGCACAATCCACGCAGAAGCCACCCATACAGCAGCCGTGAGAGTTGGCGGACGAAGGACCCAGAGCGTCACTCAGTCATTTCCAAGATTTCACATGGAGCACCACAGCTTTTCAGCAGAAAGCCAGGTGGTTTGGGTTTTTTTTTTTTTTACATTTTTGCAGTCATTTTGATAGTATCAGCCTAGCTATACTAATTTTCCTTGAGTTTCAATTATATTTGAAGCAAATTGTGATAGACAATTGCTGTCTTTACAGTTGAATGCTGGCCAGACCCCCTTCCAAATAGCTTCAGGTTAAAATATTACAGTCTGTACAGCTCTCCCTTCACAATGCACAGATGTGCTCAGTGCAGGTCAGCTCGGTGAGGGATTTATGTTGACATTTGAGTCAAAGTCTTGGTCCTGTTCTGTTTTCCCAGCTTCACCAGCTGACAACTCCCTCAGCATATGGGCGGTTCTGCTGCTAATACTTGGCTCAGGCGTCTATATATCCCAGTTATAGCTCAATATGAATATTACCCAAGTCCCACTCCCACCCTGTATGACCACCAGTATTCATTCCCTCCTCACAGCAATAAGTCTTTTAATTAACTTCTCTCACACATCACTCATGCCCTTACAGACTCGGAGCTAATGAGCCAGCAAACCTACGTTAGGATTGTTTTCCTCAGTGAACACTGGCACAAATCTTGTAGATGCAACAAAAAGTTGTGAGGAGAGCGCACTTGCTGGAGACATGACAGAGGAGTCATGGGACGGTCAGAAGAAATTCTGTTTTCTGCATGGCTTCAGCAGTGTTTGGACCAGAGACCTGGTGGGAAAGGAATTAGGGGGTTTTTTGCTGACAGTTCTTTTATTCTCAGCAACTGTCCAGAAATAAAGGATGAGTCTCCTTCAGCTCAGTGGCTGCCTGCCACTGCCTTAGGCTGCTTTAGAAAGAAAGGTTCCTCAGAAAGATTTGTCCCCGGGAAATCTCCTTTACGATTAGTGACCCACCTTCATTTGGTGGTTATCACTTTCTCTGCATTGAGAAAACTTAGACCTAGAGAAGGCTGTGGATTGAAACTGGTTCCAAAATCTTTTCAGCAAAGCTGCTTCTGAACACGCACCAGCAACATCTGCTGTCCTCTTAAGTGGCTGCCCGTACAACAAACCAGTCCTCCTGGAGGGGATGCTCCCATGACTGTGAAATGGAGGGAGGGAACGAAACCCAGAGAAGCTGGCTGGCCACAGAGGAAAGCTCTTGTCATCCCGTAAGAAAGTGGTGCAGGACTGTGCCTCTCTGGCGAGCCCATGGCCTTTGCAAACCAACTGCCCAACCTCTGGGGCTGCACAACCTTGTCCTGCTGCTCGTCACAGAGCTGTTCTACAATGGCACACTCTAGCCTCAATGTATATTTGCGTTATCAAAAAACCCAACCAACCCAAAACCAAAACACTGCCTTCCCCCCACGCCTTGCACCCTTTTTTTATTTCCTTTGAATGACTAAGAAAATAACACTTTGCACCCAGGCACGAAATATGGTTTGTAAAAAAAATAAATCACATCATCAAAACTGGGTTTGTTTTTCTAAAGTGCCTCTACCCAATGGGGTTTTTGTTTTCTCTGAAACAAGAGCCTGCTGTCAGCCTCCACACAGCCCTGTGCACTTCCCCAAAGCTAAGTGAAAAAAACTAGTCCTTTCTTTCTTAAGGCAAACAGCCATTATCCAGAAAAGCTGGGACACCCAGCACTGCTTCTTCTTCTATTCTTCACCCACGAGTGGTCAGATGGCTTCAACATTTGTGCTGTGCCATCTAACAAATGCTTGTTAGCCACCTGTGTGGATATCTTTAAAACAGTAACTTTAAAAAACACCCACCAGCATCCAAACATATGGATATGTGACTGAGGGCTGAATACATTCCGTACATATAGTTATTCTCATGCCTGATGCAATCTGATATTCCGTCCATGCTGTTGCAGGGACACCTCCCTGCATCCTCCTACAGGCTCTTACGCAATGGTTGGAGATCAGTCAGTGGGTATCGGTGATAGCCACAAGCTAAATGCACTTTATCATCTCAATGTTAGGGCTTTATCCTGCAGGCCTTATTGATAAAGACACAGCTGACACAAAGGAATGGTATTTCAGAGGAAACGCGTAGAAGTCGTACAGATGACGGCAAGAACGGGCGCGTCCCCGTTGCCACAGGGGAGCATCGCTTCACAAACCTCTCAGCAGAGCAGGTGAAGCCACTTTTACCAACTCTGGCTATTCTATTAGAAATTTTTTCTTATTTGTTTGTCATAATGCTCCAGCTGTGCATGCCTGAACAGCATGAGTCTGACTTGAGGAGCCTCAAAACATAAGCTTTAAGGCTCAAAACCAGAAGGAAGCCACCCCAGATCCCAAATCTCTTCTCTACAGGTGACAGGATCACTGCCTAGAAAAGTGGTGGTTTTTTCATGCTTGATTAAAATTTTTCCATTAAGATGAACTGGTTTCTTGACAGAAAACAGTATCACCAATAGAGCTAAGCCTATTTCTTCCCCCACAAAATTGATGTATCTTCAAGGGGGAAAAAAAAATTAAAATTCAAAAACCGAAATATTTTTGCCACATACTTCACTGAAAGCTAAAAAGACAAAATATTTCTGACACATATTTCATTGAAAACCAAAACGTTTTGGCTGGAAATATCACTGAAGTGCCTCAAGAGATGCGCTAATTGACTCCCTTTTCCCCAAGGGGCAGGCAAAATTTGCCATGGCATGGCCAGGTGAAGGACTCCCATTTTGCAGCACCTCAGCTCTTTGAAGGAGGACATTTCCTGAGGGAAGATTTGGCAGAATGAGACAATGCTGGCCATAGGAAGCATACAGGTTCCTCAGGTGCCTGTACTGAAGTGCAACAGCAGCCTTTCAGAGTTGAAGTTGCTCTTCTGGCTCAATTGCTTCATCTGATCCTGGGCATTATTCAAAACTCTAATTTTTCCCACAGTTTTAAACAAAAAGTGTAGAAAAAAACACTCACATTTGTGCAGACTCTGTATTTTTCCCTTTCCCCACATTTCCTCAGACCATATTTACTGGCAAGCCAGAGAGCGGGCAAAGGACATCCCTTCTCATTCCCCAGGCAAACTGAAGCGATGCACACTATGCATCACAAGGTATCACAACGGCCGTGACAGTTCCACGTGAAGGACCAAGAAGTCAAAGGAAATTTTCTCACTACTCTCTCATAACAGGGTGTACCATTTCCAGCCTGCACAACAGCATCTCCTTCCCTGCACCACCGACAGGCAGGACCCGCAGCGCCTGGACCACAGCTCTCTGGGCAGCAGCTGTTTTTTCCCCAAAGAAAGGCATCTTGCAGCTTTTCAAGCTCCACATATAGGTAAAAAATTGTGGATGTCTGTCACACCTCGTGACTCACTCTGGGGCTCTGGCACATCCCGAAGTCTACTCAGAAATGCCTGTCACTCTGCATCTCCTCTGCTCGGCTGACAGCTTAGTAAGGGGCTAGACTCTAATAAACAGAAGATAGCACAGCGGCAGCAGCATCCAACCATAGGTATTTATCATGCCTTTAAAGACACGCATAGAAGGTTTTCTTCTTGATCATAATTAAAGACTGTTTTCATTGAAAAAATAAGTGACAACTGAGGTAAAATTTTGCTGTGGTATGCAGGTGTCTAGAAAAGCAAAATAACAGAATTTTTAAAAGCATGTTGGTACCTACTGCCCTTTAGAAATAAGCTGACAAGAAAAGCAGAAGAAAGACAAAGCAACACGGATCAAAATAAAGGAAAAGAAAGATTTAGGGATTTATGTTTGCCCAGTAGTCAGCTACATAAATTGCCTGTGAATAAGGGTTTAAAATGTTTTAAAATGTGTTTGAGGCATATCTAGGCTTGCTTATTTGCCAGGGAATAATATTTGTGCCTTTCTATCTGTCCTGTTCTAAATCACCCAAAATAGACTGTAAAGTTGCTAGTAAAGCAATACAAATCCAAAAAGGGCAGGAACAGAAGAAAACATCCTCGGGTAAAGAAATAAGAAATAAAAGACATGGATGGGTTCTGAAGCTGAGAGTAGTTCCTACAAACCAACAAATCACTAAATGCATGTCAAAGAAGCAGGAGGGAGAAAACACGTGGTGTAGTAACTGTTGTGTGTCCATAAGACATTTATCTCAAGAATCTCTCAAGCGCCAGTGTTATCTGTCTGCTAGGAGCATAGGGATATTTAGGCAACGTGAACCGTTAGCAAGGTCTCCCCAAACAAAGACCCAAAGAGGAGAGATACCAAATGGAAACCCATATGGTTTCCTGTTTCTCCCAAGTTTTACCAAATTCCCCGGGGACAGATCCGGGAAAGAACCAAACACAGTGCTTTCTCCAAAAAAGTAGAAGCTGAGAATAAAGTGGCCTAAACTTGAGAGATTCAGGGCCAGGTTGGGATCATCATTTCATAGCTTGGTGCCTGTGCCAGCCTGCGTGGGCCCACCTCTGCGCTCCCAGCTGCACGCGTAGCTTTTCCTCAGCAGCTCCTTCCCAATACGCTGCAAACCGGGGAAACCTCCCGGGACAAGCCACGGCCGACCAGGCTTTCGCAGGTCGGGACGTAAACGAACCAGCAGCATCGCTGTCAGACTTGCTCCGACTGACCTCGGCAGCGACGACCTTGAGAAACAGCCCAGTAACCGCAGAGCTGTAACGTGTCCCTGTGTCAACACGGCATTTCACTTGCCAAATCTTTTAAGGTTTGGTCATGTTGGAAGAAGCTTCCCCTTAAAGATAACGACTTAACAGAAGATTGTGTTTATCCGCAGCTCATGGCTGGACTGTGTGAGAAAAGCCAAATTTCAGCATGTGTTAAAAATACAAGGGATAATTCGGGATACTCACTTTCCTATCTCTGCCACCAAAGTGAAAGTAATTTCTGCTGGGCTTGTGCTACAAACATCAGTTCCTTGCTGTAAGGTTAAAAGCAGCTTCAAATGTTTTGTTCAAGACATATTTCAGCAAGGTAAAGTTTATTAGATGAAAGGACAAGTATAGACCACGTTCTGCTTTCCCCTAAACTCACGTAAATTAATATGGAGCATCTCCACTACCTTCGATCTTTGCCTGTGCTTGTGCACTACAGAGAAGGATTTGGCTCTACGGTTTTAAAGTTGCTGTGGGAACCAACATGCTAAAGCAACCCTAAGAAATGTGTGCAAAGAAATCTCCTTGGCTTCTCTCTTCCCTAGCTACAAGGTAGTAAAATCCACATATAGGAGTCTCCCCAAAAATAAAATAAAGAAGAAAAAAACACTAAAAGCTATCAAAGAATAGATAAATCAGCAGGAAATGAGAGAGAGAAAAAAAAAAGCCTCAAGACCTTAGCAGTGCTCACTAGGCAAAGTGAAAATGAAATAAGTCTCCATTCTTTTACTCGCCATTAAAATGTGCTTATTCCCCCCTACTGATGATCTTATTTGATTTCTTTTTTTTTTTTTTTTTTTTTTGGCTGGATGGGTTTCTGTGATAATCACTGGGAAATCAAGAATAAAAGTCCACTCGGTCTCCTGGGCCTTGGCAGAATTATTTTAAATTCAGCAGAGCACGGAAGAAGGAGGGAAGGTTTTAATTTTCTGTTTGAGTCTTGGATCTTCCTCTAATATACGGCAACCCTGCGTGGTTTCAAACATGCTCATTAGGTGCTGAGTAAAGGTAGCTATAACTAAATGCAATTTTCCATCTACTGCCAAGGTGCATAGGTTTCCAGGGAGCCAGCTCCTTGTCACCTTTTCTGTGTACTTGTGGCTAAATATGAATATTAATGAACTCTCATTTCTCCTCACCCTCCCCTTTCCCAATTTATTCACAACTATTCTGTCTTTCTGCAATGAAAGAAGAAAAAAACAAAGAAAAAGCAAAATGTAATTAGCTTCTCTATGAGCTATCAGTCTTCTCTGGCACCAGTGACTGAGCCTCCCACTTTTGCAGTGGACAACATACTGATGAAGAAAAGGATCTTTAATAAGACTGGGGTTTGATTATCTTCAGCAGCCCTGACAAGCTTCAGAGAGCCCTGGAACGAAAACAAGATTTCTTGCTCATGTTCCTGGCCATGCCATTCAGAGAGGACATTCCCCTGCCTAGAAATAAAGATTTTGCCCAACTTGGGTCACAACATTTCTTGATTGAAAATCAGCAAACTCTCAGAGGGAGTGAGGACAGAAGACTTGGTCTAAAACTACTGGTGCTAATAAGGATAACGATATCTCCCCTCTGCCAAGCCATCGCTTCTCTAGAGCTCGCAAACTAACTTTAAAACCGGAGTAGGAATCCATAATAATGAAGCCACGTCCTTGGTACAGCCTGCCGACACTGCCCACGCCATCCCCCCAGACAAACTCTCCTCTCACCAGTCCCAGCCCAGGCAAAGCCCCCATTTTTGGGGCACAACGAGCCGCTCTGCCCCTCTACGGGCTGACCCCAGCTCGAGAGACGGAGCCAGGGAGCAGAGGTCACCACCGCCTGTCATCTCCTCCCAAAGTGACACCACCTCAGAGAACCAACAGCAGTGCAGCACCTCTTCTCCCACCAAGGAGGGCAGGAGAACCTGCAAGGAAAAACCGTTCATGGGATGAGGTGCCCCACTACGGAACAGGAGAGGACTTCAAGGTGAGGGGGACGGACACCAAGGAGGCAGCCTGGAAGATGAGCGGTTGCTCTCGCTAGCCTGGCCAGGGGCTGCCACCTCACCACGAAGGAGACCAGGTCTCCCTTTCCTCAGCCTGCCCGTCTCTTGGGCCATGTCACCCCAGGAACAGGCTGAGTCCCACCACTTCTTTGATGGCCAAGCCCACTGAGCACCACCTCCACCAGCCTTCAGCGCAGCAAGAGCTCCCATTTCCCGCCTCCCCCTTACCCCCCCACCAAAAAAAAAAAAAAAAGAAGCCTGGTCACAAGGACTGCTATGAGGACCCTCACAGTGCGACGATTCATCATTCATGCCCGGCAGAGTTAAATGAGCTGGTTCATACCACGCACAGGTACGTCGCCAGCTCCCTCCAAACCGGGGCACACGTCGCTGCATCTTGCGCCCTAAAACCATGCTCCTCTTTTCTGTCCCCCCCCCCCCCCAAAAGGTACAAGCTTGCACTGAGCACGTCTGAAGAGCATTCCCCAAAATAGAAGACAAAAAGCTGATTCCAGCCTTCTCCAAATTATTTTATATTAAAAATCAATTCCCTTCGACTGCGTTCACACCTCTGTGGTGTTTACTGACTAAAAACATGCTGGTAAATGTGTTTACTGAAGAAACATTCCCTGCACCGGTAAATTTTAGGCAAATATTTGTGGTAAGCAATTTTCAAAACTGCAAACCCAAATATTTATCCCAGAAAAAGGATACTAGAAGTCCACTCAAAGGACAGAAACATACCACATAACCTCTGTCTCCAGCCAGCCGGACGGGCACCCAGCAGCTCTGCAGACAAAGAATCCTTCAGAGGGATGCTGGGGGTGCCTGATAAAACCCTGACTTGCTTACAGGCAGACCAAAACCTGAAGGAGAGGAAGGACATAAATTTATGAAGAAAGCGACTCAGCAATTATTTGCTCAGTGTGCCCATCACGTTTGTGGAGGGGACGAAGTACGCTCGGGGTCTGACACAGCTCCGGCGAACTTCAGGGGAAATGGGGTCTATTCCCTTCTGTTTCTTTGGCAGATGAACAGCAGCGGTGTCACTCCAGATTGCATTTTGCAGGCTATGCCCTTAGAAGCAGGGGTGGCTGCGTGGTGGCCACTAGACCTCAGTTAGATATGAAAATATCATGTAGATGGAAAGTTGTACATAGCTGCAGAAACGGCCTTACGTCTACATAAACCAGAGGAGAAAAAGGTAGCTTAGGAGGCAAATTTTACACTAGACCCAAGCCAAGTGTCTATAATACATGTTTTGTTTGGTATTTACACAGAAATCTATCTGAAAACGAAGGTAGCTTTAGTTGCCAAAGGTAGCAGATGTGTTTTCTGCAAACTACTGCCAAAAAGTAAGTTAAGAAAGGGGGAGAAGCGGAGAGGGAAGTTCAGCTCCTTCAGCATGGAGAGCCTGGTGTCCAAATACTACAAGTCAACCCACTCACAATAAAATTTAAAATATTTCACCCAGGCGGCTGACACAGCAGCTGATTATTTTTAATCTCACCAACAGCACAATGATCAAACATCGGCAGCAGAGTTCAGCCTTCCTAGTGCATACCTTTGCCCGTCGTATCCTAAAGCGATACATAGGAAGAGCCAGAAGACCTACCCTGGGCCAAGCCTGAGAAACTGCAGGGGCAGGATTTGTTTGAGGATTTTGCTGCTGCCTTCTCCAAATAAACCAGGTGGTTCAGGCTACCGAACGACTTGATCCCGCAGCCCAGTCCTGCCTCACCAGCCCTCCCCAGCACCCTTTCTTGTACGTTCACTGCAGAGGAGAGGACTTGACCAACCTGTGGCACGATGCCCTCTGAACAGCGTGCAGCTCCTCCAGATTCAGTACCTTGATGGGAGCAGTGGGAGGAAACGAAACGTGTATTGCCACCAGCCCGGTGCAAGAGCTGTGCTGTTCTTTTAAAAAACAAAGGGTTTTATTTTTCAGAGTTCTTAGCCTTTCCTCTTTCATGACTAAAATTTCATTCTCAAAGGACTTCCTTGAAGGCATTTTAAGCAGAACTACACATAAAAAGCCCAAATGGCCGACAAAAGATCAATAGCATTTTTCCCAATGAGACCTGTGAAAAATTGTATTTTTAACGTGCACTTTTAACCTCTCTCAGACTCCCTGTCTCAGTGACTACCACACAGCATATGGTTCTAGCTGTCGGAAGAATTAAGCAAGTATCTAAGAAGATAATGAAGCAGTAAAACCCGCAATAGAGATTAAACTCTCTGGAAACCTGTGAGTAACTGGAAAAGGTTTAGAATGATGCTTCATTGCAAATCAGAAAACAAACAGAAGACAATTTTGTTTTAAAGCAGCTGACAATATGAAGAGACTGAGAAATTGTAGAAGACTTTGTTATATATATAAGGCAGAGGAGTCGATCATCAAATATCGGGAGGGCTAACCTATCCTTGTCAAGGGAGCAGAAGGTGATCAGTACCAGCAGCAAAACACCCGGTCAGAGCCTGCTTGGGGAACAAACTCTTGTGGCCACAATGAGAGTTTGCCAAGCAATGAGAATTGCTGGGTCTGGGCTGGCACTTGCAATCCTCCAGCAATGTAGGCACCATAAAAAGTCCAATGCACCTAATGGGAAGCACCCGAAGCAGAAATGCAGAGCTCAGAGCGGAGACAGAGGGCGCAGAGGGCCTGGCAGGTCTCACTATTTGGTGAACACAACACTAAGTAGCTAGATGAGGAGAAAGGTTTGAATCCACAGCGTTGTTTCCAGAGGCAGGCACAAGTCACAGGACAGGGTATCTCTGCAAAGGCCACGTTTGCCCAAAATTCTCATGGGGACGAGGCAGAGTCTGGCCCCTGCCCACTTCACTGGCACAACCTCGGACAGGAGAGAGCAACCCAAGCTCCAGTATGACTCGAAGGACACACTGTCAGCCAGGATGCTGTTTCATCTGCAGGGACACCCTCTGAACCACAGCACGGCAGAGAGCAGCACCTCAGAGTGTCCACGGGTGACACGCGGCTGTGAATTGCTCTTCTCCTGTCGGCCCTGGGGAGGGAGATGCGCACAAGCACGTCTTTCTGAAGATTTTGCAGAAGCCCGTTTGCACCAGTTGTCTGTGTGTTGAGCAGAAATTCATGTGTCAGAGCACTGGCCAGGTTGCTAATTGCCGACTTTGCCAAGACTGAGAAGGAAAAGCCTCAGCACCTGAGTAATCCAAGAGCAACACAAACTTCCCTACTGGAATTTCATTAAAAAACGTATTTGAGCCCCTGGTGAAGGCTCCCAACATTGTAAAGCCTTCCATATATTAATAAGCTTAATTATTTGTGAGTCTCTGGAGCCTAATCATTAATGTACCATAATTAATGCAAACGCCAGTCACTATGGCTGCATCTACATTACTTGCTGAGATATGTATCAGAGTCTGGGGGACCGGGGGGATCAGGGTGTACACCGCTCTCCCTGGGCCTGGGTTTCCCCTGCAGAGGTTAGTGTGCACTTGAGTTTCATCCTAAGAAACCATGCCCCCAGGCTCAGGAACCAAGAAGCGCTGCTGCGTTCAGTGATGTGCTGTACGTAAGGACAGAAAGCCTCGCTAGCTGCCTTACAAGCCCATGCAGAAAGGTGGGCTCTGAAAAGAACCTTCTGCTGGAGGCCAGCTAAAAGGATAAAAATATATTTTCTTTATTGCTCCACAAGGAATGGAGACTATTTAAAAAGGAGTAGCCAATAACAGTAGTAGCAGTAAACAGTACTTTCTGGGATTAAACTGCAAAGCAATATTTGCAGAAAACCGCACATTGGTTCTGACTCTGCAAGCTGCAGAGACTTTTCCTTGGTGTGAGTCCAAGCTTCCACCTCCACCCCACCAAAGCTGATCAAAATGGACAGCACAGGCTATTCAAGAAGCTCTTGTTTTCAGAGAGAGAAAAATGACAGGAGAAACATTTATATCAGCACAATCATTTCTTTGGCTCTTTCACCCTCCTTCTCCCAACCCTGGCTATTAAATAGATCACTCTAGCTAGGAAGTTCTTCATATAAATTCCTTACCTATACACCACTGCTGACTGTTTGATGATGCTGTCAACTTCCCAATGCCACAATGTTTTTTCAGAAAAAAAGCAGGTCTTTTTTCAGATGACATGCTATTTAACAAAAGACAACAAACAACAAACCTCCAACTTCAGATACTGCAGGAAACCATCATCCTGTGACCAAGAACCGCAGAATGCCTGAGGTAGGAAAATACTATTTATTCTTGTAATGGATTTTATGAACAAATCAAATGAGGTGAGATGCTTCTGAAAATTTGATCATTCATCACCAAAGCCTTTTCCCATCTTGTACTCATCAGTTCTACTACCTGCCGCTGCTGGAAATATGTCCTGTACATAGAAATAGATACAACATGCACACGCACACTTACTCATGTGCACACTCTCCAAGGAAGTGCCTGGCCTTCTTTAGAGAACAGCAGATTTATAAAGATGTGAGGTGAGGAATATTTAATCAGGCATTTTTATTTGCTTTTCTTTTCTCCAGCAACGGAATGTGAACTATTACCTACTTCTTAAATGTTAGACTTGACTACTCTCCCCTCTTCTTTTCCCTCCATCTCAGAAATAGTCTTAATGTAGCTGCACAGGATATGCATTGTATTTTTCAGGTTTGATTTTGTCTGTCAGAATGGCAATGATTTTAGAGTTAGAGAAAGATAAAAAAATCCCTAAGGTTTGAGTAAACTGATAACTTAGATACCTTCAAGCATTTTCTGAGGCTTTGGGAAAGAAGATGCTGTGGTTGCAAAAAAAGCGGTTTTAATCCTGGCGAAGTTTTGCACGTGTGTATGCATGTTTGTATGTGTGTTTTAATGTCATGAAATACCAGAAAGAAGTTTTGGGGTTTGTGGGAATAAATTTTCAGCATTTTTGCTCATTTAAGGGAGGGCAGCCAAAAAAAGTCTATTCACAGAAGCTTGGCAGCAATCCCTCATGGAGACAAATAAGTACATTACAAGATAGCGCTGTTCCCTTTCCACTGTGCAGCAATGTAGGATTTCACACTCTGTTCACATTGCAGAAGATTGAATGAAATTTATCAGTGCTCAAAAGGATCGTTAAAAAAAAAAAAAAAAAGAGCAAAACCCAATACTTGCCCTGCAAGCCGTTGAGGTTAGCAGCTGCTTGTGTGGGGACGTACTGTGATGGGTTCAAAGAATGGAGGATATGTCTGCCGGGGCTGTACCATTACAGGCTGGTTTGTGTCGTCCAGCGGTGCGGTCAGTGCTGGAGTCACTCCATGGCTTGCCCTTGGGAAATTTTCCTCAATTTTTAAGGCTGAATGCAGATGGTTTTCTGTTATTTATGATCCTGGGGGGGGCGGGGAGGGGAGTGAAGTGTAGAATTTCTCTCATTTACTCTTCACTTGCCCTGGTGGCTGGTGATCAAACATGGCAGTTGGTAGAAATGGTCTTTGGCTATCTATCATCCGTCATTTTGAGGTTGACTGCCACCTCGCTCCAAGGAAGCAATGTTGCAATGATAAACAATTTCAAAACAACTTAAAATATCATGAGACTCCAGCTCCAAACTACTGCCCCCAAAATAAAACCACAGACATTATTTTTCTCTTCTCTTACCCCAACATCCTCTTTTTCTTCCTGCTCTGGAAGATACTTTTCCTGCATCTTTCATTCTTCCTTCCCTCTCACCAGCTGTTTTATCTCCCAGGTGCACACGAACTCTTTCTCAATACCATCTTACAAATTTTCTCATCTGTCTGCCTCACAACAGTCTTAAAAGATACTCTCTCAGATATCAGTCTCCCTGGCTGGACCCTCTTTAGCCATCCTGCCCCTCCAGAGGCTCTCTGGACTTTATGGCACTTACAGGATGCATTGAAGTGCATTGCATCTTTCTGACCCCCAGGGAAGCCCTGCAGCTTCTGAGGTAATAAGAAAACTGGGCTGCAAAATCTGGGAGGGAGGGCATCCTAGAGGGACACCAAGGTGGATATATTCATCATCATTCTTCATATGTAATAAAATTGGTTTTGCTAGAAGTGTCACTAAGTCTTCACCATCTTTCTGACTTTCATTTTTATGTAACTGAGACACACAAAGATCTAAACTGAGAAAGTATTCAGGTTTGACTCCAAAATTGGTCAAATATTTGCACTGGTATAATGTCGCAAAATAACGCAAGCATGAAAATTGTTTCAATTAATGAAGCAGATTTAAAAAAAAAAAAAAAAAAACAAACTTAGAACAAAACCCCGGGGTGACCATTATTATTTCCTTTAAAATCTCAAGGATGTTAATGGCAATGGCTAGTTTGTTTCTAATGCATTGGGAAATTTAAAAAAAAAAAAAAAAAAACACAACATATAAGACTTATCACATTAGGGTAGTTTTAAGAAAATGGCCCATAACACTTTTCTGGCAAGTGATTTGGCTGTGAAAATACTTCTTGCTGCCCTCATACTGCAACATTATCAAGCAGGCTGGTCTGTTCAGAGATAATTGAAGTAGGGGTTTGGGGTTTTTTTCCTTTTGTTTAGATGTAATTCTGAAGTGGTTTCACAAACACACTCAAATACTACCATACTGAATGAGAGGCAATTTCTAAAATGCATGTATTATTTCCTTCCAGTGTTGGTACAAGAGGGAGAGACAGGTTTGAAAAGGCACTTTGCATCCCACCTGTGCCACGCTGAGACAAAGACCTGACCTCACACTTCCACATTGCCTTCAGAGCTTAGACCAAAGGGGCTTTATCTTCTTTTACCTGTTAGTTTGGCTTCATCTGGGTCAGATAGTTGGGAAATGGCCATACAGGTTAGAAATTTGCTGAGAATCTGTTGAAGCTGATGGAGCTTGGGTAATGCACTCATATCGTCATGTGTTGCTCAGGAGATGAGCTACTGTTCTGGGAACTAGAGGGAATCTTTTTAGGACTGCCATTTTTTAGTTGAAGTCATGCTGATTGTTGGATTGAGCTTGGAGAGTCGCTGCCCTCATGGCAAATCTTACAATAGCAGCTATTGCTTTAGAGGAATTTGCTGGCAAGAGAGATAACATCTATACTAGTAAAATAAGGATGACCAGGACCATCCTAGGGCAGTGAGGCCAGCTGGCAGAGAACAGCCTATGTCCGCGCAATTTTTCAAAATGCATCCAAGCTGCCTGTATCCACAGGTATTTCATTAGCAATGTTCTTTTCCCACTACGTACCCCATTATTTAAAGCACTTGTTCCTGTTGGCACCACAACACCTACGAAAGGACAGGGATGGGCCAGTGACAGGTAGCCTGGCTGATGTGCACCCAGGTGCTCTCCAAGACAGGTCCCTCATCTTGGGTGTCCTGAGGCCACCTAATGGGAGCGCAGGCAGGAAAGGGGCAGGACCAGCCTTTGACTGTAGTATAGCTAGGTACCTCTAAAAGGAACGTGGGTCTGCACCCAAAGATTATAAGCCTATCAGGCAAATAAAACAACAGTATTAGACACAGCATAAATATTCATACAATTTACCTGCTCAGAGAGAGCTAGGGCAAAAGCAGCACTAGGAAGAAGGCTGCTCAGAACAGTGCAAGATCACCGCATGCGTAAGAAAGTTCTGGAAAATCCTAGCAGACTCAAGGGCATCCCTGTGATTGCAGGATTTTTATTTTTTTTTAATTGTCACAAAACACAACACCAAAGTGCACTTCTACACTTCTAAGATAAATGTTGGGGTGCTGTGCCTGCTGGTTGTCAGTGGTAAAACTCTCACCAGCATTAATGCAGACATAGTGTTGCACGACCAGTTTATCACCTAACTGTCCCATGCTTTCTGCAAGCATGGCATCATTCCTGCAGGTTTCATCGACACAGATATCATAGAATCACAGGAGGCAGAGCTGGGAAACACCTTGAAATGTCCCAGGACAGGACAAGCTGTATCTCAATGCCATTCCTAGTGCATGCTTCTCTCCTCTGCTCTGAAAAACAGCTCACCGAGGAGGATGGCTCCCCAGCTCCACAGATGTTCTTGCCCAGTTCCTCACTATCCTCGTGTTTTTTCTTGCTTTCTCAGCCAGGTCCTTTTCTCTGCAGCTCATGACCACTACTTGTTTTGCCTGCTGTAGATGTAGAGAACAGATCATTCCCTCCTCTTTCCACTTGAAAACTGTTATCCTGTCCCATTTGCCCCACTCTCCCTCAGAGTAAACAACCCAAATCTTTGCCTTTTCTCTTCTTAGACTGTTTAGGTCACATCTTCTAGATATCTTCATCTTGCTTTACTCCACCCTCTCCAAGTGATCAATGGCTTTTTGTTGAAGCGCAGTGCCTGATACTGGACATGAAATAGCTTTACCAGCAGAAGGATTATTTCATGTCTTTGTTATTTACACATCTCAGAATGGACTTTCTCCTTTTCATAACAGGCTGACATTTTTCACACCTGCTCAGCTTGTCATCCAACATAGTTCCAAGATCCTTTCTGGAAGAAACCAAAAGTTTCTCATCCCATATTTAATGAATTTTTTTTTTTTGCCCACTACCTTGCATGTGGCGCTGTGGAATTTCATCCTATTTTTAGGACAAGTCTTCAATTTGTCAGGATCGCTTTTTATTCTAACTCTTTCCCCCATTGTGCTTGCAGTCTCTCAGACTTGTTTTATCTTCAAACTTACTAAGCCTCCCATGATCCAGGTCCTTAAAGAGAGCATTGGATGAAACTGCACAGAGAAAAGGCACTTGTGCACTATTTACAAGGGGAGATTTCTAAAGAGCTGGCACTTTATCACAATTCCATAATATATATTTTGAAATTCCTATCCCCCTTTTGATATCAGCCACCACTCTTCTGGGCTGCGAGTTTCAAATTCACTCCTACACAAAGGCTGTAATAAGAAAATACTTTCTAGGAGCTATCTGATAACTCTGAACTACAGCCAGGCATATGAATCTGAGATCTTTAAATTATCCTAATTCATATCTGTGTGGATTCATGTTTACTACTAGACATTTTATATCCCTTCCAACTAACAAAAAGGTTTGAAAGTCCTGTGGCCTTCTTTCTGATGCTCTGCATCTCCTTGCTGAAGGTAAGTTTTGCACACATTGTGAGTTTAAGAAGTAAAAGATAAACAATACGCTGTCGACTTGCACAAACTTGCTTTTTTTCCTGTGCTTAATTTCTTACAATCTGAGTCACTTTATCTGATGCAGCAGGTCTGTATGTTAGGGGTCTGCGACACACAGGCAGCATGCTCCTGGGCTGAGCAGAGAGCTGTGAGTCAGAAACTCTTTAGTTTCAACCCTAATTTTGCCATATAGACAGCTGCATAGATCTAGGCAGATATTTTAGCTCCCTACCTTGCTTTACTACCAGCCAGTGCTAAAACAACACAGCAAACAACGTTGTCTCCCCTGTTTTCAGTAAAAGTCCAAAATTAATACCCGCAGTGAATTGCACCCAGCTAAATGCACTTAACTACAATTATTCTTTCATGTTTTCAGTGCATATTTACAAACAACATCTTGGAAATAGGCTACCAGATCTTCAGCTGGTGTAACCGTGAAGCTCCACAGATGGCCAGGAAAACAGTTCGTGAAGGCATTATGTTATCGAACTGTATTATGTTATCGGGTTCTGTAAATCCTATTTGACAAGATCTGCTATAAAACCAGTTTCTGCACCCCTGAGCTTTACTGCAAAACACCTGCATTTATACTTCTTTCTTCTGCTGAGGGCAAAAATATTTTAGAAGCTGAATCTCTTAATGGAATTGATGTATCAAGGAAGAGCAGGTGGATTTCTTAAAAAAAAGATTTTAAAAGGCAAACAAAGGGAAGCAAAGGAAGGAAAGCATAGTTTCACTAGAAAGAGCCCTTCAGTAACAGAATACTGAAGAAATACTATGAGAAATCAAACACAGGAAGATTAGGAGCTACAAAAACTGGGGATAAAGCAGAATTAGAAGTAAAAGAAGCAGAGCAAGAATACAATCTAGAAGGTCAATTGATAAAATACGTAGCAAGTGCTGAACCAACGCCAATCAATACCACTCAGTATGAGCCGAATCACAGCCTAATAACCACATCACATCCACTTTGTGGTACTATCTATCACAGCAACAGCAGGAGGCAGTGGCAATCCAACTTTCTGCACACCCAGATGGACTGGCCTTGCCTGGGGCTCCTGGTGCTGTTTCACGCTGCCATTAAGGCAGCCAGGACTCTCCACAGCAGGCAACACCATCCCTCGGCTGAGCCTGCCGAATGGATGGGACGGCAAATCTGGGGTGGGAGATAGGCAGGAAGGTGAAAAGCTGAATGTGCAGCCAGTGGGATTTGGGCCCAAATGAGAAGTGGTTCATCACAGATTGCAAAGAAAGCAACACACAGACCAACGTGCAGGGGCATGGAGGAAAAGCGGAGAGAGGAAAGGTATACGAAGTGTAGAGGAACGTACATTACTGAACGGCTCAAAACACATTAGCGAGGGGTGGAAAACGGTCTGGAGGAGCAAGGCGGGATGTATTTTGCTCTTAGTGCTCTGTCTCCAGCAACTGAAAAGTGACTAAGAAATGCAGCATCACAGGATCTACGCTCCCCAAAGCAAGACCTGGATAGCAAGAGTGCTGCTGAGCACGATGCCTGCCAGACCCCCCAGGTGGGAGGGCAGCCCGCTCCCTGCATGGGACCCTGTACGAAGGAGAGCACCCTGGTACAGCTTCCTCCTGTGCACAGACGTGCACCCCACCGATCACCCCCAGAACAGCAAAGGGAGTTTAGAGTCACACCTAACTGCCCTCCGGGTCAATCCCAAGGTTCCCCCGCAGGCCCCATCTCCTGACCCTGATAAGCAGGTGGGCAGGGAAATCCCACTGCTCAGCACGGTTTGGTCACAGTGCATCCATCCCCAGGTCAGATCTGGAGTAAAAACTCTGCCTTCTCCATAAAGGAGGATGAACTCACATAGAAAATAAGCGGAGATTGGATTGAGAAGAGTCCAGGCTCAATATCAAATGGTGAGATCAAAAGTCAAGTCTGGCCCGTTTTCATACCATCTTATGGGAAAGTCTTGGCCCCTTTCAAATCAGTAAAAATCTCCAAAGGGTTTCAAAAGGTCTGAGAGTTCATCTTAAGTTTGGTCTAATGTTTATGCTGTCTGACCTGCATCATAGACTACTGTATCTTTCCCAAAATGCTGGTGGTTCTCATTCAAGATTTTTATAAGGAAAGATAATCAGCAGTATATATGCTCCAGGAAAACACTGCATTAGTGCTCAAATATGACAGCACATTTGATACAGGTTGCAATTACTCCCATGTGCCCAAAAGGGATTACTGAAAGAAAAAGAGGGGGGGGGGGGGGAAAACCAAAAAACCAATCTGCTCTATCTCCAGGTTATCCTTATTCCATAGAAATATTGGATGTTTAATATTTTCTTATGCATACAAAGCCACAGAAAATCACCTCTTCATCCTAAACTCTGCCCTCAGCGTGGAGGCTCTTTAGGCTACCACCATCACAGCATGCTGGTGCCTATCGCTACCAGCAGGCGCAGGAGCAACAGGGCTGGCAGAGCCAGCCGCCGCCGCTCGCTCCCCTGCCCCGTGTCAGGGGGGTGCAAGGGTGGCTGGCGTGGGTCCGGAGCAAGTCTGCCACTCACACACACCTGTGGATGCGCTGGAGATGACTGCAGCCCCTGGGGCACCTCGCCTGCCAATGCAACACACACGGATGCTATCAAAGCAGTAGCCCTAGGAAAGACTGGGAACTGATTTCCTTGGTTTTCTCCACACCTTTTTCCTGTCTTTCAGCTGGTCCCATGCCTGGGAAAAAAAGCCTTTTTTAAAGCATAGGTTCTTTTTTTGCTTGTTTTGATTTTACAGTTTGGAGAGGATTATGATTACTGTCTGACAGAAATACCAAATTCATAATTCTGAAAATTCTTCAGGTTAACTTCTTAAAATGAACATTAAATACGTTTGACAAATCCACAATGAAATGAACAAGCCTCACATTTCAAAGCATTTCGTCTCACCAAAAACATCTTTCACAATCTTAACCTGCTTGAAGCGTGACCAACAGGCAAAGCAGGCTTACAGTACTCGTAAACTAGTACGCTCCTTCTTTGTATCATAACTAAACTTTCAGAGAAGATGCTCTACTATGGTTTTTTCCACTTTCAATAGCAATGGTGCTATATAACTTCTGGGACATATTTTGAGAATACCACGTGTTGCTTACACAGGTATCTCACAAGTATAAGGAAATAAACCCTACCACATATATTTACAAAGCTGTTTGCAAGATTTTGGAGTCTAATTAATCAGAAGTTCTCCCCAAATGAGAAAATGAAGAAATCACAGGGAGATTGAGAAGTGGCACAAGAGTGGAATCGTCTCAGGAAATTAATCAAAATCTGCATAACCAATTATTTGACAGATATTAGTTCCTCTAATTATAGCCAGATACTACAGCTGACAGACAAGGTAGGGTGGCTTATTACATAACAGCAAAGCACAGGACATCTGTCACCAAAATCTATTCTGCAGCTGGTTCTCTTACTATCTCAGTTAAGACAGTCTCTGATAAAAATCACAGGTAAATAACTCTGTACATTTCCTATACTGTGGCTGTGCAAGCAAATGAAGGCCACAAGCTGCTAAGTCCAAAACATACTGCCCTGTGTGCTCGACATCTTGTCCAGATGCAGGGAGAAATCCAGCTGAGATTGTTATCTTGACCCATGCCCACCTTATGCTTGCAATACGCTTTTGTGCTCACATTATCCCATGCTATTTGAAAACACAAAACAACTTTGTTGAGTTTCTAACATCCATTATTTCACCATGCCATGTGCTGTTAATCTTCAGTGCTGAGGCTGGCTTTGTTTTGTTTCAGAGTCATCGAACTAATCTCAGTCCATTGGGATTAATTAATCACCAGCAACCCTGGCAATACTTTTATGCTGCTCCAAATACTGCCAACGTACAGTTCAAACACCCTCGTATCTATGTTCACACATGCCCACACACACTTATAGGCATGAGTATATAAATATATGGGTACACACAGAAACAACTCAAATACAGTTCCCTCGTGTTTTCCTTTAAAAATAATTTTAGCCAGTGGCATTGCAAAATCAGCCTGGCCTATAACCAGGAGCCTGCACCTGCACAGATCCCAGTTGCAGAACCCCTCCTGTAATTGTTAAGCAATTTGCCTGTTAAGCACCACTGGCAAGAGTCTGGCAGATCTTACGCTCAAAAACCACATTTGTTTGGCTCGTATGTTGCTAAGGCACTGCCTTATTCTTCAGACTATCTAGAAAGCTGCCTGTTGCCATATTGGCAAAAGGTTTCACTTTCCCCCTCAAATGGATTAAATGCTCCTTTACTTCCACAGAGCAGAGCCCAGAAGTACCAAATTCTTCCTAAAACCACGTTCCTATCCTACACGTTCTTCCTATATTTGGAGACGTAGGAAGGAGCAGGGCTCATCGTTCCCTGCTCCCACTCCTACTCTTTTATAGAGGAGCTGGCTCTGAAAAGGGAGATGAGGAACAGTTCAGGCCTTTTCCCTTGGAGAGAACAATTACTTTCTATTTCTCCTCACTTCACTCTCTTGCCAGACTTTTTAGTTAGTCTTTCACTGACATTATTATATCCATCGTGGTCAATGCAGCTGGAATGGGCAACAAGCAGTGAAAATGCACTGCAGCCCAGGCTATAATACGTGACAGCAACCAGAGTAAAGATGACCCACAGACTGTGGGCTCATGCTGCGGTTCCTATGGCTCTCTGAAAACCACGTTGCTGTCTTCACTGCTACCGCCCTGCTAACACATGCTCCTTATTGCTGGGGTGCAGAAAAACATACCAAAACCCACTGGCAAAGTCATGGTCAGCATAAGCACTATAGCATGACTGCATATAAGGGCTCTCAAGGAGGTCAGGGAAATGCTGACAGAAAAGGTATAGAGGTGGGAGCTGAGAAACTTTTTCCATTTGTTTGATTTCCCCAGCTTCCAAGAAAGCAGAACTACTTATTTACAAAAGCGTACACACAAGTTGCACCAAAGATGCCCGACTAGATCACTGGTTACTCCATATAATGTCCAAGGCACTAAATTTTGGCTGCCTGCTCAGAACAAAAAGAAGCAACAAAAATTAGTCATGCTCTCCATTTCCTTGAGTTTCCCTTTCTCTATTCCTCCTCTTTGGTCTTGGGTAGAACAGGCAAAGAGATCAAAAATAAGCAAGTGCGCAGATCTCTGATGAAAAATTTTCTGAGATTTCTGGTGATAAGTGCAGAATTACTTCTCATAAAAATAGCTACCTAACTCCATCTAGAAGCACATCTGCTAACCTGAACCAGTTTTCCTCTGTAGTCAGTGGGAGGCAATAGGTTGACAGATTCACCCTCTAGAGATGCCAATCTCAGACACATACCTTGGACAAGATAAAACAAACTTTGGAGATGCCTCTCTTTCTCAAAGTTAACTGTAGGAGGATCCTGGAAAACTTCAGTATATGTGCATTTATAAGTGTAATAGTATATGAATGACTGGCAGTGAAAGAGCTGAAGCTAGGCGAGAGGGATCCTGCCTTTAATATCTTGCAGTCCACATAAAGCACACACAGAAAGGCATGTCGAGCCTGGAGTGCTGTTTGCTATAGAAACCATAGTACCATTTCTATGTCTTTTACCTTGATTCTTATTTCCCCTGTAAGTTTAGGATAAGTAAAAATCTGGGCTACCATTCCTTTACTTAGCGAATTTTTTAAATAGAACAACTTTTGAGGCCATTCTTTGCCTTTCTTTACAATTTCCCCACACACATCCCAGATGAAAAGCTTTCTAGTCATGCCATTAATCTGCAGGTACTTTAGTGAGGAGATGATGTGCAGTTTTAACAAACTACTGAAGAACAGTGCTTGAAAAATGAGGACCATTGTTATTCCATGCCTTGCAGATTATGAACTGATAGCTGTAGTCTCCATCCTTTGCTTGCGCTTCATAACTTGGAAATCTCTGCACATTTAGAGGAACATTCAGTTAAAAAGGAAATGGATTTCTCTGTCTAATTAGTCTAAGTGCTTTCTCCTAGCCTTTGTCCTTGTCTTTCTGGGATCTCATTTACGGTGCTATTTAAAAGGAGCCACATCTGTTACAATGAGCTGTCTGTCAACTAAACATCCCATATCAGGCACAATTTTCTCTCACCTTTTACTTATACTTTTCAATAACAAGGTGATAGATGCAGATTTTAGTCAGCAGTTTTTTAAAACTGCTGAAAGGAAAGTTTGCCCTCCTCCCTATCCTCTTCCAGCTTGCAATATAGTCTTGGTTTAGAGACCCCATGAATACAGAATAGAAAACCTGGATGAGTTTGGCCTCCAAGTTTGCTTTTCTTTAGACCTCTAAAAAAAAAAAAAAAAACCCAAACATCTTGGTCTTTGCATGTTTTAATTGAAAAGACTGTTAATCGCTCAGTAGCAATAGACATATGCCTCACTGTAAATTTTGCATTCACCCCTAGCAGTTGCAGCTGGTGGTGATTTAGCGTTACCCTGATAACTCTGCTGGGTGTTTTTTTTACTTGATTTACATTCCCTGTGAAGGGTGGAGGTAACATTTCCAAGAGTGTGAAAACAAAGTGACCTTACAGCTAAACTCTCCTTCGTATAAGCAGCAAAGCAGTGTTTCTACCATCTAACCTTTAAAAGCAAAATTCCAGGGGTCATCCCGAGCAACATTGCTGCGATGAGTTTTGTTTTCATCTGCCAGCCACAAACATTCAGGGCCAGCTTTGAATGTTTGTTCACGACTTTGATTTTCTCTATCGGTGTTTTTTGCACACGCATACATGAAAGTAAACACAGCCCGGAGGAAGGAGGCAGCCCTGGTGTGGCCGGTTGGCTGCGGGTGTTTTGGAGCCCACCTCTGGATGTGCCGTGGGTGCACAAACATACAGCACCATGCTCAAGGCTGCTGTGCATCCTCCAAGCCACTCAACCGTGTTTTCCAGCCCAGTGCTGGGCTGAGAAGTTAACTGGGTCCTGCAGCCTCCCCACGGCTTAGCTCAGGGGAGCACCCACGCTACTGAAGGCAGGGGCTGCTACTGGGACTCTGCTGCAGTTTTCAGGCTGGATGTTCTCTACAGCAGCTCACTGTGGTGCTTTTATGAGACAGCCCTTTCTCGTGGCTCTTTTGTGCATTTAAGCTACGAATTCTTAATATTTGTTGTGCCTGGTTCATCAGTGACCTGGTTTGATCAGGCCTTCAGAGGCTCTATCACAACACAAATAATGATTAATACTCACAATGAAAACCTTTGTCTGACATGCCTGTCTCTTGTTTGTCATGGATAGCTGGTCAATACTTTACTCTTTGCAAATTTAGCATCATACGAGGGAAAGAACAATTTTTATTTTTTTTAAATCCATTTTCTATCAGCATGTCATCAGTTACTTGCTGCTCTCTTGTGTACAAATTCTGGTAGGTCTGAAGTCTAAGTTTTAGTCTAATATTTCCATTTCAGTTGAAATGCAGACATTGCCCTTCCTGCATAAGTTGCACAGTGAAAGCCAGACTTAACATTCTTTATGAAAACTATGAGAGGAGCGAGCAGAAGCAGGGCTCAGTCTTTACAAAGACCAAGATATGCCTCTGGCTAAGTGAAAGGGCTGTGATAAGAGGTGGGACCAACACGCAGGGTTGCTAACTGCTTCTTTGTGTCATTTTCCACCGTTTGTCTCAGACAACAAAACTCCATTGTCACCAATTGATATTTAACAACTAATGATTTGAAAGGTTTGGTCTTTTTGATTACAGGAGGATTTAAATTAAATTTTGACACATCATCTTAGCATACCCCTTAATACCTTTAACTCTAGTTTACACTGTGGGGTGGGTATGCTAGATGCAGCCCTTATCTGATCTGATCCAGCCACAGAGAAGCAGTCTTTGCTGCATTTTATCTTATAATACAGATACCTTCTCTTGGATTGTTCTTTGGCTTTGCCAAGTTCAGTGTGAAGCACAGCGTACAGCCAGAGGGAACAAAATCTATGGTTTTTTTAAACCATGTTCCTTAATGAGCCTGCCCCAAATTAAAACAGCCTCCATTATAACTTCAAAAACCTTCCCACTTCTCAAAGATACACTGCATATATCTCAGAATCAAAGTTCATGCCAAAGGGCTTTTTTCTTTTTTTTTAAGCTTAGCTGCCAAATGCTGCATTAACTCACTAGCTGAAATGCTGATTCATCAGACCCTACTTGTCAGAAATGCCTGTGTGCTCTCAAATAGAGATTGCTTTTTTTTCTGAGAGTTTAGATGCCTCTTCTGTGACAAGTTTCAAGTTTTATGGCCTCAAGAGATACCTCATCCTTATTTGGTTCTGGATTGCCACCATAGATTTAGACCTATCGGCTATACTTTCAAAACCTCTCATGGGTGGAGGGGCATGATTTTTTTCAATTATTATTATTATTATTATTTTCATTTTTTTATCATTGAATTAAATTCTTTGCTCTGTTTTTTTACAAAAGATCCTCATTTGGAAGCTGGATCACAGATGTTGCTATCTGTCCATCTTAGAGGAGATATTTGTTTTCAAGGGACCCTTGCTCAGCAGGCACATGTTCTTTAATTGAAACTGAAGTGATTCACAGTGCTATCACCTCCCTTGATTTTCTTATTTCACTGACAGCACAGGATTTCAGCAGGAAGTTGGAAGTTAAGAGAAGACAAAATTAACACAAGAGCAGAAATAATGAGAGAAGGGCACAGTGATGTAGAAATTGTGGGAAACTATTTGTTTGGTAGTTGAGAGCAAAATTAATTGCTGGGCAGAGGCAGATGATATGGCCTAGAGTGTGTCTAGTGGAGGGCAAAATCACCTTGCTCAGTAAATATAAGACAGCTGACTACTAATTTTCTCATACACATTTGGTAAATGTAGGTTAAAAAGAAAAATACTATTATTTTTTAACCTCCAAAATGCTACAAAATTTACAGCCTGACTGATGAATCTTAAGGGTCTGAGTCTGACTGAATCTTTTCAGGTTACCACTATCGTCAATGAATCCAGAACAAACAGTTTAGATTAAATTCACCACTAGGCAGACAGCATATAGGGCAAAGAATATGACAAATTTCATAACAGGAAAAAAAAAATCCCCCCCCCCCCCCCCCCCATCTGATTCACCCAAATCTGGTGATGAAGAGATTCCAGCAAAATTTCACTTTTGGATTCAAAGATACTTGGTTTTGGCCTGAATCTGTTCAAATCCAGCTCCTGTTGCTATTTACAATGTTATCAAGTGATAGTGTTTTTTAAAACATTGTAATTCCCCTTACACTGGTATTTTATGGGCTGAAGTCCCATGATCCCTCATGCAGCTGTCAAAACCTCCAACTTTCCCAGGACAACTGTTACAGTTTATTTAAGTGCTGTCAGTGCCAAAATCTGGGGCATTCTGGAAATCTGATGGTAGCACAAAATAAACTGAAGCTGAGTGTCAGAAAAAATGAAACAGGGAATATATTGCTCACTGACTGAGTTAATATGAAAATGAATTATATAATAAAAACCTTCTTTGAAAAGAAGGAGCCGCCACCAGAATTTCTGTTTTTACTGCAAAACTCGGTACTGAAAGGCTGCAAAAAGCAGGCACTTCACCCCAGAACTGAGGGTTGGCTTCGCACCGCTGTGCAAATACAGCTTTTGCCATAGGACAGGCATGTTCTTTTACAGCTTAATAAACATGGCAGTCATCCAGTCACGTCCCAGGGATGCCAAACCTTTACTTTCCCCACTTAGCCCTCGCTGTCAAATACTTCCAGTGACTTCTACAGGGCCATTTGCAAGGATGGGAGAGCTACCAAGATCCGACCTTAAAGGACCCAGGCAAGACAAGCAAAAAAATGAGTGGGTCTGAGAAAGATAAGAAAAGCAGGACAAAGATCATAACAAAAGATTACAGAAGCCTCTTGCCTTTTCTCCTTGCATGTTCGCAGGTGACTTGGTTGAGAAGAACCTGGTCCATTCGCGGCGGCAGTGGGAGCATTGTGGAGGTCAGGGCTGGAAGGCAGCGATGGGATCAGCCAGGAGCCAATGTATCATTAGGCTTTTCTGGTGCACCTTTCTTTGCAGATTTGTTGGCCTGCTGGGCTGTGTAGCCTTTCTGATACAAAATGTAGCATCCGAAGAAAACACACTGATCAGTCTTAAGGTAAATGCAGGGTTACAGATTTCGTTTTCAAAGTTTCCTTTCAATTTATTTTAAAAAAATTAAATTGGTAGTACCAAATTTAATGACAAGGCTACCCTGCTGAGTTTGGAGCCCAGAAAGCTATTGTCTCCCTGGTCTATGTATCCTAGACAGTGCTAATGTTTCCTATAATGCAGCTAATAACCAACCATCAGCAATAAATGCCTTGTCATCTCATTGTCGCACACAGCAATAGCTGGAGCAGTGATACTGACAAATGAACCTGCGTAATCACTTTAGATTTCTTTGTTACATTTCACAGTGTGAAGACTGCTTCTGCTCAGCACGTCACAAAAAAACAAACAAGAGCTATAGCTGTCTCTTCCATCAATCTCAGCTTATTTTTGTCAGCCCTCTGCCTGTACAGCCACAACCTCACCACCGCTTGACAGCGGATGGGGGAGCCGATGGTTTGGTGAAGGGGAGATGGATGGTGGTCAGAGCCAGACGGATGGACCTCTGCTCTCTGCCTTCTCCTTTGTAAACAATTTTTGCCTTGAGAGAGCAAATGGGCAGGGGGAAAGTGAACTTTTTTTGTACTTTCCGAGGCTGCTTCACATGGAAAGAGAGAAAAGTGGGGAGGGGGGGGCTCATTAAAATCCAGTCGAGTCTGCCATTTTCCCTTTTACCTTTTCAATCTTTTTATAGTTTCAAATCATTAACTATCAGCGTGAAGCTCAAAGGTAGCGCTAGCCATCTATGAAACAGTGACACATTTGACAATAATGCTTTTGAAGAGCTTGTCACATCCTCTTCCCAAATCAGTCTCATTAATGCTCAGACTGTCTCTCTTTTCTCCCTGCTTCTTTTCTCCTGATTTCTCTCTAATTAGCTTGTTTTTTTATGCTCCCTCGTTCCACAGTTTGAGCTTAAAAAAAAAAAAAGAAAGAAAAAAGAAAAAAAAAGAAAGGAGGTGGATGTCATTTCCATGAACCCCAAGGCCAAGTTAATCAGCAGAATTAATGACTCTATTACCCATTAGACTTCGGGCTATGGTGCTTGTATGGCAGCACCCAGTGTTCTCCCATCCCATGCTTCTTCACTTTGCTCTGACAAATGTAAACTTTTGCTCTCTCCTGCAAGCACGGTCCCTGACCCAGCCAGCCCACCATGGCTGCCATCACCACGTCATGGGTGATGCATCACCCTGCCTGGGCACGACGCTGCTGCCCTCCGTTAGCTCTGAAACAAGGAAGGTAGCAAAACTTACCATCTGAAACAAGGGACATGGGCAAAAATGAAGCGGTATTGCTTTTTCTTCTTTCTTTCTCTCATCTGTCTCCTAGCACTGCGCCCAAGCTCCGTCGGTGCTGCTACTGCAGTTCTCCATGCAGATGCCTTGAGGCCCTGACCTGGAAAAGTGGCTGGCAGCTCTCAGTGCTTCAAATCCAGCGTGAGGCACAAGGCTCTGCAAAACAAGATGCTTGCAGGATTTATCTCCTCCAAAGTGCTTTGCCTTCCCATCTTCACAACCCACTCATGCAATGGGCAAAACGTCACTTGGCCTTTTTGTGGAACAGCAACGGGAGCAGAAAGACAGGCTTTAATGCCAGGACCAACCAAAGGGAAAGAGCTATTGAGCCCAGACGTGAGCTCCCGATGCCCGCGTCGCTGGAGGACATGTCCACGAGGATGGCACGGAAGGGCTTGCGCAGGCTAGGAGTCTCTTTGGACAGGCAGTGGGTTCCCCAAAAACCATTTGCAGGGTTTATTTCGAGAATCCTCCCTCAAGCCCTGTCACAGCACAGTGTGCCTGAGCTTTTCTGGCCTGAGCTGCCCCTGCCGTTCCGCGTTGAAGGGGGTCAGTCCTGGCTCCTCCATCACTGGGGGTGGCAGAGCGGAGGCACCCCAGAACCCTTCACGTGGCCAGCAACATTGCATTTTGACCCGCTTCTCCCTGCCACCAGTCAGCGTGGCACCGCCGCGTAGACAAGACCAGATCTCAAACTGGGTCATCAGGGCAGTCTGCTCTCAGTCTGCCTTTCCCTGCTTTTGGGAGCACTTTCACCAGGGGACAAAGTAATGATATTGTTTGCATCACTGGAGAGAGAATGTGCTCAGGCCCTGAGCTGATGGGGAGTCTGCTCTTTTTGTGTCACCGAGTTCTGCATGAAAACTTTGAGTAGTTTTTTCTTCTCTTGTTCAAACTGCTTGATTCACAGTTTTAACAAAACTGCATTGCTACACAGGCAAAATACAGACAGCCCCTGCCCCCAGCTACCTCTGCATAGGAAGCAGCATGCTTTTGTGATTAAAAAAAATTATATGATAAGAAAGGACTTTGCTTGGCTTGAAGAATGAGCGGGGCTTAAATTGGCTAAGAGGATAGCCTTATTTTCACGCTTGTAACCAAAAAAAAGCATGATCCCTAGGAATGATTTGCACACCTGCTCTAGTCTGCAGCCACGCAGCCTTAAAAATCAGCGGCAGCTCTGCCTTGATCCTCACTAGGAGTGAACTGAATACTGGCAAGCGTCTCGTGTTGAAGCAGCGCAGCCAGGCATCATCCATGGGACTCAAACCTCCGGGAAGGCACAGCAGCCATCCCGAAAACCTCTGTGTGCTTCCAAAAACACCTCAATCCTGTTAGCCCAGGTGATCCCTATACTTTAAAGGAAACAGAAAATTGAGCTTTCCCTCAAAGCCCTTTACACATTGAAGCGGTTTTGCTGATAAAAACGTAGCCTGTGCGCTGAAGTCAAGAGCCTCTCTCCACAGAAAGGTGCAGGATACCAAGTCCAAGCCATATGAGGTACAAGCCACTTGCATGGCAACTAGTAGGGATGTTTTTAACTAACAGAAATAGAACTACAAGGCAAAAGACAACAACTACCTGCCAATACACCCAAGAGCATCCAGGAAAGATAGATACCTTTTCGTATGTGCACCCCCCCTTAACTCTCTATGCAGCTTTTAACTTTCACACACACAGGCCATGTAGCGACTATGGCACGGATGCGAACTGGGGTCAGCCAAGACTGAACCCTGCCTTCTCCTTCTTTGCAGAACACAGCACTTAAATAAAGGGAACAAAAATAGGAAGAAGCATCAAAGCGGCTGTGTGGGGCTCCCTGCTCCTCCAGGGAGCAAAAAGGCTGGGAGCACAACCTCTTCCAACTCTGCTGCCTGCTGTGCACTAGTTCAGTCTCTTACCAGAGTTTTTACGCTATAACTTCATTATGGTGACCCTGTTTCCTGCTCTGTCCCTGGCCATTTCTCTCTCTGGGTACTCAGCAGTGCTGATTTCGGTACCATGGAATCACCCCTGTGCCTCATCCTCGTCCCCTCAGGTATGAAGGTTTACGCTGCACCACGTAGCCCGTGCATGCTAAAGAAGCTGCTTGCACAAGCACTGAGCAAACGCCACGCTGAGCCCCAGTGTGCCAGCTCCTTTCTATCAGCCAAACAGACCAGTCTGCAGGATCAAACTTTTCAATTGCAGCTGTGGCGCTGAAAATGAACCGATTCAGGTGCAATTCTACTTTACACGTGCAAAGAAAAATCACCGCAAACTGTGCTATGAGCTTGGTCGCCCACTGGTGCAAGTCCTTTCCTCCTCCTCTCATAAACTGGGACTTTGCACATGCGGCCATACCAGGTTCTGCAATGACAAGTTGAAAACACAGTTGCAAAAATACACAAGATGCATCTAGACATTATGAAGCCTCAGTATCAACCACTCACCCAGCCGCTCTCCTGTAACTTATTGCTGTGGAATAACGACAAGCGCAGGTACAAGTGAGCAAGCATGTTCTCCACATCCCGTTGCCTGTAGCTTTTCCCTTCTTTGGGGAGGCATTTCACACCTTTCCCAGATGACTCTTTTTCTTTTTCCAAATGTGACCTTGCTTGGCAGCCATCACGGCTTTCGTGTGGCTGAAGCCCTACCTCACGAGGCTCTGGGTATGAGCTAAGGAAGGAGGACAACGCAGCTGGACCAGGAGGCTGCAGGCAAACGGCTGTTGGAGAAGTAAGGCTGTGGAGAATGTCAGCTGCTCTACACAGGGTTTAACTAGCTGTTTTGGACATGGGAGTTATCAAACCTTATAAAAATAGCTTGAATGTGGATAAAATAAATGATAGAGAACTGAGTTCTTCCCCTCCTTTCACCTTTCCTGAATATTTGTCGCATCTGCTTAAAGTCACACAGGTTCTTCTTGAAGGGCCCAATCCTCTGAAGCAAATGGGAGATGAACCTAAAATAGATAAAGAAATCACAGACCTGGGCTGTTTGGCACTTGTCACTGCTAGCAGCTGTGCCCCAGCAGCACCGCTGTCCTCATTACCAAAGTATCACCCAAGCCAGCCGTGGCAGCGACAGTGGTAAAACATACTTGCCGCTATGCATGTGCTCGGGGTGCCTCTTGGACTGCAAACCCATTGGAATTACTGCAGTCCCACTGTTGTTCTCCAAGGCTCGGTCCCACCTCCTTCAAAGTCAGCATGAAAACCACGACTGTTTTGCAGGCTGCTGTATGCGGGCGCTACGAAGAATTTTCTTTCATAACGCAGCAAAAACGTTGGCCTCAAATTTCCCTGCAAAACAGGGAGAAAAGTTACCTTAGCGGTCACTGGGGGAGGATAATAATCAGTGAAAAAAATTAGGATAAAATCCATGAGTAAAAACCGAGAAGCAGCCTCGCCAGCGATTAGCATTTCTCCCACATGGAGACATTATTTTGCCACCATATTTTTCACGCGCTGTTGTTTCGGATTCACTGGACCGATGTGATTGAGCAATCGCTCCCCTCACCCAAAACTAAACTGACCTGAGAGAACATCTTTGATTTTATTGCCTCACTTTGAATGCCTATTCAGAATTCAGTGCTTCTTTAGATATAGCTTTAATATGCACTTTTCTAAAGTGCTTTCAGCAGTAAATATAGCAGACCAGGGATAAATTTGGCCCCATGCATTTAACCACATGAAATAGAGCTAGGGCACAGGGGACATACTAGGGTTCCAACTCATCTGCCCCCCAAAATCCATAATAATAATATTTTTATTTTAGCACTCATACCTGAAGGCCTCTAGGTACTTTAAAAAAATGTATGGAGTAGTAAAAGCAATTTAGTCCCCAATACTTGCATATTTTAATTCACAGTAGATTATTATTCCTCTGCACACATATTGCTTTAGTCATCTACATTTTTATACCTTTTCTTTTTACTGTACAACTGAGTTCTTAACTATATTTATGGACTGCTGTATTTTCCCTGTACACCTATGCACCTTATTATTTATTCATAATCTCCCATTTCCCTTTAAGTTATTGTTCGCAATATATTTTTAAAATCAATAATAAAGCTTGAACTCCAGATTTTGACGTTTTAAACTAAAGAAGAGACTGCCCAGGGCTAAGCAATGCTTGGTTTACACATAGAAGCGAAGACAGGATTTGGCCCAAGAATACATCACTCCAGGTAGGAGGGAAACCATTAAGATTCACACCGCATCCTGCCTCTCTCGCACGCAAACAACAAGCAGGCACAGGTATCAGCCGACTCCACGCTCGTGAGGAGGATGCATTTTGCTAGCACAGACATCTCATTAACGATCAAAATTCCTCCCAGCAGCAGGTTAGCCAAGGCCTTAGCAGCATGCTGCACCATTTCCCAAAGCACCTTCCTGGAAGCAAGGATGCTCTTGGCAAGTACTTTCCAGGACCACTGCCCCCTCCGACACGGGTAGGTCTGCGTGCAGCCACGCAATTCAGGAGCATCGTGGTGGTAATTATCCGCTTTGTAATTGGCAATGCTGGATGTTTCAAAACATTGTGTTTCTGAGCCTGGTGCTTTTCCATGTCTTGTTCCCTTGAAGGGCTTTCCCAGGCAGGAACACTGAGTACGGTTAATCTGAATTAACTGCTAAAATGGATTAGTTAAAAATGCATTAACTCTCTACGTATGTATTCTCCTTCAGAATTAACTTGGCCTTTATGAGACTTATTTTACTTTACCTTAATTCTGAACAAGGACATCTACACAGGGATTTAATGCAATTTAATCAATCCACTTTAAATTCAGATCGTTTAGCTAGTTTGGATTGCTTTCCTTCCACATGCCCGGGTAGACTAACCTATGACTCAACATATCTGACGGATGCCCGATGGAGGGTAGGAATCTGTACAGCATTGTACCCATTTTCCTGAGAGATGGTGTCTACTTCCTATTTTCACATACATATAAACGCTCAGAGAGCCTGGGGAAGCATCTGCACGCCCTTGCAATGCTGAAAGAAACTTGCTTCTGAAAACAGCCAGGATCCTTTCCCTCACAACCACGAGAAGATACCTAGTGATGGCCCTTAGGAAGTCCACGTGGTTCTACCAACGCCGACACAAGCACCTCCACCACGCAAAATTGAGATGTCCAGTTGGAAGGAGGCAGCTCTACCATTTTTTCTGTCAATTCCCTCTGAAGGACCAAGTCATAGGGAGACACAAACACTATTTCTTATAACAACTTCTATTCACTGAGTTGTTATTTCCAAGGGGACGTGCCACAGGGTTTTTGCTATCTACCAGCTAATCTAGCAAACCAAAAACAGGTCTCTCCCTAGAGTTACAGGAGACCAGTTAGTCCCACTTGATTGTGTGGTTTTGGTGATGCTGAAATGCAGATCATTTAAGCTGCTTAAGAGGAACTACCATGTTTCTCTGACTTTTCTGTTGGAGAAAGGAGGAGAAATGAGCTGTGAATATAAAACCTTACTGTCTGTCTTACAGCTTTCCCTCTTTCCCCATATATTCATACCAATATATCTAAGCCTTCTTCCTCTCTATTAGGTATGTTTCTCTTCAGAAGTCACATATTTCACTGTTCATCTCCTAAGGGCAGCCAGAATATCACATGAAAGGGAGTTGTCATTTCTCTGCTATTCCTTTGGGGTTCATATCATAATTCAGAAAGGCCCAGACAAGCCTGTAACTTGCAGGCTTTTGCAAGTTTTTCCTGCACGCTGTCTTTTCTAAAGACCTTTGAAATAAAATTCTCAATACCAGCAGACTCAGTACGTATGAGAAAAATATTTTTTGTTGCCAGGTTTGAGGTGGAGGAAGAGAGGCCAGTGAGTCAGGAAGATGCTGCATTAGGTTCAACACAAGTGAGGCATAGGCTGCATTGCTGCCCTTTCACAACATAGCCCCACACTCTTAGCCTGCACGAGGAGAGGAAAGATGGCATTTCTTACATCACACATGTCCAGTCACTGCCATCTAAAAAAAAACTTGCCTATCATGAAGTACTGGGTTTGCGTGGCAAGGTTTTGGTAGCGAGGGTGGGCTACAGGGGTGGCTTCAGCTTTTCTTTCTTTCTGTTAAATAATCGAAGCATTTTTCTAGGCCTTTGTTACTCCCCTTCTTGAGGCCTACAGACTCACCCCTGCAAAGGATATCCATCCTTTTTGGTGGCATCACCTCCTCTTCCTTCTAAGCATGTTGTAATGCTGGTCTCCAGCTTCACGTGCCTCACACCTTCACCTATCCACTCTATCCTCTTGCTTCGTCTCCCACCAAACATCTCCTCCATGTTGCCACCGACACCAGCTTTGCTGCCTGCCCTGCAGCTTCTTGCGATGATATTGTAACGCACTCACTAGTACGGGCCCTTACACGAACACCCTCTCTACGCCTGTCCACCAGGTTTATCCACCAGTCCTTCTCATTCCGCTCCTCTCCGCAGGGAAGTCCCATACAGCCAGCCCCTCAGCGATGGCTGGGGCAGCCAGCTGCCACACGATTTACAGCGTTTTCATTGCAATTGCTTTCACAGCTTTGAGCTACTTTGCTCGTCTTTGCCCTCCTCCCCTTCTCTTAGGCTACACAGCTTCACACGTGTTTGTATAGCACCAACCGAGCACCCCCACTCCTGAGTCCCAGTTGCTCCTACTGAAGTGCAGACATTAAACGATAGCATCTTGGGACACTGGAAATATCCTGGATGCTAAGATAGGTGTTGCCTTGTCTCTCACACACACACGCACACAAACATTAGGTGGTCATGTAGAGCGTAAGTGAGAGGCACTATCAAAGTTATAGTTAGCAAATTGCCCTTTTGCTTATATCTTGTTGCAGTAAGAATATCTGTCATTCTCTTAGTGGTTTGCTGCTTGGAGGGTGATTTTAATTAAAACATAAAATGTCAAACATTAGTAAGAAGGAGGATAACCCTGTGGGGAGTGAGGATGAATCAAATTTATTAGTCACTGAGCAGCAGGCTGGTAGCCCTTCACTTGCAGAAATTTTAAAAAGCAGTTAATGCAAAATACAGAATCAGTCTAATCTCCCCCTGTTCTAACTAACCTTCTGAAAAACAATATCACAAGTTTCCACCAATTCCAGAAATTAAAGACAAATCTGCTACAGAGATTAAGACAGCCTCGGTTTGTGTGTGCAGGACACACAAAAAGTAAGTCTCATTTATGGACTGTAAAGGAAAATGTCTCTCTTAGGGCTATTTCTCCCTGTTATCAAGAAACGGCTGTGTTTGCACTGTACACAGTGTGTAACAGGGCTGTAAGAGCCACTGGCGTTTGGTAGCAAGCATGAAAACCAACCCTTAGGAGTATTTTTTAGGGAACTGTTTCCAAGAGCAGAATTTGCCAGTCCACACTGCTCAGGAACAACAATGACCATAGACCCCTCAGACAGGCATGGAGAAGGTCAGGATTGCAGCACGTACAAGCTCTGCCTGTCCTCCTACTGGCACAATATTCTCTGCAGTTCTGCTTTATGCTGTTGCTGAATCCACTGGATCATTCTGTCTTCCTTATGATCCACAGACAAATAGCATCTTTGTTATTCTGTAAAGTTCCCTTTAAAAAAACATTTCTGGTGTACTTTGTTAGCATCAAGCTAACAAAAATTCACTTTTTGTTTTCAAGTTTCAAACTAAATAGAATCAAAGGAAGAGTGGAACAACATCCCAGCTATCCCACAGATACATTGCCTTGTGAATTATTGCCCATACAGATCACCGAGAAGCTTATGAGGACATCGAGAGCCCTTTACCTTCTGCAGGCAGCTAAACGCACAGAATGACACAGAGATAACCGCACTTTGCAAAAGAGGGGCTCTGGGTGGGTGTCTCCAGTTGGATTTTCAGCTCCCCTACAAATGGATGGTGGCATTTGCTCTAAGCACCTCTACGCATGGCAGAAGCTGCCAATCTGGGTTGATTATCACGTCCCTGGGTTTATTTCCAGCCCTGCACATTGTCTACTCATAGGGCAGGGTACAAGCACTCCTCCCTGGTCATTCATGGTCCACACACTTGGGCTGTGCCCTCATGTTGGGCTGGTCCTTAGTTGCACCGCCTTCACGCTAGGGCTAGGCTGCCTTGTGCAAAGGGGTTAAGTCCCATCCTTGAGAGGGCATCAGCTGCTGCAGGAGAAATCAAGGCAGCCATCTCAACAGAGAAATTAAATCAGGGATAATTTTTGCACCATTGCTTCATAATGCAGTGATTTTTTATTTTTTTAAACTTACGATGGGGTATACATTCTGCTAAAGATTTTGAACAGCTTTTAGCTAAGAGTCCTTAAAATTAAACTGTTTCATTCAAGTTGAAATCTAATTCTATATGGCAGAAGAGAGAGGCAGCATTTGGGAGATGGGGGGAGAAAAGAAGAATAGAGCAACAATATAGAGCTTACAAATTACAACCAAGTGGAGCTGTCAATAAGATCTTGCTCACCATATTGTCACAGAATTTTCCTTCTGTGTCACGTTGGTCATTACTGTAACACTACATGAGAAATCACTCCATCTGTTAAAAAAGAAAAGAAAAGCAGCTGCTATCCTCTTGCAAAGATGGAATTAACAAACACCCAGTAACTGTATTCCTTTCAACTTTTGCAGTCACAATTTTAGTCCCACTTTATTTGTGCCACGCAAGCCAGCAAGCAGTTCTACTGCCATGGTACTAAGGCCCTCAAAAAGCTCATTAACCAACACGAAAGATGCTACCTGTGGAAACTGCAACGACCGTGACTGTTCTAGTTCCTGCACTGATAGTTTGGAAGGCTTCGGGTTTTCTCTGGTGGTGGGGGAGGAGATGTTAACATTTTGGGGGGGGAGCACTAATCCAATAGTTGCAGTAGAATAGGATAAATCTTCATAGAGATTCAAGATTATTTTGCTGACTTAGCTTGGCAGTTGAACCAGGCGAGTCCCATTACATCCAGCCACAGAAAATAAAAGCATTTGAATGTGTGAAGTAGAGGAGCCTGGAGCAAGAGCAGCAGGCTGCTAGCGGAAGCACTCAGGCTCAGGAGGAAGCCTGGGCTAGGATTTTATGACTTACCATTAACACTGAACAACACATGGAGCCCCTGGGAACAGGTTTCTTCAAGATCACAGCTAGGCTGTATGTACCAACAAAAGGGCTGGATGGGATCGCACCTACGCGCCATGCTTTTCTGTACCTAAATTAGGCTGAAGGATAGCCTGTAGCTCCTGCAGTTCTCAGGGGACATTGAGCCAAGCTCAGGGAGAGCCCAAATCAAACACCTAACAGAGACCAAATCCTAAATCAGTCACGTTTCTCCTATGAAGGGCGAGATCACTAAACACCACTTACCAAAAAGAATCAGTAGCAAAACCAGACACAATAACCAGTGTATTTAAATAGCTACTGAAGAATGAAGGCTGGTTTGAGTGTGATCAGGTAGGACTGTACCGGAGACAGCACGCTGCAGTGAGATGGAGCTGGCTGTTAAATAACGCCCCAGGCAAGCTCCAGCCTGCCCAGGGGACACCCCTTCTTCTCTGTGTTTGCGTGTCCCTCCTTGCCCTCCCCTCTGTCCCCTCAGGCTTGTCTCTGGAGGTACACAGCCTGCCACCGGCTGCCTTCACTCTGGCAGGTCTCTGCACCAGCTTGAGCTGTGACCAGCTGCGGTCAAGAGCCACAGGAGGGTGTTCAGACGTGTAATCACGATACTCACGTTACCCTTCTTATGCTCTTCACCAAGCATCTGCTGTTGGCCAGGGATGGGGATAGGAGCCTCGTTAGAGGCATGATGTTACAGTGAGTACAGCTGCTATTGTGCAAGGGTGGTTTGGGTTTTTTCCACCAGTGCAGACTTTTTTTTCCTGGCAGGTTGCTTCGACAAGCCTGTAGTTGCATCTACGCTGGAAGACAAAATACAAGAGACAAATGCAGTTCCAGCTGTTTGAACAGAAACCCCCTGAACTCAAAGAGGGTTTACTCCAGGGGCATTCCTGATCCATTTGCTATCCTGTAGGACTCTTCAGTTCACTGGGGGATGATTTGCAGCTATTCTGTGGCAGAAGGAAAGTGCCAGTAGGCAGCATCATTCCAACAATCTGCAAGATGGTACTCCAATTTTCTGGAAAGAATGAATTTCATTATAAGTGCTTGAGTTGTATCTGTTCATCTGGTCTGTTAATTCATCCAAAGGCTTCACCATTCTAATAGGCTCAATGGCTACTGTAGCTGGTAGGATACTTCAAAATAATCATTAGAGGTACTCCATTAAATTGAATATTATTTACATTACAACAACACAAAGACCCAAGTGAGATCAGAGTTCCATTTTCTAGCACAAGGAAGTAATAAAAATCTAGTTCCAAAGAATTTTTATGGAGAAGGCAAGTAATGGGGGAAAGGAAATTGAGGCACAGAGATTTGAAATGCTGCTGCAGAACGATAGCAAAGCAAGGAATAGAATTAAATGTTTTAAGTCCCACTGATACCTTTATAAACAGCACCTTCATCTCAGTATTGATGTAAGGTATTCAAATAAGTTGTTCTGCTAGTAAAAGTGATCTACAAAACCCAAACAAATCAGTGCCCGCTAAAGCTGGTCAGGAATTTTTCAGAGCTTGAATCAAATGTCACCAGAGAAGGAAATAAGATTTTTTCATAAGAACCCATCAGTTTCCAGAAGAAGAAAAAAAAAAAAGAAGAAGAAAAAACACCAAAGCAAAGAAAACAAGAAAATCTTTCCTGGGAAAGTTTCGTTCAACCCAGGGTGATACTGCTAGCCATGCCTAGAGAAAACCCTAAGGGGCTAGAGCCCACTGAGACAACTCAGGGCACAGCCTGGCCTCAGGTTTCCCCCACCACCACTCGTCATGGTGGGCCAAGTCTTTCTTATTTTCCCTGCACCCTTTTGCAAGCAAGCGCAGCTGGGCTGATGCAGGAGATCAGGTTTCCTGTCGCTGTTCTGAACAGGACAAGAAGAAACTTTAAATGGGGGCTTCCAACCAAAGGGTTCCCCCATAGGGCTTACCTGAAGGGCTCTGGAGCCTCAAAATCAGCATAATTGTCAGGTCTCCTGCCTACCTTTGCTTCCAAAGCCACTGTCTTGGCATACTCCATGGGTTTTCAACACACCAAAATACGGTGTAAGGGCTGCCTGATTTTCCAGCCCTATTGTTTTTACCAGGGACAGGCCACAAGATTTGGAGCTATGTAGGCATTTTAAATACCACAAAGTTTGTTGTTACCATTTATGTGGCTTTGGTTCAAGCCATCCCCTGTTTTGACAAGAAAGGAAACTCTGTCATTTTGAGGCAACACAACATGAAGGCATTCAATGCATCTGCCAGTCTGCCATCGTGCAGTTTTTCAGTGTAAAAGGGTCAGCAAAACCACTGCACCACACATGAACTTTTACGTAGCTGTATTTATTGTGCAAATGAAAAACTGTTTTACACAGCATGCCTGACCAAGAGCTTGGCACCACTGCAAGAACTAGTCTATGTAGCAAACTGGATTTTATCGCAGGCTGAAAGACTCTTAAAGTCCTTGAATACAAAGAGCTCCATTTAGAAAGAAATTGCAGTGTGTAAATATAATCCACAATCAAGGCTCTCAGAGTCACAAAATAGCATGACTATATCTCTGATTACTAATTTAATCAGGCACCACAAGCACTTAAGTGAAGAACCCCAACCAGACAAAGGGAGCTCCTTACAGCTGTTTTTAGCAGGCTGTATTTTGCAATAGACATGTGAGCACGGATCCCAGTTTGTAAGCGATACCATATCTGAGGGGCAACATTTACTAAAACAAAGTGAGATGGCACTGACATGAATCGTAAGAATCTGCACAGACCCAATCCTGCACTGGTAAACCATGTACTCGCCATTTTACAAGGAAACACAAGTCTTTGCCCCATTCACACTGACTCCCACTAGTCAGGATTCATCAGAAGCTAGAGCTAGCTTGAATGGCTGGGGAAAAAAAAAAAGATACTTCTATTGGAAAGATCCACCGTTATTTCCAATGCAGAAATAAATAAATAGATAGATAGATAGATAGATAAATAAATAAAATTAGTCAAGCCAAAACCAGACAGGTATCTGCTACAGATGCAAGTCTCATCATAAGCAAAAGGCTTAAGTAAATTATACTCTGCAAAACATCTGGGGAGAGCAAAACCTGGTGGGATTTTTCTGAGCTGAGACCTCCCTACAAGCTCCAGAGCCACAAGGGCCACCACTGTCCAGCCCAGGGCAGCAGCACATCCCACACAGCAGCTGGAAAGTCCTCCTGAACTCCTTCCCCTCCAGGCTCCTCAGCAGTTTTTGGGGGGAAAGGCAGGTCTAATGTTGCTTTATTCTTTTTTAGTTGCCAAAGAGCACACAGGTTTCTCCAGCTACGCGTTAGGTGTCTTAAATATATCTGTGGATCTAGGTGCCAGAGAATAAAACAGTGTGAGTACACAGGCAGCCTTTGGATTTTAGCCCACTTCCCTTTCTCCCCTCTTCACCTTGTTCTGTCCACTTTCACCGAAACCCTTCGGAGCGATTCAGCTACCACCAAGGCACCTTCTTCCTGGTGCTGTGCCACAGACTGCCAATCCTATACGGACATCTCGGACATAGCAGGGCAGCCAAAAATGACCTGACCTTTACATACCTATTGATGAGTCCTATGACCAGCCAGCTGCTACTTACAGACATGAATTATATTCATTAGCTTAATTTTCTTACAATATCTCAAAGTGATATAAAAATATCTATATGACACATACCTTCTCCCCCTCTCTCACCCTCCTCCCCACTCAGCCCTAAGCAAGCAATGGGTGAAAAAAATTCACAATGCCACATAACATGAAATCTTTGCTTAGTTGGATGTATTAATAGCTCAACCCATTTTCTGATGTAATTGCATTAATTGTTCCTGTCCCAACTGGCTTTCCAGGAGAAAAAGGAAGGTTCATTTAAATATTGAACACAGAAAATGTTGGGGTTTTTGTTACGGTTTTGCGCGCAGATGTGAAGCAGAGTGCTAAATATCAGCACTCTGCCTAGTTGAAGGCTGTTGTGTTAGCAGGAATCCTCACCTATTCGTACAAACTAGCATGTACCAGATGGCTCCATGGGAGTCAGGAGGCTTGAAATGGAGCAATCATTCAGTCTGCAGATGGAATATACAGTACGTTCCCAGTTAAGTAAGGGGCTCATTTATTCAGATGGATTCTGCATATATGGAGCGTGTCTCAGAGGACAAGCCAGTTTCTGTCTCCAGATTTCTAGCAAATTTCTAAACTAGGTCCATCCTCCATCATACTTCTGCTACTGGAGTCCAGAAAAAAAGCCCCCTTACTAAAAAGGTGGAATTTTGCTCAAGCTGTGCTGAAGCAATACACTGAACGCAACATTTGCAATTTTTTTTAAATCTTCCCAATATGGAAAATAAAAGGTGCCCCAATATTTTTTTCTTTTCACTCATCATGCAAACACTTGGACAGAACCTTCTAATTCAGTGCTCCAATCAGAGCAGAACTACATATTTATATGCTAGTTATGATTATTTATCACCAGAAAATAGATCAATGACTTAATGCTAATTAAGACCTGCAGCAGCAACACCCACTGTTGCCATGCAGAGTCCCAGAAGAGAGCCAGCCATGCCTGCCTTTGACTTCTGCAGTAAATGAAGCGCAGAGGCAAGACACGTGCCTTAGTGGAAAGAGGCAAGAAGGATCCTGCCTCTTGAACAGACATCCAGAGAAGTCCAAGCGAGAAGTTTGTGATATGGGATTGTTGTTATTTGTATAAGAATGTAAACTAGAAGCTGCCCTGGACAGGATTAGGGAGTCAAGCTATTCAAAGACATTGCAAAGCAACCTTGCTCTCAAGGATAAAGAACAAATGAGCATTCCAGCCTCAGATTTTCAGTGGCCTATTAAAACTCACCTAGGCAAATAATTGAAGAAAACAATGAAAAAGCATTTTCAAACGTCTGGGTGAAAGATATTCATTGTTTCGTATTGTAAGGCTTTGTAGAGCTGATTCTACAGGGGAAGGAGTATGAAGAGATATCTGGGTTTTGGGGTGTTTTAACAAAGTCCATGAAAACACAACAAGAGCTCACGTTCCACACAGAAGGAAAAAAAACCTCCTCCTATGCTTTGGCTTCACAAGCAAAGTGATTAAAAACATGCAAAGCCTTTCTCTCCACGCCAAGTCCAAAAGTAGGTCCTGAGAACTTGGTCAAGTCATGACCTAGATCCACCCCCAGCAAAGTCACTTTCCACCTTGGTCCTCCTGGGACACCAAGCTGCTTCGACACACACAGTCTACTTCATTGCTTCCTAGAAGCGCCAGCACCTCCCTGCTTGAGCATTTGAAGCAATTATTGGCAGCCTTCACAGAGGGGAAGGGATGGCTTCCAGGCTGGCAGACCACTGGATGCTTCTTCTGCCCTCTCCACAGTCCGTGCTGCTGCTGCCTACTGAGGGACTGCTCGCTTCATCCTTTATTTTTTACCAGTAAACATAATCTTGGCTCGTCGTACCCAACACGGGCGACATAGCATGTGATAACGGTATAGTTTACAAATGTGAACATCACAGGGAATGTATTGATTTATAATAACAAGCTGGAGGAGCAGGAAGAGGGAATTGTTAAGGGACTGTCTTCTATCACTTTCCAAGGATGGGAGGAACTCAATTATACCCAGCAGCCTCACCTAATGTAATTGTATTTGCTGGCTGTTTGCCTTTGAAGTACCTCTCCTGCAGTATGTCTTGGCAGTGTATTCTGCCACATCAAAAAGGGAAAGTTTTACTACCTGTGCTTTTGGAGGGCTCGTTAAAAACACACCAAGTAGAGAGATGGAGCAGAAAATTGTTATCAAATCCTCTGGGGCTTTTTGTTTTGTGTTGTTTTTCTTCTCAGATCACACAGAAGCCCATGCACTTTGTGGACTCCGTTACAGAAACGTTGATCGCATGGACTGCTGTTAATTCATCACAGCTTTGCTAGGCTACTTGTCTTCATTTGCCATGAACACAAACAAATTCTACAGACATACCATATCAAATCTGTTCTCCTGAAAAGACACATTCACTGGTGAAACAAAGAGAAACGTAATGGCAATTAATAAACTAACATTTACTGCACTAATTAGCATCTCCTAGAGGGCTTGATTATGTGTTTACACCAGTTAGATACAGCTCAGTATGAGAAAATACCCACATTTCATACATCAAAAGACATTTCTTTCATATTTCCTCTTCCATTCTTATAGTAGTGAAGTGTGAAGACAAGAGCATGAAGGAAGGTAGAATAATTCATTACCTTGTCTCCTACTGATTTGTACATTCAACATTTTTTTGGAATAAACACAAAGTCATAAATTAGCTTGTAGCAAAACAGAATTAATTGAATGTCTTAGTAGGATCATCAAACCAAGGTTTAAAGTCAATTTATCTGCCTGGGATTTTGCTAATGTAGCTTCAGCTCATTAGGGCGAGAGCTGATGCTGTGGATGGGATGCACAGGCTCATGAAAACATAGACCATAGACCATGTTTTCCCTATTTAGGGACACAAATCTCTCATATATGTCATGCACAAACGCAGATACATGCACGCTTATGTACACATATTTACATTCAGAGAGGAAAAAGTGTAAGCCATAAAATAAGTGTTTTCAGGAAAGAGATTTTATATCAAGAGGGTAGTACAAGGATTTCAAATGCCTCCTGAAGACAGCTAGTCATATTTACAAACCCAGATTGTCCTGAGTTTCCTAGGATCCTTATAGCACCATGTTATTTCCTTAGCTCATGAACAATGCAGAAGCCACATTAGGAAGCAATGGATACCAAGAGACAGTTTGGTTACATCAGCCCCTCTACCTAAGAGGTAATATTCTGAGGCTGGAAACAAATGCAGGACAATTAGGACACAGAAGTCAGTACTGTGGTTTTGGGAGACGTTTTGGTAACAAACACCGTATTAATCTCTGCGGATACTTCATTACAGCCAGAATGTTTCCTGTCGGGAGGGCTTTCGACAATAAATGCTCCAGCTAAGCAAGGCAGATGGAGTGTGGCAGAAGCAGCCTGATGTGGAACGTGCCATCAGCTCCTTCAGCCTGCTCCTACAGGCAGCAGGTTGGTAGGGTTTCCTGAGCTGGTGTCACAGAGACATAACAAGCACCTCAAATGCAGATCAGAGCTTGAAGCCCTTCCTGAGTGTTCTGTGCTCCCAGCTGCATCCTCCAGCAACGGCAACAAATTTTGATGGGACTGATGAAAAAAACCAAACAAAAACAAAAAAAACCCACCACCACCAGGGCTCAAAAGCAGCTCCCAGCTGTATCTGGCTAAAGGAAAACTCCAAGGTGACAAAAGACAAAGTGCAACCGCTGCGTGTCACTAGGTGGGAGAAGGATCGCATACACAGCAATTCAAACAACTTAAATCCTAGGGAAGGAAAAGACGACGCAGTGCAGCACTTCAGCACAGCTTCAGATGAAGTCAGTGGTGGTTGCATAGGCCAATGCCAAAGGCCAAACGCAACACCTAGCATATGAACAAAGTCAGTGCACCGAGACAAACAGCTGACAAATAAATGGCATTTCAGATCTGCAAACCTGTGACACAACCTGCCAGCTGTGAGCATCTCACTTTTGTCACTGCATACATACCTCTTGCTCTTATTCCTGTTTACTGCTTGCATTTCGGGAGGACTTCAGTCTCAACCAGCTGTGCTGACAGCCACGTAAGCGTACGGTGGCAGGAGGCAGTACCTCACAATCCAGTAAAAGGAAGAAAGAGGCTGCAGCAGTGACAAGAAATTGAATGATGAGACCTCTCAGAAAGGGCAACAGGCTGTTCAAGTCACATCTTTAACACACTAAACACAGCAACGCATCAGGCTGTTTATACACCTAAAGATACAGACAGCAGAATGATACAGGCAGCAATGTCCAAAAGCACCCATGTTCAGATTCTCCTGAATTGGGCACTCAGAAGTTTTTGATAATGCCAGTAGGCGCCTTTGAACAGTTTGCTGCGCAACCTTATGTTAAAGAACTTCAGGATGAGGGAGACACTCATTACCTGTAATCACAGCTTCAGTCACAGCCTGCAGATAGAGCACGTCATTTACCAGCAACCCCTGAGGGCTGTTACCAGTGGCCTTACTTTTCGCCAGGAGGAAAGCAGTTGCCCCAGAGGTCTTCCAGCTTGTCACCACTTTTCCTCAGCACGCTGGCCCTGACCGCGGACACAGACCGTAAGTCCGGTGGGTCTGCCCCTTCATCGATATGGGGGCGACCACCGCGCCTGCACCCCCAAACCATGAGATCTAGCTCCTTGTGTGGGTCGGAGCAGGTTGTCCCAGGCTTGATCTCGGTTAGGTAAAAGCAGCGCCTGTAAGTGATTTAAAACACATAACAAAGGCAGCTGGTGCTCAGGTGGCTCCAGTGGACATGCAGGCCTGACTTTTTCCAGGCTGGCTTGCTAATTCTCAACAGAACTGGATCAGTTGCTGCTCTTAGATCCCAGGGGACAATCAAGGTAGGAATGGCCTTTTTGCACCTCAGGCTGGCCAGAAACTGTGACCTCTGCTGCGATAGGTGGGATTTTTGCCACTTTGAAATCCTTGAAACTTCATCCCTAAGTTTCAGAGATTTCCAAGTACAGCAAGCCAGCCCTGAAAGCATCCCCGTGCTTCAGCCTGTGCCACGCTGAAGTGCTGCGAGCACTTGGACACATGACATGGATGCATAAACATGTTTGCTCTCTCTTCTGCCTGGCCACCTATTCATTACCCCACAGCTAGCTGTACTCCCTTCCCAATTTACTAATCTGTTTGCTAGAGACAGTACAGCAACATCTTAAATGGGATATATCCAGCTGGGAACGGGGAAGGCAAATAGTTGGCAGCAACACTGCCTTCCTCTAACAGTCCCAGCTTTCAGTTGTCTTCTCCCTCGCCAGACGTCTGTCCTTCTTCTGCAAGCGTGGCTGGCTGCAGACCATCTGATACGAAGATGATGTCTGGCACCTCACGCTCTAAATAGACTCTCTGATGTAGCCCCTCATCCTTGCCAAAGACCCCAGCGCTAGACTAGATAAGGGAAAGCCTGGGATGAATTGTGTATACAACTGTATTACCCAGGACTAATACAAATATTTGGTCAAATACTCACCTAGCATAGAACCTAGCACCACTAGCTGTAATGGACCACTGCCATTTCACATCAGTCCTCCTAAACAGCAGCAAGCTGTTCACAGCACGTTTAGCTGTAGATACAAGAGAACTTCTAAAATTCTTCATGAAAGACCTATTTTCCTACTACCTTAATCAGCCCTTCCTGAGGCAAAATTCCACTTTCATTTTATGGGGAGAACTTAGGACTAAGAATCCTTATAAAGAGTCAGCAATAAAGTAGAATCAGAACGGCTCTGAAATCCAGCCCATAAACTGTATTATTCAGACTCCAAACCCTTCCACATTATATGGACTTCTCACATGCATCCATGTGTCTTCAGAATAATATTTATGTTTGTAGTTTCTCGTTCTGTGCACACAAGTTATTGCCTTCCTCTCCCAGAGAGCAGATATTTGCCTTTCTGCTATGTCCTCCTCTTCTACGGAGGTGAAGGTCCCTCTGGCCCATGGGGCAGGGCAGTGCATAGCCTCTGCATACTTCTTCAGCAGCTACTTTTTGCAGCTACTTCAGAAAACAAGAAGAATTACAAAATTCTGGAAATGTATCTGCTTGAAGAAAATTAACCTGTTTGTTTTCTTGCAGTAGAAATTACCCTGCTCTAGTTAATAAAAAGATTGTTTATTTTTGGTGAATTTACATTTGTTGGCAGCTTGAATGTCACTCCAGCTCCACTGCTTCCCTGTCCCTCCCTTTCATGTGATCTGAAAGCAACTTTGGTTTGTTTCTCTCACTCACAGCAAAGCAGAGCTGCAATAACAGCAAATGGTCCTTGGAAATCACAGTCACATTAGGCTTCTGTTCAAATAGCTTTTAGGGCTGCGATAATAGGAGGCATTCCTAATAACTGGTGACTCAGTGAGACCCTGCACAGAAGGCCTCCAAATGACAGTACACAATTTAGAATTTAATCTAGAAACAGTGGCAGTGATGAGATTCCAGCTGGGGACCTTCTGGTCTGGAGGCCGGTGCTGTACCAAATAGTCTAAAGCAACTACTTTACCCGACCAGAAAGGAGATGAATCCCTTTCTCTTCCCCTAAACTTCACAACAACTTTTGGCGTGGTGTTTGACCCGTGAAGCAGAGAGCGCCTTCATTGCCACCTTGGCTCTGGAGACTCACCACCCTGAACCACAGCACGTTAAACTGCTGATAAGTGGAGAGCATCCAGTCATGCCGCATTAATATGAAAGTTAGCTCCTGAATACTGAATTTCAGCACACTTCGGTTCACAGGCCACCCGTACTGTGCTTTCGGACTGTCCTTGGTCTGCTATAAATCTAGACTGGATGGTCACCCAGAGAAAACAAAGACAGAGATCGCTCCTCACTCTCTCCTCGTCCCGGCACACTGCTTATGTTGAAATCACACAACGTTAGCATGACTTATGCTTAACAACCCAGCTTACACAAAGAAAAGGTTTCTTTTCTGAGAGAAGGAAGCCATAACCCCAGTGGCAAAAGAAGTATATTTAACTTCTTAAAACAAAGCCTTCAAACCCTCAGTCTTGCCTCTGTGATGTGCAAAGGGAGGGAAATTCAGCACAGACTTGTCTTTCCAAGAAGGGTCACGGTCCTTGAGTGGCCACTGGAAACCAGTGAATGGCCAGAGACAAGCACAGTGCTTGGAAAGGGAGGGGATGGATGAGGGTCTCCTGGGTACAGGTGTACTTAACTTAAGGTGTACTTCATACTTAAGTATTTATTTAACATTTTTCTGATGTGCCTAGTTACCATCCAGTAAGAACAGCAGGAATTCTCTCATGCATGCAACAGGGAAAGGACAGCTCCACCTCAGGAAAGCAGGTTGAGAGGAGAAGTGATTGCGCTCAGATGGTTGGGTCCCATTTAGTGCAAAAATCACTATGAACAATGAACTTCAAAAAGCCAGGACAGCATTTACTGACTGGTGGGCAGTCAGAATAAACACCAGTGTTTTGGAATTTGTTGGGTTTTTTGGTTTTTGGTTTTGGTTGTTTGTTTGTTTTTTTACCGTCAGTGGTCTTCCAATGGGGTGCAATATTTGCTAACAGAGTAATTTGAGTTATCCACAGATAGTTCAAAAATACAGAGAGTTCATTGCCCAGATATCTCTATTTAAAATAGATTTGCTTTTGTTCATCAATGTAATGCACATGGCTGAGAAATGGCAAGGTGCCAAAATGAAACTGCTCCTAATTTTCAGAGGAGGCCACCGGCTAATTACACAGACTGCAGGTGTGAAGAGAGAAGCTCAAAGTAATCAATAGTAGTAATTAATCTGCTAGACTGGAGCTAAAGAGCTAACAGCTGGACATCAGAAATGGACACATGCAACAAGATCAGCAATAATTACCTCTTTAAATATTGAATTTCCATAGCAACAATTAAGCATATAAATAAAGGCTTGAAATCAAGGCTCCGAGGCATGATGCGGAATTGCAAACACAACATTCTCCAAATCAACCCTTTTAATAAAACAGTAACAATATGCTTGGGCTGGGTCGACTGGTCTCTGGTGCTAGCAGAAGCTCAGCTTCTGCTGCCTCCAGATTTTTTGGCTCTTCCTCCTTGGCTGCTTCCAAACCCACAGGTTCTGCTGTAACTTCTCTTTGTTCAACTAGCATCTAAAGAGACCTGGTGCAACACATGCCCACAACTCACCCCCTCTTTGCTAAGGCTGTCCACCTTACAAGCTTTGGCTTTTCCACCCTCTGGAGATGGTTTCCCTTCAAAACGCTCCGCTGCGATGACATTTGGATCAAGCTAGCAGTGCCGTCTTGACTGGGCAGCGTCAGAGCACTAGCTGGTAGGTGACCTCACCGCAGCTTCTGCTGGGCTGTCAGATGGATCAAGCGCCAGAGTGACAGCTCTGCTGCGAGAAGGTTCTCTGAGCATCCTGCCACCTTGGGAAGCACTGCCACCACCTCTCTTGGAAGCGCCCAGAGACCTCTGCTCATGTCTCATAGCATGGGCCCACAGCACACATGGCAGCACTGCGTTCCCCCCAGCACCTTTGTGGGGTCAGTAGCATGTGCAGAAATGGATCCTTGATTTCCCTCTTGGCTTAATGGCACAGCTTCATCACGAGAGCACTCCGCCATCGAGGCTGGAGATGCCAGGAAGCCTTCATTAAACTCAGGTTAATCTTCTCAATAAATGTTACTTACTGATGTATCCTGGCTAAGACCTGCCTCTGCTTATCTCAGCGGAGATATCAAGGCCATCTTCTCCCCGCTCCAGAAAATTCAGACCAAAGGAAAAGGCAAAAATCTGCTCTTTGTTATGTTCTCATGTGTCTGTGGGACCAGAGATGGCTCCATGGGATCCTGACCTCTGCAGGCTGCACCTAAGCAGGCAGCAACCCCAGACCTCGTTACTGCACAGTTTGGAAGAGTTTTAGCAATTAAAGCAGCCAAGGCCAGTCTGCCTCCAGCTCCACCCTGCTCATAAGTTTACTGCAGGGATGAGGTGCTTTCTCCTTCCCAAGAGTTAAACAGGGTCTTTCCAACATATTTGTCAAGCCACATATTAACTCACACCTCAGTAATAAGACGGGGGGGGGGGGAAATCCACTCGGCAACTATGAGCAGAGGCTATATGAAACACTGTCAGAAGCATTATCCTCCCTATGTCTGCTTTAGCACAAGGAAAACTAAATCACACCTACAGAAATCCAAAGAAAAAAGAAATTCTAAATTACATACTTGATCCCTATGTTTCCAGAATCAAACCTGGAACTAGATGAAAACTTGGGGAACTGTTTTTAGAATTTTTATCTTAAATATTCTGCATTTTAAACACTTGTTTCCCCAATCATTTATCATCTCAGAGTTTTCCAGCATTCCAGGATTTTTTCTTTTTTTCCTTAAAAGAGCTAGAAGAAAGGGACCCATTTCTATAACCTTACTGGCCCCAGTTAAATAATTCAGTCAAGGAACAGAAACCCCCTGAACCTTCCATTGGTTCCAGTGAAACTTTATAAAAGTCCACGTTAACTGCTATTAAAGTAGGATGGGGACCTATAATTTTTTGCCTCAGAAGGCGGCAGAATTTTGCTATTACCTTCATGTATTGATTCCCCCAGCCATGCCAGCAATATTTCTGAATCTCCATGGTCTGTAAATATTTCTACACACTGTATTTCAAACTCTTCTGTAGTATTGATTTGCGATGTACCTGTCATGCTATGATATTTTACCACTACAGTGCTTTTCCAGCTTTGGTACTGACTGTGTTTTCTACCTTTCTAACAAGCATGCAGCAGGTCAACTCTCTGTGAAGAGCCATTGCCAGATATTACCAACACATCTAAGCTGAGCTTATTTAAAAAATAAAGTGATGTGCTTCACTGAGCGACACATTTGACTTCGTATCAGACATATATGAACTATTAGCTCAACCCAGGTACTGGACCAAAACCAGTATGAGGAGGCTCACCTGCTTCTCTCCCATACTTTCCTCTGTGGAAGAAGCAGCTCAGCCCTCCACAGGTGGGCCACTGGCATTGAGAAGTGCTTGGGAGAGGTAGAAACTGGAAGAAACCTTCTTCCCAAGCTCCTCTCTGAGCAGCACCTACGATCCCATCTGCCCTGGTGTCTCAGCGGTTGGGTGCTGAGGACCAGTGTCCAGGAACCACAGATGTCCCTGGCCCTGGTGGAGAGGAGCCAAGCCAAGATTAGAGCAGATAGCCAGCAAACGCGGCTGCCCAACAACAACCAGCTGGAAAAAAGCAGCGGATCCAGCCTTCCAGTGCCTCATACCTTGCATCTTCTAAAAAATTCTATGCATATATGTGGTGTAAAATGCTGCCATTCTGGTTCAGGGATCGAAAACAAGAAGCCCACAGGGAGGTCAGCGCTGTGCAGCTGAAGAGCAGGGTTTGTTCTTAGCTCCACTACAGGTCTCCTGTGAGACTTCAACTAAATCGCCTACACCTACCTTGTTGTACCCATTCATCGCTATGTGGGAAAGACACATGAAGAAATAATGTCATCCTCTTTCTTGAATCTCCTCATTGGTTTTCACAAGAGGGGATCTCTTTCTTAGGGAAGTTTGTCTAGATTAGGCAGAGAAGTCGAGATTAGCCTTTCCCTACCCCCAAAATGGGCAGACGACACATGGTGGGGGCCAGGATCTGTGTTAAGGTCCCTCTCTATCACCGTACAGCCACAACAGCAGTGCTCCCTAAGTCAGGCACTCATGATGCCCAGCTGTTAGAGGATTCAGAAAACACATTACTTGATCCCAGCCCATCCTCAGAGTCTTTTTCCCAGTGGCTCTTCTTGTGCCACATCAGTAGTCCCCTTTGCATAGGGAAAACAAAATTGGAAAAAGCCCATGAAACACCTTCTCTCCCTCCATCATTCAGGATATACCAGGAATCCCTATCTGCAGCTCGAGGAAACAGGGAGGCAGAGAAAGAGGGATCCTGTCATCTCAAGGCACAAATGTAATAACGGTGGCTAATCACTCTGCCCAACTCTAAGCAGTAAATTTATGTGCCGACACTGAAGGAGATTAACTTATCCTAAGCTGCCCGTATACAGAGAGAGGAAGGTACCCCTCTAAATTTGTGCTCAGAGGACTATGTTAAAGTTGTTTGTCCTCTCCTACCCGATACACTAAGCCTCCTGAAATGTATATTTCACATGGTCAGAGGTAGATAGGTTTTAAGTCAACATTAGCATATACTTGAATGTGGTGTTCAGCTGTAAGTATTTTGATGGACCAGCAATTATTAAAATGCAGTCTGGAAAAATAATAGTTTTTAATATTAGTACAACTGGAAAACAAGCTAGGGATGGGCAAGGGATCCTTCAGTTTCTTTTCTATATAACCGTCTTTTGGGGGAAGAAACCACAATAAACTATCAGGTCAGCGTCAGTTCACCAGAAAAAATGCCAAGGCTGCCTTTCTCAGGGTATTTTGAGTGCATTCACACTGGAAATACACAAGAATAAGAAGTCTCATGACATTTCTGCCAATTCATGTCTGGATTGCATTATCATTTGAGAAAGAGACCAAGCCCCTCCCAGAACAAGGAGTCATTTCCATGAAGAGCTGTGAAACAGAGCCAAAGCTTAGAGCGGATCGAGGGGGAAGCAAGGATGGTGCAGCCTCAGTCCCCAGCTCACCCTGCAGCAAGCGGGGCAGCCCCTCCATGTCCTGCTTCTGGTAGCTGGGGGGAGAGCTGGGAGCCCTCCACTCTTGCTAAAAGCCAGGCGTCTGTTTTCAATGCCAAAGTAGGAGTTCAGAAGCTTAACTTTAAAGACACTTCTCTGTAAAAAAAAGAAAAAAACAAAAAAAAAAAACCAAAAAACCCACAAAACCAAAAACAAAACAAAACCACTTTGGCCTCTCCTAGTTCACATCTCCCTATAAAGGGCATTCACTCAGGCTCACAGCAGCCTTGGCCCTTGCTGTCGAGAGAAAAGCTCTCCCACAGAGAAATTACCAGAAGAAAAGGTCTACCTCTGCTGCTCTAGATTGCACCTGGGAGGTGCTCCTCTCTTCCCCTTGACCAGGGCAGAAGCCTAGAGTCATTAACCTTGCTGGGCAAAAGATAACCTCTGCAAATACTTCTTGTGCAATATGAAAGAGTTTACAAATCCCCCAGCCAGTACAAGTTTGCGCACCACTGCAGAATCAAATTGACTTGGGTCAGGTACGTATACACCCATGTGCAGGTATATATACATTCACATATGTAAATACATGTGCCTACATGTGCACAATAAAAAACTTTGCAATTATTATTTCATTGTAAAATAGCCTTTCAGAGAAGCGCATCTTTTTTAAAAAAGTCAAGCTTAAATAGCCCTCCTCTCCCTGTTTTCTCCTGGTCAGATTATGGTTTGCCACTACATAGTTGGCTCATTAATTCATTCTGTGCTTTCCATACATCTTTTGACTTTCTCCTCCCACAGCATGCAAGATCCTCCCCCAACACACACACACCAGAAGTGAGATTTGCATGTATAGCTGGTCCTCTGTCATTGATGGATCCTGACAAGCGCATCCTCTAGCAGGGCTCATGTGCTCCCTGGGCTGGCAGCCAGCCAGTAAATTCCAAATCAGGTTGACCAGCTGCATGTAGCGTACTGAGACACAAAGTGGATGAAGAACCACGGCACTGTGTGCCAACAAGCAAGGACCATGCCTGATGGCAGGAGAGACAGAAGTTGGCTGCATAAAAATCTCACATCTGTTTGCCTAGCAAATGCCACCCATATGGAATAGTATTGACTAGACAGAAAGATTTGCCAGGTGCTTTTGAAGGCATCTCCAACCCAAAGCCACCAAAATGACTCTACAAATTGCTAAATATTCTTTAGGTTTATTGCACTGACAATTTCACCCGCTCATGCTCCAACCTCAGTCAGACCCTGTGTACCTCTTCCCCCACGTTTGTGCTTGCCCTCTGAAGACTCCGTTGCTTGTGACCAAACATAACAAGCGACTCATCCTTTTATGCATGCTGCGTATGGTCAGTCATCTCTAGAACAAACACCTGCAACAGGACATCCATGGGATACACATACCTTGGGTGGAATAAGCACTGCATCCCATCATAAGCCACTCACATAATGACTTTGTGCAAGGATATTCATTTTACCAGACCAGCTAGGCAAACAGAAGTAACATTACACAGGCATCCCTCTCCTTGGATGTCTATGCATTAGAAAAGCACTGTCACATCAGAGAGCTGCTGTTGAGTGAGTGTTAAGGTAAAAACGTGTATCAGTATGACACATCGCAGCCTCTAGATATTGAAGGAGACATTTCAATAAGGTCACACATCTAGTGCCAGCAGACAGACAGCTCCTTGCAACCCTTGGAAACGACCCAGTGCCTAATACAGACAGCCATTTCAGGGAGACTGACGTGATACGATTATGCCCTGTATTGAAGCACAACTCCACATCTAAATGCACTACCCAATTCACAAGGACTGAGAATTGAACTCATTTCTGTTTCCACATATCTTTAGCTGAAGTCATTGCATAGGAGTGGAGGTGTTTTCACCGAAAAAACAGGTAGCCGAGTCTTTTTCAGACTCGGTAACTTGTAAAGCACTTGGACTACCATACTTGGAGATGAAAAATACACAAGAGAAACGTAGGGGTCATCTACTGCAACCATGCAAATACTTGGCCTATATAAACCCACGTCCTCATTGCTGATCTCATTGTCTTCCTTCCAAGTGTTATTACATCTCAGATTTGAACTGTAAAATACTCTGAGAGTGGAACATTTCCTACTTTGGTCTCACACAGCAACTAGAGCCACGAGGCCCGAGCTCCCGTGCTACCAAAACACAAACAACATCCTGCATGCTGCTGTTGGGTACGTGATTTATTGCTGTTGCTCTCGTTCAGGCTGACGCAGAGGACACCCAGTATGACACAAGATGACAGCTCTAAAGGACTTGGAGCTCTTGGTTCTCCAGATCCATAGAGTGACCCCCCTGCACCACCTTGCAGGACCCCGTTCCCACTTAGCAGGATGCGGCACAAGGGCTGAACCTCTCCACCCCACCATGCACCACTCACCCGTTCACAACCGCTTTCTCTTCCCACAGGTTAACATCTTCAGTATTTAGCAAAACACATGTACAATGCTTGCCATGCTGTTCACACAGGAAATCAAAACTGTTTATTTTTGCAACAGGCAAATTGTCGGCTAATTTATACAGATGTATTTATTCAGTGACTCATTAACAGTAAGTATCAGGAACCTAATTTACTGCAACATCAGCCCACAGATTGTGGCAAATTATGTTACACAGAGAAGCAGGACCCAGGTCTGTCAGAACTGACTTTTAGAGTTGAGGTTTATTTTTAGCATCCATTTCACAGCCAGCTTTCATCAGCAGGATGGATTCTGTCAGTATTCTCAGCCAATGCTTACCCACCTATCTTCAAGTCGTTTTTGTTATTACTAGTATTATTATTTTTTATTCTCGTGACAATTTTTTTATATGGCAAACCATAAGTGTTCCTGAGGATTAAATAGGAGAGCATGTAGCGTCTGAGTGCTTTAAAAAGCACCTCAATAAAATGACGTCAGTAATTGATTCCTTGTTCCTCTATCAAACCAAAAAAATATTGCTAGGATGGTACAAGGAAGGGAAATATTTAACTTGATCTAAACCAGCTTTTAAAATTTAGATTTACTTTGCCTAGAAAACAAGTGCAAGCCAATCTTTTTCTTCAGCTCCAATTTGAAAAAAAAAAAAAAAAAAAAAATTGTATTTAAGGCACTTGTAATGAAAGGACATAAGAAGTAAGGATCAGCACATACACTCTGCAAAAGGAGACCATTCTCCTTGCCTGCAACGGTCTAGTGGCCAGACTATTCATCGTAGAGCCAAAAAAAGCCTTTTTCTTCCCTCCACCTGGTTCAAAGAAATTAAGCCATGGTCTCTAACCATCAGGAGAAAGTTATAACCATCAGGTAGGCTGCAGGGTACTCTGAAAAAAAGTTTTTCCTTGAGTCTCTCCTACTGGAGCTGTTCTACTTCTCAATGAATATGTATAGATTCATTAAGAGACAGTGAAAGAGAGACTAATTAGTACACTTAGCTGGGAAGGCTGGTTACCCAGTCCCAGTCCCTGCTCTAGTGAATATCTCATTATCTGTACAAAGAGGAACCAGGGGCAAAAGACAAGTTATAAACATTCCCCTTTCCAAGCCAGAGCATCCTATAGCTCAGCAGGCAGAGAAGAGGTCTCGTGCATGGGTGCACCATGGCCGAGTGCCCCGAGAATCAGACTTGGCACTAAAAGGCAATCCATAATGACCAATCTAACCTGGAAAACCCTTTCCTGCCCCATCTTTAAGTATTCAAGGGGGAGAAAAGAAGGGGAAAAGCAGAAAAGACTCATTCTGATTTTGAGACACACATTCAGAAATTAAAGTCCCTAAAACCAGCAGTGCCTCCCAAAAGCCTCAGACCACCAGTCCCCTTCCTTACTACTCCAGATCAACACCTGTTAGCTTGGTCAGATGCTCCCAGAGTTTTAAAACATAAACAAGATGTATGTTTTGAATGCTGGATTTTTCCTCTCACCATGCCTTTCCCAGATTGACACATGCAAGCTTTAGTATAAGCATTCATTTATTGCTTGCATTTAAATTTATACACAGCCCATAAAAGATTAATACATATCCATGAAGAATACTTCTATATCAGTCAAATCAAAATTAATGAAACCAGTCAAGTAAGTAGGTGGCTGTTCTACATGTTTTTATTCTAACATTATCCTATCACACATTATACCACCCTGAAAGTGTTTTAATGTATTTTGTATGTGTTGTGAAATGCTTTTGTGGTCTCTTGCCACTGCACCCTGGTGAAAAACGCCCCCTGGTTAGAAGTGTTTGAATAAATTACTAAATCCAGCACAAAGGAAGAAAGCCAGTACAGAAATTGGGGAGGAGGAGAAATCAGTGCGAGGAGAGAATATATTCTTAGACACAAACTCCCTTGCATAATACTTCGTTCAATAGATCATATTTTTCTTTAGCACTGAGGGAAGAGGCTTTTTGCAGATTAGAACATTTTGAGCATTTGATGGAAGGCAGGGCAAGTTTATAAATAAACAGAACTGCAAAGGAACAATAGGCATCAACATCTGTAGTCACTTGTGAGTTATGTTTCTGAGTGTCAGCCTGAGAATATGAATTATTTCTTTGCAGACCATCCAGTTCATCACCCAGCCCGGGTCAATGAAAGTAAGAGCCCCTGCACTACCTTTATTTGTCTTCAAGACTAACATCATACAAGACAATGACTTTTTTGGGTTTGGGGGGTTTTTTGGGGGGGGGGGGGGCAGCAAGGGAGAAGGGGGGAAACAGACGCATTGTATTTCTGAAGAGCTTTTAAACCATGAAAAAAAAAACCTACAACATTTCCTCTAACGCTTCGTTTTCTCTCCATTAAAGGTATAAAAACAGTGCTCCACCTGCTAACACTCACAGACCAATAACTTAAATTTTTGGCACTTATTTATAGACTCAATAGATCCATCCACACCTGCTTTTCCCTTAATTAGTTGGCTATCCAAAGGCTGCAGAATGGCTGCTGCCAGCTCCCTGTACTAATAGGAAGATCATTTGGGGCTGATGTAAAAGCACAAAATAAATAAATAAAAAGATCTCATGCAGAAACACTAACAAGGAAAATATTAATGCAAAAGGGAAAAAAAATAATGAAAACTGAGAGGGGTGTGCATTGTCAGGGAGGGGTGGTTGCTTGGTTTTACTGGATTTTTTTTTTTTTAAGTCAAATCTGAGAAACTTTTAAGCCTGTAAAGGTCTGTAGGGTGATAAATAAGCAGCGCAGGGCCCTGATTCAGTACCGTTACACTACTTTCAAGGAGTTTTGGATCACCACAGAGGAGATGAAATCTTTAGCCTCCACCCACTAGACATCTTATAAAGAGAGCTATTGTGGTGGTAGGAGTCAAACTATTATTAGATTAGCTATTAGCCAGAGGGAAGAAAATGCTCGAGAGAGATTTACTTTTCACAGCGCTATCAGCTGAGTTGCTAGAATAGTAGGCGTTTGAAGACTAAAATGACAGGAACATTGTAAGCACCTAAATGGGCAGGGAATGTTCGTTGGGTTTTCCCCACACACACAAAGAAAACACTTAGGTCTTATTTTTCCAGGTTAGTAACACAGGGGCAGCATTTATTACATTGAGACAGCATACATCCTTGCAAAAAAGCTAGTCTCTCATCCCTAGATAGGGACCATGTCAAGGCAACACCCTGTTGCAACTTGCACCCAGTCCATTTCAAAGGATGGGATTCACTTTGAACAAGGGCTGCAAGTTGGACAGAAGATAGTGGCTTTCTTCAGTGCTCTGCTGCTCTTAAGTTCTTGCCTTAACACATAGGGTACAGCACCCAGCACAAGGACATCCTCATCCATCTTATACCCTCCAGACAGAGCCATAATTACAAAGTCTGGTCCTACCACTGCTCAGACCTTTCAAAGTTTTATTTTTAGGAGAGTAGCTCCAATAAAGCATTCAAGTTTTACTGTTTCCAAGGCTAAAAGAAAAAAAAATGCCTTGTGGTGCATGTTAGGACAGGAGGAAAGGAAAACTGTGTAATTAAATACCTAAAGATGAAATAGAACAAGTAGGATAGGAAGAATTAATTACTCATCTGAGGGTTTGCTTTGACCTGCTATTCTGCAGTCACACCTATTTTACTATCATGTTTCAATAACCTATTTTGTTCTGCTCCAAGGCTCAGACCTATGATATTACATTAGATGAATTTCCCACGTTGTTCTTTTCTGTTTGGGAAGTGCTATAATTATAGCGACTGATTTGGAGAGCAATAGTTTGAAAATGTTGCCTGAGGCATACCAAAGTCCCATGACTTGTTAATAAGTCACTTCTCTCCCAGGGGCTTTTTTTAGCTACTTCTTGAAATAACGTTAGCACTTCATTGCGACATTTTCCTAATATTGTGGGTATGCCGAAAACCAAGGATAAGAGGAGATGTTTGGGTGTATCTGTCATAGTGGAAGGCCAGCTTAGCTCTTGCACAGGCTGAGAAGCCTTTCCTGTAAAAGACTGAGTCTTCAAAGAGGCCCGAAATCTCTGCCGACTCAGACTACCTGCAAATTTGCTGTGCCTCAAAAGGGCCTGTTTGTCATCCGAAGTCAGGGGCTTTTGAGAAAAGGTGACTCGCGTCACCTCGGCAAGACGCGCAGCCTGGGGACTAAACATTGTGATCAGGAGCTCACTGCAACCCTCACCTGCCTAAAGGCTGCCCAGGACAGCCTCCAAGCAAGGGCATCGTGGGCTCTAGGGCACTCAGGGCAGTCCAGACCCTTCTTGCCTGCCAGAAAGGCGCTTAACACGTCTTGCACCCATCTGCAAGCACCTCTAGCTCACTCCAAGCTTGATCTCCAGCGATACAGGGGGTAAGCGCGTGGAGCTGGAGCCCCAGCTCTTCAACATGTGCTGGAGCAACGCAAGGGTCAGGACTCAGCCCCAGCTCAGCTCCAGAAACCCAGCTTAGAGGAAACAGTCACAGCAGAGCTTATTATACAGCTTCTGAGGGATTAATGGAAAAGGGACCGGGCCAAAGATACAGGCAAGTTTTACATCTTGCCTGAAATGCAGGGCAGGGGGGAAATGGAGATGCATCAGCCTGCTGTCACAAGCTTCAAGATGTTACAGCCGCCACAGGAGAAAATACTGAATGAAGACTTGGGGAGATAGACCACAGGTTTGAATTCCCTTCCTCTTCTGCTAGCCCACAGATATTTCAAAACATGACTGTAACTTCCATTCCACGGTAACAAAATTGATTTTGTCAGACAAAAAGGAACACAACCACTTAATCATAAGACACCCTATTTCCTCTTTACTGATATATATATATATATATATATATGTATCAAGTAAAACCTATACCTTAACTTCAACTGCTTAAGTCACCGCTATTTTCAACAACAACAAAAAAAATCCCCTTTTTATTACTATTGAATAACCTAGGAAATCCCCTGACAAATGTCTTTGTTATCAGAAAGTCTGGGCTGCCCAGTAATACTTAGTGCTCTGGATAAGCAATCCTTTGGAAATAAGAAAATTCAGCTGTACAGCTGTGCCCTATAACTTTGTAGATGCAAGGAAAGGGAGGTGACCACTGATGACCATCGCGGGACAACATCCGACACCTTCCTTTTGCTAATGTTAACTGCACCGTACATGGGCTGTACCAAATGGAAGCCGTGCACACCTACCCCACACCCGGCTACACAGCCTACAGCAGCACCTCAAACCAGCACTAAACCTGAAAGTCAATATTATCTTATGCCTTGCTGCCATTAAATCACCTTTTCTAGATATTTGTCTCCTTGCTGCACTTCAGTGCTGAAGTGAAATTCCCAAGTGGCCCCTGGCACACAGGTGCCATTTTCCTTTTTGCGTGCGTATACACACACAGGTACATGCATTCAGCTTCTCATCTCACCCACCCTGAAATTTTTTCCCTATTATCCTCCAAGCTCTACCAAACTCCAGCTAATCCTCCCATCGTTCAATACTGCTCCAGCTAATAGAGTGACTGCAGCTGGAGTGGTTGCAGATAATTCCCAGTGAGCACTACCAGCTCCAGAGGGGCAGAGTTAATGTTTTATTGGCATATACCTTGATTCTGTATTCCCTGGATTTGAATTTGCCACTTGGAAAGGCCTCTGCTACAACCGGGTCATCTTAACTCTGCATTAATAAGGAATTCTTTTTTTTCCTCGTAGCCCTCAGAGCTTCTTTGTGGTGAGGTAGCTGTAATTATCTTCAAAGACTTTCTTTCAGAGTTTTTAGCACCTCGTGTTGCATATCATCTCTAGAACCAAACTGAGATTTGTGAAGCAAATTACAAATCCCAAATACTGAATGCAGAAAGCTATAAATGCGATTTGACCCATGAAGACATCTACTTACAAAAGAGCACATCTCTGCAGCATCACAGAGTGAGAAAGCTCTGTACTAGATGTGGGAGAAAAGGCTCTGCAGGTGCTGGGACAACAGGATAGAGCCAGGAGCTCACTGTTGTTTTCGGGCAGAAGTTCAATTTCTAGGAGGTATCCTCCAGCCACTTAAAGAAGGGTGATGACAGCGCAGCAGGTTTGAAAGCCCTGGTGGGCTTTCAACCACCACCACCCCTAGGCGTGTGGGATGAGCATCGCCCTCATTTTCTTCCCTGGTGGGCAGCCCCACTGACGCAGCCCAGTGGGAGGAATCGGTGACCTCCCCACCATCGGCTAAGCGGCACCTTCCCCCAGAGCAGCTGGGTAGGGTGGGCATCCCCAGTGCTGCGCAGCTCCTTGAGCCCCAACACACAGCCAGTTGGCGGGAGCTGCCACGACAGAAGCCAAGCAGAGCCCACGAGGAGCTGGTCAGTGTTGTACGAGCCCTACCAGACCAGCAGTGCTGGCACTTCACCCTCTCAGCCTAGGGACAAGCCAGGCAAGCACGTATCGCCATCTAGAATAAACATCTACAAGACCTGGTTGACCACTCCCTTCAATCCTACCTCCAGCCAGTGCGCCTACAGGGAGGCTTCTTCAACCTTACGCCAAACCAGAGCATTATGACTTTATTCTGGTGGTTTGGCACAATTTCAGGATTCTCCCTTGATCCCCAAGCCTTCTATAAATGTAAACTTCCCACTGAGACTGAAAAGAGGGTGAACCAGGTTCTGCAGGTTTTCCTTTGCGTCATTGCTCAGCTGTAAAGCATTATACAGCAGGCAAGGCAAGAAAGCATACAGCCCCATGGTTTCCAGAGAGATGAGTGTGCAGTGCCAGATCCCCCAGCAGACCCTGTAACAGGTACCTGCCCTCGTAAAGGGAACGACCCTGCCAAGAGGCCTTGCAGCATGCCATCAGCATCAGCGGGTACCAGCAAGGCAAGAGGTACCTCCAGCCTCCATGACTGCTCTTTTCCTCACTTTTCTGCAAATTGACCAACTCTCCAGCCGCATAGCAAAGGTTTCCTCCCACGTACCCTGTGGGAGCGTCCTCCCACCCAATGCTTCAAAGAAAGTCTAACCTGACGGGGCAGCAACACGAACCAGCCCAGAGCATTTCATCTCAACACATGACAGCCTCACCAGTGCTATTATAGATGAAGCACACTCACCCACACATGAACAGTCACTCGCAGGTGACTGCTGCTGGGATGACTTAAAAGCAATCCTAGGTTCAAGCCAGCCATAGTGTATGTTAAAGCTTGGAGTTGGAGTTTTCCTTTATCATCACTTAAGAACATGACAGCCTTCACCAGACCAGACTAAATGATGTGGACAGAGTAGTTTATACTGACCTTGATCAGAGGTTGCTCATTCAGCAGTATGGGAGATGTCAAAATTCAGCCAAGCAGTCATTTCTCCAGGATGACCCAGTTGTTTCAACAGTGATAACCATTGGGTAATATACTACTTTTTCCTCTCTCTCTCTTCCCCTCCCTTCCCTGCCCCTCCAGTGCCACTGGAAAAAAAAAATCCTTTATCTATTAAATAAAACAACCAATAGATTTGACTCACCCTTTTGAATAAACAGGCTTGAGCAAAGCCTGTTTCTACCCTACATCCTCTATGTCCTACCCTATCCTGCTGCAGTAAAACTTGGTTTTTAATTCCTCAAAAAGTGTTTGGCTTCTGCATTCCATACAGAAGTTTTTAAGTAGAGACCTCTTTTTATCTATTCCTACAGCTGCTTTCTTACAATTACATTAGCTATCTATTTATTTTCCTGCTTGGAAAAAAAATAGTCAAACCAAGCAACTCACCATTATGTCTCTTAAAGTATATATGTACTTTTCTATAAAGCTCTGCAAATTCTACAGAGCTTCATCCCCTTCTTCTCTTAATAAGACTCATTTTAAAGGGCAGCAATATTCCCAAGGAAATGGTGCCGCCTTCTTCTCTTACTGCACCAGAAAACGCATTTCAAACATAAACAAGCTAGCAGCAACCATATCTTTGTTTGGCAAATGGAGTAGTCTCATCACTTAGTCCTGTTCATAGCAACACACAAAGGAGTACTCTGTAGCCAGGGGTAATAGCTGATCCCATAATCTGGCACTAACACTTAGAAAGATTAATTACCCTATTAAGATCTTAGACATTACTAAGAAAATCTTTGTATAAACCTTTTAACTCACAACAAATGCAGCATATTTGGTGCCATCAGTTTGTTGCACAATAAAGGTTCTCACCCTCCCACACTTGTTCAGTTTTGTCTCCGTCTCCCATACTATATAAACACACACATGCACACGTGCTCACACACACAGCTTTTTTTTTTTTTTTTTGCCTTTTTTTTTTCCCCTCCCCTGTTTTACCAATACAAAGGAATAAAGTACAAGTGTGTTTGGAGCAGATAAAGTAAAAACTCCTTCTGTCCCCAAATTGGCTGCCTCAGAGATTAAGCAGCAAGAGCAGACGCTCACTGATTCAAAGGCTGCTGCTGTGTCAGAAACCAGAGGCACCTAAGCAGATTCAGGTTGTAATCCCTACGCAAATTATATATCCTAAAATATGAGGAGGGTTAAATTATTAAAGCGCGTTATCAAAGACACCTTCTAAAGTACATCGTTACTGATTAGCACCATCAGATGCCAATGCAAAATAGCTTGTCACCTTGGCACGGCCTCCCACTTCCACGCTATCTCACTCTCTCACTCTGTCCTTCTCCGCCACATCGTCACCAGCAAGAAAGCTGCAACAGTGTGAACAGAATTAGATAAAGTGAATGTGAGTCATCCAGCAATGTTTAAGATCACCGTTATTGCCCTGGCTATCCATAAGGCAATTGCAATGTGATTTAAGTCTGGTGCATGAAAGAAACGGGTGCTTCAGGCGCAGCCTGCAGGGAAGCGACCGGGGGCTCTGCCCTACTGGGAAGCAGGTGGAAGGATGCAGGGAATAACAGTTTACCTGCACCCTGCTTCCCTTCTTCACACCTAGGGACTAAGCACCGGACTTTCCACTCAGGAAATGCTTGGGCTGCAAGTCAAAGACGCCGTTTAACATTTCACAGCCCTTTTCTGAGGGAGCGCTTCCAAAAAGAGCATTGTAAAATCTTTGATGCTTCTGTCTCGCAAATGAAACGGCGAGAGCACCTCCCACCCTAGATCCTAAATGCAGTGGGCATCAGCAGTAACTTCAGATTGCCAACAAACTGCCCATACTACAAAGATCATATTTGCTTTAAAGCATCCCCTCTGTTGCCTGAGCTTACTGTTCTGATTTCAAAATACATCTCAAGAAGCTGACCTCGGGAACATACCAGGCACCCCAAACAGTAACATTCACATCCTAAAACATAGTTTTCTTATTGCTCATCACAACTTTTCTTGATAATTGCTGGGCCCAAGTTTTGTCGAGGATGATTTCATCTGTCAGCAGCTGGTGCGGGTGAGCGAGTGGCCGTTACTGGTACACAGGGAACATCCGACACAGCTACAGTCCTTCACCGGGAGTTGTCTGAACAGCTTTTGTTATTCACATCAGACATCAGCCACACAAGTAGCTGCTGCTTTGTGCATCAGACCCCAATACCGGAGCAGACTCGCCGCGTTTCCAACGCTTTCCCCATGAACACCCTCAGTAGGGTATAGCCCAGCCTCGCTATGCAATCACGTTGTTCGCATAAGCAGTCAATGACATTATTTGCACAAGCCTACACCGAGGATGACCCATTTCTTCCTCCCTGACATCTGGTAGATTTTGTGCGACTCAGTGGCCAGGACAGAGCGCAGTAACTCTAATAATCTTCCACTGCCGCATCCAGGTCCCTTTCAGTGCCTTATGGCCCGCGCCGCTCCTGCCGCAGCGATTATGGAGACAGCAGTTGTGCTGTAATTAGGATCCTCCTGGGCCAGCCAATCTGAATTAGCAGCGGAGGCCAGCTGCTCCGCTGCCAGCCAGATCTTTTTGGCACACCCTCCTCTCGGGCACTCGTCCCCTCCTGGAACCCGTCCTCTCTTCCTGACCGCCGGCAATGCTCGGGCTGGCTTTTGACGAAGAAAATTGCCTCTTTTCCACTGCTGCTGGCCCCGTCCGAGGCTGCAGCCAGCCGAGGCTTTCCCTGAGGAAGGCTGAGCCCGAAGCACAACCCAACGCCCCCACGTCCCATCCCACGGGGACCTGCTGCTGCTTCTGCCCTTCCGCATAGTAGACGTGCACATTTCTTTTAATATCAAAACATAAAGGGGGGAGTATGTCCAATATTTCTTTACCCTGTCCTTTTCCCTTCCTGAGAATGACCCAGACCACCTCCAAGTCACACATTAAGAAACTCTCATTATGGTTTCATCTTTCAGTTTTTTCCAGAGTTAGAGTCCTGCACCATTCATGCTTCCTTTCATTAAGAAAAAAAAGAAGTGGACTTTTTGTTTGTTTGTTTCCTACTGCTACCAACAATATATAATAGCCTGTACTTAAATAAATAAAAAGACCAAACACAAACCCACACATGTGCCTTTTCACTTTTGATTTGTTGCTGTCTCTATTTTCCCTCTGTTCAGGCTTGAGCAACAGACAAGCCATGGTCACATTTCATTCTTGGTCAATTTTACTTCCTTTTTCTATTATTATGAATTATTTCCATGCTGCAGTGAATTATTTATCTTACCTTTTTTCTTTCATTTTAAACATTACTAAAAAAAAAAAAAAAAAAAATCAGTCTACAGTCATCCCTCAAGAGCATCCCCCGAGGAACAACAGTCTCCCAAGAGACTTGCTTGCAGTGCTATACAGCACAGTGCTATGACCTCGGCCATCATAAGATCTAGAACATAGATGTGCCCCTTCGTTTTCATACAGAGCCAGTAGCTTATTCTGACGTGCCTGCTTTCACCCTTCTGCATCTTGTAGCGCAGACGGATGGTCCCCTCAGCGGATGAGGCTAAAAACACCGTAGCTAGTCAGTGCCATTCTGGTGAAAAAAGCTGACTTTAACTAGTTTTCATAATCCTGAGTCTAGGGGGGATTGGTAAAGAGCTACCAGGTTTCATGAAATAGGTTCTGAAAGCAGGAAAATTGTTCACTAGTACTTCCCATGGGAGCAGGTTGACTTTACAACTGTGTTCCTATTCCTAGGTTGAAATTGTCATCAGCTTTCTCTTAAATGAATTTCAAAATTACTATGCTTTCAAACAGAAAAAAAAGTGTCTATGGTGCACTACTTCAAGAATATCCATAAGTTTCTATCACAATTTGCTTTTGTTGGAGGGGTTTGTTGTTGTTGTTAAATTAGCTTTTTAAACACATATTTAAAGTGACAACAGTCTTTCCTTAAGTGGCTTTTTTTTGAATGGTTTGATTCGTTTAGCCACACTAAACCGGCCACATCACAGATTATGAAGCTAAAAGCTATACAAGAGCTGACAGGTATTTTGAAGGAGAGTATATTTGGGGAGATAATGTACATATTCCCCCTCAGTTCAGAAGGGTGCTAGCACACCCCTGTACAGTGTTCAGCACATGCCTTCACCCCACGGCAGGTGTTAAGTCCTCTCAGCCCTCCGCCCACCAATTTAGTTACCACAGGGGCGAGAAACGACTTCTTTGCCACCGCACTGCAATTTCACTTCCCACCAAAATGCCTCCAGGCAGCATGGCCAGAACTTGCAGGCAGCCCTGGAGATTATAGAATCATAGACTAGTTTGGGTTGGAAGGGACCTCCAAAGATCATCTCGTCCAACCCACCTGCAATGAGCAGGGACACAGAATAGAATAGAATCATTAAGTTTGGAAAAGACCTCTTAAGATGCCTGCAGCCTTGTTCTTGTCATCCCCCTCTTTCAGCAGGTACCTTGGGGAACGCAGAGGTTCCCAGAGCCCGGCTCCCACACCCCGCTCGCAGAGCAACCCTACTACCTACAGGGATACGCACAAACCCGGGTTTGGTACTGTCGAAGGAAAACAGCCCGCTTACCATAGTTTTACCTGTTCCTCATTAAAAAAAAAACCATGCTAGAAGAGCATTTGCTGCCCTGCCTGGAGCAGATAGGCAGAGGGGGAGCCCGGAGAGGAGCGCAGGGGGGGATAATTCCGTGTAGTTTCCCTCCCTCTAGCGATAGAAACCGAGATTGCGGGTCAGTCCTGTGCTGAAAGAGGACAAGAGCAGGCTGTAAGGAAATCCCAAAAAGTTAGGCACCTCGCATTACACTGGAGGAACAGGCTGACTCCTCAGACCAGCTCCCGGAGCCCAGCGCAGGAGATGTGTGCCAGGAGACCCCCGCGTCCCAGGGCCGGGGGCTCGGGAGCCCGGTCGTCCCATCCCAACTTGCAAAGAAACCCTCTCTGCCAAGAATTAGGGGCAGAATTCTCAGCTTTGACCCCAGAGGCATCCGAGCACGTTTCCTTACACAGACAAGAACAAAACGGGATGATAAGAGTGAACTGCTCTGGGTCTTTCGTCGCATTTTGCCCTGGTTTAACGATTGCGGGGCTCATAAAAGAGCATGTGTCTTTGCAACACCGCTTGGCAAGACTTTTCAAATATTTACAAAATGTATTTGGTATCCCCTGCTAATAATAGCCCAATAGGTCCCCAGATAGAGTGCGAGAGACTGAGGCACTCTTGTTCTGGTTGCTATTTCGCAGCCTTGCTTCACAATGCTGAAAGACTTCTCAGTTCTTGTAAAAGGGTAAGAGACAGGGAAACAGATTGCAGAGGTTCCCGAGGCTGTTATTTTAGGAAACACTGCTTCACCGGTGGAATTGCACTCTTTCTCCAACCACAGTTGTGTGAGGTCCCTGGTCCTTACTTACTTTTGTTCAACTTGTTGAAACTGAGAATACAAACCCCTAGAAGCAAACAAGCTTGCTGGAAACCTTTCTTGGGCTTGCTCCTCTGTAGAGAAAATTACTAGTTTCGACCACACTACATTTCTGATACCGGATGCCAAAACCAAAACACGATTTCAAAACTCCCTGTCCTTGGCAATGAGCGATAAGACTAAAGCCCACCTATAAAATGGGCAAAGCCAGAGGCTCGCCCTTTGCCACAGGGTCAATCCTAAACCACATGGAGCTACTCAAACTGGAGGAAAGCAAAGCCACATTTGCTGTGGCTGACAATAGAGCCAAACAGGCCTTGCTGGGAGTGCTTCCTAGCAGGGACATACAGGAGAAACCATGTTTTCCACACCCTTCCTTTGGTCTCTGTCACGCAGACATGGTCCCCAGAGGTCTGAAGTTGCCGCTGTACTAGCAAAAGGAAGCCAAAAGCACAAACCCTCTACCAAATCTCTGTGGTAACAGGGACAAGGAAGATGGGGTGCTTTGTATTGCCCATTCCTACAACAGCCCAAACGCAGTCCCTGTGCAGGGCTCCCATCCCATTCTACATCCTCTCCCCCCAAAAGCCACAGCTCTGGCCCCTCTCCAGGGACCACCCAGCATCATGTCTGGGGGTCCAGGGCCAGGACCTCAGCTAAGATGAGGTCCAGGGACAGCCCTGTAGAGTTGGATGGGGATGGTCACTCCTGCCTGCACCACGCTGACGCCCTTAGGGTGCAGGACTCATGGGAGCAGCAAAATCCAAACTCCTGCCCTGACAGGGGTGGTCAGCCCCATTTGCACTCTTTGTATCCATCAGCTATTCTTAGAGAGGGATCAGGCCTGTCTCAGCTGCGGGTCGTGCTCGGTGCAGCAGAGCAGTTACAGCCTGCAAATGAGATCCAGGTCTCGGCTGTGTATTCCCTCTCTTTCAGCATCACTCAAGTCCCACTCAATCTCAGTTTGACTCCAACATGCAATTAAATGCTGTCCTAAGTGGAAACACTCTTGTGAACTGGGCTCGGAAACGCAGTTTTCCCAAAGTACGTTTTAGGAGCAGCAAACTGAAGAGAATGGCTGCTGTCAGGCGTGGTGCCAAAGGCACCACCACCAAAAAGAACCCCTCTGGGGCAGCAGGGTGGCAAGCAGGTTGGCCCCAGATCCAGCTGGTAGGAGGAAGTTTCTCCTTCAATACATGTACTTTTTTGCCTTTTTTTTTTTATCCCCCCCTTCTCTCCCCCTTCATGGTGGAGGGGGGAGAAAGAAGCAGGAGTCACCAGCTGTATTTTGGTGCCAGAAGCATTAACAGCAGGGCTCAGTGGTGGTGAGGGTGCTCTGTGGGGCACATCTGGGGCTCCAGGAAAACTGGAGTGGGGCCAGCCCTAAAGGAGTCACGTCTTTCTCCTTTTTTCAAGAGCACCACAGCAGGCACACCAAGGACACAAACATATTTTGCATGAAAGCCTTGCATAGGATGACAATGCAGCCCAAGCAAGGAGATTTGATGCATGCGGACACACATACGTGCTCTCCTCTCGTGGCTTAATGCAGTCTTCACACCAGGCTGTAAACTGGTATCCCAAAACCAAAATGTTGCTTCGTTACTTAGAGCGCTCCATATAGCACAGGCTTCAGGAACTGCACAGAAACCCTTTGCAATGCATTTGTTGTCCCCTGCACTGCAGTGCTGCCCTGGGCTGAGCCCAGGTTCTTGGTGGGACAGAAACATGTCAACTGAAAAGCCTCTGAAGTGAAATACTCAACAGCCATGGGTTTGCACCCTTCCCCAGTGCACAGCAAGAGGCACACAGGGATGAGGGAGGAGATTCTGCTAAACAAGTCTGAAAATTCCCCTTAACAGTCAAAGGACATGTTAACATTGGCACCAAAAAGAAGCAAGGATGAGTCTGCCAGTTAAGGGAAGAGACATGTAACTGCAGTGGGATTTCTAGGAATAGCTTCATTTCTCATCTCCCTCAAGAATTTATATGAGGAGCTGGAAACACAGAGGATGAAGGTAGGCACATACAGATGTCCCAGGGATGCACTGAGGGACATGGCAGGGCAGTTTCTCCAGGCACAGTTCGCTGCAGATGGGTGTTGAGTACATCCACATTAGTCCAAGGATGTCTCTGCACACTATCTGAATTCAAGGGGATGGAGCAGGGTTGCATGAGCTGAGGCTGTACAGGGAGGCCCCAGGGCTCACCCCATCCCCAGACACCGCCATTCTTCCCACCTAGACCAGCACTGGCAGCCCCACATGCAATATGTAGGGTCAGCTCTGACCATCAGCACCGTAGCACTCATGTTGAGTGAGCTGGACTTTGCTGGATTTGATTGACAAGCAACAATCTGCCATAAGCCCTGTTCCACCACATCCTACAGTGACTACTACTAACTTTGGGCTGTTGGTGGCTCATCCTGACCGGCAGGTCTCTTTGTTTAACCTTTTTCATCCAGTTGGTCACCCTTAGCCTCATCCTAGATCTTGGACTCCCAAAAGCTTCTGCTGGCAGCCTCCACTGACTGGGACCACTCATCCACTGCCATCCCATAGGACCCCCAAGACCTACAATATTAGCAGGAACAAACCCAAAAACCTGTGCAAAGGGTGCATGTCTGAATCTGAATTGCATCCACCTCTAAACTAGCCAAACTGAGTCTCCAAGGACATCACCACCAAGCAAACCTGCCTGGGGTATTGCAGGCTGGAAGCCCTCCAGATCACGGCTTCTTCGATGCTGGACCCACTACGCTTTGGTCTCTCTCATCTGAGCCATTGACAGCCTGTACCAGCGTGGGGCCATGTGCTTTTGGGTGACTCAACCTTCTCCCAAATCTAAAAGAAAACCTTGGAAGAGTGCAGGAACAGCCTCATGCTCCACTTCAGCTCAGCTCTTCTAGAGGCAACAAGCGTATGCATGAGTTGTGAAAGTGAATGCACAAGGAAGATAGGAGCTGCAAAACACACGCAAATGCACTTGTGGTTTCTGGACATTTGATTCACAATGGTTAAAGCATCACCCAACAACATTACCACAGCAGCGTTTGACAAACCAAGAGCCACTCCTGGTTAGAGCATACAGTAATTTTCTACACAGATACTCCGATTTGTCCTTCAGAAAACTTCACAGCCTTGTCATGAATCTCTATGATTTACAGTACCTGCTGCTAGCTGGAGCTCACAGATGGAGCGCCAGTACTCCAGACTGACAATACGCAGCCAGTAACGCTGAGCGAGGATGTGTCACCTCTATAAAGGTTGAAAATAGGACAAAAATATCAGAGAACAGAATAAACTTCTGGGAGAGGCTATTTTAGTCTTCTAATCTGAATATTCAGGCTTAATTTGGTATTTTACAGTGGCCAATTAGACACCCACAAAATGACACAAGGCTGGTTTGCCGCTGATGAGCATTCTGGGTTTGTAATTGTTCTGTCAATACACTTAGTCACTTGCTATTTCATGGCCAACTTACAGGTATCTTTCCAGAGGGGTAGCAAGGAAGGGAACATATTATCTTAAAGAGATATTAATTACAAAGCCATCAAGAGACCATCCTTCCCCACTGACATACCCAAATTTGCTTAACTAGGTTACTTGCCATTTTCAAACACCAGAATTTCAAGTTATCTACCAAAATTACACAGTTACATTTGTGCACTAAAGAAATGGCGGGAGGGGGATGGAGGAAAAGGAGGAAAACACATACACACTTTCCTGGCTCTTAGAAATAGGGAAAGTTTTTTTTGTTATATCAACATCAGATCATCTAGGGAAAAAAAAAGAAAAAATTAACAAGCTAATTGTGGGATTAACCAGCTATAGTTAGCTGTTCAGCAAGGGCATAGGGTGCTTAGAAAGGAACATGCAACTGGGTATCAGTGGAAGTCTCTGCCACAGCAGTACTGTGAGCCAACGCTTCTCCGCTTGTTGCACAGTCTGGAATGGACTGCATTTCTGTCTGTCATGAGCAGATCACTTAAAAAGTGGTAAGAAACATTTCTAAAGGAATGATGAAAAGTGTCAAAACATTTTAAGCGTTAAAAGCAACAAAAGATTTGATTCTGAGTTTCCTCCTCTGCCCAGCCAGAACTATTGTCATCAATGATGCCTGAATCTTCTCATAAGAAATTTTTGGGGGTCTTTTTTTTCCCCTCTACTAAAATTAAAAGTGATCCTATAAGTTTTAAAAATAATCTTATAAACTCTAGACCTATGACATGTTTAATCAAGGAAACCGAGCCCTCCTAGCAGCCAAAGCAACTTCTAGCAGACTTGCTGACACACATTAGGAGATGCAGACACTATGGACATTAAGAAGTGATGGAAAGTTTTCAGCAGCCTCTCACAGGTGTTGTAGACTTGAGGATAAGAAGGATGCACAAGATGATCCATGCATGTCATGCACTTGCCCACTTTACACACTGCAAATCACAGAAGAGGCTAGAACAACCTCCAGTCCCACCTCATCAGTGTGACCCTAGCCATAGCTTAGTTTTAGCGTTAATAACCTGAACTCTGGAGAGGACATCCTTACCTAAGGTGGTTCAGGGCATGCGTGGAAGACCACGTCTGCTCAGCGCGGCTCTGAGCCTGATGGGCCATGCTCTGTGGATGGGGAACTGTAGAGCTCGGTCTCTGTCACAGCATGCACTGGCACAGACATGCCAACCATTCAGCAATTCTAGATTAACAGAGATAATTTAAAGGCATAACAAATGGTCAGCATAGATAGACCTTTATTCTATCTTTATCAGAAGATACTTAACAATCAAAACTATCATACCTGCACCAATACCAGCCTTCACAGCAGTTGACCTCCAGCTTTCTCTCAAACGCTACCTTCCCAAAGGTCAGAGCTTTTCCCAGTTGAGAGCATGAACAAGCCAAGTTTGCCCTGTGGCAAACCTGGTGCTGACTTGTGAGCTCACTGCCAAGCTTTCACTGAGGGGGCAAGTGGTACTCGTGCCAGATTTGGCTCCTGGGGCACTTTGGTCCCACAGGACTTTGGAGAGGCAACAAACATCAGTCACAATCTGATGGGCTGAGGAGAAGGTTCAGGGCATGGAAGGGGTCTCATCTAGAGAGGGATCTTAGAAGCGGTCTGTATCCTCCAGAGGGCTTGGAGGAATATGATTTTCCTAGGAAGAAGGCAGCTTTTTGGTGACCTATTTCCAAAAAATAAGAACTAAAAGTAAGTTGTGTCATCATTTTCTGTTATCCTTATGCCTTTTACTTCCCATTTCCCCTCACACACTGATAACTCCCATCTAATTAACTTAAAAAAAAAAAAACAAAAAAAAAACACACCACAGAAAGAAAGAAGAAAAAAGCAGCCTTGGAGCTAATATCACATGCTTCCAAGACAGGCAGAAGCTTTTTTCAGGAAACCAACAGATCACTCAAACACAGGACTAGTCATTTTTGTGACTCCCATCAGGAGCCTTCTTGCCCTGAAAAGCCTTCATTGTGCTCTCTGCGGGCGGCAGCCAATGCAGACCTCCAGCATCTGATGAACTCAAAAGGATCGATGGCTGGAGGGGAAAGGGGATGCGAAGGGTGACCCTCCTAAATAACTTTTGCAAAGTGACTCATCCTTTCACTGACAGCATTAACATCTCTGCTCCTGCCAGCTGCTCCGACCCTCCGAGCAGTGAGGGAATGTTTTGTTCCAGAGAGGGGGAAAAGGGGGGCACGAGGGGGAAAACAACCCTTCTGCGTGCATGTGTAATTGCCGTATTATTTCAGCTATTTTGACCTAATAAGAGTTACTGCATTAGTCACCAGCCTTGGTACAAACAGATGGATTTGCAAGAATTTAAAACAGAAGGGGAAGGAAAGAAAAGAGATGAGAGATGCCACAGACCCCAGGGCAAAAGGACATCCCGAACATGGGAGGTGGGGAGGTCCCACACAGCATGGCCCCACTGTGAGCAGCAGACCCACAGCACCCTGGGCTCACTCCGAGCGGTGGCTCTCCACCTTTGTGCACTAAGGAGCCAGGAGACCCCGTCCTTCCTCCGACTGACCGGACTCGACCGCACCACTTGTGCTGAAAAAGTTTCTCATGCAAAAGGAAAAGCACAGCTGATGTTGTATAATGGTTTCTTTAAAAAACTCAGTATTTCTGTCTCATTATAGGATCACAGCTTTCAGCTCTTCATCATAAAGCTGCAGTACAAGTCAGGAAGGCTTGCTCGGGGACTATACCTGGTGCCTGGCTGATCAGAAAAGACATGGCAAGGCATCAAAGCAGCATTGCTTTCCTACCCTCTGAAGACTCTAGATTAACCAAACATGAACCTCAGGTTCACAGGGTTGAGCCCACCAACATGAGGAAAGGAGATTCAGTGCATCAGGAGCCAATATTTACTTTTCCAAACTGGAGCAGGCTTTGCCATCATGCATGGAAATATGGGCAGTTCTCTACTAAAAATACTTCTTAGCCTTCCCCCTTTCCTCCTCCCTACAACATGTCCCACTTCCCCTCCAAAAGCTGCCTTTTTTGCATAGGTCTCTGCTGACTCTACTGCCGATGGCGGAGGCGGGAGAACATCTTGCACATGCCTGGCTTCAGCAACAACCCCCCCTCCCCCCCCCCCCCAAAAAAAAGGTCTTCTCCACCCAAGAGCTTCATCCAAGTCCACTGGAAAACTCCCACTGGCTTCCACCTTGGAGTATAAAGTCTCACATTCCTCCTCTGAAGGCAGTAACTTTCCCCACCTTATCCTATGTCCATATTCACTCTTTCCCTCAGCATCCTTCGTGCAACCAGGGCAAGCAATGCAACGTCCCACGTACTGGCACCACAGCATTTACCGAAGTACAGATACAACTGTTCCTGCACAGCGTTGAAGGTAGGGCATGACAGCACGGAAGAGGACTCAGTTAAAGCACAAGAGGCACATGGACCACAACATCTACTGTTTGTGAGATGCCTCTTCCCAAAACTGTGGAAGCTGGGAAGACTGACATCAGCCCGAATGCCAACCCTGAGCCCCAGTGTACAGGGACAGGGAGGGAGAAGCTTCTTGCACTAAATTACAGGTCTGAACTTCAGTGACAGTGTCCCCACTCAATGAAAACTTGTAAGGACCTGCCCAAGCACGTACATTTTCATTTTGAAATAAAAAGAACAAATTTGGGAACATAAAGGTTTCAAATTGTTGATTAGAAGATTTGCATGTAGACAGAGTATTGTTTTCTTCTCCTGGCTCCCTGGGTAGCAAAACAGAAAAATTATGTGTAATTAAAATGGAAACAGTATCAATTAGCTGTGATTCTCTGAGCTGTGGAAAGAGTAAACCAATGAGGAAAGACTGTTCTTGTCCTCTGGCAGCCTCTTCACATCAAGATTATTCTGAAGATATCTTAAATCCACTTAAGCACAAACTATGCAAACAAAATTCAAAAGAAATCAGTGCAGGTGGAGGGTTATTTACTAGCCAGTGTAATACTTGATCAAACATATCCTGAGGAATTAACTTGATTGCCAGTACTTGAGCTCATTTCATTAACGTTACATCCTTGTCCTCCTTGAGTTATGCCCCTGAAATTTAAAGTCTAATCTAGATAGGGACAGGCTTATCTTTTACCTCTACAGAAACTGTCCTTCGTGTCAAAATTTTTAGATACTCCTAGAAAAAGGACACACACAAGTGTGTTAACAAAAGTTAACATGTTACTGTATCCAGTCACACACAAAATCAGGAGCTTAAAAACAATGAGGTAGACTGCACAAAGACATTGCCTGTAAGTCCCATTAAGGAGAAAACGTACTATTGCACGATAACAATCATAATTCTGACATAAAGGAGTGGTTTATTCCTTCTAAAAAAAAAAAAAAACACCACACAACAAAACCCACACTTTTGGTTTTGATATAGACTTATTTTCTTCTCTGAGATATTGCCAAGTCAGAAATTGCATCAGTTAAATCTATTAAGTCACTGTAAAAACAGCTTGCTTGTCATTATTTACGAGTAGCATACTGAGTGCACAAATCAGCAAATATTGACATTCCTGTTTTATATTAGTGTTTCATATGAGGACAGAGTTGGACCTGAACTTGATGTAGACAGAACCTTCTGATAGTTTTCTTTCGCAGGAAGAATTGCCGACATGCTTAAAGTGAAGGAGATAATTTAACACTTTGTGGTGCAAATCCTACATCTCGACTCAGCCTTCCCAAGCCAGCCATTCACTAAAACGCCACCAGCACATTGTCCTTCCATCTTCTTCATGCATATTCTTTGGCTCAGCACCAAAGGGGCAGAAGCAGAAGTACATACAGAACTCATCTGACAAAAATAATAAATAAATAAAAGCACAACTGCATTGAGTCACCATTTGAAACCATTTCATAGCACCATGAGCCCTGTGAAATAAGGACTACTTCTTCCTGACACAGAGAGGGTTTGTTTTGGTTTGCTGGTCATTTTGTCTTGATAGCTTGATATTAACACACCTCACTTAAAATTATTTCTTACGAACAAGCAGACAGCAACTTGCATTCTCTAAAACCTCAGGACTAGTCTGCTGCTGCCAGCCTGGGGAATTTTGGTGGTACCAAGAGCACACCTCGAAGCTGAAAGGAACAGTAACGGTGCGTGGCCAAGAGGAGCCTCTGCTCTGCACCAAGGTTAGCCCAATACCACGTGTCCTGCCCATCCTCTACCACGGTGTGACCCTGCTGGCCTTCCTGCAGGCAGGGAACATGCCACCTCCATACCACCTGCCAGCACCCTTTCAAACTATTTGTCGAGTAGTTATTTGTGAATAATTCTTTTCGTGCTGACACATTTTATAAGTTGGCTGCAGATAATTAACAAATAGGGAAAAAATACAATTGCGTAGTAGAATAATTCATTGCTAATTATTCTCTCAGGTCTAAGAGAGCTGCTGACCTTCTCGATACGTTTCTTTTAGTTAAATGAGTACAAACAGATGCTGACCTTCATCAGAACAGAGCTGATATTTCCTGAGGAAACACAAATGAGGGTGTAAAGACATGACCAAACATATCCCAGCCAGTCACACATTAGTCATCAAGAGCATTTTCCAAAGTGCTTACTAGGTTCTGATGCTCTGTATTTTGGAGGGGGGTAAAGGGCACGTCACACCTCTGACAATTCAAGTACAATGGTCTTGAAGTTGAGCGACCGAAAAACCCAAGGACATAAAATGAGTGGGTGTTTCAGATCACTTCAGCCATTGTTTTGCACATGTCTTTTGTCAAGACAGCTTCTGGACCATCGTTACTCATCATTTGCATCAAGTTTTAAACTAGGGACAGCAAGAACTGCGGGTTTGAAATGTGACACCACACATCACAATTTAATGAGGCCTCTAGGGCTACGTGCAACGCAGCCTCAGTCCCCCTGCACGTACAAACACACTCACACAGTGAATCAGAACCAAGAGCATCTTGCAAAGCACCCCAGGGCTTTATTTAAAGGGAAAAAAACCCTGTGATTTGTCAAAGACACTACAGCTCCCTGGAAGGAACGAGATAGTCTTTCCTGAGTATTTGTGCTTGCGGAGACTTAGAGATCCTTGTCAGGAGTGGAAAACGGAATCGTTCTCGTTTTTAATCCTGAGCAGCTAGTCATTTTAAGGGCGAGGTTTCTACAAAATCATTTTTCTTGACCTGAAAGGGTACACACATACAGCCTCCAACAGATGTGAAAAGCAGTTAAGTCAGTATAGATGCTCCATTCAAGGCCCTCCTGAATGGAGATGCCAGTGCTACATAAAGACGCGTATTCATAGCATCCTCTTACAGCAATTTCAGCCATCCAACTTGGACATTATTCACAGCAGCTAAACTCAAAAACCCAAGTTTCCTCCGCAGTCCCTGGAGCGAGGAGACCGACCAAGTGCAGCTCTGATGACCTACGGGAGGCTAGGATGGGCTGGGTGAGGACCACTGCTCCCCGTCAAGCACTTTTTGAGACACAAGTTAGCGACCTGTGTGTGACTGACCTCCTACAATGAGGTAAATGCTTTATGATGGGTTTCATTTCCCAGGTAACAGGGCTACGGTCAGGGGCTTTAGGTAGCTTTGAAAGCACAACAAAGAATAAAATGACCAAAACGTCATGTATCACATCATGAGGTGAAGAAAGAATCAGAATTGCAGTGATAAACTTTAGCTTTTAATTTTTAAGGAAGAACTGACCAAAATCGCTCAGGTGCCAGTTTCCTTCTAAGGCTTACCAAACCTGGACACACTACTCTTTTCACCTACTCATTCATGCAGACTCAAAATTTTAAAACTGAAAATATTGAGTAACTTTGTTCTAGCATAAAAATCATTAATTACAGAAGACCTACTAAGCATCATCTTTCCATTTTCACAGCCCCATCTCTCTGCAGGCTCTGCATGTGTGGTGCATACATAACCTACAGGAGCTGCCTGGTTTTCCAAGTACAGGCAAACCACCAGTGGTACATGTAGCACCTTGTTATGAAAGTTAGTGCCCAACTCTAGATTTTACACAGAATCTGATATATGGAAATTAAGGGCTTTAATGTAGGATTCATATTTCATACATGACACCGGTTGAAATGCCGATAGGAATAGTGGTCTGATACACCACTTTATCCTACCTACACCAGGGTGGTGCACATCATCCACAAAATGCTGGATTTGAACTTTCGAAAGGTTGATCCAAGAGCCTACACCACTGCTGACACATCCCAAACAAAGAGCTGGAAGGGCTGGTGGCATTACCAAACCCCACAGCCCTGTGATGGCTGGAAATTCAATAGCTGAGATACAACTGCAAAAGGCAATTCAACATTTGGATGACTAGAAAAGGCAATTCATGTCCTATACTGCAAAGGAAGGCAAACAAAGCCTTAAGGTCTTCAACACTTGACCCCACACATCATTTTGACTCTGGGCTGTATGTAATCGGCCCCATCTACAGGGTACAGATCCCCCATCCAGAGCTCTGTCCCTAAGGATGGCTCTGCTGACCAGGACATTTCATAGAAAAATCAAAAAAAAAGAGCTAAACAAACAGGAGAAGTCGTCCTACCAGCTCCCCAAACAGGGAAAAACCCTTCCTGGCAAGCAGGAGTGAAGCTTGAGATTTGTTCTGCATCCCGTGTCCCAACAGGAATCACAGCACTGCCGCCCTGTCAAAAGAAACCCTTCTTTCCTGAAGATCCACAAAGATGCTGATGAATGAAGGGATCCTTGTACCAAGAAGCAGTCGCTGTGTCCACACACAACCTTATCATTAAAAAAAAGCCACATGCTGGTTTGGGTTTGGTTGGGTGGTTTGTTTTTTCTTTTTAAGGCTACAAGTGAAGCTCTCCTCTGCTGAGCTACTCCTCTGTTTGCACTATTCAAATACCTAGAACACTGTCTCTCTTATCAAGACTAAACTCACATAACCGGCAGAGACCTGCCATCAGTTCTTCTACAGAAACATTGTTCTGGAAAAGGTGTCTACCTCTTCCAGATATAGGTAGTTATATACAGTGATCAAGTTATCCCTCAGTCTGTTTCTGATACACTGAATGCGCTAACCTCTTTAGATCTCACCTCATGAGCAGATTTTCTAGCAGCCTCACCATTTTGCTGGCCTTCCCTTGGACTTTCTTTACACACCAGAACTAATTCTACTAATAGTTCAGAGATGAACTGTGGTCCTTTCAACATGAGTTCAACAGTTACAAGTAGAAGAGAAAAAGAAAAAAAAAAAAAAGAACATCAAGAAGATAGGAAGCTAATTTCCCTGAAGGCATAATATCATATGACTATTTGCCAGTTTTGATAAAGTCCCTTTCACAGTGTAGATAGAAGTTGTCATCTACTGTTCTCAGATTATTAGCCAGCATGTGCCTGGATTAGCACATTTAGGTGGAACGGGATGCAGAAGGAATTGCAAAGATAGAGAAGAGCCTAGATCACCTGCACAAGTGAGCACAGAACAGCATATTTTGAATGCCAGCCAGTGAGAGTACATCGAGTTGAACCACAGGAGGAAAGGCTTGCTTGAAAATACTGAAACAAAAAGCAGCGTGACTTGTACCTCAGCGAGTAAAGCGCTTAAAACACCCAAGCTGAAGATAGAAAGGAAAGACACACAGAAAACAAAGCCTCCCACTGAAGAAAAAAAAAAAAAAATAGTTCTTCAGAAAATTGCAGCTACCTTCACTCATGAAGAAGGTACTCTACTACTCCATTTCACAAACCTAAGAGCAAATCAAAAACTCTTTTAAAAAACAAGCACTTACCTAGGACTTTTCCCCAAACTATTCTGCTTCCCCTAGTTTACATGCAGAAAGCCACCCTACTTCATACAGCTAACAGCAATGAAGGTCCCCTCACAAATACCTGTCTTGCTCACCACAGACTTTTGTGATCCTAAAATCATTAGTTTACAAATGGAAACAGCTGCAGGACTGAGGGAGTGGCAGAACTAACATTCCTCCACCCTCTTTTCTCCTTGCTTTAATCTTAGCACTAGGAGATGTGAGCACTTGCAACGTGCTTTATCTTTTGAGACTATTCACTTTTCTTTTACTTTGATACTTTCCTTTGTTACCTTTAATGCTCTGTTTGCATATTCCATGTTGTTTACAGAGGCAGCTTAAGAGGCCTTGGGAGAGAAAGCTAAATTCCACATTTACCTCCACATAAATCTCATCTATTATCCCTGGGGAAATCAAATTCAACTTTTTCAATAACAGCAGAGAGAAGGTGGGAGGAAGGTAGGAACTCATTAGTGAGGTTTGGGAGTGCAGGTAAGAAATAAGATCTGTGGTGGGAGACGGAGGTGGGGACCTGAGAGTAACTGAAGGGTTTGGGGCTGGAAAGAGATCCAGGGGCTACGAGGGTCAGGCTGACCATGGGAGACAGCCTATCTAGAAAAGTCTTCTTCTCTCCCCCCAGCTTACTGTTTCTCCAGCCTCTGCGACTACTCTCCTCACTCCCACCCCTTTTCCTCTTATTCCCCTCCTTAAGAAAAGGCAGGAGAAGCTCAAGGGGCACTGGACGTCAGCATTTGTACATCTTGCTGTCGACCCCCTCACATGCTCCCACCTTGGCGGTGGCCAAGAGCTGGGCAAGCACAAGGCAGGGATGGGCTTCCCACCTGGCAGGGGCAAGGCAGCACTGGAAACCCCTTCTTGTGGACCACGAAGACCACGTACGCAGCCCGGGTGCTGCACCTGCGATGGAGAAAGCCCTGCTGAGGCCGGGAGGGAGGAGGGCAGGTACAGCCGGGCACAGAAGGACCGCCAGGGAGCCGCCGCGCCTCGGCGATGCTGGATTCTGCTCTCTATTAATAGGGCAGCAGCTTCCTGCTCCTGCAAGAGTCAGAGAGATGCTTTGAAGTAAAATCGGCTTTTCCGGAGACTGATCAAAATAGAAATCCAAGCTGCCTAAATCTGCAATGGAAATTTCAATCAACACCACGTTTTTAAATAAAATTTGGACTCTATTCTGGTTCAAAATGAATTGATTAAAGAAATCAGATACACAAATAAGTCTTTTGGTCAGCTTTTGCTCTACACTAGCTCCAGCAAAACTTCCTGTAAAATGAGCATTAACTCTCAGAGATCCCAAGCCCTGGCTTGTGTCGAGACACTGCCAAAGATACCAGCAATCAGGGCATCGAACTGCCCAGAGGAAATAAAGAATCACCAGAAAATTTGTACAGGTAGAGACCCTGTTCTCCAGCTCTGGCAACTCCCAGTTAGCAAAATTCAGCCTCGCAAAGAGTTAACGTTCAATGGGCCAATAAAGCGTGATTGATTCATTGATAACGTGGCGCTGCCTTTGGGAGAGGGAAGAAGCCATCTCGAGAGACAAGCGAGGCAATTGTTTGCTTTCTCTGGTGTTCGCAGAGTGCCCTGCGGTAACCCTCGTGCTCTGAAATACTCATATTGGTTATTTCGAAGTTGGGTGCAGAGCTGTGCTTTCCCATGGCTGCCACTAATGACTTGCAGCTGTTGCTAATCTGTGCCTCTGATTTCCTTTGATTACTATGTGTATTGATGCCTGTGGTAAATAGGCATCTGCCAGGTGCCAGCACAATCAGGGGGAAAATATAAAAAGTTCCCTGTTTCAAATTCAATGTGACATTGTGCTTGTCGAGAGGCAGCCGTTTAACTATTTAAGGGGAACAGTTTCCTGGGCTCTTTGCTGGCCTCCTGGCTATGGAGGAGATTCTCGTGCGTTTCGGTGATGGCAATCCCCAGCCTCCCCTCCCAGCCCCAGCTGTAGGAAATAGCCACGGGGAGAAGTTGGCGGCTACGGGAACCATCCCAGCCATATAACAGCCCACGACACGTGAGTTCGGCTCCGCTATCCCGGAGGGCGAAGGCTCTCCGGCTCGGCTCAGCTCATCTCCCCCCGGGTGCAGCATCCCAGAGCAGCAGGACGTCTGGTCCCACGCGAGGACTCGGGCTGGCCGCAGCCCGCTGCCCCTTTTCTCCTCGCCACGCTCTGCTCCTGCTCCATAGCACGCTGAAAGGCACCTCTGCTTGCAATCTCAGTGTAAAAAGCGTGGAGCTGCAGCTTCCCACAGCCCATTAGGAAAATATCTGTCTTGCTGGCAGCCAAGGCTAATATTAGATTTTCCAGAAGGAAGCATGAGGGTCTCACAATAAGAAACATCCCTGGAAGAGTTTCCCCAGCAGGCTGCTGTAGCGTGACCAGTTACGAGCGCTCGCGTTTTGCCTCAGCCCCCAGTGCCCCTCCAAGCAATTTCTCTGGGCGTTTCTCATTCCTTCCCTGTCACAGCAGCCAGCTGAAGATACCACACAGCTGCTCTTCACTTCCATCCATCATCCTTCTTCCTGGTAGCAGGTAATTATTTCCAGCTGTTAATTATCCAAGACCATCACACCTGACCCATATTGTTTGCCTTTCATTTGCACCTCATGTGCAGGAAAATAAATAAATAAAGGAAAGCCTCAGAGAGGCACCAGTTATGTGCCAGTGCTAGAGAAAGGAGCAACCTGCCCTCTCAAGAGCTGCTTTTGTGGTTTGTTTCCTTGGGGTGGGGGGTCACTATTCACTTATGTACCAGGTTACATTTAAGGGACCGCAATAAGTTGAAGGCACAGGCCTTCTGGAGCATGCATAGGCATCCACAGCACTGGCTCATTTTTGTTTCTCTGTCTGCTCAACTTGCTTCCCTGAGTGCTGTGAGCTGCCCTGGGTTCAGGAGAGCGGGGAACCCATGGAGCACAGCAAGGATGCAAGCCCCTTCCTTGCAACAGCGCTGGAGGAGAGTCCCAGATATCCAAATTTGCTGCAGGTAAAGTCTTTTGGTTTAGGCTTGTTCTACTCCCTACTAGAAAGAAGGGAGTGCTCAGCTTAGGAAAGGCCAGTGATGCTGCACCTGAAAAGCCAGAGGGTACATGACTGCAAGAGTTACATTCTTCGGAGCAGTCATAGCTGTACGCTGACATTTCAGACCCCCTTCCTACTAGGAAAAGAAGGCTGAAAATTTAAGTCATGTATCCAAATATGCATATACAATTTCTATAGCTAGAGCAGTTCACCCTAGCTACAAAAACAATTAAGAGTCATCTGATACTATCATTTAAGTTTTGTGGAAAGTGCTAGATCTAACTCCTTATAGATCATTGGAAAAGGAAAGCTGAGCATACCCATCCTCCTAAAACAAGGCAAAAAAGGTGCCTTAGAAATCAAAGGGCTCTTAGTTAAAAGGGATAGGGCTGAGCTGTTTCAAAGAGCCAGGATGACAGAGGGAGTTGGAGACAAGCTTATCCAGGTGCTGAAGGAGAAAAGCCGTTCATAAGTGTGCTGTGGTACACAGCCCATGGGAGTGGTGGAGAACATGGTTTTGAGCCAGGAGTCAAGCTACAGGAGATTAGGATTTTGAATAAAGATATAGCCTCCTAGTTGTTTGATTGCTACCAAGTTCAGGATAACACAACCTTGTACATGGGAGGTACAATCTGACTTCAGAGACAGCAGAGTTCTCTATCAGCCTTTTCTTCTAAGTGGAATAACCTTAAAGACCTCAGCTTTTGGCTTTGGTCATTATGTCATATTTCACTGATGTAGAAAAAGCAGACTGATTTTGGTAATTGTCACTGAACAAGAGAAAGCAAAAAGTCCTGTAACGACTATGACATATATCCAAAGAGTTTTCTTTAGCTTAAAGACTGGGTGACTTTGTGGTTGGGGCAACACCGACCCTCAAGGCTTCAGCCAAGGAAGACCTCGTGTTCGTCCCCTTTTAACCAACACTGACACCCCAGCCTTCCTCCGGGCTGTAAAGCAAGTCCCTCCGCGCTCCCGGCTTGGGGAGGAAAAGATGGACTTTGGCAAAGAGCGGCAGAGCGCAGTTTGTGGCACTTCCCAATTAGCATGTTTTAGCTCACTTCAGAAAGTCACATATCCTTGCTCAGATGTGGCTGGGGACTCAAGGGGGCAGGAGGGGTTTACATTTCACCACTGAGAGTCCCAGAGGTTTTGCCAAGTACTTACTAAGTTATTTAGAAGGAAAACAAGAACCCGGCTGGGCTTCTCCTTTGTTTTGGTCCTGCTCTGGGCTCAGGCACCTGAGCTGGCAGCTGCATCTCTCTCTAATGGCATGAGGGAGAAGGGACATTCACGCTGTCGTCCCAGCTGGCATATCCTGTTTCTGTAAGCTTGCATCTTGTAACTAGCCTAAGCTAGTCAGCGCTGTGTTTTTCAAGGAAAAGAAAAACATCCGAACTTTGGCATCAAAACCCCACTGGAAACTGGCTGTTGCCTAGAACGTAACCAAGCCCTGCAGCTCGGCTTTCATTACAGCAAGATTTCCCAGGAGAAAATGCCCAAAGGACTGACAGCAAGAAGTTTTCTTAGGATTTACAGTCTCAGAGACCTGGTTTCTGCAGCACTAAAACACACACACCCCACCCGTCCTGCTCCAAATCTGTTCACAGCCTGACACCACCTTTGCTGGGAGCACACTTCTGTTCCCAGCCTTCCCAAAAGCAGCGGGTTGGAGGGTGCCCGAGGACCGGTTGGATCCCAGAGGCAAAAGCGGGGTCTCCCAGGCATCCCCTTCCATGTAGCAGCAGGGAGCGCAGAGGACGGACAGAGCCCAGGCTCCAGCCCCAAGCACGGGGCCGATGCCAAGGAGAGGTACCTGCACCGGGGAAGGCACATGGGGTCAGTGCCCGCAAGGGAAAAGTGGGGACCAGACCAAGACGCAGAGCCTGCCCCTGCTTTCCTAAATGGATTTGCACTGTTACACTCTGTCCCCCAAGCATTGCTTCATCCCCCAGGCACGTTGGGCAGCATTAGGTGACGGTAAGAGCCCCTTTTACAACTGTGGGCACCACAAAATAATGGAGTAGGGCAAGTGCCTAACAGTGGACAGATGCACTGCTCGGCTTGCCACTCTAATCTCTTCCCACCATACCTAGGAACGGTTATAAAGATAAAAGAGAGGCTGGAAACTGTTATTGTATCAAAGCAGATCTGTGGTATCCAGATTTTGTGCGGTTCTATTGTATTCTCCTGTGCTGGCTCTCTATTTTTAAAATCTAAGCTAGGAAAAATAAATTACTCTCGACCTGAGTGTGAAAAAGAGTTTTCTTTCATACTGGCATCTTAACTTTATCTGATAATGAGACCCAAGTAATTTCCTTGAGTTTCAGCTGCAGCAAGTAATGAAACAGTGAAATCTTTCTTTGCTGATTAACAGTATTTGGCTTCTAGGGAACCGAAGCAATTCTCCAGTCTCAGGAACATTAGAAATTTGCAGGTAATCCTAACCTCATCCGTGTCCCCTCTGCCTTCCCAGCTTCTGTCTCACTCAATGTGTTAGGTTGGCAGCACTGCAGCAGAACATAACTTCCCAAGTCATTAAATTGATTTAAACCTCTTGGGGTGGGGGGTGGGGGAAGTTTATGGGATTTGTGTTCTTATTTTCTGGGTTTCAGATCCTTAAGGGACGTATTTTCAAGATTTTCTTCACAACCAGGCGAGGAGGCCTACTTACTCTCCCTTGGTATTTCTAGCTGTGTCGTCTCATCCAAAGTACCTGGAAAGTCAATGAGAGGCTATTAACTTCAATGGGCTTTTGGTCAAATGCCTAACATTGGTTTCATCCATACAAAACCATATCTTCCTGCAAGGCTATAGCTGCATTCAGGCTGTGTTATGAATCCACATCATTTTTAATTATATAAACTCCACATCTTCTCTTACAAGTTTTCAGATACATCAGCACATACTCCAAGCCTCAACACTTGTGTTTCACAGTGAATATCCACCTGCAGAAAGTGGCTCGGCTCAGCTTATCTCAACTTTTCTTTTTGCAGCCAGGGGACCATAGGCAGGCACAGGCAAAAGTGGTCATGTTTTGAAAAGAAGTAAAAGTGTTGTACGTGAGACCAATTATGGCAGTAACCCATAGCTGTGTTACAGAAAGAACAATCTAGAGTCTTTGTAGAGAAGCTTTTTGGAAAATAGCTAGTAATTTTGGTGCCCAATTGGATATAAGCATCTGGTTTCCAAAGGATGCTGAATATCTGTTCTCTGGCAATAAGATACCTCTGCAAGTTTCAGAGGCTAGGCATTAAAGAAAAAAAAAAAACAACAAAAAACAAACAAACAAAAAAAAACCACCAACAAACAAAAAAGGCACCCCAAAGCTTACCAACCACTTGGCTGCAGGCTGCCATAAACTCTTTCTTTTTCAGTCTTGAGACAATTGTGTAAGACGTTGAAGCTACAGACAAAGCTTCCAGAAGGTTTTATTTCCAAATGCTCTATCATCTTTGCTGATACTTGTGGATGGGCTGCTCATGGCACCTGCTCAGCCTACAGTAACAGAGCACGACATTAACTCTCGAGTCTGTAGCAACCACATGCCTGCCTATAACTGAAGTTGGTTGCACGCACTCATACATAAGCCTACTATTTGTGTATTAATTGAATAAGCTTTCAAAAATAGTTTAAGCAAATTAGTTCCTGACACACTGCACATCTTGAGCTTTCCATTTGTGGCCTTTCATTCATAAGCGATCATCCGCAGAGTGAAAAGAAGCACACTTCACTCTAATTAGGGAGGAGCTAATTATCCTCCATCAATTAGATCCTACAACACTTATCTGTAAACAGTGGCTAGAAAGGTACATAGCAGATTAGTGACTGACGACCTAATTAATAAGAAATAACGAGCTCCTTCCTGCACAAGATGGAGGAAACGTGCTCTCACACCTTGAAAAAGCCCGGTGATAAGAGCCACAAAGCTGACCACAAATGCGGCAGGAGTCATTTCATACATAAGATTTCGCTAATTTTTACATCCTACGTGCAGCGTGTGCTTTCCTGACGTTGCTGTGCAGCAATGCCGCATCGCTCCGCGTGCGGCCGATGTGGTTGTGCCTGCCTGGCAAATACATCCAGGGCTGCAAAGCTCCCCCAGGAGAGGGGTTGGGAATGATTTATGGTGAGACGGGACAGTGGAAACTCAGGGGCCACAGACTCTCTCTTCTGGGTCTTCTCTGCCACTAGCAGAGCGGGTTGTTTCTTGGTCTGTCTCAGGGCACACAGACACGAACTGACCTCCGCTGCATTTGTGAAACGTTTAACGCACACACAACCGCCCAGTGCTGTGTTTCCTCCTCTCTGCTTCTCTGGACTGAAACAACTTTCACCTCTTGGACAGTGTTTTCTGAGCCTTACCTCACCTTCTGAGCCCAGTTTTATTACCATATATTGCCTCTGTCTTTCTTAAAATGTGGTTTCCAGAATTGCACTCTCGTCCACCGACGACTTAGTGCTGCAGAGCCGCAAGAAATACTTCTCTCCCACATCCTACCAGAGTGATTAGTGCCCTTTTTTAATGACAGCAACCATGTTACTAACAGCCTGAGGACAGAGCAGAGCAAGCCCCATACTACCTGAGGTCATACCATTATTTTTAAGCTTTGCTACCTGCTTATAAGACAGTCCACGTTCTTATTTGAACCAAGATATATGCCATTTTCACTGCTTTCCCCTTACCCGTCTGGATAACTATCCCATCACAGAAGGGAATTGGACTGGTTCAACATGATTTGCTCATGATAAACACATGTTGGTTGTGTTTTTAATAACATTTTAAATGCTCTTGGTACTTACAAGAAGGAGTGTTAAATAATTTGTTCAGCTATCTTGCCAGGCCTTAGCATTGGCCAACCTGGTTAAACATTTCCAGGCTCTCCTCTCCCCACCTTTTTAGAGATAGGAATCATTCTAGTTTATCTTCAGACCTCTGAGATCTCTGAAGTTAATTTCTTCTTCACCTTATTCTGCTGATCTGAATACACTCAGCTTCTGTAAGTTTTAATTGATTTTGACCAGATACTTTCTCCAAACAACTGAAGCAAAGAAAATCTTGAACTTTCTAGCCCTTATGCCTCATCTGCTATTTGTACTTCTTTAAATTAAAGATTTGGTGATTTATTATTTTTTTTTCTGATTGCACCTCAGCATGTTTATGCTGCTTTGTTGCGGTCACTGTCACTTATGAGTCCCTGTTTCTACCTATCACGTAATTCCTTTTGATTTCTAGGTCTTGGCTCCTGGTGCGGTTGGATGCTGGTCTCCTGCCTGGTTTCCTCTTTCTTTCACATCAGGATAGTTTACCATCCTGCTTTTGTTAGCAGCAGTTTCAGTAACTGATGGTTCATTTATCCTCAGGATTATCTTCCCAGAAGACACACATTTACCTGTTTCCCAGGCTCATTGATGTCTGCTTTTTGAAGTTCATTACTCTTTTCTGCTCCTTTCACTCCTTTCTTTCCTCAGAACAGCAATTCTGTTGTTTCATGGTTGCTTTCACTCAAATTGCCTTCTACCTCTGGTTTATCTCCATCCAGTACTCCCTTACAGAGTCAAATCTTAAAACAGACACTGCTCTGAGATTTTCAATACTGTAAACCCTGAGTCTAGATTAACAGGGACAATGAATAGACATGCATGGAAGTGATGCTCTGGTGTTTAGGCACCAAGGTGTCTCACCAAGATGTCTCTCTTACCCTCCATCCAAAGAAGAAACACATCAGGTTATAGTAAAAACAAACCCAAGATTCCCTTAAAAATTCTTCTATCAGTATTTAGTTAAAAATATCAAGAAATAAGTATTCTGCAGATCAATAAGTTATATCAGTCAATCAAAAATCCTATGATTGTCCTATGAAATTTGTTCTAGCCCACAAACAAAAGTCTAACTATGAAGCCTTTGAAAAGTTAGGAAACTAAATTATTCCTGAGGAAATCATTGGCTGAGGTTACATAGAAGCAAAATGCAACAACAATAGCAGAAAAAGGAAGGGGGGGGGGAGAAAAGAAACAGCTTAGAAGAACTCAAAACCCCAGAAAATGCCCTGTTAGGAGCTGCCCTCTCCTGTTAGTTCAGGAATCTCCACAAATGATCGCAACAGTACAGACAGACAAATACTTTCTAAGGGGGACCTGGACCCAGGCTGCTTCATGCTTTACACCAAGCAAATTTTGTGGGATGAGGTACCAGAAAGCCAAGGCATGATCTGGCTGGGAAGGGAGCAGCAGTGGCAGGGCCAGGCTACCCCATCCCATTCCTCCAGCATATACAGTCATTACACACACCAATATTGTTCCTGAAGCATGTGTAACTCTGCACACCCAGGAACAGGCAGAACGGAGGGATGGACAACGATTTAACACACACAAAACCCATTTATACTGAAGCTTCAGGGTGGTTTTTGAGGAAGGAATGTATGATGGAGCACTGATCATTTTCTGGAAACAATGAAAAGACCAATTTTAGAAAGCAGCAGAGGAAATGGAAAGAAAATTTGTTGCTTCTGTACATAGCGATCTGTTCCTTCTACTTAGCATGAGCAAGGCCTCAGCTGGAGTACTGTCTCCAGTTTTGGGCATTATGCTTTGAGGAAGATAAGGACTAAAAGGACTAATAGGAAAGCATTTAGCAGAGAGCCACAGGAACAATCAGAGGTCTTGAAGGGATTGCTTATGAGAAAAATCAGGTTAAACAATGTCAATTTATTCAGAGGAGAGAGAACTGAGAGAAGCAATGGAAAGAGTTTAAGAATTAAAAGATTTTTATCCAAGAAAATCTGGTTTTCATACTGAAGACAAGAAACAGATGTTCTGCAGCACCATGTTAGTGAGGAAAAAAAATCAGGTTAAACAACAGGAATGGGATTAGTCTGATTAAACACAGGTGTCTACACCACAGGCATCTTCAGCTGAAGAAGACAACATCAGCAAAGGTTAGGGTGAGACTCATTTTGTCCTCAGTAGATGACTACAGACAAGTTCAGCTCCACTGAGCACAGAGACTAGATGTCCATTGAACATCACGGCAGGCAAGACTGCTAGGTCAGAAGAGCAAGTGAGAAGTTGGCAGAGATGACTCCCAACTTTCTAGTGAGGGCAGCTAGCCCAGGAGCAGACAGCCAAGGCAAAGCGGTGGGAGCTTGTATTGGGTTTCTGTGGCCAGGTTTTGGTAGCAGGGGGGGTTAGAGGGGTGGCTTCTGTGAGAAGCTGCTGGAAGCTTCCCCTGTGTCTGACAGAGCCAATACCAGCCGGCTCTAAGACGGACCTGCTGCCAACCAAGGCCGAGCCCATCAGCAATAGTGGTAGCACCTCTGGGAGAACATATTTAAGAAGGGAAAAAAGTTGCAGGACAGACAAAAATGGCAGTTGGAGAGAGGAGTGAGAACGCTTAAGAGAAACACCTCTGCAGACCCCCAGGTCAGTGCAGAAGGAGGGGGAGGAGATGCTCCAGGCGCCGGAGCAGAGATTCCCCTGCAGCCCGTGGTGAAGACCATGGTGAGGCAGGCTGTCCCCCTGCAGCCCAGGGAGGTCCATGGTGGAGCAGATCTCCACCTGCAGCCCAGGGAGAGAGGAGCCCACGCTAGAACAGGTTTTCTGGCAGGACTTGTGACCCTGTGGGGGACCCACGCAGGAGCAGCATGCTCCTGAAGGGCTGCACGCTGTGGAAGGGACCCACATTGGAGAAGTTTGTGGAGGACTGTCTCCTGTGGGAAGGACCCCACGCTGGAGCAGGGGAAGAGTGTGATGCATCCTGCCCCTGATGGGGATGAAATGGCAGAAATAACATGTGATGAACTGACTGTAAACCCCATTCCCCATCCCCCTGCACTGCTGGGGCTGGGGCGGGGGGGGGGGTGTAGGTAGAGAATCCAGGAGTGAAGTTGTGCCCAGGAAGAAGGGAGGGGTGGAGGGAAGGCGTTTTGAGATTTGGTTTTATTTCTCATTACCCTACTCTGGTTTATTGGTAATAAATTGAGTTAATTTTCCCCAAGTTGAGTCTGGTTTGCCTGTGACAGTAATTGGTGAGTGATCTCTCCTGTCCTTATCTCAACCTACGAGCCCTTTGTTATATTTTCTCTCCCCTGTCCAGCTGATAGAATGGCTTTGGTGGGCACCTGGCACCTAGCCAGGGTCAACCCACCACAGAGCTTCACCGCTTCTAAGGGCACCGGGACAAGCCTGTGGCAGCAAAAGTTTCAGAGAAGCCAGACGCTTCTTTGGGGAAGCGGAGTGGAGCAGGTGACCCAGTGAGGTCCTTCCCAGACCTCCCATCTTGCAACCAACATCCAGGGGCAGTCACATAAAGTGGAAGATCTGTATTGTCTCCCCAATATGACCCAGCTACGTCGCTCCTTTGAAGAGTGGCTAGTGTTTGTTCATCGTCAGTGATCGCTGCAGCAGAATTGCTGTTCCACAGACTCACAGACCTGTGCAAACTATGGGTGGCTTTGCCAAGGATAGAGTAGCCTATATTTGTCACCTTCAGCACACCAAGCATCCCTTAACACTGCTGCAAGCAAGCAGCAACTCACAATCCCTGCAGCAGTACCAAAATCAAGGTGAAGTAGAGTTTGTGATGAGCCCGAGTTGCAGTTAGAGAACCGGAGCAGGTTGCCTGCCATTGCTGGTCAGAGCACATGGTGGCACAGCCAAAGAGAGATAGGGAATGCCTGTGCTAACTTACAGTCCCTTTCGAGCAGTATTTTTGGAATACAGCCTTAGCTGGCAGTGCTCCAAGATGGGCTGTGCTTCATCTGGTGTGTGCAGAGAAACATTGGGGGGGGGGGGGGGGGGAAGTTTCTTGTTGGTCTCCTGAGAAAGCAAAATGTATGGGAAGGTAAAGCAACAGCTACAGCTCTGCACCTCCACCAACTCCTGCTGCAGGCAGCTGTGCACAAGTCATGACATTTGCTCATGTCAGCCCTAGCACACACCAAAAAGTGCTGGTGAGAAAACAGCAGGAGGGATGCCCGAAAGAGAGAACAAGGAAAGTCTGGTTTCACAGAGGAGGTTTCATTCCAGCCAGAGACCAGCATCGTGACAATGTCCAATGCAACAGGCACAGAGTGGCTCGGACTTCTTGGGACTCTCATTCAACTGTGCATCAGGCAAAAGTATAACTGGACTCAAAATACTGTCACACCAAAAAAATTCCCATGTGTGTCAAGGTGCAAAGGCAGCATTTATGAAGCATCTTATAGTAATTTATTACTAAAACTTAATTCACCACAAATATTTATATGTTTAATAATAATACATACAATATTTAGCTATAATATAAATAAGTAAAACAACACTTTGATGAGAATGTGTTTTAAAGGGCTGTTATTAACTCTGCAAATTGGGGAGCCTTGGAATACAGACATTTCATCAACCAACCCTGAGCTGCCTGCTCAGGTAGATCCCACAGACATCAAATCAAACTTTAAGAAAGCCATTCTGAATAGGACACAGACAACCCTAAGTAAACCGATACTCCAAGTCTCTGGTGAATTTGAGCCAAACCCCTGTTGCAGATCAAATCCACAACACTTTGGGTTAGCTCTGCCTTTTCCATGCTTGGTCCCACAAGGCACAGCTGAATGGCACCAAGGCCGAAAGAAGAATTGCTGCTCTAGACCCAGACCCAGCACAGCCACGCACCCAGGTGCTGTGCGATGCCCAGCCACCACCGTGGAGTCCCTCTGCCACCACAGATGTAGAAGAGCCACGATCGTGTCCATCAGCACACCAGCCACTGACACCAGGGTCCTGGCCACTTCTGCCAAGATCCACAGTTTGGGGAGGTTCAAGAAACATCTGATATCTGATTTTATGGATTATCTAAATAAACGTTAAATTCAGAAACATTTTAATCCACCCATGGTTAAAATCCAGGCTTGTCAAACAACTCCCTTGGGCAGGGGCAGCTCCTTTCTCAACTAGCCAGCTCAGCAGTTGTCCGACAGCTAACGCCACTGAGATGGTTAGGACTGGTTAGGATTACCATGTCAGGAATTTATCCCTCTTTACCTGCCACAAGAAGTACTGGACAAACCTGATGGCAAACCACCATTGCTTTCCACCTCAAGGGCACTGAAGGAAAAGGCGGATTTAAAGGGCAAAATAGTTCTCATTTGTATAAAAGTGAGCATGCCTTCCAACCCATAAAGCCTGAGGGAAGAGTGACAAAATATTATTGTCCAGGTAGAAGCACTGATTTTTTTTTTTTTTTTTTAAATACCTGCAAGGCACCACGATCCAGTGAAGAGAGGAAAGCCAGTCCCTTGCCACCAAGTCGAACGGGAAAGCAAATCTGCATGGACATGGCTGCCTATGCCTCCGGCTGCTCTTCTCACCCCGGGAACACTGCAGCTGGGAATAAATTGGTCACGATGTTAAAAAACAACACGATCACATCTGTTTTCTTTCTGCGTGTATCCACCACTAGAGGTCATCGCCTATCTCCTCCTCTGGAGAAGGCTGCCCTCAGTTAAACCCCGGGGGCTGAACACGACAAAAAAATTACATACTTTTAAATCAAACTCTCTGCTTGAGGAGTTCCAGCCCGAATGACTGATAAGAGATGACTGCAGAAACTTTAAGCCTGCGATTTTTCCTTTCTTAGCCTCCAACACTTAGCCTGGGGGCTTTAGGTTTGATACACAAACTTCCGCAATCTCACTCGGGTTTCTTGTCCAACTTATATCTTCTGGCATCCTTTCAAGACAAAGCCAGGCTATTTATTTTTTTTAATCCATCCATTTAATTCAAGCAATGTCAGGGGATTATACTTTACCTGTGTGCTTACACCCAAACTCCAAAGGACGCACACAGTTTTCTGCCTGCCATGCAAGTAAAGCAAAGCATTTTCTCAGATGTTTTTAGTCAGTTTTACATGAAGTTTAAGTCCTGATTTTGGCCCTGATGCAGCTGGCTGTGAAGTTCATCTGAATGTTTGCCATGCACATGGTTCCTAGCATGAGGAAAGGCTGTGAATGGGAGTTTGTACATAAAATATTCATTCTTTTTCCCTATGCCTCAAATGTGACTTCACTGGAGTCAGTCAGCTTCTGATTTGGTTTTTTGGGATCATCGAAGCCAGTTGGTCATTTTAATGTCCTCAGACATATCAGGGGGAAGGGGGGATAGAGGGCAAGAACTTGGATGTGACCTCTGCTAGGGTCTGCTCCCCTGCCATTATTCTAAGGTAAAAAGAAAACAAACACACAGAACAGCTCTGGAAACATAAGCACCTAAATCCTTTGCTAGTTGCAAGAGAAGTATTGCAAACATTGGGGTTTGATATCACCAACACCTGAGACTTGTGAACCATTGTCTAATAAGTTTGAGGTATGTGCTACTGGTCTGGCTATGCCCTGCACCCAATTACTTACGGCTTTGTTACACCATGATTTTGGAAAAGACCTTGCATCTTGATTTGGCAACTCCAGATGTTGGAGAATTCACTATGTTGCCCAGGCAAGCTGTTTCAAGAGTTAAAACACATTCCTTGTTACAAATTGTGTCTGGTTTCTAGTCTGGACCTGCAGCATGGGTATGCAACAGTGTAGTTTTTGGACAATGCTCCATGAGAAATAGTCTTTTGCACTCATAACCTGCTGTTATTAAACCTGTTGGGTGGTGCATGTCCAGGGTTTGGTATCTGTGGGCTAAATTTCTCCAGACTATCTCACAGGGCCAAGTCAAAATGTAAAATCCTTCCTGCACAGTGACTCTTGGTCTTCACCTGTGACCAGTGACAGCTCCGCTGATGCAGAGGATCCACTCGTGTAGCCTATAGCACCCAAAGTTACACACTGCTCCAGAATTAAAGCCCAGATGCGGTGTGCTCAGATGTTTCACAAAGCTGCAATGCCCTGGCTGTCAGCAGCAGCTCTGCTTCCCCCATGCTGCACCCTCCACAGCCACAAGCCCAAAATCTTGCAGGAACATCTCTCATGTTTCCAACTGGGGACAAATCAGGGCAAAACAGGAGTTCATCAAACCCAGATGGGCTTTATCAGTTATGTAGGGCCACAGTATGTGCTAGGGAAGGAAAAAGTCAGCCTGCATGCATGTAGCAGGGGTGGAAATGCCACATGTCTCACCATGCAGCAGGGTGGGAAAGCCACTCACCTTGGGGAAATGCACTGCTCTTTGGAGAGAGCTCTGCTTTTTGTGTGCCTTTCACCATCTGAGAGTCACCTGCGCACCTCCAGGAGCTTTTTGACTTTGCCTCTGTCCAATTTTGTACCTCCCCAGTGTTCCAATAGCGTAGCAAACCTATCATGGCAAAGACAGATTCACCTTCGTGGGGGGCAAGTATTACACCACCATCTCCTCACGAGGCTGTCTGACCCACAAGCAGCCCCAACTCACAGCTCCCATTCCCACCCGAGTGCACCGTCAGCTCCCCTAGGTCTCACACACATCACCTTCGTGTGTCCAAACAAACCTCCAGGCTCCAATGAAGGGGGCCATCATCTCCAATTCCCTGGTAACAGCCTTTAAAAATGTTATAGCTGGGTAAACAGTCACCACCTTTTTAAGACCATTGCACATTTGTTCTTTTTTTAACAAGAGATCATTAACCTTGTTTTAAAAATACACAGGTTGGAGGGCAGTAGTTTGAGTATTATATTCCTGGTTGGCTACACACACTGTCCTTGGTGCCAGGAGTTTACATCCTATCAAGGATTTAAGCTCTTCTGGGATTATGGCAAGGTTTTCATGATGGCTGAAAGCAAGGGTCACTCCAAGTAATTACTGCAGCTGCCCCCAAGGACACAAACAGCAGAAATGATTTATCACCATTGACACCACGGCTCCCTGAGGTGCCAGGGAACAAAAAAATGACTGAAGCAATGGTAATGGGATACCTGAAGTATTTCTAGGCATCCTGCTCCCAGCAGCTAAAGCCCTCGTAGTGGGCTCCCTGCAAAGATTCAGGCCAGGAGGAAGGCATAGAGAAAGAGGGTATAAGGAAAAGTCATTTTGTAATACTCCGTTTCCATCACTGCTCTTGCAAGCCGCTGTTTGGAGGTGGAGGGGAGAAGCCTGCTGGGTGATAACAGCATGCAAAGGTGTTAGTTGTTGCCGAGGGCATTTAGAGAACAGGAGAAATGCTTACATACCCGTAACATGTTTGTACTGGGATGAACAGGCCACAGCAGCACACACAGAAAAGCTCTGGTAAACTTTCCAAAAATGTTTGCAAGGTAAAAAATATTCTCTTCATCATGTTACTATTTCAGAAGTAGTAACTGGACTCCCAAGTTTGAAGGTGAAATCTTAGCCTAATCAAAATCCATAGGAGCTTCTCCCTTTGGTTTCTGTAGAAAATCCTTGTGTTTTCACCTGGAAGCTTGAGAAGAGTCCAGTTTTAAAAGTTAAGGTGAACTGCAGCCCTGTTCATTTCCTAGAGCTGGGAGGGCCAAGAAATATCTGATCCCAATAACCCATCTCAAACAATCAATCAATGCCCTATTTGTCTGCCTTGTGAGGTCTTCCCTACACCTCTTCATAGGGAAAAAAAAAAAAACCCACAAACAAATCTTTTGGGTCATGGTCCATCATTATTAGGTGAGCCTGAAGCACTTAGAAGTTCAAAAATAAAGGTCTTTTGCCTATTTTATTGAGATCACTCCAGTTTCCTCAGCAAAGTTTTTGTTGGGGGTTTCTCACCGCATCTGTGTGGACGTTATAAGGGCACCGTTAAGAAGAAACCAGCAAACACAGGGGAAGCAAACCTGGAACAGCAATGCTACAGAGGGAAAACGGCAGCTCTAATTTTCTCTCTACTTTGGGAAATAAACTTCGGTGACAAATATGCTTCATGACTAATTACCCACCGAAACCTGCCTTAGAGTGCCAGAGCTTCCCACGGTTGTTTTGCAGGAGGTACAGAAAACAGAAAGACCACGATATTTCAGGATTATTTCCCTGCTGTTTAACTTTGCAAGTTTAGCGGCTCCGCTTGCAGCCCGACACCACAACCAGGCATTTTTTTAACATTTTTTAGTTACCCCTGGAAGTCACTAGATGGCAGCAAGAAACTACACTTGGCAGCACGATGGGCCGCCTCCTACCCGGGGGTCCCCAGCCTCCCCCTGCCTCCGGGCAGGGTCAGCCCCCGGGGGCTGGGACCTGATTTTGCCCGGGGGGATTAATCCCTCCGACCTGGGAGACCTTCCCCTTGGGGTACAGCTTGCTGCCCACGGTACAAGCAGCCTTACAAACCCAATAGCATCCTTCGCGCACGCCAAGATCAAATAGATGGAGCCCAAAACCTCACAAGTTTCACAACGCAGGCAAGTGTTGCCTCTCCAGCTAGTTGGAGAGCTGTTTCCATTCCCAAATTACTCTTTCTGCCCTTTTTATCCCCCCTCCATCACTTCTCGCTTTCCCAACAGCGAGTATTGCACATCCAGATGGCGGAGAAGGATCTGCTGGCAGAGCCTTCAGCCATCTGCATCTCCAGCTCATCCCAAACCAGGACCTCCAGCACGAAATACCTCCTCAGAGCATCTTTCTACTGCCAGCCCTTGGTTTCTTTAGTAGACGCTTTCTCAAGCTTCACGTAGAAACTGCAGGGGTCATACACACTCAGTGCAAGACAGTAGAGTCCTCTGTGCTGTGCTTTCTGCAAGCCTTCCTCAGGTACCTGCCATGTCTCCCTGGTGTTGCCTCCCCAACCAGACCCTTTCCAAGGCCCTTCAGCCTCCCCTCAGCCCCAGCCATGACCCACTTTCTCCGTCTCTTCCCCTCCAACAAGGCTGTTTTCTCCCAGTGATAATTTTGGGCAGCCTTTCAGGGGATGTTCCCCCACACATTTCTTCAGCTCAAACCCTCTATTTCTTTCACCAGCCGCTCTTTTACTTTATTTTCTACTAGAGCCACTTCTTTCCCTTTATACACCTGTACTGATTTGCATGACAGAATTGCCTCCTGCTGCCCCAGCTCATCCCTCCATCCTGACATACCTTCAGAGATGCCCTCCTCACCTGCCTGATGGGGTGGAATGCCAGAGGAAAGAGCGTAACTGGAATAACCCCTTGGTTTCACGTCACTCTGTTTTCAGTATTCACTTACAGGCCACGGACACCTTTTGTCACCTGCCCGGCCATCCATTATGCAGCATTTCCCCACACAATATCCCCGACAGCTCTCCTCAAAGGGCAGGAGGGTCACTGCAGCGCAGCACGCCTTCCCATACATCCCACCGTCGCCAACACATTTGGTGCCTCCTATCCAGGAGTGGAAGTAAGCAACAAGGAGTAGGCTGTTTCAGATTTATGACAATGGGTTCAAACTCTCCTGTGGCACAAGAACTAGGAGCAATGAGGCTGCTCACAGGTTTGCTTTCCCCAGCTTTATTTCCCACATACAGGCACCCAGCTGTGCAGCCTCTCTCAGGCTATGGACCATCCGCAAGCCTCTCGGAGCAATGACAACCACTGGCTTCCTTAAGAGATTATTTTAACAGCTTCAAGCACTGCCCAAGAGAAGCCAAGGAGCTTGTACTGGGGTACAGCACTGTCTGTCATGCTCCATTTTTAAGCTCATCCTTTACATAAAGATGATGAGACAGGATTGAGACGGAGGTGAATCCTTGGTCTACAGCAGCATGGTGCTTATATTCGTGCCATACAATATAAAACATGCATGCCCTGTATTCACATCTGCAAGCTGCCTGCCTCCTCCTGAGGGGCCCCAAACCTTCAAGCACCAACCTTGACACACACACCCTCCCCCTGGCACTTGGCCACAGAAACACAGGAATCGGTTATTCCCCCAGTCTCATATCCATAATACCCACCTTGCAAGTCCCTTACCAGCAGTAGGAGAGATGATGAACATCTCTCACCAGAGGGATGAGATCTGACGGACAGCCAAAGCTCAAGTTACAATTAGTCTTTAACATCAGACGTATTTATCATCACAGGCACCTAATGGCCCTTTTCTGTCCTCTCCTCTCCCCAACACCCAACTCCTGACCCTTACACCAGAGCAGCCCACATCTGAGGAAACCCTGCATCTCATCTCCCCTCTGCAGCCTGCTCTGGTGCAGGAACCACCATCCCCACCAGCAGCCTTCTGCAGCCAGGACACACCTGGGCAGGGCTGGGGTGTTAGTGGGGAGCTTCAGCATCTCCGAGCTAGAGTCCCAATCCCATGGCAGGTGGTGAGAGAGCTGTCAGTGCTGCCAACAGGCTGAAATAGTCAAAGGTCATTTTGCCAGACCTGTACTTTGTACCTTAAGGGTGCACAGACTTGGCCAGCTAACCTGGCTCCCCTCTCCCTTCTTTGCTAACACTGCCCAGGTCCCTTTCTTCACTGCACTGGGTTTCTAAGGACTGGAGGTAGGAGGGCAGAATATAGTAAAGTGACAATAGAAAGTTCTTTCATAATGTCTACGTGTGATTCTCCCTCTTCATTAAAGTTGCTTCCCCCCCTCTCTCTTAAAGCTGCTCCTTCAAAACACACTCTAGGGCTTTTGATGGCTCACCCAGCCCCAGCTGCTCTGCTGCTGTACCTCTCACTCTGGAGTTTTCAGATGACCCTGTTCCTGTTCAGAGAACCCCATTTCCCTCAGGGGCTGTGACTTCACCTGTCTGATCTCTTCCTAGCATTTAAACCAACCTGCTTCAGCACAACCCTACTGATATTTGCACCATGTTTGCTGGCAGTAACCAACCTTCAGGCACGCCAAGCTTTCCTGCCTGACCCGACAGCAGCCCCGGAGAGCCTCACAGACTGCACAAGGGAGTCACTGGCATTTCCAAACCCTTCAGAGCCCATGCCAAGAGGAAAATCAAGCTTTTAGCAGGAAGAGAGTAACTCCATTTTCTGGTGCCCACCCAGAGATAAATAGGTATTGGTTTTCTAAAAGGCAAAGTACTGGCTACCTTCATCTGCTCCATTTAGCAGCTGCTGGAAAGGTCAGTCTCCAGCCATCACCATGGTGGCTGCTCCTCCCGTTACAGAGCACACATGCAGATTCAGCTCCAAAACAGTGCTTGGCCAAAACCTCTGGGTTAGTTCTCTGCTCTGCCAGGAAGGCAGCTGCCTGGCAGAGGGGCAAGATTCATCAGCAATACCCCTTAACCCTGCTCCTTGCCACTGCTTTGGATCATACCTGCAGAGAGGGGAAAGCAGCAAAGACAAGTCCCCAGAGAGCCCAAGTACTAAGTACACAAGGGAAAGGCAGGTTATTTCCAAACCTGTAAAGGCTCTGTTCCTGCAAGTAATAGCGCAAGTTCCCATACAGAGAAACATATGAAATATTTGAAAGACATCTTTCACCTTCAGCAAAAAGGAATGAACTCCACTTTGGTCCCACAGAGCCTCACATGTCACAGCTGAAGCACACAGCAATCCATGTTAAAACCCTTGTGATCTCAGTTAATGGGAAATTGCATCACCCCAGCAATTTAAACCATGTTTGGACATGTCAGATGTTTTGGCATTTGGAGAACATAACCTACTTCCACTGGCTGAATTTGCTGCTATCTCCAGAGATATGCCCACTGCATCACAGCCAGGAAGGGGAGCAGAGGCTGCACTCAGCCGTGCTGCAAATCAGCACTTAACTTTCCCATTGCTGCAAAGGGGAAATTGCTGTGACTGAATCCACATAGGGCCAAACCTCACCAGTTTATCCTGTTTCTATTCCCACTCTTGCTAAAGGTCAGGGACCAGAGAGCTGGACACCATCCGACAGCTCGCACAGCCCCATCCCCTCCTGCCCCTCTCTTCCCAGACATGGGGAGCAGGCGCTTGGTAAGCCAGAGGCCATGGGTTACCCTATTAGCCAGGCAGCAAGCCCACGCACAAGCATGCTTCAAATCCCTCTGCAACCCATGCAAGACCCTCGTGCTCGCTGTGGACAGCGTCCAGACCTGGCCACGTACATGACCGTGGTGGGACTGCACCTCTGAGAAAAGGTGTCCTACTTTCTGGAGCAGGGATGTGGCTCTGCCCAGTGTCTCAGCTTCACCCTTCCTTGAGGCCATGCATGAGAGGTTTTGGGGAAGCAGGGGAGGAGAACAGGGAGGGACAAGGACATTAACCCAGCTTCCCATGATCCTTCAAGGATTCACGACAAGGATGCTCAAGTCAGGTGCCTACAAGTCTTACGTGGCAGAAAGTGTTCAGTGGCCAGGACCCCCCTCTGCAGGGTCAGCTCAAGAAAGATGCACCCACCTGAAGCCTCAATACAGGCTCTAAAAATTCCCCAGTGAATTTCCCAGGCAGGGAAAAAAGATTAGACACCTATGTCCAGGATGTCAACACAGGGCTCTGTCTCACCCCTGTGCTGGACACACAAGGCAACAGGGGAAGGCCCAGCAAGACCTCTGGGGACATCCCGTGACAGCGGGGCAGAAGGGTCCCCACATGCCACCCCTCTGGGGGTAGCTGTACCCATCTGGTGCCCTGCAGAGCCTGCACCCACACCCAGCTCAGCAACACGTTCTGTTCTCCATGAGGTAATACACGCTGTGGTGTCCATCATCTGCCAGTCCCTGAGCTACCACTTCCAGACTCACCTCTCAGACACTCAACACCCACCTCCAAACTCCAGAATCACCTCCGACTCCTCCAGGAGCAGAAAAAGTCTGTCAGTGTGCCCACACCAACTATTTCCCAGCAGAGAGTGGGCAACATTCAAGGAAAAACAGCTAAATCACTTTGTGAAATCAGCTTGCCACAGCTCCGCATTGGTTTTTTGCCTTTGAGTCAGACAATTATTATAACCTGCTTTTTATTTCCTGGCCCCTATTTTGTCTGTCCAGCCATGTAATCCCTCCTTTACAAGTCGCTTCCGTGCCATGACGTAGGCAGGAGTTACAGAGCGAGGAGCATAGCCAGCAATCGATACCTCTCACTCTGCAGCTTTTCTGGCAGCTCCATCACTTCCCGGGAACGGAGGTGATGTAACACAACCTGCAATAACACTGCAACGGTGCGTATGACGGACTAGGAGATGCTTTAGAAGTACACGACAAATCTCTTTGACACTCATCACCGTTTCCCTCTTGCTCCCCTTCTCACACTCACTTTCTCCTCCGCAGAAAGTCACTGGTGAGCTGTCACTGATCCTGTGCTGCTGCTCCTCTCACACATCATACACCCCACGCTCCTCAGGGATGCAAGCAGGGTGGTGGGTTGTGTTTCACCTCAGGGCTATCTGCGTTTGACCTTCAGTTTTACCAGCTAACACCAGAGATGCATCAAACGGCACCCATGGATTTACCGTGGGTACTGCAACAGTAAATGCAGAATCCTACATCCAGCGCAGTATTTGGTTTTTCTTTTTCCTCTCTCCCACTTGGACTTGTACATCTTTCCCCTGTTGCTTTCCCAAAGCACATGATGTAAGTGAAACACAAAGGATACAGCATGCAACAGGACAAGTTGTTTCTAGCTAAACCCTGTTTAAAAATAAATGGTATCTTCTCTTTTAGTACATTAGCATCCATTTTTTAAAACAAATCTTGGGGAGGAAGCTATAATACATCTGCTGCTTGATGCAATCCACAGGATATAAAGGAGCTTCTCCTCCCTCTGTCCTGCCAGGCCATGGGAGTGCTGCAGCCCAGCAGCAGCCCCACGTTAGCATCAGCTTTACGGGAACCTTTGGATGTGCAAAACCCACTAACAAGAGGCAGAGGCACAACTTCAGCCAAAACCATTCTGTCACTTCAAAGAATGAGGCAAGGCGGGGAAGGGGACCACATGATTTGCAAAGAGCAAAATAAATTCATCTTCGCGCAGCAAAGCATTGTCCTTCATAGCCCCAACACCTTAACATCCCTGGGCTTCTCCAGGCCTTGGATGGCTGCCATATATTTAAGTCTCACATATGACGAAGCATAATCATTTCTGGGAAGAAACGGGTCACCTCAGGTGTTCCGAGATCACCATGTGCATATAAATAAATAGCTAGATAATGACAATTATATAAAATGATACTCTATATGATTGTATAATTACAGCTTGTGAGTAGTGGGGTTTATAATAACACCGCCACTGCTGAGGCCATAAGTAATCCTGGTCAGCCCTGGTGCTAATCCTTCCCACGTGCCCTCAGCTTAATGACAGTTACAGACAGAGATTGACACAAACCCCTGTGTCCAAGAGGGACTTGCCTTCCCAGAGGATTGGAAGGGGGATCACAGAGTACTTTGCTGCTCCTGTACAAATCGGTCAGGGTGGGGCAAGAAGAGGTGGGCTGTGGCCATACCTCCCGACCAGGGTGGGTACGATGGGGGGCACACGCTTGCCTGCAGGGCACCACGGCGTCAGTAACACCCAAAATAGGTGGGCACGGGACCAGAAGGAGACACAAGGGGCTTGGGAAAGGAGGGGGGCACCACCCTCCACCCCCTTGGAGGGCATCAGCACTAGATGAGGCTGCTGGAGGGAGCCAGGCATGCAACCTTATCAGTCTCCACACCCACTGCCATGTGGGGCTCTTCTCCTGCGGAGCTGCTCTCCCACAAAAATTTATACACGGGCACAAACTTGGCACAGACCAGACTGGTTGCAGTGGGACACAAACACATAACGCTAAGCACAACCACAGACCCAGGCCTGAGGCCATCCAAGCCCAAGCCCCAGCTGGGAAGAGTGACCAAAATGCTCAGAGGGATTATGAGCCACCAGAAGCTTAGAAATAGGGTTTTGCTTTTAATTAACTAAAACACATGCTTGATTCTTGCTGAGTTACCCCCTATTGTTTACATACATGCTCTCTTCTTTGAATTCTTTTTATTGATCCCATATGCTTCAGCTCTGGCAGCTGAACTGAGTCATCTTACCAAATTAACAAAAATAATGTAGTCTTACACATTACTCATGATTTTTTTTTCCTACACATGCATTTGTCTTTCCCTACTTTGAATGCATTTTTCTTCCTTCCCCTCTCTGCAGTCAGGTCCGTTTTTTTCTGCAGCATTCATCCCTGTAGGGTTTCCAGGGGACTTTGGAGCACCTTGGAGAAAGGGCCGTGCCCCACCAGGAGCTGCTGGGAGGCAGCTCTGAACAGAGCCCTGGAAGGCAGGAGAGACACCAGGGCAGCAGCAGCCAGGCCTCCCTCCTCTTCCAGCCCCCACATAGACATGGTCCTTGTGAAATATCTTCCACGTGCCCCGTTCAGGTCCCCAGATGGAGCCCAGGACATTGGGAAAAGCTGCCACAATCATTCTCACGCCCCTTGTGTTCAAGCATCTTCCCAAGCTCGCACCTCCGCAGCCTCAGGTCCTTCCCTTCCCCTCTGCCTTCAGCAGAGTCACCTCTCCCGGCCATCCCGATCCCGACATGCCCAGGAGAACAACGTGTGGCCCAGGAGAAGGGTGGACGCACCAAGAATGCACCATCAAAGGCAGGCAGGTGCCAGCAGCAAGGAGTAATTGCTCCTTGTCCAGTAATTGCTCCCGGTAGATGCCACGGCACCTTGGAGGGTGGGCACAGCACCCTGAAAAAGCATCAGGACATGCATCCAACACGAGCGTCAGGGTCACCTGCTAAGCCTCCACCCCAGTGGGTAGGAAGCCAGTTCTCAGTTTCTCTCTAAACTGGTCTCATTTTAAGCAGACCTAGATCTGATTAGGTCTTTGCTGAAAGAAGTTGCCTCTTCCACAGAGGGGAGAAGTGAAAGGTGAAAATTCCTAACAAAACTCTCCCTTCATCTCACCACGGGAGGCCCCTCTCCGAGCTCCGCACAAGCGATGAGCGGATCCCACGGAGCAGCACAGCCCCGCGCAGGAGGCGGCACATTTACCACCTCTCGCAGCGCTCGGGCAGAGCCGTCCTCTGGAGAGGCTGTACCGGCTGGGCCGGCTGCCAAATTCAAATAATCCTGAAGCACTGCAAACGTGGATCTCTTCTCCCAGCTGGCGCTTTGCCAGTCCCCATCACACCAGAGCTCAGCGCTCCCCTGCCCTTGACCGGCTTCCCCACCGTGGCAGAGGACACAGCCACGCAGGCACGGCTCAGGGACAGCTTAGGGGTAGGCAGAGGGGCTCGTTTCTCTTTATCTCCACAGGATTAACACACCGAACCGTAACATCAAACTTCATTTTTGTGGCTGGCATAACTGCTCCCGATCTGCAAACTGAACAGGTTGCTCCTGGCAGGCACAAACAAGAGCATCTCAGCCACTCGTGCCGGGGTGCACAGCAGCAACCCTGCTCCCCAAAGACAGAGATTAGGTTTTAAGCTGATGGGGAAGCATGGAGGGGGGGGGATTAAAAAAAAAAAAAAAAAAAAGTCAGACAAGGTGAAACAGTAGGAGAAAAGCCTAGATAAGAGTTAGTGCTGAGGTCACTAAAGCTTGGATGCCAGTTAGACACCCCATACTTTGAAGCATCTCGGACCAGAGACCCCAGCACCTCGCTGTCCCACCAGGCCAGCTCAGCACCACTGCTGCTGCACACCCAAACAGCCCAGCCGTGCAACAGGCACTTCTGCCTACGAGAGCGTGAGCTGCTGTGATGCTTGTCTGGAGAGAACAGGCAGAAAGAAAACCCATAAGCATCAAAGTCTGTATGAGGGACCTGACATCAGTGAAATTACCGGCCCACTTCAGTCCCCCCCAAAAAAGGGCTTATGGGATATCATTCATCTTCATAAACAGAATTAATAAGATGATCATATTTACTAGGTGCACTTTAATCAGGACACCTTTAGCTAACTAGTGAGCTGCTTTTCCTCCAAAAGCTACATGCAATGCAGACTGAAGCCTCAGATTAGAGAAAATACACATATTACCATAGAAAACATTATACAGTTGCTGGAAGAGAGAAGGAGAAATTTCTTCTATAGCCACCCCAAGCCTCCACCCTGCCTACCAGCATCCTCCTGCGGCCAAGCACCCTGGACCACACACCAGGGAGTCACAGGGTGATGTGACGACACCACAGCCCAGAGGCAGGAGAGATCGGTGTAAAACCCAGCCACCCCACCCCTACCAGAAGCACTCCGCTGGTTTCTGAGCCACCACAGCTATATCGGCCCCTGCTCCACTTCCTCACCCAGCCAAGAGGGACTGGGGTCCGGCTGCAGCCCAGAGCATCCCTGTTATCATTTTTAAATCATTGCCCCCAAGGAGCCAGGCTGCTGCCTCCCTGGTTGTACCAACACTTGTGGGTGACACGGGCTGGAGGCCCCAGGGCCTGTCGCGTTTTAGTTGTTTGTATTCATAGCCTGAACAAAGCTAGAAGTTTCCTTTCCGTTCCAATTATGTTCTAAAAATGGCACTGTAACACCGCATACTTCAGCTCACTTTGGTAGCTGTCACGCTGCAAGGCTTCTCCAGCTGAAAGACCACCAGGAACAACGTCCCTTCCAGGCAACAGCTAAGCATGCAAAGTATTAGGTCAGCAAAACTGAACACAGTATAGCAGAAAACAGATGAATTCCCCTCTCCTGGCAGTGCTGAGAGCAGAGTGTGAGAGTTTAGTCAAGCCTCAGCCCCCTAAGGAAGCAGATAACAATGCAAGTCTTCCCTTGGGCTTTCCCACTACATATCTCCCTGTCCACTCTGCTGGCGGCTCCCAGGGAGACCAGAAGGGAAAAACCCCTTCAAATGGGAACAAATACAGTTTAAAAAACTCAAAGCTTTCTCAAGAGACAGTCAGCTAAGCTAGCCTCAAGGTTCTGAGCTACCTCCTCTAGTAGCTAGAGTGCTGCTCCCGGGCACCTTCACAGGACACTCCCCGGAGTCCTCTTCCTACGGCCGGACCCACAGACCCCCCTCTCAGACCCAAACCAGCAACGGGATGCTCAGACACACTCACCCGGGGAAATCCAGCAGCTCCCAAGGCAGCTTCCCCACCGGCTGCGGTGTCCGGGATGAGGAGCGGCTGCTGGAGGAGCCTCTCACACCAGGCAGCAACGCAGACAGGCACTCACCTGGGCTTCAATTCAGTTCGTTAGCCAAGACCCAGGAAAACTCAATTACTCACTAATTGGCCAGTCCTCCAGGTTTTCTCAAAGTCTGACATTTTGACACTAGTATGGATCTCAGGAAGGCAAGACTGCGAAATTACCAGCTGTGCCTGCTAATGGATTATGCTAATAAGAGGTCAGCATCAGGAAGGATTTTTCATTTCTTTGCTACACGGCACTCCTAAGGAAAAAGGACCAGGGGGCCTTTTGCTCAGAGGCTTCGCTCTAACCCTTATGTGGAAACTTTCTGAGCCTCAGTTTGAGAAGTCAGAGATCCTGCAATTTTCCCTTTTTGGATAAAACATGGGCACATCTTTGGGCAGGTGCGGACACTGGGCTGTTGCTCACAAGCTCTGCCACCGAGCAGCTATTCCAGCATCCCCGCTGAATTTTAAAGTGCACCTATCGCTAGGTGCACTGCTTGCTAGCCCTGCTAAAGCTCAGGTTAGGGAAAGGAATGACAAGAAATTACTTATTTTTTTATGTTGAATATCCCAGTACAGATTTGCAGCCTTGAGTTTGCCTGTCGGACACCTGTGGCCGTGGCTGTGGCTGGAGAGGTTGCTCGTTGCATGGGTGTTAACAAGCCAGGCTCTGGGCTGAGAAGCTCAGCCTGAGAGGTCCCATGGGAGAAGTAACCCACGGTACCAAATGGAAAGTGTTTGCTCTGAAAAGTATGATTTTGTGGGTGGTTTTGGTTTTTTGTTCGGTTGGTTGGTTTGGTTTTTTAATTCTGTGATATCCCTGGAAAGCTCTGTAGAAACACAAGGCTTTTTGTTATAATTTTCAGCTATTTCTGGTTTCCCAAAACTAAAAAGTTTTCAGATTGGAAGGGTTGTAGATCTTGAAAGACAAAGGAGCTGCCATGCAGGCACCAGGCTCAAAGGCTGTTGGAAAATGTACTTGCAAGGGCAATGCTTCTCAGAGGCCATCCATGCCTACCAAGAAGGAAACATCCCCAGGAGTCACGGATCCTGTGGAGAAGCGTGACAGAATGACGATAGGGTGGGCAGCATCACCCACAGCGTCACCCCGGAGCAAAAATGTCGACCCACTTGCTGGGAGACCAGAGGAGGTGTTTTACGAGGGCGGTGGGTGGGTGGTGTTTGTCAAACTGGAAGGATGGATGAGGCTGAGGGTCGTGTTTAAGGCAACGCTTGGCCCCCTGCAGAAGGGGGTGGGCAGATGGCTGTTATACACACACAGGTTAAGAAGGGAAACGACATCTTTTGTAATCTCAGAAAACGTGAGGAGGTTAAAATCCAGGGATTTGGTTACAAATAACCCTGAAATAAAAAGCTGTCGAAGAAAACCAGTCTTCATGACAAGTACAGGTACTGGGGAAAAATTGCACGTTGAAGCTGGGATCAAACCAAATTTGAAGCCATCTACTTCTTTTTTCAAAACTGGTCAGATGTTTGGGTTGGCAGGAGTAGTGGCAAGTGCCAGTTCTCCACAGCCATTAAGAGAGTGAATGGAATGTGGTAATAAATTCCCATTTCTGCTGAAGAACAAGCACGCGTGGAAGATGTGACCATACAGGAGTCGCGGGGCCTCTGGACTTTCTGCTCTGCGGAAAATTGCTCAGACTCATCTGATCTGGAATTTTAAAAATTGGAGAGAAACTCAGAAATGTCAAATTTTTCTTGGAAAAGATTTTGGGGGGAGTTTTTCTTCAAAGTTGCCAGGTGAGGAGCTGGCAGTCCACTCATCTGCCGGGTGGGGAGCCGGGCAGTTTGCCCACCACCGGCAGCTGGTAGGCTGGCAGGGCACCAGGCACGTTGGCTGCCAGCAGCTGGTGTCCATCATGAGTTTGACAGAATTGACACATTCCCACCACAAAGCTGGTTCCTCGGTAATCAGCAAGATCCTCTGAAGGAAAAGTGCCACGCTGGACACCTTCGGTCTGCTGCAATACGTCACCCGTGTTACTGCGTGGACTGATGCGTTGCCACTGCTTTGTTGCACATTCACAGAACAAGACCAAAGCCTTTGCCACCAAAAAAAAAAAAAAAAATTTAAATTAAATTACTGTGTTTAAGTGGAATAACATCAGCACTGAATTTACTCTGAACAAACCGGTGAGGGGGGTGAAATGTACAGGCATGACCAAAATTTTGAGCTGTAGGTGACAATGGTGACATTCTCCTCAACCCTCACCCCAAAAACGCGTTGTCAGAGGCAAAACTCTCAAGACCTTTCAGATAATCTAATGAGGTGAAAAGCCCCACAGGTGGCACACTGGGTTTTCAAGGATGTGTCACCTAGGTGGAAAATCCTACCTTCGGATGCTGAGTAATTGTAGCTAAGCTGGAACCATTTAATAGTAAACATCACCTTAATATGTGATGCTCAAAACCACAGCTGTGATTGTCTCTTGGAAGCACTGCAAGACATAGGTGTGTGAGAAAACTACGGAGCATCTCTATCTGAAATTACACGGCAAGGTGCAGTGTTTCATCACATCCTTTAGAAACGCAGAGCAGGAGCCTTAATTCTGCTGCAAGGACAGGCAGGGTTGAGGGAGCAAGGGAAGAGAAAGGGGGTTCTGAAGCAGCAGACTTTTCTTCGTCCAGCCTCCCGTGTGTCCCCCACCCACACAGCCCGGGGTAGCTCCATAAAAAGGATTCATAAAAAGGATTTTAATGTAATTTATTTTTGAGAGAGTAAGTAAGAGCCAAGTTTCTGACCCCACCTCTTCTCTCCTCTTTTATCCTCAACATTCCCATTAAGCACCCCAGATGTGTTCGAACTCTTCCCATAAATTTTCTATGTTCATCTTTTTAAAGGCAGTTAATAATGACAACAAAATGAGACAACATTTTTACACTAATTTTTTAATGTTGCACATACTGCGTTTTATAACATTAGAGGAAAAAAAAACCCAAAGTAAACCTTAAAGACAGAAAATAAATACGCTTTTTACGAATATATGCAGCGAGAGTGCAAAAAATTGCATCTGTAAAACGTTTAAATGCTGAATCATACAACAAAAAATTTACAAAAGCACTTATTTCTTTATACATGTCAGCTTTCCTCTTATAAACACAAAAATATTTTAACAAATCTTACAAAGATCAAACCCTTTTGCCCTTCACCAGGAGAAAAGTGGTGAAGAAAGTGTATTACCTGGAGGAAAAGAAAAAAAAAAACCCAGATAAACAAAACGTAAGCCTAAACAGGTACCAGGGAAACAACATCTAGATGCTGAGGAGGAATTCACCCATGCACCACAGGGCAGGAGACGAGCCCCCCGAAGAAGAAGGGCTGGCCCTGGGGAAAGGAGCGCGATTCCTCCTGCCACGACAAAGCTGCTCTTTGCCGTGCCGCCCGCCCCGCACAGCAACGAAATGCCCTCTCTCCCGCTCCTCTCAAGCCAAGGCTTTCTTTCAAACAAACGCATCCGAAAGCAGCGTCGGTCCAGCCAGGAGAAGAGGTGGGAGCGCTGCGAATAGCTTGGCTAAACCCAGCGCCTCCGCCTGCAACACGCAGAGCTGAGCGCCCGCCTCGGACGGGGCAGGACGGGGTCTGCAACCGCGGCCGGTTCACTCCCGTGGCTCAGAAACGCTCCTCGGTGGGCGTCAGACACTTTGAATCACGCATGTTTAGAATACACACTTTTTTTCAGAAATAGGCAATGCTGGGGCAGTTAAGGAGTTGTCACAAGGTGACCCTTGGCACCTGTGCTGCTAATGTCAGCGTGGTACATAGCAGTTCTGCTTTTCTTCGTTCACGAGACTTGCTCATTAAGCCAGCCGAGCTCCAAATAACTCATCTGAACCGACGTTTCTTTGAAACAGGCCAGTAGCAGGGACTGGAAAACGAAAGGAACAGAGATTTGTTGTGCAATTTGGGAAGCTTTGGGGCCGGGCGGGTAGTTTTGGAAAGGGCCGGCTAGAGACAGGGACCTCGACGAAACCGCGGGATGCAGGCGCGCGCACCCAGACGGCCTGGCATCGGGGCTGCAGCGCAGCACCAGCCCACCGCGACACACGCCATACAGCTGGCGGCACTCACGGAGCCGCCTGGATGAGTCCCTTGCGCACCACATCCACTGCACGGGGCCCGGGCAAGCCGTAAAGCTCAGGCAACCTTCCCGAGACTTGAGCAACTCCCCGCACACGCGCTGCAGCATCGCACATTCAACCCGTCCGGGATCTCCTGGCACGTGGCCACCAGAAGCTGATGCTTCTGTTTGGACATCCAGAAGGCACGAGCAAATGATAGAAGTCCTTAATTTTCAGCCAAGAAAAGAGAAAGCCTCTTGGGCAGAAGGGGAAAGAATGAGGTCATGTCCTCTAAAAAGCTGGTGGACCCTGTCAACCGGTATCTTGTATAGCCCAAAGTGTAATGGTCAATAAAATTCATTGCTAGGAAACTACCTTTCCTAACAATAGCAATCTGCTTGATTCAAAGAACTAGCCTGAAGGATCGTAACAAAACCTCTGATGTAACTAAAAACCAGCAGTTTTTTAAACATTTACTGTGGACTGCACCAAATCATAGGAATTTACCTTGCCGGGAACACCATGACCTTCTCCACAGGAAACAGAACAGGAAAGGCTGCCAGTACGAATGCAACTAAAATAAATCTATCATATGATAAAAGGCAATGATACTTCAAAATTAATATTTTATAATTACTAATTATAAATTACATATGAATTGTATAAATTATAATTATAAATTATAAAAACACATTGGTTCTCAGTAACTTGAGTGTAGTGACACAAACCAGACCTTTGGGCTTCCTGTTCAGCAAAACCACTCAGCTCCCACTTCATTACTTTTACTAACTAGAGGACATATTAAAATTAGACTGAACTTTCCCAGAATCTTAGGAGTAAGTTCACCTTCCAGCAGACCACAGAACAATCAACTCTCACTATTCCAAGAGAGGTAAATTTTCACATCTTTATTGCCAGCCACATAAATTAGGGTCTGATCCTACACACTCCTGTGAGAGATGTCTTACAACTGTTTTATAACTAGCACACTCTGTTCAACTGTTTTATTGTACTTTTAAAATTATCTTACTGTATAAGTATGCCTTAGAAAGCCTCCAGTGGGTTTGTACCCCTAAAATATGAAGACATACAAGAGAAGATTTTTTGATTTATGTAGTAAAAATATGTATATAGGATGTAGATTTTTCTTCCCAGCACACTTCCAAAAAAGTCTGCTCAACAATACAAGCATCTCTCCTGTGAAGCTCAAAAGCTGTAGGGCTCCTTTACCTAAGCTCTAACAAAGCAGTCCTTATTTAGGTCTTCCAGGACAACTTCTTCAGTCTGAATGAGTTTTTCTAAACAAGCCAAGTTTGGAATTTCTATCTTTGGTCATTTATCTCAGCATCAAATTTCTTATTAAAACCTGTGAGAAAACTGTTGGAAGGTTTTTATCCTCATACAAAGAAATCTACTAATTTCACTCTAAGAATCTTTGGCCTGAGATAGAAGATGAAAAATATGATCTTAAAAGGAATTTGTTTGAGAAAGATGAGAGTGACTGGGAGAAGGAGATTACAGTGCAAAACCGCTACCAAATTTTTAAAGTGGCAGGCACTACAACACAACCACTTGCTGTGGTACCAGAGAACAGAGCAGCCAAAAGTTGATTTCATCGTCCCATTGTGGAAATGCAGTTGATTTCTGTCCAACTGTATATCTTCTAGCAAATATGAAGGTAATATCCAGTTTCTCTTAGTTCATTCAAGTAAAAATTATGTACATTTTAAACTTATCTTTGGACTTTATGCTATGTTACTGGACAGACAACAGTAAGTAGCATTTAGCATCATTAAAGCACGTAGAAACATTAACTACTGTTACCCCTCATGCCCTTCTTTGGGGTAAGTAACCCCACGCACCATTAATAAATCATCAGTTACTGAATGGTAGCATTGACCATCTCCCATAGTTCTAGAATAAATACTGCAGGGAAGTACTTATGCTATAGCATGACAAATATTTTAATTAACAGGTGGTTTTGGAAGCAGGTATTATCATCCTCATTCTAACAAAAGGACATGAGATGCTGAGCTGGATCCTCAGCTGTATTTGACACAGCTCCAGTGACTGCTGGGAAATTACAATGAGAGATGTGGCCAACTGCAGCAAAAATCCAGATTTGCAGCACTGGTCTTTAATCTCAGGATCTGACCTTTAACCATCTAGAGCCCAATTTTCAGAAGGGCTAAATGCCCCCAGTTCAGAGGGAATACTGTAGTTGCCACTTTCGTTCTCCAAGGGAGACAGACGTCTGTGGACACTATCAATGTAACGTAAGCAGCCTAAAACCCCCAAGGTCTCTCTCAGGGGTTAAAGGCCCCAGGGCAAATGGGTGATGGAGCCAGGGTGGGTGGTGTGCCGTAGACCCCAGCTCCGGCACAGTACCCTGCCCTGCCACAGCCCTGAGCTCTCCCCTGGGTGCCACCCACACACCAGCCATAGGGGAAAGAAGAGAGAGATGGTAAGAGGGGTGAAGCCTGGTACGAACATGCACCGCATCACACAGGTGGAGTTCAAGAGGGTGGATTTACAGCTACATTGATTTAGAAGAGTCACAATTAGTGGGAGTCCCGTTTTTCTTTCCTCATAATTTCTGTTAATATTATTTGTCATGCTTGCAATCAGTCTCTTACAAAGTGACTTTAATTTTTCTTATAAAGTTAAAAAAGCCCCTAAAACAAAACCCAAAACTAACACTGTAAAAAGATTGTCGCTAAAATGGTTCTCTGGAAACTCTGGGAGCAGGACCAGTTGGCGCAAAATAGCTGCCTTCTGGAAAACAAGGCAACAGGGCCCAACTGCTCCCAGCACTTCAGCACAGGTACAGCTCCACTCGGCAGAGTTAGCGTGGCCGCATGAGCTGGCCAGGTCAGGGACTACTTAATGCACGTGCTCAAGTATCCCCCTGCAATGAAAAGCCAGGACACATGGCGCACTGGTCATAGCCTTTTAAAGAAAAGAATCTTCACAAGACTTCTATTTTAAGCTCCAAAGTATCTCTAGAGCTTCTTTCTTGGTCAATTTGTTCCATCTACACAGCCAAAGGCGTGCCTGGAGCTCACACTCTCCTTATCCAGCTTTTAGGTAAAGACCCCCAACTAAAGCCTGGGCCGCTGCTACCAATCTGCATGCAGGCTCCTTTGATGCCTGGACTGGCATTCTGGTTGTCAGGTTGCGCTAACACCTGCATACTGAAATTCTACCGCTTTTGGTACCCCCACCAGGCACCTAACCTGGCATCGGCAATAAAATGTGCACATGGAAAAGGCACACCTTCCTTCTGCTCTGTAGGAATTAGCGTCTGAAAGGAGCTACCTTACACTCAAACTGAGGAGTTAAAAATAAACTGAATAGTGTTGTCTTCCCAGACTTTACAGGTATGCACATGTGCAATGTTTTTATAAAATACTATCCTTCGAATCATTTAAACAAATTCCCACTCTATGGAGAGGTCTGCATTAACTTTAGACAACATTTAAGGAACCGGAAAAGGTCAAATTGGTATTACAATACAAATGGTGACCTTGTGTCCATTAGTGTCTTCTGGGCAAGACAACTGCCTTCAGTTGCATTTCTTTAACAGAGGGAAGAACTTGGCAGTTTCATTAACACAGCAGTATTAATGAAAAAAACATGAGACACCTTCACTCCATTAGGCATTTTAGCAAAAACAGGACAAGGGAAAGAGGAAGAGGACAAGGCAATAAACCAGGCTAGCAGAAGGTGCATTGAACATAGGTAAGACCACAAAACATGAAAACCCCACAAATTTTAACATGCAAAGGATATTGGTACATTGCAACGCTGGTTATGGTTAAAGAGACTGTACAGCTCCTATATCTTTGTCCTTGAGGCTTCGTTAAAGTAAGACTCTCAGTTGCAAGTTCATAAATAAAATGGAAATGACAGTAGTGCCATAAAAACATAGGTAGAAAAATAGTGCAAAGCCAAGGGCTGGACACCTTAATCTGTCACAAGTACCCCCAAGCACTAGCTACCATTACCGCTTTTAAAGAAAACACATACAAAAAAACATTCTCTATTTATTATAAATGGCAGTTGCCTGCATTGCACTCTGTATTTAGAACGTACTGACTACCTTTCTGCTTCCCTTCGAAGCTGTGGATGGAGAATAAATATAGCCTTTCACACTGGTGAGCACTGCCTGCCCTCCAGTCATAACTGGTAGCAAAGTCAGACAGTATTTATGAAAGAAATCAATTAAAAAGTAAAACAGATAATATCATTTAAGGCCTTTGTCCCTGCTAGTCTGCTCAACAGACTACACTTTCTTAAAATAAGAACATCTACCACTTCTGTTACAGTAAGCAGAGAGCGAAGTTAAACAAAAAAAAGGTCACATTTATGGCTGCCAAGAAGGCAAAGTTCCTGAGGCTCGGCCAAACGCAATAGCAAAGACGCTCTTCGCAGCACTCTTCGGGTGCCTCGCACTGTGTGCACGGAGAAGGGCAGACCAGCAGAGCGTGAGCCTGACATGATGCTCAGCCTGGGCATCTCATTTAAACCTTGCAGCCCTTATCGAAAGGGGTTTGGAATTACAACGGATTATATAGTGCAAACTCGTATCAATTCCCACAGATATAAAATGCACAGACGGGAGTTCAGAACAAAAGCCGCCACCGGCCAGGGTTGTGAGGAGCACCAGCCATTAAGGAAATAAACTCCAGGGAGCAGAGCCTGGAGTAACTCCAGCTCTTCAGCGAGGTTTCAGTGAACTTACACAGATGTAACTGATACCAGGGTCTGAATCAGTTTGGTGGTGAGGCACCAAATTAAAATGAAGGGTTCATTAAATGACAGCCTTTCAGATTCAGAGTAACTTAAAATTATTGGTAACAGAGTTTGTTAACCTTGAGCGGGACAGAAGAAATACCCACCAATGGATGGAGCTTACGTTTACACAGCATTTCTCAACTATTCACTTCAACAGGTCCATAAGGTTTAAAGGAGGGTTTGGCTTAGCCTGGTCTGAGTCAGTTTTTGACAGGGTTCTTGCTGCCACCCCATGTAAACTGTTGAAAAAATATACTGTAGAAAATTAACTGTCCATTATGCACTCGGTATATGCACGCACATGCGGCCACTCTATATATGCACAACCAAGACGCCAATACCGTGCACAAAATAGGAGCTGTAGCATGGCCTTTCTTAAAATATTAGCTTCATGGTGAGTTTACTACACCCATGTTACTGACAAAAGGCAGGGAAATATGCATACTCCTAATATTTCAAGGTAGATATGTCATGTTTGATCTGAAAAAATAACAGCTTTCTCAAGGTAGTCCAGTCTCTCAAAAGAGAACCCTATCTTAGTTTTAAATAGATTTGTTGGTTTTTACTTCTGTAATTGAGATCAATAGTATAAATCAAATTGATTTCAATGCTGAAAGAAATGCCATGGCAGCCAGTTGACAGGAAACTGTCAAATATATTTTCTTAACAGTTTGTTACCTTTAACGGGACACAAGCTAGCAGGCAGAAGAACTTCATCAGGCTTTTCCCTCTCCCCCTTTCATAAAATACCCCAAATTTTCTCAGAAATCTGAATGTCACCAAGAGCCGACAGAAAGCATGACAGTAATGACTGGGTCTGCAGAGTAGTACTGCAGGATCAAGTCATGTTCAGCTGACGGAAGATGGTAAAGTTCTAGCAGTCTCAAAAGGTGGCTTATATTTAAGGGTATGAACTACTGAACGGTGTGCCATTTTCCTTTTATAAAACAAAACCTTATACCATATGTACTGCAGAATTATCTAGACTTTTCCCACACTGGGATTTGTTAGTGATAGAGTAGCCTGTAAAGAATAGGCACTTATCCCAAGAATTGGCAAAAAAGGGAGTATTATTTGGTAGGTATGGCACCAAAATACAACCATTGTGCTTTCTCACATACATATGCTGTACAGATGGAGGCTCAAACAGACACAGAGTTTTAGGTTGTTGGCGGGCTGTGTTTTTTCTTTTTGCTTCGGCAAGATTTGCAAATGCAGCAGATAATGCATGGAGATGCCACAAGCAGCAAGGGAGAGGTCACCAATGCTATGATACCTAGTCCAACGAGGATCCCCACAACCTGAAAGACATGGTGGGGAAAAATATGTATTTAGCTAATATGGAACATAAAATACATGTCTGCATGCATAAGCACAGCATAGGTCACAAAAAATAGATGAAAACATGAAAACAGTCATCTTGGTCCTTCACTGAAGGGTAAAATCTCTTTGCTTCATGCATGCATGAGAGCTCTGCTCAGCCGACTAGGAACGCACCTGTGTTCTGTTCCACATCACCGAAGCCCGCGAGTGGCCCAGCTTGTTTCTGCAAGGGCCTCTGTCGTAATGTCTTAAGAAGATATCATTCTGAAAAACAAAAGGAGAAGCTGTAAGAGCAGGTTACAGTACTGCAGGGAGAGGTTCAAGACTGGACTGGAAAAACAACTTTCCTGCCACTGCTTTAAAATAACCAGCTGCCAGCACTCAAGTTCATCTGTCTTCCAAATAATTATCTAGAGAAACTTCTTGCAGTTCCAAAAAAGTGTGGTGTATTTCGGACCTGAGCTGTTGTATAGTGTCCTTCCTCCACCACTTTTAAAAAGCATAAGCGTTGCACCTATTGCACAGTTACCTAGTCTGTAATTTGGTGATGATAAAGGGGTCTGTAAACAACAGATATTTCTGAAAGCTAGCAATCTGAGTGATCATCTTCCTGAGGTACCTCTACTGTCTGGTCTCCTGCTGTACCTACACTTTATAGTAATTTTCTTCCTAGGCTTAACAGGAAAATCTAAAAAGTAGGAAATCCCTGTTTCCTTTCTCTTTTCCCAGTAATACTTATTAAATTATCCATTTTTTCTTCAGAAGGTGACTAACGCTCTGCATTATCCTCCCTTAGCCACCTGCACTGTAACCTGATGCTGGTTCCTCTCTTCTTTTTTCAGCCCTACTCTTTGGCTCTGCAGGTATTACCTTCATCTACACCTGGAGCTCCTGTAACCCTGCATATTTAGAAAAACTACATTTGAATCACACAGCTACAGTTTCTTTTTTCTTCCTCCTTTGAACTGACGAAAACTTGGTAAGGGCATGTCTGCAGAGTCTGTGAGAATCTGACAGTCTTCCAGCTCAGCACGGTGTTAAGCAATCATTGTGTACTCTATGTACTCTGAGGCAAACGGTAAGACTCATGTTGAAAAAGCAGGCTCACACACACAGAAACAGGACGTATCGCTAAGCGAAACCTGTTTAGCATGCTGAGAAAAGGAAGGATGAAGAATGAGGAAGTCTCATTGTTTGCTGGCTGTGGAATACCAAAAAGAAGAAAAGAAAAGCCATGTAGCATGTAACATTTTATTTCAAGTGCTGGTAAAGTCCTTTTCACACTCCCACAGTTGTTACTGATGACTGTGCCAAAAAGGGAAGCTGTCATATACACAAGCACATTACTTCCTGTGCTCTTAATCCTGCTAGGAAGCTTGAAGTCGATATGAGTTGAGACTAGTTGGTATCACTTGAGAAATAACTAGCAACCTGCACTTCCTGCACTACTCCATGTTCATAATCCAACATTTTTATCCTCAAACGTACTAACTAATCATTCTCTTCAGCAAACATGGCACTAGAGATGGACTAGTAAAGGAGACCTAGTCCATATGAGCTCTTAACACACCTGCCCATAAAACAACACCCTTCACCCAGTACCATATCATTTTTTGGACAGGCTGTGACCCTTACACCTGCCCATAAAACAACACCCTTCACGCAGTACCATACCATTTTTTGGACAGGCTGTGACCCTTGCAGTTGGAGCAGGTAGAAGACACTTACTTCCTGGCTCTCAACCAAACTATCTTTACTGCACTGGAAGAGGGAATCAGAGAAAGGTAGTGCTGGAATGGACCTCCAGAGAGCAATCAGTTTGTCCCATTTCCCTCAAAAAACTAGCGTGGGACCCACAGACATGGCTATAACCCTTTATAGAAAAAGAATGTTGATACAAATAAAAGCACTGGATGAATGAGAAGAAAGAAATGAAGTTAGAAGCTGAATTGAGCCAAGACGTACACTAGGATATCAACAAGTTGGTGGAGAGCTTGTACGGGGCCTCAGACTAATCCCAACCCCGTTACTCTTATCTAGCTGTCTTTTTCTGCAGCACTTACATCCAAGTTCTGTAGACAGTACCAGCAAAACGTGTGCTTGCAGTTCTTGCACATCATCTGAGCACAGCCCTCGTTTCGCTCAATATAGATCCGACAGACTGGGCACTGCTTAATTGGTGCCTCTGTCCCCGTTCCAATAAGTGATCTAGAAGAAAAGGGAAATATTAATGTGAAATGTGAACGTAATTACTGTTGATATTCAGCTCCACTGCCTAATGTGTAGGTGTTTATTTTAGAGAGCATCTGATGTTGTTGTCTTAATGCACTTAATGTGTGAAGCTTGTTATATCCAGTACAATACACTGGAGTATACTCACTACTAGGTGTAAGATCACGTAAAAGTGAAACTCTATTCCCTTGGTCTTCTATGCTATATAAAACCAACACTCACTGTACCCACAAATGTATCACCTATAGCATTAAAAAATACCACTGTGTAAGACAGCTTGCACCATTCATTTAATAGGACTGGATTATGCAATTTACAGCACTGTCCCTGCCTGAGCAACATAGCCTTAAACTCCACCAAAGCCAAAGATCAAACCTGGAGAAGAAAAATTATGGTGAGAGTGCTTTGGCAACTCCTACTTGATGAAGTCTCTAGCAAGCAGAATGCTTAGATTTTAAGTAAGTCTTTCATTTCTTGCAAAAAATTATAGAAAACTTTGAACACACATGACTGAGCTTAATCTGATTCTGAAAACAAAGATGGACATTATATAATTTAAACACAAGTGTTTTCTTTCTGTAGATTAATGCTTTATGTAACCTTATCTGTAGGTTGTTTACACCTATGCAAAATGAGCATAAACCAGATTTCTCACACCAAACGGGACTTTTTACACCCACTCCGTGTAAGAGTTAAGATTTGGCTATGCAGAGATCCTATAAATATTAAGCAGGGGTGATTTCTTAATCATAGTATAAGCAAAGTTTGGATCCCGGAGTATTACTGTATTGGATTTTTTGTATGGGCACAAATCATAATTCTAGCAGGCAAACAAAGCCTTTAGGAAGATTCGAAGCCCTGAAGGGCTTCACCCGTCAGAATTGTCAGTGGCATCACAAGTTTGGGAAGTACCCAATCAATATTAATAATAAGTATTTAAAAAAACAAAGGTATCATTTAAACTAATATTTAGACTGGAATTATGTTTAGGAAACAGCAGGAGAGATGGAAAGTCTCACAGATGCACCGGAGATGTTAGAAGGAAGCCAGTCCATGAAACTAATAGGAGGCACAGAGCTAGCACCCTGTGCCAAAAGGAACTGAAAGACCATGTTGCCTCCGTGGGTTCCCCTCTTACCCCTGCTCAGTTGGTACTGGAGTAGTTTGGTTTTCCTGGCATAGGCGCTGTGGGTGCCATGCCTCCTTGCAAGAGGAGCAGAAGGCCAGGTGGCAAGCCGGGCACTCCACTGGCACCGGCGCTCCTGACTTGCTCGGTGCAATATGGCACACCGTTTGGCAGTCAGCTGCAGGGCACCATGTCCTCTGGGGGTCCAAGTGGACTTCTGAAACGTAACAGAGAGAAAAATAAAGCTTTACAGAGTCCCCTTCTCATTCCAGTGACACAAGACCCAATTCTGTGTCTGGGTGGGAAAGCTGAAGCCCTCCGTGCCCATGCCCATGGGCATTCAGGCCTAGTCCTCTTCTTTAGGCAGGTCCGCAGTTGTGCTCTGCTAAGGCAGTTGCACTGGAAGCATCATGAGAATGGCAATACACGACATGGGACGTGTTCTTTGCCTTTACAGGGAGGGACAAAAGACGAACATAAGTGCTGCTTGCTGAGAAGCGCATGTCTTGTGACATTAGGCCATTCCAGGTCTTTCACATGTGCAAGCCATGCAGTAACTTTCACGTAAATAGCAGAAGGACTATCATTAAATTAACGTCAAGTCACTTTCCATGCCTTATTTATTCCCCTGTATCTACAAACTCCGATTAATATTCCCTTTATTATGTGATCATTATTTCTCAGGTATCAGATTACAACAATAGTCAAGGTAAGAGTTGGGGTGGAGGCACTGAGTTACAGACGTCACCGCATGGCAGAGAATGGATAAATGTTGATCCTTCCTCTCATTCCCCAACCTTTATTCAAGGAATTTGGGGGTGCAACAGAAACCCAGCTGAAACACGTTCACTGTTAGGGGTGCCCATTCTGTGTGCGCTTCCTACTGACTCAAGTCCATGAGGTACAGCCAAACACTCCCACCCTGCAGAGCCTCCTCAGAAAAGGGCTGTTGTGCCTGCAGGAGCTATCTGCCTCTCCTCCTTCCTTGGGAGCTCTCTGGTACCACCACTGAAAATAAATAGCTGGAGGGGATGTCTCAGGAACAGGTGGAAATCCCTGAAAGTGAGATGTCAAAAGCCATTACACTGTTTTTCTGTACCTCCAGCAGATAAAATATTGTCCTGCTTGAAACAAAAGGCTGCACAAGGGCCCCACACATATGTTCTCTGATGAATTTTGCTGAAATAACTGAAGGCACTTCCTCCTATGCACAGCCTCCTGCCTGCACTGCCCCTCTGCAGGAGGTTGCTGGTAGCCCACAGTGAAGGGGGCTGGTGGATGGATATCTAGCAGATGCTCCAGTCAACATGAAAAGCAGTGTTATCGGTTCAGTGTCCAGATACCCAGAAAGCAGAAACTGTACAACTAGAAATGTGTTCAAAGAAGTAAAATTCTTCCTCAAGATCTCAAGCATTTAGATACACATACATGAACACCTGGGGAGAAGGACACCTCAGAAACATCATAACCTAACGTGCACTAGAAACTCAGCTCTCTTCCAGCATGCCAAACCTCTCTGTTCACCTTGAAAACTTCCAGTTTGTTTAAAGACAGACCTCCCTCCCATTTGTCCAGGACACTTACAGTGAGGGACCATGTAAGGATGATCATCCTCTCTGCTGGCTGCAGGACACACAGGTACACAATGCTCTGACTTCAGGTAATTTTTAAGTCTGTGTCAGAGTCCTCTGAAAGACATGGAGAATTTCTACATCCATGGCAAAGGCTGTCATGTATAATTTAGGCAGTGCCAGCAAAACACCTCTACCATCTACCTCCAGCCACTTCATGAATCTAGTTACATTCTTTCCTCTTATTCTCTTACACGTGCTTCCTTTGCCCCCCAAAATAAGCAATCATTTGCTTTCTACTCAATGAAAGCCAGAACAAAATAGTTTGCAGCTTCATTTGTGGGGAGAAGAGGGAGACATGGATGGGCAGTACAAGGCATTTTACATTTTTATATAGTTTTAAAAAGTAGTGTCCTGACTGAGAAATCATTATTTCTGTAGCTTCCTTTGGTGACTCTTAAAAGAAACACTGAACTGGATAAGACCGTGGCCTAATACTGACAATTGCATTTAAGTCTTCACACAATAGGTTGTGTATGCTTTCTGTTGATAAACAGCTTTAAAATGAAATAAAATGCAGTTCCTGCAGATACCTGCTTAACACACTCAACTTTGGATATCTAAAGTCTCCTACCCTTTTTTTGGATGAAAGACAGAATGTCTGGTTTTGACATCATTGGGACGACGGGAGTTGGGTTATAAATCTTACTGATTTTTACAAATTTGTTGCAGTAAGATGTAATGCATGAGATGAAATTCCCTCCTCTCCCACTTCCTCCATTTTACAAAGAACCTACAGATGGCATTTTGCAATCCATGCTGTCTCATACTGTTTGGTTAACCATGGAGTACAAGTGAAAACAGAAAAAAAATTAAAAGGAGCAGCCAAAAAAAGGAAAGAGGCTATCATATTGCTCTGACAAGCTGCTCCATCTTTTGGTTAGGGCCATTTCTCTCCCGAGCCTTTCCCCTGCTTCCCCACAGCCAGTTCAGCCACACTTCTTCCACTCTCAGGAGGAAAGCCTTCCGGAACATTGCCAGTACTGGGCATGGATCTGGCCAGTTCTCACAAAACATGTGAACAAGCAGGTGAGATGTGGGAGACAGATGGGGGAAATGCAGCACCCTGAAGAAAGGAAAATTTCTGGCTCAGCAGAGGTACTCACTGAAAGGATGAGCCAATGCCTTTCACAAAATATTAGGAACATCTCCTTTTAAAATGGATTACTTTTTGGTCCAGCATAAAGTGGAGGTTCTCATCATCTACCACTCAGCCTATTGGGCAATTGTCACAGAAATAGAAATATAATGCATATGTCCTAACCACATCCTATTCCTCTATTTCATTACTTCTGACAACCACATCAACCCCATCCTAAACAGACAGAGCAATTCCTGTTTCTTCTATTAAAATATGCTGCACGGAAGCTCTGTGGCTAGGTCCTGACTGGATGCAGAGAAGTTACAGATATGTAAGAAAGCTTGGTTTTAAGCCTGAAAACATTTGCATTCTATGAACACAAAACCCACAAGAGAATAGCATATTTTCACTGCATTCCTTATTTAACTAAGCAAGTGTCTATAGATACACAATTGTATGCCAATTACTTCTCACTACTTTTTCACTCAATATTATTTGCCCATTTTTTTAAAAAACAGGGACATGGAGAGGAAATCTATTTTAATAAAATAGCTAGCACAGATGGGGGATGGGGAAAATAGCTTTTGGATGTCTAAGTCCTTCTTCAGGTCTTCAAGATTTTCCTCAAAATTCATCTCATGATGGAAAACGTCTGGAAGAGTGAGAAGCATTTGCTTTACCAATCACTTGAAGACTGGTAAGCAAAGACTACAGAGCAAGAGAAAGTCTTTCGACTTACCCAAGAAGCTGGTTATTTATTTCTAGTAAAGCAAAGGGGGTGCTGAAGCAAAGAGCCCATATCTCAGCAGAATAAAGCTGAGAGAAGAAGGGTGTAAATATAGGAAGCTGAAGGGTTTGAATAAAGGGCTTTGTTGATCAGAGCAAAAGTCATGAAGGACACCCTAGTACCTGCCTATTTTAAGGGAGGAGAGGGCAGAGTTAGGCAGTAGCAGCCTGGGTTTTTCATAATGCTAGGTTTGAAAAAGGCTACGTCGCACTAAAGCTGACACAGACACAAGGCACACAACAGATCTCAGCTGCTGGGAGTCCCCAGGCAGATTCTGGGTCAGAATTCGGCCCCAGCAGGTGCCATCAGCAAGGTTTATTGCTAGTTTCAGAAAAAGACTGTCAGGCCAGCATTGCCTTGGTCAGAGCAGGCAGGCTTTGCCAGGTTAGGGTCAGGTCTGAGAACAGAGCTTCAGGCCAGCAGAAGCTAATAAGCCAAGTCCAACTGATGAGTCCAAAAAGGCCAGCCTTGGGGGCAGTGCTAAATCCAGGATAGGCAAAAGGTCTTGGCCAGGGTTGGGATTAGTGCTGGTGTCCAGGTCAGAGCTTTAGTTAGCAGGAATCGTTGTTCCCAGGCACCAGTAAGCTGGATTTATTGCTGGGGCCAGTAGGCAAGGCAAAAAGGCTATGTTTAAGCCTGCTGCTTGGATGCCAGTTTTATTCATCATAAAGGAGAAAGGACAGATCTTAGAAACATAATGAAGAGAGGTAGTGGAGGTGGATGAGGATTTGTCAGACTTAGGCAAGAAAGAAAAGGGAAGGAATATTTAAAATACAGACAAGTTTCAGGATTCTGAGCGTGGGAGGCAGTGTAAAAAAAAAAAGGAGATGTTACAGGGATTTGGACAAAAGATCATGAGTTCAGCTCTGGCTGGTTAGAGAGGAAGAGATACCAGGAAACCATTAGTTTCACAGTCCTGAGTTAAAAAAAAGGTTTTACATAGAACAGATTAATGTATTGCAAGATGTCTCTCTTTTGTAACCCTTTAATATGGTCATTTAACAAGCTCTGATTTCCACTGTCTAGGGTTGTAGACAAGCCACTGCTTGGTTTATGAACTGGAGGGACTTCCTAAGGAATGAATGATAAATGACAAGAAGGTAAAATAGGAGAGAGAAATAAAAAATGAAACCAGGGTTTGGGATTTTTTTTCTTTTTTGGCCTGAGTGCCTGCAAATCATAGCTACAATCTGCATCTCTCCATGAACTCTGAGGCATACTTGGGTATACTCATTTTGCAGTTTTTATACTTCGTGGTCATTCACTGTGACTCATACCAGATGAGATTCTGTAAAACCCCATATATTCTTCAATCTGACCATCTTATCAAGTGCATTACTGTGCCTAACTTTTATGAACCTCTGCATTTTCACACACATTCCCAATCCATCTGCATCTAGGCATGCATGCAAAGCAAGAACACAAATACAGTCTTTCAAGGGAAGTTTGAAAACAGGCAGAGTCAGGACAGGTCAGTCCCAGATAGACTACCCTGCAAGCTACCACAGAGTGAGTTCTTTGAAAAACGCTGCAACTTCCAGCTGAGACTTTCAAGTTGGTGTCAGTCTTTAAAACCAGCATGGGACCTCATCTCTCTGACTAGCAAGTTTCTTCTTCAGCCTTGGCAAGGAACCATCTCCTGAGGCAGAAGGCTGACCTCTGGCATAGGAAAGCTTGGCCCCAGTAAGACCTTCAGTTTCAAACTTCTTTACTAATAGGCCTTACTCAGTAATGAGGGGTCCAATTATCCCTCAGGAAAAACGAAAATATACTAGATGAACACACATGAGACTTCTACATTAGAAAAGCTCTCTTGCAGGGATGTTTGCAAAAATCCCCATCACACTGTCTCCCTCAGAAGTTCTGAAGATCCCTGTGGATGTACAAAAGGACCATGTGCACCCTGCACCAGCCTCTAGCTCCTTGTCTAGTTCTACTAGTACAACCAGCATCTCAAGGACCCAAGATGAGCATGCTGCAGGAAGAACGGTGGAGCCTCAGGCACGCAATCTGAGAGTGTTGTCCATAAGCTTGAGTAAAAGCGTGGTATTTCAGTAAGATGCCACTCTGTTGATTCTGCTCCACTGAAATAATTTCAAATTTGTCTGTGGAGCACAGTCAGACCTAGTGATTGCTCTTAAACTATTTCACAACAAAGACATCTTCTCTGTCTCTTCCTGAACTCACCCAACAGGCTTTGTCTTTGCAGTGTCTAATACTGCTGCCTCCACTGACACTTAAAAAGGAAGGTAATAGAAACCAAAAGGTTCGCACCTCGTTCAAACTTCAGCCTCTTGTATAACTGAAACTGGTCAACAGGCACCAAACATGCAATCTGAAATGAGAAACAAACACACAGAAAAAGCATTAGAAACACAGACTTGAAAAAAATTAATAAGCACTCTGTTCTACACGCCTGCTGTCCTGAGCTGGCTTTCAAATCCACCTTCTTTTCCTGGTTACTTTCACCACCACGCTCCTCCATACCTTGACTTCCTTCTCCAAAATGTAAAGTAGTTCTTGACCTCTCGTTTTTCAGCTACACAGTCCAGTAGTTCAGCCCACGCCTTTCTTACCATGCATAGGAAAGCCTTCTCTCTGGATTCTGCATTTACTTCAGGCTTCTCAGTTTTATTTCTTGTTGGTTTAATGTAACGAAGGGTGACAGCTTGCCAGCCTTGGAGACTGCAGCATGTTGTTCATGCACAAGAATACAACTCAAATGAAAGGTTTCTCATTCATGTCTCCCAGTCTTAATGGCAGGGGTCACATAGCTCTCAGGAACTTAAAAGCTAGTCTGGTTTCCATTTTTTATTCATTTCATGGGTTTGGGGCTGAGACAGTTAATGCCATTCCTGTTGGAATTTGCCTTAGACATGCACCAGACCACTGGGAACTGGACTGAAGTTAACAAATTTAGTTGGCATACACAAACAGGCTTTGCTGATACATTTTACACATTACCATAATTAAACTAGCAGCCTAAAAGGCTAAATGCTCTAATCTCCAATTAACAGTCTACGTAAGAAAACCAAGAACCCTATTTAAAACTAATAAGCAAACCTGCATACAGGGTAAGGAGGGGTTCAAAAGAAACTTCACAGACACTTCAGGAGCCACGTTTGTTGGACTCAGAATCTGAGATCATTCTCTTTATTTGATCCATTTGTAATACTGTACCAGCACTGAAAATGTCTTTCTCTTTTACTGAAAATAAATTTAGACCAATATTGATACAAGACCTGATCATTTGAAGCACTGTGAGACAGCGTAGAACTGACAGCTTCAAAGTGAAGGGCTCTCAACCCTCACATCCAGTTTCCCACCACAGTCCTTCAGATTATTGTAAAAGGCAAATTTTTGCCCTCAGTGAAGCAGACACTGGCCTTTGCTATCCTGGGTTGTGTGACAAGGCACTTGTGAGAAGAAATACAAAAAAAAATTCAATATATATTCAATATCATGCTGTGAATACATTTGCTTTCGTAGATGGGAAAAAAGAAACAAATATATCCATGTGTATATTATAAAATATGAAATTGCTTTATTGAGATCTCAAATCAATTGGAATTAAAATTGCATTTTGAATTGGATGTTTGGATCACTTATTTGACCTAAACCAATGTCATACAAAAAATAATCCAACTCATGTCAAGATTTAAGTGTTCAAAGATGCTTAAAAGACTTTGAGTTGAAGAAATCAAAAGATTTAATATCAAAATGGGAAACACCAACAAATCTTTACAAAGCATAATCTTAGTCTAGTAAGTCAGCCCTGGGTCAAAGTACTGCTCTCATTCAGTTTCTGAATTCAGGGTGTAGACTATTTTTAACAGGGAAGTATTTGCATGGCTAAACAATATTACATTAATATGACTGTAAGACACAGAGAGCCTCCTGGGAAACTCTTCACCTATTGATCAGAAGTCAGCTGAAACACTCTTGGAAAACAAATGGTAACTTAATCAAATGGGGAAAAAAGTGTGAAGTTCAGCAGCTTCAGCAAAGAATGAAGCTAACCAACAAAGCTATATAAAACCCACAAGACACATCATTTCAGTATTGCCCACTCCTCCCCAGGGCAGCTTCAATTCTAAATAGAGTTTGGAAAACAAAAAGAGTCATCTGCTTTTCTCTAGCTGGGTAAGCATTGGCAACTACTTTAAATTTTCCTTCATTACGACATAAATTAAAATAGCAAGTCTCAATGCTGTAAGAGCCACTTGAGTGAATTGTTTAGTTGTCTGGGGTCTTTCTGTGCTTGCTTTTGCTTTTAACAAACAGTTTTTCAAGAGCAGTTCTATTGAGCCCAGAATTTCCCATGTATTAAAAATTGTCCTTTTTGATTACAGTGGGAGCAGAGTAGGAGTTTTATTGCAGATTTCAACAGGAAGCATAGTCAGTGCTGAAAGCTTCCTTTTCTCCCATTGAAAACCTGATCTTACCATGCCAGCCTTCCCTACTGGTTTCACCCAGCCCCACTCTTCTTCCTACGTACCCTCTTCACAGCTCAGCTCCCCTCTCCCCGCACGCAGCTCGGGGCGTTGAACACAGGCAGCCCGTCACCTCTGCCACTGACTCCCCCAGGCTTTGAAAGACCAGCTCCTGATAGCACCCGCATGGAGGTCAACCTGAGGGGTGCTGAGCTGAAGCCTCTCACAGATGTAGTATCTTTAGGCACGAGGAAAGGAACGCACAACCTGCTGCTGCCTGAATTCAGTGCCCCACGTCAAAGCTGTACGTGCAAACTCAATTGAAAAAAAAAAGAAACGTGAGTATCAGGTCGCCCCAAAACCCAGCAAATCCTTTCCTCAGTGAACTTTTAATCTCATGTATGATTAATCGAGAAGGACAGCCATAAGCATGGCAAGGGGATTAGGTGTTTATCTCCTACTTGGCATCAGAGTCTAAATGTTCGTCTTCGTACAACTTCTCCATCCCCACCCAGGAGTCCATCCCAAACATTCCTCTGCTGCACACCCGCACACACCCCCGGGCCGGGCAGAGGATGGAGACCTAGGGAGGAAGCAAACCGGCAACCTGGCAGATGGCAAAGGGCCAAAAGAGAAAGACCATGAGCACGTCAGAAAGCAGACGTTTCTTATTCTAGGCTGTGAAATTATTCAATGCAGCAAGAAATGCTACAGGACAAGTTTCGGGGTTGTAGGTTTTTTTTTTTAAGACTGGGTTAAGGTTACAATAAAAACCTATGAAGAAAATGAGAGGCAAGGACTCTCCTCTCCTGAAAAGACATTTATTGTTGATGTATCAGGCTGCTGGGAGACGAACTAAGTTTTCTGGTTTTCTATACCCTGTAAGCAACGTCTGCAGCTAAAATAATCTTGTTACAGAGCACAAGAACACGTAAGAGCTCTCGTTAAGAACAGCAGCTTTCACTTGAAGTAAAAACATCTATGGAAAAAAGCAAAATTTTGAAGGTTCCCTACCACAAAAGGCTCCAGCTGGACCCTTGCCAAGTGTACAAAAAGATCGCCCAACGTGATATGATAACTGGGGGTGCTGTTACTATGTGAGACAAAAGAGCAAAGGAAGAAAAATGAAAGGGCTTGAAGTAATTGGGTTCAGTTTACACAGGGGCAGCCTGTTCCTTGTAACCTGGGCAGTGCAGCAACCAGGAGCCAAGGAAGAACAACTCCCCTGTTTTTAAACACTGGCTACCACAGTGGAAAGGGAAAATCACTACTCCACCTATTCTCAGGCTTTCAAGGGACATGCAAAGAGGCAATCAAGAAAACTGAATAGATCTTACTTCCTTTCACACCCGTATGAATCAAACCTCGATAATGCCGAGGGAGGGCAGTTCACCAGGACAAGTGCTTCTCCCTTTCTCGCTTTAGCAGATATGCAACAAGGGCAGATCCTGTACTGGCAGCAGCAACAGCCGCTTGCAAAGGGTTGCATTGCCCACCTCTGCAAAAGTCCCACTCACAGAGGCACTGTCTAGTTTTGCAAGGAGTGCAAAATAGTTTTAACTTGGGCTGTGGCTTGCTTTTGAAAGGGATATGGGAGTTCAATCTCTTTATTTTTAGAAATTACACCCACACCTTTCTTCATCAGCTACCATGCTCACTAGAGTCATCATGAAATACTAAATTATTCATTTTCTCCATTAAGGAGCTCTTCTCTTATTTAGTGACAAATAAAAACAAAATTAAGACTCTCTCATTTGCTCCCCTTGGACTTATTAAAAAATGAGTAAATAAGAAGAACAAAAATTTTAATATTGACCCTGAAAAAGCTAGGTTGGCCTGCAACATTTTCTCACCTTCCTCCTCATTTTACCATTTCAATTGCCCCTAGCAAAATGTAAACCAATTTTCAAATTAAAAATAAAACTGGTATTTTAAACTGACTCCCAATGGTATTTTTGTTCAGCTATGTATGGAATATAACACCGTTAAGAATTCTAAGATCTGGGTCACTGTCCCATTTCAGCATCGCTTTATGAAGCACTGACAACCTTCTGTCAAGTTAGCATCGGTGTAGATCATGGATTTACACAGACAGAGAGACAATAAGCACCATCTACACTGCATGCAAAGGGGTGATTCTCCTTGTCAAACTTAAGAGGCAAAAGGAGAGCCCAAATCAGTATCTTCTTTAGTGCCTGCTGCATGGTTTTAATCCAAATCGGATTATGTATACATGGATCATTGGCATCAGTGTTACAAGCTTCAAAACAATACAGGAATCAGAAATAGCAAAGCACAATCCCCTAGACATTATCCAAGTGTGTATTGCATTAGAAATCCCTGTATGCAGTTGAGACTTACCCTGATTCATAGCTTACACTGGTGACTGGATTTGCACCATGTAAAACCATTTCAAACCATGATAAATTACCCCTTATTTAGATTAGGTATATTAACTTATCCAATTAAATCAATGGAGCAAATTCCCAAGAGAGACAGGAATATTCGAGACAGAAGAAGTCTGCATGGTTGAAGACAACTGCGTTAACATAAGATGTTCCTCCTACCTTCTGTTTCCAGGAAGGAATCCAAATCATCTTTGTTTATTGTACTATTAGAGCTTGAAAAGACAAACATCTTGTTTAATGAGATTGCCTTTAAACTTCCCTTTTCTTTGTGTAACCAGCTATTTGAAAGTCTGTAGCTAAAACCATTGCCTTCCCACCACTAACACCCATTTATTTCTACTTAAAACCAGCTATACTACAAGCAACTGCTATCTTGATGTACCAGGTCAAGATAAGACCTAGGATTGCACTTGACTTCAAGCACTCCAGTGGAACAATTCCTTCTGTTTGAATGCACTATTTGTCAAAACAAAAAAAATGCTGGGAAACGTACCAGTTTCAACTAGGTTTTGTTAAAGTAAAAAAAAAAAAACAAAAACCAAATGCAAACAGAGGGGTTTCTGAAAACATATTTTCAAAGTACTGAAAAGTACAATTTTCTAGTTCAAATGAGTTTTCATTTTAAGTTTTTTAAGAACAAAAACCTGGAACATTTTCTTCTGAGGTCCAGAGAGACACAAAGACCAAAAGTAAAGCCTTAAGTCCAAACATCTCCTATACTCTATGAATAAGCAGTTTACTCCACAAACACTAATGAAACATTCAACTGTTTTAGAGAGACACATTCCTGCTATTCCCACTTGCTCATTTCTTCATGAGCCATACAAGAAGAAATTCTATTCCCTGTTTAAAATGTTAACCAGAGTTTTTCGCTCCCTCCACCCCCCGAAAGCAACACAAGAAGCACGTGTCTCAGAATCAAGGCAAGAGCTGTGAAAAGGCTCTCATAATTTAGTACCAAACTAGATAAACTTTGAAGAATTTTACCGAGAAGATACAACAGATTTAATTCACAATGAAGACAAACACGTCAGCGGAAAGCAGTGAAGAAATGTTACACACCTTGAATAAGGACCTTGAGAGAGGGAAGTAGAGGAACTTTCATAGCTATAAGGTGTTATAAATTGCTTATAAGCTTTATTATTAATTGTTCAGTTTCCTTATTGAAGAGAGCCCAATCCAAAATGCACTGAAGTCAATGAAAAGGCTTTCCTTCACTTCAAATTATGCCTAAGTTCACCTTATCTTCTTTGAGCGGGCTAGGGCAAAAGGCATTTAAAAAGCAAACAAAACAACCGCAGTAGCTAACATAATTAGACACAATTTAGTCCAAAGTATAGGAATCAATTTAACACCATGTCCATCACAAAGACAGTTTGAACTCCTATTTTTTCTACAAACTGTAATGGTACCTGGTAAATGTCAGTCACAGCAGAGTCTGAAATGGACATGACATGAAAAATACACTTTTTCAAAACCCTGATGCTAACATGGGAGTGAAAAAAGACCAATTTCCCCCCAGCACCGGCAACACGTCATTCCTCATGGCACTGTCCTGGTGAGGAACCTTTTCCTGCCAGATACCAAACATCCAGCCCTCCAGAGGTGAGAAGGCTCGTACTTTTACACCAGGAGTTTCAGAGTGTGTAATGAATAAACTGTAATTCTAAATAGTACTTCTAGGCCAAACAATAGCCATATTTAAGCACATTCTCTACCATCTGAATAAAGTTCTGGTTTTTAAATAATAGCTTTTAAAGGTCACATTTTCACATGGAACACCTTTATAGTGAAGAAAAAAGAATACAGAGTGCTCATACATAATCTGTAGTTTACATACTAATCTTTCAGATTATTAACAGATTATTGTTCCTGGGGGTTTGGGGGGGGGGCAGTCTTCCTTAAAGAAATAGGTATTTGGTAAAATATATGAGCAGTTCATTTTAACGAGGTTGGCGGCCTGTTTGCTTTTCAAGCAGAAGGTGTTTCAAGTGCATCACCAAAACGGAGCATCAGAACATTCATTCATCCACGGGACACTAATGCACATTTGGGCTGTTTAGTCATTCTGCCTTCAGCCCAAAAAACACCCAAGGATTAAGCTAATGGTCCATTAATACATGCCCTGGAGTGTCATTGTGCTTTACTAAGGGGAAATACATCTCTCTAATTCCTATAGCATCATAAACCTAGCTTAACAGAGCAGAATTCTTCCTACCATTTGTTAGTTTTCCTTAAAAAATTCATTTTCAGTAAAGGCTAGTTGCCTTCAATCTGGTGCGATGAGTGGGAGGGACATTGCTTCACCCTCTCTGTATCTATGCAGAAGAAAGGAGGAAGGGAAACAGCTGGCTACTTTCCACAGTAGCTGGATTCAGCCAAAGAAAAGCTCCACCAGATGCTTGCATGCTGTAACAAACATAACTGCAACTCCCAGGCCCTGATTCAGCTAAGCACGGCATTTCAAATGTATACTGGAGAGGAGATCCTGATTTTTTCTGGAGAAAAAGGCATTCGTGGTATTGGGAATTGCACTGCCACTGATTGCATTTGAATAGGATTATATACTTCTACCACAGTTGTCATCTGTATTCATAGGGCTCAAGGGAAACCAGAAGATAAAGTGCTTTTCTTCAGTTCAGGGATGGAGATCTGATTCTCCTTGATTTTATCCCTGCAAACAAATGCAGAGGGAATGCACAAAACCAGACAAAATCCCTTAGCCACCTTTTTTTCCTGGTTTGTTTTTTTTCCTGCTTGTGTTCTTAGGCCCAGCAGGGACCTACCTGGCTCACAAAGCAAGCAAGCAAGAACAGCCGCAGGGCAACATCACATTTGCCCACAGTTTTCCATGGCCTTCTAGATGCACAGAACAGCTGGCACGTATGAGGGTTCCAGCCACACTGCCAACAGCTCTTCCCTGTGTCATGGGTTTGGAGCTAAGCCCAATTCAGAAACTCTACACCAGCTCTATGTCAGGCAGGAGGCTGCTTAAGCATTGCTGGGAGGCCACCAGGCAGTGTGGTAGGGGCCATCTACAGCCCCCTTGAACCCCGTTGTCCCCAGCGGTGCAAGAAGGTCTGAGGCACACATCTTAGCTCCAGTTTCTCCTCCTCCAACTTTCAAACTGAACCCTCCAGTTACTGTGGGAGATTGTGCACGTGCCAGATGTGCAAACAGCTCTGCCTAAACCTCATTTAGCTTCTGAGCTCTCAATCTCTCCCATACCTGCCTTGGGAATGAAGACACTTTTTGCATCTCTTAAGACCTACTTCCACCCAGTGCTGTGCAGATACCTTTCTTTCCATATAACTATACAGAGTCCTGTGTGTTTATATTGGACTGCAAATTGGTTGCTGCAGCCCAATATAAACATACACGAGGAAATTCTGGCCTTGTGTACTGCCAGTTTGAGTCCTTGAGTTAAGAGAGGCACAAGAATTTCAGTGTTTGCAGTCAAATCAAACCTGATTTAACTGATAGTGCTAATGGAGGCTTAGCAATTCTGGGATACAGGGTACTCTGGTTAAGTCACCTGCATGGGAAATTCAGAGGTTGTCTGGATGCCAAGTAAGCCTTTCCTGAAGGCACAGAGGGAGGGAAAAATGAGCAAAACCCTTGAAAAACATCTGTTTGTTTCTAGTTCCTCTTGTCAGTCAGGCTTCTTGCCAAAAGCTCATTAAAGGTAATTAAAGGGAGGAAAAAGTGTATGATCATATTTATTATGTAGATAAAGAAGTTGGGGGGGGGGGGTAGGTTAAAAAAAAGAGAAAGAAAAAGTCTTGATACCTCTGCTTCTTGTAGGGTCCCATGGTTCAAGCATACCATGTCTGGACATGTGATAGGAGAACCACAGCCTTCTTGAATTGCCAGCTGCATGTACTGTTTTAGGCACTAGAAACAAGTAAAGAAAAGAAAAAAAAAAGTTATAGCCCACATGTTGGTAACACACAGATGCTAGAGATGCTGCACAGCTACCACCTCCACTGCCTTAATTGGCTGTCCTGAAGCTCCAGCACACAGAAAACATCAATTATTACAAGCATGAATGCTACAAGTCATTACATTGGAAAGAATGCAACAAAGACCAATTAATTATGCATGACTTCATCTGCCAAGCATTGCGTTTACCCAAGTCAGCAAGTCAGACCTTTCAGCACTAACAACCCTTATGCTCTGCTAAACTGGGATTGGAAGATTTAGGAGGGGGGAGTATCTTTCATCCCAATTAAACAGGCTTCGCTCTTTTGTCTTTCCTTCTGTGTTCTTAATTCAGACTCTCAGCCAGCAGTCTCCATTGTAGGAGACTTCATTTACAAGAAAGAGACTACTGTTCTCAGCTGCATAAAAGGGGAAGAGGGTTTATAACCTGGATAGGAGGTTATAATCAGCCCTAGAAGATGTAGAGCTACCAGTTCTTCCCCCTCCCCAGATCAGGCAATTTCCATGGTTTACCATGATTTATCACCAGCCTCTAGTCTATTAAGCAGGAGTTCAAAGTCCATTTCCAGCATGAAGACCACCTCCTGAATGTTTCCAAATTGGTTCATTACACAAAAATGCCAGGCCTCCCTCCTCCAAGGAAAAAAAGCCCTCTGTTCTCCCCACATTTTATTTGGCATGCCAGTTCCAAATATACTCAGCTTGTCTTTTTAACACATATTATAGAGTCTTCAATAAAATCATGGCATAAAACTGGTGCAATGGCCCAAAGAACTGTGCTTGAATTGTATCTCCAAACTGCACAGGTTAAGTCAGTGAGCTCATTTCTAAATCAAACAAAGCAACCAAGTCTCCTCAAAATAATGACAAAGCATACAGTAAATTGCAAATCACTGTTAACAAAGTAACAAAACATGGCTTTCTGGCAGATTTTGGTATCAACTTGCATAGTTTATTGTAAATTAAAACCAACATATTTTACAAGCAGCAGGACTAATGCAGCTTTGTTCCCTCCAGATTTGTATTTCACGCCCACGTGATAAACCTCTCCTCCTCAGTACTGCTGGCTTCTTCCCTTATTGCCCCATCAGTTTTCAAGAAACAAGTCAAAGCATAAGGTCTTTGAAACCTCTGTCTCTGCCAACTTCTGGAACAGCACTGGGTTCAAAAGCTACTAGGTGGGTTATGGGGAAATCACAGCCTTTCAGAGCATCACCTCGGGTTAAAGCCCCAAGACTCTTCAAAAACTGTTCTTCCAGTATTTACAGGCATTTAACATTCAAGTCGGTGTTAGTTTGGACTGTTCTGAGAAGGCCTTGCATGTTGTGCTCTGAAAAGAAATTTCCTCATTTGTATTTTTATTGGAAAACTGGTACCCTCTGAAATGTCAGGATAATTAGGACTTTTACAAATGGAAATGAGGTTTCCTTATTATTCTGTCTGTCTCTCTACTGAAACGTCCACATCCACATGTTTTGGTTAATTCTGAGGAACTATACAGAGATATTAGTTCAAGCAAGTAGAATCAGCTTAACTTAGTGTCATTTTAAATGAGCTCACTTTTGATTTGCAAATATTTGAAGTGTATTCATTTAGAAGAATGTAGGGGTACAACCTAAATGGTAGCTTTAAATATCTAGCTCATTAAGCACTAATGGATTCAGATCCAGCACACACCCCTATAGGAAAGCAGTAGAGCAGCCTGTAAGGAATTGATGGTGCAAGCAGTATGTGGGAGGTGAGGGAAATGCTCACAGGTGAAGAGCAAAAAAGAAATCATGTCAGTAACTGAAGGCAATATTAGCTTCTTGGGGAATATCAGCCAGACTTAACCAGGAACTATTCTTTTATTATTCAAACAGCAGTATCAGTGCCTTGTCCCATCTCCTCGCCCACCTCTCCCAAAGGCATCTAGGCACAGTGCTTGTAAAAAGTCAGTTTAACCACCGGATCCAATCACCCCACTAGTACATGCAGCTCCTCCACAGAGCAGTGAGCAGAAGCAGGTACGTAACCACGGTGGTGCCTGGGAGCCGGTACCCCAGAGACACCAGAGCTGCCGGGGTCCTGCCCACATCTGCTGCCACCACGGTCTGGGCAGTGGCAGCACGTGACACAGGGAAAGCCAAAAAAAGTGTCCCCAGAGCCCAGGGTGACTCCCAGTGCCATTACTGATACAGATGAGGACTGTGGGTGACCTGTTCCTGCAGCCCCACATTCATTAAGCACCTGGCATTACCCACATGCTTCAGCCCGTATCACAAGCGAAACGGGGTTATCAAGTGCTCACTCCCTGCACAAATTTCCTCCCTGGTTCGTGCCTGCACCCAGCCTCTACCAGCAACGATGCAAACAGAAAATTCTGCCCTCTGAGCCCCTTCCCCAAAGCCAGCATGCGCTGCAGTGTGTTGGGTGCACTTCTTTGATCCCTGGGTGATGCTCCAGCAGAGCCTCCTTACATCTCACTCCCTCTCCTCATGGGAGACCTGATTACTTTCTGGATGAACTGTCAGGGAAGCATTTGGGGAAGGGGGAATGCTTCCCTCCCACCAAAGCATTTAGTTTGCCTTAACTCCTCAGCAAGCATGGGAGAGCAACCTTTTACTTTCGCTAAGATCCTGGCTTCTGTCTCCTCTGTGGTGCTGCCTGATAGTTAGTAATTTGTTTTGACAGCATGGTACAGTGGATTTGTATTCTGGGGGCAGCTCAGGTCAGCTGGTTACAGAGGGAGGACAAAGCCTGAGAAGTTACTGCAGGCCTAGCAGCATCCCAGAGGCTTGTTCTTAATTTAGATTTCCAGGACAGAAGCTCAGAGCACTGACAATTACCCTTCCGTGCAAGGATGGGCATGAAGCTCTTAAGGCGCTTCGATCCACAGTATGGATTTTGCAATCGGTTTCAATATGCAGTATCTAAATCATTAGGGGTACCAAGCCAGGAGAGCAGAGGTTTCTGAGGATTGCTAATGCATCTGGACTCTCCTTCTCTTCTAGCTCACTGCCTGGTTATAGGCGAAGATAGGTGAGCAACTGGAGCCTTTTGTGATATTTTTAGAGGGTGCTGTGCTTTCAGAGGGTGACTTGGGACAGATTTTATAATAGGGCTGTGCAGTGCCATGGATCTTCAAACGTTTCAGAGAAAACCTCCCTGTTAAATAGTTTTTATAGTTATTATATCTTTTGCCTTGATTTTCTGCATTTGGAGAAGTTGCTGCGGGTGCAAATCAGGAAGCTGATGGAAGGACTCAAAGGTGCTGGGAAACTCGAAGGAAGCATTTAACATGTACCACCGAAGGATTACGCTTTTTACCCAAGTCTGTACATGAATGAATATGTGAACTTCTTGCTCCCTCTTTCACAAGTTAGGAGCAAAGAAGACACAGTGGAAAATCACTAAAATTTTAAAATATGCCTTCACTTTAACAGACTGGTTTTAGAGGGGTTTTACTATCAACTACAGATCAGCTACTAATTTAGCTACTTACTTGAAAAGTGGCAAATAGAAGTATCTGAAAAGATGTACAAGCTGCAAATGTGATGAAAAGAGGATTCAATGTCTATATAATAAGTCATGACTGACCTTCTCAGCAGTATGTCCTCCCACACTATGGAGAATACATTATACAGACATAAAATGGTAAGACTTTGTGCATTTTGTCTACAAAAATCAGCAGTATCTCAGTTAGGAAAACTGCACGCACTACATATGCTACTTAATTGCTCTACAAAGCAAAGGTAAGATCAAGATACTCAGCCTTCTGTGGTATTAGAGTTCCTTGAAAGGATCTTAATCTTGACATCCAAGAAATCACCAGGCCTCAACACCCTTGGGCTACACTCGCCCACCAATTTCCTGCAGCGCGGTGAGAGCAGTCAGCGGCTGGAGAGGCCACACCACAGGACCTGTGGCTTACAGTGACAGTCACCCCATCGTCTTACCCTCCATGGCCAGAGCAAGTCATCCGCAGTGACCCTCCTCCTACCAGCACAGTGAGGTTTCCACGAATGCATCACATAGTCAAGGCAGAGTGGTTGAGGCAACAGACTAAAAATCTGCTGAGGTCTTGCTGAACAGGTTTGAATCCTACTGACTACAGATGAAGTTGGATGTTTGGCTCCGTTACGTTCACCCCTCAAATAAATGGTAGACACCAACACAAGGAATTTTAACTTCCATACCTGCAAGCGTACCCTAATCAGTTACATTCAGTTTACTCAGATTTTCCCCACTGAGCAACTATACCATGTACATATCTGAGTTCTGGGATACACAACAAAATCCTGATGCAATCAAGCAAGAGGGATCAATTCAAATGTGATAATGTAATTCCACCAGTAAAACTCAGTACACCTAACAGAAGGCTTCGGTGCTGAACTAACTTTGCCAAGCATGTTTTGCTCCTGCTGGACTACTGTCAACTTCAGTGGAAAGAGTACTACAAGTAATTTTTCTCTGCCTGAGATTCATAAAGTATAATGACACCTTTTTCAAATAATTTGCTGTCTAAGCATTTTGGGGCAAGAATTTTTTTCCTCTTATGCTGCTTTTGTCTTTCAGGCCATCACCTTCCTCTATTTAATAAAATAAGGTCAGTATCAATTTACCTACTTCACAAAATGCTACTCACAAGTAAGTTAAGGCCTGTAAAGTACCTGGATCAAATTATCATGCAACATAAATGCATTTCTTTTTTATCTTGCAGGACTCGTAAGAAAGATTACGATTTAGCCAAATATTTACATATGTCCCAAGTACACACTCCCCTCCTGGAGCTAAGGCTTTGTTGAAAGTGTATGTTGTAACATGAGGGAAGAATCTTTAAAAAAGCACCGAAAAGCCCAATCCAGGAATGCACAAACTAATAACATAAAAAATTCCTTCTTCAGTAATAAACACTTCCTCTAATCTTCAGAAGTGTTTTCTACGGTCAGCTGCGAGCCCCAGGAATACAAAATTCTGTTCAGGCTATTCATGGATTTTTCATTTCAACACTTCTACACGCTGCTCTAACTTCAACTTTTTTTCCCCCAAAGTACGTTGTACAGAGGGGATTTTTAATGTACTGACCAATACTGTTTGGCAATGTATCTAATCTGCAAAGGGACCGTAACAGTTCTGCATTTTAACATAAGAATGAGTTCAAAGTATAATTTCAGTATTATGTTGCTAGGTAATGATGTGACAAAGGCACTAGATATCCCTCTCACTGTGAAATCTTATGTTTCTGTTCAAAGCCATTTTCAGATAATCTCCATACCAGAGACAAAAGATGGACCTCAGTCATTCCTACATACTGCTTTTTCAAGTACCTTGATATGTTCCATTACCTTGCTCATCTCCCATCTGCATGCAGCTCTTCAGCTCCCTAAATGCAGCCTCATTGGTTTGGATGCAAAAGCATAAAAAGAAACCACATATGTAATTTGACAAAACTGAACAGGTAGTTTTATTAAGAAACACGGAGGGATGGCTAGGAAGAAGAAAGGAACGGAAAGCACTGGCCTATTTTCCTGTCAAATACTACAGATATTGCTGATAGCCACTGTGCAGCAGTTGATACAGGATAAGTAAGGGTATTTGTCTTTAATTAAATTGCAGAAAGGGAAAAAAACGGATCTACAGTATTTCTTAACCCGTACAAGGGCATCATGTACATTAAAGATGAAAATGCAAGAAATGATTGAAGGCATCTTGCCAAAACAAGAAGGTCTTTTCTACTAATGTATAACTTGGAGACAATTTCAATTTCAGAAAAATTAAGAAAACCTCAGGTTTTCATCTTAAAATCCTCAAGACTGATTTAAAATCTTAAATCTCTCTTCCAGATTTGTCCTCAAAACTGTATTGGCTTGGGTTTGGGGTTTTTTTAGCCTTAGCCTTTTTATAAACTCAAAATTTGGAGGAGTGAAGAAAAAAAAGACTGTATATGGAGAGAAAACAACTTTTCAGATTGCATTCCAGAGTGTCTTATGATTCAGAACAAATCAACAGATAGGCATTTAGTTTTCATTTCAGTTCTGGGCAGTGTTCATGTACTTTTGATTCAGTAAGACATAACTTTCATTTCTTTCTTATCATTTACAAATGTTACCTGTTCTTCAGTGCATACACAAGACAACGTAGTAGTCATGTAGTTTTAAATGGAATATGTAGTATTACTGAGTTCAGTAAGACAGTTCTTGTCAGAACTCTAAATTTAACCACCTGATCCACTCAGCACTTAATCAATTGTGTACTCAAATATACAACCCCCCCCAAACAGTACTCATAGTGTTTATGACAGATCTACATAACATTTAGCAATATGTTCATCATTGTCATGACATCTGCACTTATGCATGTTCAATCTCTAAAAAGGGGCCAGTTGCTTTCAAAGTGTGGTAACTAAACTCCTGGAATCTCTCCAGTATTTCTCAACAGGTCTTAAAACTAGATGAATCAAATCTATTGGCAATTAGCTTGGAGGCATCTGCACTTCACTTGGAAAAAAATGTGAGGCTTTTCCAATTAAAGAGAGTTTTTAAAAAGGACACCACAGAAATAGCCATTTATTAATTTGTTAGACATAAACTTATGATAGGCATGGTTTAAAGTGAAAAAGAAAAGTCCAATGAAACATGCATTTGTATTGCCCAATCTATATTTTAACTGCTAAGGACCAGATGCAGTGATAAATGAAGTTGCTTTCAGATGGATAGAAGATAAGGCCATGTAAGAGCCTTATTGAGAAAGATGCTTGAAAGAAAGTGAAAAAATGCCCCTTCAGCCTCAAATGACATACAGTCATCTTGTGGCTCAGTAGAAGGGGAGGAATAACATCACTGACAAACATTTTATTTTGTCATGACCAAGTGAAAACATCAAGCAAACATGACAACGGACCAGAATATAATGGCCTACCGCTGCTCCACAAGCCTATTTTTAGGGGATCTTTCAGGCATATCTGAGAAATACACTGTCATCAGCTTTGTTTCAAAAGATCTACCACCAATGGTGCTAGATTCTGCTCAGATACACAGTCTAAAACCAATTTACACGTGGCCTGCTACATCCTGGCAGCCTTTCATAAAAGTCAGGATAGGTTCCTGGTAATCGTTGCCATGAAGTGGTACCACCAAACAGAAAAGGACCAAAGAACAGGACCAGAGAAACTCACCCTTCCCAAAACCAAACCAGGTGTGACTACCATTTCTCTTGCAAATGAATCTGTGTCAGGCCAAACCTGGCCTCACCAACAGCTACAAAACAGACATGACCATGAGGCTTATGTCACAGGCTGGCTCAGTTAATGTGGCACTCTGAGGCATTGACAAGTTACTTCACAGCTGTTTCTTCATTTGTTAAATGGAGATAACGCCAACTTCACCGATGCGGTGCTGTCATTAAACATGTTAGCTCCCTCTTCCTCACCTGTCTTCCCTTGGCCACCATCCAGATGCTGCCAACTCTACTGACTTCAGAAACATGTAGCCCCTCTTCCTGAATAGCAGCATCCATCAATAGGCAATGGGTACATTTGTGCTCTTTTAGTACCCCTACTAACTCTGCCTTTGGTGTGACTCTGCACAGAAATGCATGTAAGAAGTTCTTAAACCATCTAAATTACTATAAAAGTGCTATGTGTTCACTGCCAATATTAGCAGGTGTGGGCATTTTCTTTTTTGTAACTTTAAAACAAAGGTATTCTGAAACATTTCAAAGGTTAAGCTGGGAAAAAAGAATCCAAAATGTCAAAACTTGACAGCTTGCTGTCTGTGGGTGGAAGCAGAAAACAACCTAAGGTGAGCTTTATATAAAGTAAGTGGGGCATTGCAGCACAAGGTCTATTTAGGAAGGGGAGAAGGTAGTTTTCTGGTGCAGCTGTGAGCACATGCAGGTGTCTCCTAGGATGGGAGAAAGAGGAGGAAGAAGAGGAGACAAAACCCCTTCTTGAAAATTAGCACCAAGAAACAGAAGAAATACTAAACCCCAGTGTTGGCTAGATGAAGGCAAATCCAAATCTTCCCCTACTTATACGTTTTACTAAGTAGTCTTTCACTGGAGTATTCATGTACATTTGCTCCATTTAGCAGGCATCCCACGCTCTTTGTCATCTGTCTCCTCCTTGCCTTTGATCTACTTGGTCTCCTCTGCTCTCAGGCTCTTCTGCCCACGCTTTTTGCTGTTGATGCTGATCCTTCACATCAGTTTGTCTCCAGTTCTCCAGTGCTCCCATGTACAAGCAATCTGAGGCTTCACAGCACTAAGGGCAAAACGTCAATATTTAGCCACCCAAAGGAGGCAGGGCAATGCACAGCCGCTCTTAAAAAGATGAAGGAAAGCAGAGGAGTCTTAGTGTGTCCTGCTGGTGAAGGGCAACAGACAAACTCCTATTTCTGGAAGGGTTTCGTCTTCCCCTCTAGCAAAAGTAGCTGGCAGCAGCATGCAAGCCCCTCTCTCGGAGGCTGCAGCCTCCCAAGGCCCTGAATTGCCAGGCAGGCAGCTGCCCAGAGCACCAGGCTGTCAACAGCAGCAAAAGAGCCTTTTTTGCCCATGTCTAGCCCTGGCCTTGCTGTCACATAGCTACAGTGGAAAATCTTGGTCTCCCAAATGCCTTTGGATCACCTTCTACCTGTAAAATAGCCAAGACAGCACAGAAGCTACCTGTGCTTCTATTCAACATCGCACACTTGAGTTCTCCTTCCAAGGTTGCGTGAAGTTTAATCTCATTTAGACAGCATTGTGCGCACCAAAATAACAAACAGGTGGATCATCATGATATTTGTTTTGTGCGTTTTGTAACTCAGTTACCTCACACGCTTCTCAGAAGCACAAGAATCAACAAAGAATTTGCTTGGAAAAAAAGAAGGGTGAATCATGCTAGGTCTGCATAAACATGTGCTGACAACACAGAAGCAAATATATGAAAGTATCTTCTGTTTTCAGTTTGTTACATGTTGTCTTAGGCATCTCCAACCCTCTTCCAGTAAATAACACACAAGACAGATATAAGCTGCTGCTTGATGTAAATAGCAGCAATGCCATTTATTGCTCACCTGGCTCTCATCAGGACTCTGAAATGCTTAGGAGGAGGGGGAAAAAGAGAAAAGACAAAAACAAACAGAAGTGGCGTGCAGGGAAGAAGCTGACACCAGCTTTTTTACTGACCCCCAAAACCACATTTTCTGTAACAGCACTCCACTGGTTCCCTTCCGTCATCACTGCCACCAGGGCAATCTTAGCACACCTGGTAAAACCTCACCTCCATGACTGCTTACAGGCTACAGACTCGCACTGAGTCTTCCATAGGGCCCTTAGTATTTCCAGTATTACTGCTACTCCTGCACTCCTCACTACTGCTTCCAAAGGGTAATTCACGCTGTGCCAGCTACCAGGGCATTTCTAGCAAGAGGAAGCGAGGTACATGCGATCACACCACTCATCGTCTCTCCCAGCTGCTTTCCCAGTTTCAGCCAGGTTTTGAAAAGGCGGGAGTCTCCAAGACATACACTTTCCAGCCAGTCTAATGAGCACCAAAGCATGGGCAACACCCGGTGCCCCCTCCAAAGGCAAAGCAGGGAGGTCAGCCTGTCCATTTCTGGCACTACCCTGCCAGAGCACTCCTGACTCTTGCCTGAGTGAGGCACCACTGGAGCTATCTGGAGGAGGAAGAAGAAGAGCAAAGGACACAAACATGTAAGAATATTGACTAGAAATAAGCGTAATATTCAAAATATAATTTTGTATCTATCAGGATGTAATTAATATTAGTTTCTTTGGACCCAGATATAAATCCACTAAAATACTGTATTTTGTAATACTGTGATGGTGTACCCACACACAGTGTGTAAGTATTTTACACACATACGTGAGCGATGTGACCACCACAGGGGCAAAAACCTGTGTAGTTGCACATGGGCACATCCAAGGAAGAAAAAGTTGCAAGGCAACAAGGTAAGCACAAGGGACTGCAGATAGGAAGGACATCCCACCAAATATACAAGAAGGATGACTGGCAAGACAAAACCTAAGATAAGTAGTATCAGGAACAGAGGAGATCCCCTCCCCTTTAGGGAGTGGGGCAAGTAGCATAAAACCATGCAGCTCAAGCAATACATATATTGCTGAATATATATATGTAAGAGTGTGCACCACAGCATGGCACTCCGCAAAGGTTTTATTGCTATAGGAAATGACCTGAATAATACAAAGTGCAGTCCTGTAAAACTTTTGCAGATAAAATGTAC